>NC_080594.1:42834910-43434910 GCF_027887145.1 Ammospiza caudacuta
ATGTTAAAGACCAAAATAAATGTTGTTAACACAAAAATCATTTAACTAGCTATGCCTGTAAAAAGTGTCCAGAGCCTTTTCAAGGACCTTGATTAACTGAGAAGTAATTGCATTCTGAAACTGGTGAGTAATTTCACATTGTGGCACTTGGAGACTGGCCTCTGTTCCCCTTTGCTTTAGTGCAGATAAATGCTAACCCCACAAGTTTCCACCGATGTCAGGGGTTGCTGCTCAGCACTCTGAGAGATCATGCTGCTTCCCAAGGTGCAGTTAAGAGCAATTCTAGAGCCAACAGTCTTTGAGTCACAGCCACTCAGCACATGGTGGCAGGAGTTTCAAGGTGTTGCCACTAGCTTTTCTTATTCCTCGGCAATAAACCACTGTCTCTGGCCCAAAGCTGCAGACAGGACCACAGGAGAAGTGTTCAGCCTAAAGGACAGAGCAAAGCTGGTGTTAAGCAGCTGCTGAACAGTGCATGGCAGAGGCTGAGCCAGAGGCTCCAGAGCTGGCTCCTGTCAGTGCTGAGCCAAGGCTGGTTGGTAATCCTGAGACAAGAGTCAGCAGAGAGCTGCAAGAGGGAGATGCTTTCATTTTTGCAGTGAATTTTGTCAGGACTTTTTCTGTCAGCACCTTGATTTTTGCAAACGTCAGCCTACAGAAAAAGCTGATGTGGAGCAAGACAGCCCTGATGTTTCATCCTCCCCAGCAGAGGCCCACCAAGCACCACTGCATCACCTGACCGCCTCCCCAGGAGGCTTTGACAAGGCACACGACAAGCTAAACTGGGAGGGGTTAATTTCCAGGCAACCTGCAGTGCCTAATACAAGGCTGTCATCAGCTTAGTGCTAAGCAGATGACTCTGAACACCTCAAAAAGAAGACACTATTTCTGCAACAGTGGCAGGGGAATAATAGCTTAAAGAGATCACCTTTAAACTGTAAAACTTAGATGACAAACAACAATTTTTGGAACATCTTCCCTAGCATTATCTGAAGCGGGATAAAAACAACATCACTTATTATAAATTTTGACTGACAGTCCCAAACCCCATCACTCCCGAAGAACACATAATTTTGAGGCTGAGTAATCATAAGAGCACAACAATGTGATAAACAAAGCTCTTCAGTGCAGTTGCTGCTGCCAGCTCTGCACTGCAGAGCAGTTTTACACAGAGTGTGTGTCTTGGGGTGAAATTGAGTCCTTCTGACCACTTTATTTGTCTGCAAGACGTGTCTCCTTAGACATCAAAGCAGGAGACAGCATGTACTCCAGGTCCAGTCCATAGGGTGGTACAAACCTCCCCAACAATCATTGAATATCAGACCTCACCACTGTCTGCTCCACAGGCAGAATGCCACTCTTCAACTCTATCTTGAAAGGATGCTTAAGGTACATGTTGGCATGTTCCTTTAACAAACACATAATTAAACTCCCTTCTAAGCTCTCCATAAGTGATGTTTCTCTCCTGGAAGAGGCTGACAGAACAAACAGCATGTGTCCAAGGGACAATCCCTGTTGCACAACACACTTCTCAAATGTGGTTAGATGTAACAGCAGTGAGCAGGCATCTGGTAAGAAGTGAGCAGAGGCAAAGATAAAGCTGAACTAATTTGTGAGCAGTAGTGATGCTCTGAAGTTTTTCCAAGTCTAGCTCAGGTCCGTGTCTTTCTTCAAAAGAAAAAGGGAGACAGACCCAAACACCCAAGGGGCTCATGGTGCTTGGAAAGAAAGATGGAGCTGTAATCAAGCTGACTTTAGCAGCATGGAGAGCTGCATCACTGCCTCTGTTTTCTGCACTGACAGAAAAGGTCAGATTTCTAGCTACTAATCAGTAGCTAGAAAGCAGCCTCAGGATTTAGTCTTGGCATCATTTTTGGAAAAGGTTAAGAAGTCAAAGTTTATTATTGTGACATTCGTAAATAATTAACTTATGGATGAGACATGATTTTTTATCAAGTGTAAACTGAAAAAGAATCTTCTTGTACACTCAGCAATCCATAGTCATACAAAAATGTGGGAAATAGTGTCCACTGCTTTGGTGTGTCAATGCGAGACCATGAGAAAATGAGGAAAACAGAAAGAGGCAAGGTCTCTCCTGGTACCTGAAGAAATAACAGAGCAATGGTACCTGCAAAAGAGAAATCTATCTCCAGAAGATGGAGATAGCTTGCAGATGCCCTTTTCCTTGAAGAAGGCAATGTAACAGGCTCTGGGAAGAAATTATTTCACTTTAAAGGCCAAAACTGATGAAGAACACTTCAAACCTCTCACCCTAAGGAAGTGCAACTTTGGTTCATAATTAGGGGAGCTAAATAAGTAGTCTGCAATGGAGCAAGGACATCAGACATGATGGTAGGTCTTACCTCAGACAGCAGCAAAAAAAGCAGTGGACATTAGAGAGATTTGATATGAGATGGGCTGCATTGCTTATATTTTGCTGCTTTGAGTCCTTTTTGGAACCCTAAAAGCGCCCTCTGCATTTCTAGGAGCAATCTGGAAGCATAACCCAACCATGCTGATATCCAAAGCTAGTATTTCCTCCTTGTTTTAATAGCATAGCTTGAGATTCAGGCTATGTTAGCAACTTTTGTGTGCGGTCCTGCTGCATACTGCATGCATCTTATCTAAGGCAGAATTCAGCTGCTGGGCTTGGGGTAGATAAGGTTTGAATGTGTCTTCAAAAGCCCCTTTCACCCACAACTATCTGGCACAAGGATGACAAGGAGGTCTTTAATCATTACTTCTGGTTGCTGTCATTGCTGTAGTCAGTGACTCAAATTTTCTCCTAGGTGAAACCTGACAGCAAAGCAAGTTGGAGAATGATTTTTGTGTGGAAAACAGTAGGGGGGCATAGAGTAAGGTTGTGTATCACATAACATTAAATCATCTCCTGGTGGCAGACAGTGACTCTGTCTCATGTAATAACAGTCTGTTTGGTCTTAAATCTCAATGAAGCAGTCAGCTGTGCTGAGAGAAAAAACAAAAAACCAAGAGGGCAGGTGGGGAAAAGCAAGGGTTCCTCTGACTGCCTGTGTTTCATGAAGGTTACATGAACAGTTAACACACAAGCATCGTTTCCTTGTCCCTGTTGCTCTTGACCTGGTAGCCAAAAAACACAGAGCACATGTGGCAAATTTGATCTGTAGATAACTGCACTCAGTAGAATTGTAACAGTGCATTAACATGAAAAATAACATACTGCACAGCTGCGTGAAAGTGGATCTGGTGCTTGTCACATATATTTTAATAGAAGATGCCTAGAAGGTGATCTCAGAACAAACATGCCACAAAGCAAAAGACAGAAAGGAGAAAAAACACCCCCAAATCTCTGCATGTTCCTAAAGGGGTATTGATATACAAAGTGTAGGTTTACAAGGGTTGAAATTAAGTTGTTTTAAGGTAGAAATCTATAATCCTTTTAATACAGTAAATGTCAGGCACCAAGGGCTTTGGCAGATGGGCTCTGGAAAATCTTGCTGGGGTGGGGCAAGAGAAGCGTCTTGCTGGCACCCAATCCTTTCCCTCTAGCAGCTGATGGAGGGGAGTGTGGGTCAGTGCCTTGGCCAGCTACCTCACTGTCTGCTGTTGTGGGCTGAGCTCACCTTCATCAGGCTCTTGAGGGCAGGAGTGGGAGAAGACTCTCCCTTCTGCAAACTCATCTCCCAGGAAGGGCAACCTCCCCAGGGCAGTGGGGTAGGGGGCTGAGGCAGCAACAACTTACCAGCCCAACAAGGTTCACTGAAGATCAGTACCCTCAGAGAAACAAACACACTGGACTGTCTGGGTTTGGACCAGATTTTGGCTGTAACCTTAAATGTGCAGCATTTTCTGTAAGTCCCTAATCAGAACCATCTATGCATGAGCTTTTTATTTCAAATTCTTGCAAAATGATTCCTCCCCTGTAAAAGACAGAATGATGGTAGTTACATGTAAACAATAAATATTGCTATGGCTTCTTATCTTTGGAAGGTTCCAAAGCTAACCTCCTCCAGTGTCTTTCCAGCAAATATTTTAGAGCTGTATCTTCCCAACAAAACCTTGCATTCCTCAACTGTTTATTGTCGGTGAGCTGATAACCTTGACAGTCCATTTTTACAAGGTCTCAGCTAAAACTTTGAGGGAGGTTGGCAATCTGTGTGAGCTTTCCAAAACCATTGTTTTCCACACTCATGCATTTTCCAACATAACAAATCACTGACTCTTTAAAAATCCCTCGTCATTAGCATTTTGGCATGTTTCACTTCAAGAAGACAAGCCAAGAAAACTCAGTGATGATGTTATTAAGCTAGACAGGGAGCACCTGAGGATTTCAGCTCCTCTGCAGTATTAGGAGAGATTTTATTTTATTGAATGCCATGAGTGTATTAGGATGAATACCTCTGTTTGTATCCTAGAAAGCTCCCTTAACTACCAGACAAAGGCTTCATCTTCAACTTTAACTCAAGCCCCAATAAATATATTTCATGGATAGAAAACTAAGCGTAAATGACAGATTTAGCTCAGGGGAGCTATGGTCAGGCCTGAACTGCACTGACAGAGCTCTGCTGGGAAGCCTGCATGCTGCCTGCACATAGCCAATATAATAAGCCCTGTGACCTTCTCAGCTCTGAGCACTTGACAAGGGGATGAAAATACTGCATGAAAAGCAAATCTCTAAAAGCAAAATCCAGTACTCTCTTCCCGGGGTGCACATGACCAGGTACTTCTGTTTGGTGGGATAGCAGGCACCCCAGATGGTTTCTCTCAAGGATGCACACTCAGACACTGGGGTGATGGGTGATCTCCTTAAAAGAAAAAAAAGGGAGGGGGGGCAATAGCCACCAAACTGAGGTCATTTAGACCACTTTACTGCTCCTGAAAGACAATGAATGTCTCCCCTTGCTTAGGGAGACAGTGGGGAGAGGAACTTCCAAGATTCAGGGCTCTCTTGCAGAGGACAGGAGGGGCACATGCTTCCAACCCCAAACTTTTCTTATTTCCAACAGGGAGAGACTGCAGCCACTGTAATTTCCATAAGGAGAGGAAAAGGACCTCTGGAGCAGTGTTTGCAAAGGTAGCCGAGGAATCAGTAAGAGAAGAGGTGGGGGAAGGAAGGAGCCAGCATCCCCTGGTTGTACCCACAGCTGCCCCCCTTTGGGGAGGTCTGGGCCCCTGTGAGGCTCTCAGTGTGATTCCGGCTGTCGCACAGGCTGTGTGAGAGCCGCAGGCGCTGAGCAGCGTGCCATTCCTGCCAAACCCTGGCCCCTCCAGGGCACAAAGCCCCTGAAAGCTGGGCTGAGCCCAGAGCCCACATGTCAGAGGGGGAAGGCCCCATCCTGCACAGCACAGAGAGGAGCTGGGCAGCCTCAGGCAGGATTTCGCTCTTTGGACTTTCATAAGGGATTTAGAAGCAAAGTCTACACTTTTCAAAACGCTCCAGGAGGCGAAGCTGGGCTGTGGGTCTAGCTGGGATTCATGGCCTCAGATAGCCCAGAAGAGGTGGTTCTGTCAGTCCTGCTGGTGAAGCAGAAGAATGAAACAGGAGAAGGCAGTGAGTCCACCAAATTCCAGCAGAACCATGTCGAAATCAAAGCTTCTCCTTTAGGCTGCTCAGCTTTGCTGAGTCAGCAAATTCCAACAGAAAAGCACCATTTCCTGTGTTTTCTTCTGACCCGGCCTGGTGCTGAGCTCCCTCACCCAAGATGAAAGTCCCACAGGGATCTTAGAGCCAGGAATGCAGTACAGCAAACCCAACCAGTAGTGTGAAAAGAAGAGGGCATGGGCATTGTGCAAAGAGTTGTCATGGGAGTAAAGCTAAAGAGAACAGATGAGTGGTACTGCTGAAAAATTAGATTACTGTGGCATTGCTCCTGGTTCATTTCTTCGTCCTTCCCCTGCACACGGAACACAACCAATGCCAACAACCACCACAAGTTGCCCAAGTGAGCAAAACTCATAATTAAACAAAGAGCAAAGTGTTATTCCATGCACGGCCATGAGCGTGGCCATGCAGGGAGACCCCACATTGTGCTGAACAAGCATGGGAACCACTGTGGAAGCAGAAGGACCAATTCCCCCAGCCTCTGAGGAAACTCAGAGCCATACAACACCAGAACACATATCTGTGGGGCAGATCCTCACAACTTGGACCTTAACTGCAATCACAGTCTTCAGAAATGGTCCTCAACTACTGCAAAGAAATAGTTTCGTAAGTTAAAGCCTTTGTGTCATTACCTTGTCTCCCCTTCATTTAGGTGCATTTATTTTCAGAAGGCAGCAGGGAACCCTTGCTGGATGTGAGTGTGATGGTCAGCATGCTGGGACTGAGCTCATTTGGAAGTCAGGGCTCATTACAAAATCAGGCTTCGCAATATGCAATAGCATTGATGAAGCACAAGGTGTGGGAGATGGGGTCAGATCTGTGTTTGCTGAACATGCCAAATAAAGCTATGTTTAAGGAAGAGATCCAGGGCTCAAAGCCTGAACTCAGCTCTGCTAAAGTTCATTCCTGCTTCAGTAAGTAGAGGAAGGGGTTGGGAGCCCAGCAAAAGCAGATCTAGCTGCCTACACCAAGTGGGACAAGTCCCTCTGTTGTACATGCACTTTTGGGAATGTGCCATCCCACCAAAAAAACACCTGAAGCCCAGCCCTGCAGACTTTACTCAGACACGGAATTTCTCACAGCTCAGCAGCCAGCAAATTCATGGGCAAAACATTGCAGAAGCACCTCATGCAGTATTAAGTGGCATCTACATTTACACAGCTATCATGTAGCTGAGTAACAAAACATTTAATTTCACAATGGATGCAAAAACTATTTGGTCCCGGAGAACCTGCAGGTGCAGGATATCACACTGTCTTCAAGAGGAGAAGGATCATGCCTTTTGACCATTTATCCCCCATCACAAACTGTGTGAGCAGGCAGGGCCAGCCCCAAGGACATGCTGTTTTTTCTGGTTTTTTCTCCCATCAGGGACCACTGCCCCATCTCTACATGTAGGGGTTGCCTGCCCAGCTGCATCAGCCCTCCCTGCTGTGGTCTAAAGGTTACTGCATCCAATGCAGAGCTCACCAAACTCATTGCACAGAATCTCATTAAGCTCAGTCAGTTTATTTTACAAACAAAGAAATGGCTGTGGAGATGTTCAGATCCCTCAGATAGCATAAATTAGCCCCTGACTCAAGCTGGAGGTCTGGCTCTCTGATTTTTATAAGGCTGAATATAAAAGGCAGTGGAGCCAGGACAGGAATCGGGTGAAGGATGCCCTGGTACCATTGCCTCTCCAATGCTGGGACTGGCAAGCTGCTACTGACCACCAGGCTGCTCACCAGTGTGACCATGCAGGTAGACATGTCTGCTGGGACCAACAGCAGGTCTGCTCAGCCCAAGGCATCAGCATGGACATTGTTCTTCAGTGGCTTCATCACCCCACAGGTTATCAGAGGGCTTCCCCAGCCGCCTGCATGGTCCCTGCTCATGTGATGCCCAGATATCACTTTCCTGCCACAGCAGAAATAGTTTTCATTTAACTGATAAGGGATTGCAAAAACTTCTGAGACAAAATAGAGAATAAGCACAAGACCCTCAACTCCACAGTTAAGTGTCATTCCAGCTGCTTCTCACTCATGGTTGTTTAAATTAGGGCTGCATTTTAAAGTTATTCTGTAATTAGTTATAAATTTGAAAGTGACCTGGAAAAATGAAGAAATTAATCTCTTCTCTTAGAATGTGGGAGAGGGGAATCAAGTTCTGGGATTTTCACATATTCTTTTTTTTCTTGTCACCTTATTTCATTCAAAAGTGATAGCTTTAAAACACCATGGTGAAAAAGTTACACTGTTCTGGTGTCTTCTAAAATAAATTTCACATGAAATACAGTATGTGTTAAAGGCATTTGGATTCCCAGGGAATGTGGGTATACATTTCACTTGTCCTGTTACAACTTCCTATGAATTTACTCAGCTGGCTTCAATAAAAAAAAAAAAAGGAAAAAGAAAGGAAAAATCTGTGGGAATCTTTCTGTGTGTACATTACGAAGCTACTAGGTCTTTACACTGATAATTTAAAACCAGCTAAGCACATGTGCACAGATGGGAAAATCTGAGTAATTTGGTTTCATGTGCTTTCCAGCTTGCTGTAGATTTGGATGGGGAGCCCTGCCTGAGTGCTGAACTCCCGAGTACCTCTTCAGAGACACAGCATGGCTCTTGCAGAGGATAAAGCCAGGCTATGGGACAGTCTTGTGGCAGAACCTTTCTAGGTAAGGAACTCATAAGTTGAATGCTGCTGCTAACATTTATTTCCTTGAAAGGGTCCAGCTAATGCCCAGTAGAGGTGCACAATTGAGCTGTTTCTCCAGCAGTGGCTGCCAGCAGCATTTTGCTCTTGCTTTCAGATGAGTTTTACAGTGAGGGAGCTGTCGGTGCTTGCTGTGATGGGAGCATCCCTGCTCGCTGTGCTCCAGGAGGAAGCCAGCTCATGCGCAAGGGAAGCAAGGCCCCTTTTGTGAGACCCAGCCAAGCAGCCTGAATTTGACATTACAAAAGCTACCAAGTGCTGTAGGAGCTGGGGTTCTGTTTGCAAGAGGACCTTTCAGCTTTGACTGATAACTCTAATAATTTGTGCAGGGGTAAGAGATTCAATAGATTCATGTGTGTGCAAAGCCCCAGAGTCAAGGGCTGTGGCTCTGGAGCAGCACTGGTGTGCCTGCCCTACAACCAGACCCTGCTCCCTGCTCAGTGCAGGGTGTTCAGCTACCTGGACTTCATTTGGCACTTAATGTAAGGGCAGGGAGCTGGTGGTGCTGCTGCACAGTCCAGGCTGGGTTTAACCTGAATGGCTCAACAGGTGACCACGCCCAGCTTTGCTGCTCTCCAACCATTTCTGGTAGGTCAGACAGGTGCCATGAATCATATCCCTCAGGTACATAGGGTCAGCCTTCCAAAAGTTCTGGGAATCTGCAGTGTAAATAGGCAACTGCAGCCTAAGAGGTGCTTTACACTTCTAGTCTGGAGTGCACTGGCTCCTTCAGACTGGGCCTTTACAAAAGCTCTGTGCCAGCTGGAACCTAAAACCCCTTGGCATCAACAACATTTGACTAAAGACCTCTTAAATCCTAGCAGCTCTCTACACCTTTAGGAAATTAAAGCTCATTGCAGATGTAGACTGAAGGAGGTTAAATCTTGTGGAAGGGGGCTCTAATTGGCTATGGAGCCAATGTGGCCAGAACACACCAAATTCCCTGGCTGGTGGCGGGCGGGATGCTGTGGTTAGCATCACGTTGACTGGCAGCTGGCTCTTTGCTCCTAATAAGGAGGTGCAGCTGGGCTAATTGGAGGCAGCTTTCAGCACGAACAATGCTGGGACACGCTCCACAGTAGCAGCTGTGGGACAGCACCACTGCTCTGCCCCACATCATGCTCTGGGTGGGAGAGAGGCACATGTACACTAATGTCAGAAAAGGTGGTCAGCCTGTTACCTGACTGGGTGACAGGCGTTTCTGTGGCAGCTGCCACCTTGCCAGCACACTGAGGAGCACAGACCTCCGTGGATGAACCTGGGAGGTAGTTATGCTGTAAGACAGCAGACTGAGTGTCCTGTCTTGGCAGCAGCCTCTCATGGAAACCTACAACACACAGTGTCCTGGCAGTATGCTGGCAACATTCTTCAATGACCTCTAGTAGTGTTTTTGCAAAGGGTGAAAGCATATCTGTAAAATGCACTGCCTTTGGTTCTGTACTGTAGTCCAAAACAAGCTATTGAGCAGCTGGAGCTCTTGAAGAAGCACATACCCAATTATAAATTCTCCTTTAATAATTCTTAAGCCTTAAAAAACTATTTGTAGATCTCCCATTTACCAAATGTATGATTTCACTACATGGCATGGCTTCCATTTGGTTGCATTACCATTCTCAGCCAGACATACAGCTGTTTTATAGTTCTAAACCCTCATGGAGAAACTCATCTAAGCTTGAACAATGGGGAAGGTCATTCCACTTCCTCTGATATTTTTGCAACATTCATAAATTCTGTATTCTTTTCAGCATTGCCCTCCTTTTTGGGAGCGTAGGAATCCAAGATCCTCTCCACTGTGCTTTTGGAGGTGGCAGCATTGCCCCTTGTAAAAACTAAAAATTAACTTGTGAGCCTCAATTACATTTTCTAACATCTTACTGAATTATGTGCAAAGCTTATGCTGGCTTTTTAAATTAAGCAACACGTACACTAGGAAGACAACTTCATATACCACAAAACAAATTATTTCCAAATCTTTAGATCTGCTAATTTCCACAAGGAAGCTTCTTCTCCCTTTGTAAACATTGGAACTACTCAACAGAATAGCAAAATCCTTTCTCTCAAAAAAACATATAATAATTTATAATTAATGTAAAATTTCTTTATAATGTAAAGAAATACCAAAGAATATTTAATGTCCATAAAACATATTTCCGGAAAAAAGAAAAAAAATGCATTTTTCAGCCCTTTTTAACATTTTATGGAAATAATAGGAATTGGTCTTTCATTTGTCTCTGTTTTTCTGAGGTCTTTACAGTGTTTTAGCTGTTATTTGCTGAATTGAAAACATTTCTTTGACCAGAGGCTGGGTGGTGTCACTTGTCTAGCTGCAGATGTCACAGCAGGAGCCATATTTTCACTACATTACCACAAACAACACAGTTCAAACTGCATTTAATTAGTGGGTACCAAACACTGCTGCCCGCCTTCTCTTAAAGCCCAGGAAACAGCCACGGGGAAATGTTTCACAAACAGCACAGGATGAATTTAGGTTTTCATAAGCTACCTCAGCTGGCCCCTCTCAACCCCCTGCACCAACAGACGTGGATATACACAAAGGGCAATGAAGCAGATAGAAAGGAAGGAGACTGGTGTTCTTCAGCTTGGGAAGAGAGGACTGGGGGATCTATCTACCAACAATGACAGCAAATGGAGCTGGGGAAGGCAGGACAGGTCATCATTTCTAGACAGATGATAGAAATCATCTGTCTAGAAAAACCCCATCATCTATCTGGAATTGGATATCATAGACAGTGCTACAGCATAAAGGCTATAAATCTTTAAGGTATATGTTCATTCAAGTAAAATCTAAAAGCAGCAGAAAGCATTCTTTCTGGAGTTTGACAACTGCTGAAGCCTCATCCAATCTCACTGCAGGCTGAAACTTCTGGAGTTATTTCTGAATGCCCAAGTGAGCACCTCCTTCTGCAGGAGCTTCCCTGGCACCTTCCTCTTTGGGAAGTGCAGCCTTCCTAATTCCCTCCTCCAGCCACCTCTACTGGTTCTCACAAACAAATGACAAGTTGCTCCCTAAAGACAAGCTGTCCCCTCAAGAGACTTCTTCCCAATGCCAGACTTCCACTTTGGATCAATAAAATCTTCCCCCATGATAAGTAGGAGGCCTTAAGATAACTATCACAGAACTCACATAAAACCAAAACCAATTTTCATGGGATCCTATTGAACAACAGCCACAACTGAGGATGTGTCCTCAGTTTCCTGAGCACATAGCTGGTTGTTTCCTGAAAAGGAGACTGTTCAATTCCAAGTTTACTGCCATAGCAGAGCTGGGGGTGAGTCTGAGAACTGTAAGATAAAGAACTGTAGAAGCTGGCAGAGGATGCTGCAGGGTTTTTGGGTAAATCTGAATTCTCATCATAACCACAAGAAGACTGAGCACCTCTGTGCACCTTCTTATCAAAATACAAAGATATTTCAAATACCTCCATGAAGCAAAATTAAGTAACTTTATAGATTCCTAATCAGTACCTGCTTTCATGACAGTGCTAAACAAAAAAGGTGTGAGGTTTCCAAATGACAACACCACCATGGTAACTTGGCTGCATGTGCAGCCCTACACTAATGTACGTAGCACGACAGCGAACAGCTACCTGCCCATGGTATAATATCAACATGTGTTTCATAAAAATCAATGACTTGAGAATCTGCTTTCCAGACAGTTGCAAGCCTTAATATAACCCTTGAAAAGCCTCAGAGGAAAGAGACTTCAGTGCTTTTAAGCCATTTGGCATAAAAGTGGTGGAAAAGCCCAAAAACCACCAACTGCGCAAATCAACCAAATAATAGTCAGGTCACCACCTAAGATTTTCATTTAGAGGTGAAACTGTTTGGATTTTTATCTGTCATGCATGTGCAAGACAAATAACACTATGCATGTGTGCTGCCCCTTCAGGGAATTATTAAATCTCAAAACACCTTACAGTGTTTATGGACAGTCCTGCAGAAGTGGTATTACAAACTCTCAAGCAAAGGGATGTGTCAGCCACCTTCGTGAAAAACAATAGTAAGTAACAGTGCACAATGTGGATTTGGTTATTCAGTTAATCTGGCTGCAATTCACCAATTTTCTGCCTCTGAATAAGAAACATATAACTACTTTTAGGTCAACCATTAACACTTGGGGCTACCTTATATTAGGGAAGACAATAGATCCGTTTTTAAACAGAGAAAATAAGAAACTCATGTCTCAGTCACTTTGTGACTCAAAGCCAAGAGAAGCCAAAAAATTCAAAGATATTGGCTAACACCCACAGAACTGCTTGCAAAGCCAACTTTTAGCCCCAAGTGAATTTCTTCAGCTAGTTATAAGTCCCTAAACTTGGCTTTTAAATGTTACTTGCTGACACAACCTTAATCACCATGCTGCAAAGGCTGTATGTACATCATAACAACAACAACAACAATAATAATGATGATGATGATGATGATGATGATGTTTCTAGTGTTCAGAACTTCTCAGAACTTCCACAGACACCAGGATATGAAATAAAATATTTAGGGAAGAGCAATTTAACTGTGGTGACTAAAGGTAGTATATGCAGCAATGGTTGTGTATATCTGCTTGAATTAAAAAAATACATCTGTTTAAATAAAAAATAAAAAAAAAAAACACAAAAAAACCTTAAAAACAAAACAAAACAAACAAACAAAAAAACCCACAAAAAACCCCAAAGGTCAAAATACACAGACTAAGGATTCAATTCTGATGAGACGAGAATAAATATTTGTCCATTTGCAATGCTGTTGGTTAAATGTTAGTGCTCACAGCAAGGACCGTGTACCATAACTCTCGGGGTCTTTGTCTCACGTAAGTCTGTTCTTAGTGCTGGAAATTATTATAGCATTCTTTTAAACACCTCCTCGAAGGGTCCTAGGTGCAAAACATTACTGAGGTAGACCGATATTTTAAAAAAGTTTAAGAGATTTTTCCCAAACAAGGAAATCATCAGGCCAAGATTTTCTCCTTATCTGAATATAACTAAAAAACCTGCACTCACTACCTCAATACTCTCATACTCTGGGATTTGCATGGTCATACAACCAGGGAGAGACTTTGCAGACAAATTTGTCAGAGAGCTGACAAATTTCTGAGCGCTCTCACAACCCTGGGACTTCACTGGAGTCCTGCTTCCCAAGTACTTCTGAAAATGAAGCTTCTTTTTAATTGTCCTACAGCATTTCTCATGCCAAAAACATCTGTGAAAGGCAAGAGCTGACAAAAATTCACTGACATATTTTTTCTTGTTTTTTCGCTCTTGCACATTGTTTGAAAGAGGTTTAAAGCTAAAATAAACTTCTCTGAAGCAACGTGCAGCTCACAGACAATGGCAGCAGCTGCAGATAGCAGAAGTTCATTCCTGTTTATTATATTCATTAAAACTGAAGGGAGAACTGTGGCAGCACCAACTTAATGGTCATCTGAACATAATTATTGAGAAAGCATTGTTCTTTGGAAAGATGCAAAGTGTCAGACGGAACTTCACACCCTTGTCATAAAACCCCCACTTATTTCCTACCATTAATTGGATAAAATGGGCATTGTAGGATCAGAGGTGGAGGGAAATGGGTTAATGAGCATGTGTAGGAGGCAAATGACACTGGAAACTCAGTGTCTACAGAGAGTGGGCAGAGGAAACAAAATCAGATGTGAGCAAATTTCTGGAAGGGAATCGGGTCGACAAAACTCATGAGACAGCACTTTGTGTTCCTATCATCCTTGAACAGTATGAAAAGCAAAACTCTGGCCAGTTTGCACATGTGTTTCAAACAACAAGTCAAGAGAGAAACAAAACCAAATTGTGAATCAAGGGACTGCATTGACAGCTGCAAAGAAAACTCCTTTTGGAATCCAGACACATCCTTTCATCCTACAGCGTGCACTGTGCAGAGGTTCCCATGGTACATTTTGCTACCATGAAATTCCCTCCATCTCTCTAGAAGATGGAGCCACTCCTCTCCATAAGTCCTGTGAGCCTCCTCAGTGTTCACTGTCAGTCTGTCTTTTCTTTTATTTCCTTCCTCCTTTCCAAATCAACGCTCACAGCCTTTTATTGGTTGTCTGATGCTAAAGGGGGAGGGAGTTCTCATTGCTCCCCATAAGCAGGCTTGATGCCTGGAGCAGCATGTGGGTTGGGCTCTATTCCCTCCTCAAGTAGGCAGTGGGTGAATTTGCTCTTCAGGCTCTTTTGGCTCAGTGTGCGAACACCTGTGCCCAAAATCTGTGTGTCCCTCCATGGGCAGGTACGGATGGTAAATAATTTTTGAGTCTCTAGGCCACCTCTCAGCTCTTCCATCAGCCAGTGCTCTTCAGTGGACAGATCTATGGGGCAGCAGCATGGGAACACATGTCCAGACCAAGTGCAACAGCATTAGTCTGTACAGCCCACCACATCCCATGGTTGAGGATCTGTATGTGAGCCATGAAGTCCATCCATGGCCTCACCTGCCCAGCCACAGATCTGCAGCACGTTACACAGCAGTGTTGCATGGGGCTGCAACCTCAACCACGAATTCCACTCCCTTCTCAGCCAGGACCCCCACTGATTCCTGTGAATGTTTTATGCTTCAGAGAAGGAACTGTTGAGCTGTTCCTGGACTATAAAACTTATTTTCCTTAGCTGCTAAAAAAACGTGGCCTTCAGACTTCAGCTGGCCAACACCAACTCTCATTCCATAGCTATTCCCAATGTTCACTGCTATATAACAGCAAAAGCAATTTTTGGACCCTTTGGAAAAATACATTCTACCTTTCAACAGAAAGAACAGTTATTATTTTCACAAAATGTTTTCCCTTTTTCTGAGACTGATCTTCCTTTGTGCCCTGTATTTTCCTGTGAGTACCTGGGATTTTTTGGTACAAGGATAATTAGTCTCACCTTTCACTCTTATATTAGCTGGTAATTTATTTGTTTGTTTAAATTTACTCCTGCTAGTCCTCATGCATATATGTAGTTGGTGCATCTAAGTCAAGGACATCCAAAACCCACTTTTTGAGCCCTGTCTTCTACTGCAATGATGTTTTTATGACTGTGTGCACACCTGCCTGACAAATTGCCTTCTCATCCCTTCCAGGAGTTTTAGAACACTTGGAAAATTTCTTTAGTGGGAGGCTGGAGTCTCAGAGGTCACAGCTGAGGCTCTAGGAGGGCTTCCAAGCCTCTGTAAATGACCATCATAGCCCCTCCTGACCCTACACAAAGATAAAGCCCAGGCACACACTACTTCCCACTCTACTGCCAATTCCCTGATTTCATTGCAAGGGCCATGGGCTGTCCCCAAAGAGGTCCCCCATCAGGTGGCTGGAGAGCCAGCACTGCAGGTTGCCTCCTCAGGTGCTTTAGAAAATGTGATCAAATATAACTTTTGCACCTCCAGTTGCTTTGGTTTTATTTTCTCTGTCAGTTCAGATAAAATTCTGCTTGCTCCAGCAATCCTAGGGAGGAGAATGCATTCCTCCACTCAGCCGGATTTACAGGGAGCCTCGCAGTCATCACTGCTCTTGGCCTTCTCACTAGATCTCAGGAAGTCATTGCATGTTATACAAGTAATTAACTGTGCTACAAACGCTGGGTGATCCCTAATTCCTTGCTGCCTTTGCTCACTGGGTTGGGTGTTGACAGTACTTGGAGCAAGAGACCCACACTTTGAGTGTAAAACTAAACCAAAGCTCTGGTTAAGGTTCAGATTTTAGGAAATTACAGACTGCAGTCCAAAACTTTGTGCTTTGAGCTGCTCTATAGTCTGTGTGTTTCATAGCACTGGGAAATAAGAGTTGGTTCACCATAATTCTGTCATAGATGACAAAGTGGGAAATTCACCCTTCAGTCCTTCTGAAAGTGTACTCTGTGCTCCACATGCCAATTAGTGCTTCTGAAGGCTGCTATAATGCTGGAAAATTGCCAGCCAGACTCAGAGAAGGGCATCACCTATGCAACAATCTCAAAGTGACCAAAGCTTACCGAAGTTGTTACATACTTGTCTTCCCAGTCAAATGCCCTCCTCAGATTGTGTATTATGGTTTCCATTAAAATTAATGCAAGTTTTTCAGTGGCATCCAAATATCTCTCAGTGACATTGTGAAAAGCAGAAATTTATAGTGTTTCTTTTACACCATTTAAACCATCTCGCTCACAGGCTGAATGGGAACTTACCACCAAAAGAAGGAGCGAGTTCAAAAAGCAAACAGCCAGGTTCACACAGGACTGACCTGGTGGTGTCCACAGGCGGTCTCGATACCTTGGTGACTACTGCAAACTGGCAGTGTTCACCAAGGGAATGATCATCTGATTTCCTGCACTCTGCTCTAAATATTCACTCCTGCTCATTACTCGACACGAGGACCAGGTTAGATACGCTTTGCCTGCTACCTCCCATGGTAGCAAGCAGGATGTTGTTGTAGTCAGATGAGTTCATGACTTCTTAGAAGGAAAAAAGACTCAGAGAAAAACCTGAAATTGGGGCTTACTTTCAGCACATGTAGTGAGGGGAATGTTTTTCAAACTATCATCTGAATTCCCTCAATATATTTCCTCAAAATAAGAGCATTTTTAATTTTAATTTTTTTTTTCTATAAATCATAGTCAAGAGGCCTCTGGGTACTCCAAAAACTGACTTAAAATTTTAGTAATGTATTAATGAACTAAGTAAAGGAGACACAAAATTATTCAATAATTCAAACATTCCTTTCATTGACTTAAGCTACATTTTAAAGAATACTTTCAAGAAAAATGAAATTCTCTTTCATTTCTCTTTCATTCTCTTTAAAAGAAATGTGTGAGTTATTGGGAATTTTGTTACCTTTATCACTCAGTTTATTCAGATAGCGTTGCTTTTTTTAATCCAATTTAAATACAGTGTGCTTTTCATTAAGAATAAACAAGTTTTGTGTTAAATTTAAAAGCTTGAAATCTTGAAATCTTTTATGTGAGACTGAACCAACCTATTTCTATAATTTAAATTAAACACAAATAGCTTTCAGGCAGTGCATGCTGTTACTGAAGTTTTAAGAAAGTACAACAGGCTTCGGGGAAGTCACTTGCTTAGCACCTGGAACAAGAATTTGCTGAAGTGATAAACCAGCACTTGACAGCTGCAACTTGTTCTGCAGGTGCAGAAAGCACTTCTTCCTCTCAGTTCCTTCAGCTTAGTTCAGTTCAGTAATTACTTCACTCAATGCTAAGACACCACTTGAGAAATACAAAAAACCAGCAAGTCAATTTTCTCTCTCTAGTCTAGGAATAAAAACTATATACAAGATATTTTCACCCATGAGTTCCAAACTGAGGGATAGGACAGCCTGAAATAATCTGTCCAATCCCATCCCTGAAGAAATGTTTTCTATCATTTAATATATTAAGGAGTTTTTAAAAAATAGATTGGTTTTGACATACTTATTTTTAATTCCCTATCATATTCCCTTAATAACAGGTAACTTATTATGGCTTTCTAAATGTATTTTTGTATTCCAACGCTGTGCATGTGCCATTTGATACAAATGATCAGAAATATATCACTAAAAAAATGGTTTTGTTTCATAATGTAAAGTAGTAGTATTGAAATCTGAATATATATGTGGTAAACTATTCTATGGCTTCAATCTGTACGCATTATACATCCTCCAAATTGTTAAAACCCCTTCAGTTTTAATGCAAAACCCATTTTTAGCGTCAATGTATTTTAGCTGTTGTGAAACAAAGACTTCAATTTTGCATTTGGAAAATCTAAATTAGACAAAGCAAAACAAGACTTTAAAAAAATTAAGAGTTTTTACTTGTTGATTTCAATAACAATTGTGACCAGTACTTTAACTCATTCTGCCTTAAATATATACATTAATATTGGCAAACCTTTAGCTTATAAAAGAGGCAAAATTTCTAGGGCAGCCAGCAGATACATAAGACAGAATTTATAAAAAACCCCCAATAACACGAGCTTAAAATTGTTGTGTCTTTCTTTCTACCACGGGCTGTGAAGGAAATTCTTGAAGGAATGAATTTATGTTAATACTGGAGCATATATGAAGAATAAAAATGTTATAGTTAATTCTATATTAAAGATTAAAAAATGAAAATGGTGAAGAGGGGAAAATAATGTTTCCACATGCATTTGGGAAAGGCAGAGATGATGAGGTAAGGAGAAAAAAGAGTTTACATGACCTTTGCTTCTTTTGCATGATATAGAGAGCCAGCTCACAAAGGAAGAAGAAATGGTAGGGATTTTAAAAACTATTTCCCCCACCAAAAAGCTTTATCATCTAGAAATGTGTGCCTGAGAATTTCAAGCTGCAAGATCTTTTCCTTTCACTGTTCCATAAATCACTCTGCTCTGATCTCACAAATACTTCTTGCTTCCTTACAACAAGAAGCACTTTTTTTTTCACTGCAGCTGCAAAATCTATAACTCCAAAATCATTGAGGTGCTGCCCTTTAAGGGGTGAGGGGGAAGAGGGAGGGGGAAGCCATTTGCTTTGAAGACTTGTGCTCCAGAGGCAGTCATCCTGGTTCCTTGCTGGCCTATCTCTTAAGACTGTTAATGGGCACTATAAGAACTGTCAAAACTTCCAGTGCAGTGCAGCAGCACATTCTCCAAATCCCATGAACGTAGCTGGCTTGGTGTGATAAAACAAGCTGGAAACAGAAATGCTCTTAGTTAAATTGAGCTGAGGTTGACGATGCTTCACATTGTCCCCTTCCCACTACCACACCACCCTTTCCTGCAAGCATGAGTGATTATAGAGATGGCTCTTGAATCACCTAATTGGATCTTCTGGTTTATCATTGCCCAAATCCTCGTACACTGACCCCAAAGATTTCACTTTGCGGATGTCCTCAGGGGAGACCAGCGGGTGCCCCAGGTGGAGGACAGAAGAATGCAGCTGGTGGTGACTCATGACACCTTGCCTCATGACTGCATGATTCAAAAAGCCACTTACACTTCCTCAAGTGTGAGCAGGAAGTCTTACTTTCATTCATCTCCCCATCTCTGCTATAATGTCACATACACTTTACGGTCACCAGTTTGCAAGGTGGTCCCTGCAGCACTCAGGAACACGCCCACCAAGCAGACAGGTAAAAGGCAGGGTTAAAAATAAAGCACATAATCAAGAACAAGCAGTGCCTAGAAGTAAAATGAGAGATTCCATCATAAGGGAAGATATCCACTGCACAGGTTAAAAGTGGGAAAATATTCTCTCTTCCAAACACAGTAGTCAGAACTGCCTAGCAAGGATGTCGTAGAGGAAATGAAGGGGTAATGCAGGTATTCACAAGGCAAAGGATTAAGTCCCCAAAGTTAGAATGATACAGAGAAAACCAAAGACCAAAAACCAAAGATAGCTGCAGTACAACCAATGTAGGATTTTTTTTACTGACCCCCTGGGATATATTTGCACAGAGATCAACTTTGCATCATATTTGGCCTCTTTTTTTAATGCTCAAAACATAAAACTACAATGACAGGCAGAAATCAAATGCGTCATGGCACGCTTTTAAATACAAGACTTGAGTCTGGTTTACAGAGTCAGGATTTAGTGGGTTTCCTTCTCTCCTCACACTTACCAAATTAGATAACAGCAGGCTATGCCTGATTTTTCAGGTAGGGTGAAAATGCAGCACTGCCCATGTTACAGCACCCAGCACAGCATGATAACAAGTTCAGTGCACTTTGGGAATTCAAAGCCTCAGTTTCTCATGGAATCAGCCTGGGTACTGGTGCAAAATGCTGTGGGCTTTTGGATTAAACACTAACTGCTGACAACATCAGCATCCAGCCTCATTCAGGAGTGTTCAGCAAGAAAGCACGCAGATCCTCTGAAAGCAAAGGATCACCACTGCTCTCCTCTAGTAGCACTTAGGCTGCTTTCAGCTCCCATTAAAAAAGTAAATGCTATCATAGGCTCTCCATAGTATAGTGCCATGTTGTTCTTCCTCCTCTTAAACAACATTTTAAGCAACAAACCTGTGGTGCTCACTGAGCCAGCACACTTCCACCTAGATGAGCAGCCAGCAAGGCATGCTTGGAGATGTAGCAGGCCAGGCCTCAGCACAATGGGCTCGGGTCATAAAGAGAAATCAAACCAGCTAATTAAGGAGGTTCTTTGTTTCATTTCATGGAACTTTAGGAGGCACCTCATCTTTCTGCAAAGCTGGAAATACGTTCATAAAAGTGACAGTGCCAATATCCCTAGATTAGATTGTGTCCTGGCCACAAAACAAAGAAATCCATGCATCCTCCACCCTTTTATAGGGGAAGCAGAAGTCTCTCAATAGTGTAGTTAGAGTCCTTGTGGGGAGGGAAGAAGGGTGGTTTTTCCCCTGATGTCACAGCCAGCATAAGCCTTTTATGGTCATGACTTAGTAGTTGTCTCTGTGCTTCAAAATCAACAAAGAGCAGAGAAAAAAGGCTTGCTTCCTCCTTGGGAAATGGTGTACATTCAGGGAGGAAGCTGCCTTCCTGTTTTCTCCATAATTGCAGCTTTGCATGGTTTTAGCAAGTTCCACAATTTTAAGCCTCTTCCATATGGAACATGTTCCTCTAAACATCTGGCTTCTTTTTTATTGCAGTGATAAAACAGATTTATTTTCTACAAACCATGTAAAATATTACTTTCTCAGTGTACGATCTACTGTGCTTTTAAAAGTAAAAAATATGCAAAGAGATCAATAGTCTTGCTTTTATTTTTCTTTTACTAAAAGAAAATCCTTTTCTAAAGCGGACATAAGGATTAACTCTGAATCTGGAAAGAAACAAAGAAAGAAAGCCTGAACATCTACATTTGTTATATCCAAGTTTCTTCATGCAGACCAATGATACAAACTCAAATTAAAAAAAAAAGAACTATAAATCCAGACAAGGCAAATTGTTTAGGTCCAGGTCAGATTAGAATGTGTATCCCTTACACTGGTCCTTAGCCTATATACATCATCTTGTAACTATCACTGGAAGATAATTAAATGCTTTGATTGGTTTAGAAGTCATCTGTCTAATTTGCCTGAATGATATTAGAAAAGAATGTCTCTTGAAAAGAAAATCCAGAGGCCTGTATAGCAAGAAAGAGAAGACTATTCTTTGATTTTCTAATGGCAGCTGGGCTGCAATGTCAAATTTCAGTGGGCAAGGCACTCAAGCAATAAACCAGGAAAAAACCCCATTATAAATCAACAGATTGTCTTGGCTTCCATTAGCTGTTATTTTTAGCTGTACCACATGCATGGCTGAGCAACAATGCAGAGAGTGCTTCTACAGAAGTTTTAATCCTTTCCTCTCTTCTCTACTTCACCTGCTGCTGTCTGAAATAACACAAGGATTCACTGCATGAAACAAGCCTAAAAATGAGCTGTAAACAATATTGTGAAAGATCTGGCCAATACTTGATACAGGGATGTAGTCCAACAGTGGCTTCTGTAGAGAGCTGGAAAAAAATGAGTCATTTTCTAGATGCTTTGACACATACCAAAGTGAGCAAAGTCTGGCTTCATGCATCAAAAAATGGTGATGCTTTATTCCTCAGCTGGCAGCTTGGTACCATTTTCAGATTTATGCTGCCTGCAAAGCCCATCTGCCCCTGTGGGATGCAACCAAGAATGGGAAAAATGACTAGGGCTGGGTGATTTACCTGGGAGAAGAACAAGGATGAGAAACAGTGATAAAGAGGAGGGTCAAGAAATGGGAGGAGGCTTCATAGGGCATGCAAGCTGCGTGAGCAATGCTATCTGGAGGTCCCTGTGGTGCATTCCTCTGCTCACCACAGCCTAAATGAAGTCAATAAACCCAGCCAGCTATGCTTGCTGCACCTCACACGCCAGACCTGTGCTTGCTACACCTCACATGCCAGACCTGCTCCTCTGGTCAGAAGGACCAGGACTGGGGTGGTCCTCACCAGCAAGGCAACACCCATGTGGGACAGTATCCTGGTACCACCCTGTCAGTGTCCTTTCCAGGTCCTTCTGCACTGGCATCCATCACCTCACAACAGAAAGTTTGCTCCAAAATGTTAAGGAAAGAGAGCTCAGCTCTTCATTTCAATAAACACTGCATCCTTGAACGTGCAAGAGTTAAATTTCCCTCTTTTGAGTCTACAATCAAAGCTAAATCCAAGCCACCCAGGCTAGAGAGTGATTTGAAGCTGAAGTGAAATCAATTGCTTGATGTCCTTGATCAGCCTGAGAGAGGGGGAATGTAACCATAAACCATTTCAAGGAAGGGCAAAATCCCATAAAAAAGGCACTGGTCCCATCACCTGTGATGGCACCAAGGGTCTGCCACCTCATCCTCACAGATGAGAATTTGTGCATTTTTAGCCTCGCCGTCCTACTGAAGGGAGAAAGCAGGGCAGAGACTTGGCTTTGGTTCTCCACCATCACATGCCAGAGACAATCCCTGATGACAGACACAGATCTGAAGATGCAGATCTGCCTGGAGGGGTCACAGTCTTCTTCCTGTTATTTCCAATCAATAATTAACTCACAATCTAACTCAGTGTGAAGATGTTTTCTTGCAAATACTTGCTATTTTTTGAGTGCCTAAGAGTAACTGTGTAATGCAGCAGAACAACATGAAAAGTATTTCACTTGAAGTAACACCCCTTTCTCCTTAAAAGGCATTTGCTATCTTCTCCACATAACTGCTTCATATCAAAATAAATATATATATTGCATGAAAGACTTATTAAAAGCCATTAGATATCTTCTTACTAAATGCACCCATTTTTTAAATTACCTCAAATTTACTTAAGTCCACAGTACTGACAAGGAAGCTGCTGGTGGAAAATTACCAGATATGGAGAGACTGCATTACAAAGTTTACACCTATATTTATCATAATCACTTTGGATATCAATGCAAATTTTTCTAATGTTCTGATAAAGGTAAATGCATACACCCAGAAAAAAACACCCTTACACCTTAGCAGTTTGTTTTAGTGAGCCTTGTTTTCGTGTGAAGTAGGTGAATGAGTAAAACCACACGTAAACCTACTCTCTGTAATGTGATACCCTATAATTTCTTTTAATCTGGTCCCAAGACACCAGAGGAAACTGAAACACAGTTAAGTACCACAGGACAGGTTGCCTTCAGAAAATTAGGAATCTTGTTGGATGTTTGCAGGAGCAGGCTATACATATCTGATACAGAAGTTGGTGATCTTGCCTTGAGATAAGACAGGGCTTTCCCTGGCAGGAGAGGCAATGAACAGAGAGGTTTACATCTGTTGTATGGGCTTTCTCTCAGTCTGAGTTGGAAACCCTTGCTGTGATCAGAAGGAAATCACCTGCGCTCATGAGTGGTTTTGTTTAGACTCTACATTTTTAACCATCAGTTGCACGAGAGAGGTAACATCCATGTTCCTGACCCTCTCACAGAGCCAGATGTGCACACTCCATTTAATTAACAAAAAGTACAGATATTACTCCTGAGCCTCTCTTTCTCACTTTCTCAAACTGGGACATTTCCTGAAGTCTTACAAATGGTTTCCTAACTGACAAAGTCTTACATCCCAAGGGAAAGCCCAAGTCCTCTCTCTCCTTTCTTATAATTTCAAAACCCAGCACTCCCTTGAGTCCCAGGTTGGTTTACACATTTCAGGAGCAAAACTACTTGTGTCATCCTGAGAAGAAACATAAAAATAAATGACTCAGCTTGGTGTTCCAGTGTGCCAACTCCTTCCTAGCTAAAACTGCAAAAGGCCTAGTAGCTGAAAAGTGATTTTTCTAAATATTAGTTGCACTCCCATAAAAACAAACAAATAAACAAACAAAATGAACTACATCCCCAAAAACCAAACAGCAAAAGAAATGCAAAGAAACAAAAAACCCCCAAGAGCTATACGTTTGTGTGTAGCTATGTTACTTTAGGTGAGACAGTTCCTAACAACCAGAGACAAGGTAGGTGGCATATCCAGTTCAATCCCAGTTTGCACAGGGTGAATGTGGGTAGATTTAGCTTCTCCATGCCTCATTTTACATTTTGACAAACTTGCTCTGAGGGTGTCATGCTGATAGACTCATTAACATAAGGAGAGATCCTTGTATTCCTTGGATAAAATGACTGGGGAAGTGGGAGCATGCCATTATCGTGTTTAGGTAATGAAGTAAAGAGTCCTCAGCTTGGTGTCAATGGCAGAGATTAGTAGCTGTTTGTAGAGCAATTTTTACATAAACTGGCTCTCAGAAGCCTATGGAGTCAGAAGCCATGGATCACTTCACTCTATTCAAGATGTGTATTCTAATTCACATAGAATGAAATGCAGTTTGGAAACACAATTTAAAAGGCTGGATCCTGAGTCTTTGCTGCAAGTGCAAAAGGAAAACCAAGTGCCTGTAAAGCACAGCCCTGCACTTTGCTAGTGTTTCATGTTTCCTTAGTATCAGCAACAGTGAGTGAGCTGGGTTCTAAAGCCAAGTGAAGCACTACCCAAGACTCACATTTCTAAACACACAGGAGATTTTGGATGGATCGTATGAGCAGAAACCTGGCTGGTGAGACAACATCAAGTTGACCAAGTCACTGAAATGTTTCTGTGTGCAAGAGGCCCCTGAGACCTGTCACAGTCTCTCCCTGCCTGAGGACCAGTGCTGCCCAAGCTCTTTTTGCAAAGCAGATTATGAAGGAATCCATTACTTCAATCAAACAAGATATATTCTATGCTGTTGCAAGCAAAGATTGATTGCATTTTTACCCATTTCCTTCCTTAGAAAACCAAGGATTTTTATTCAAAGTGCTAAACCCTTCCTCAAATTAACTGTTTTGGTGAGAAAAATACTCCTTTTTTTAGATACTCCAAGATTTTATGAATGGAGGCAAATTAAAGCACCTTAAAAATAAAGGCTACCGAGTCTAAGGGAAGTCTGGAGGGCAACATGCTGAAAAGTTGTTTGTTGTGTTGGTTTTTTTCTTTCCCCTGAATCATTTTACTGGTTAATCTTCCTGGGAACAGACTGATATTTACTCATCCCATGAGAGAGTGGAGTTGTCAAACAGCCAACTGATACTAAGGGATAAGGTTTAAGGAACTCTATTCATAGTCATCAAATGTGAGGGAGCAACACAGTTCTTTGGTGATGTACATACTACATATTAGCTGAATTTCTCCAGGTTAAATAGGGAAATGTTCTATATTGTCTGTGGGTAAACAAATTACAAACTCAGAGAATGATCCTCCAGGGAGTTCTAGGGGAAAAGTCTGTAGCCATCAAGGCTGCATGACAACAAAAAAATTATAATGTTCAATTAGAAAATATATGGAAAGATTCAACCCCCACATTTTCCATGCTAGCTTCCCCTGACACTCTCATGGCTCCCAGATGGCTCCCAGCATTGTTCCATGCTGTGCTGTGCAGACTCACCAGCAGAGATCACCACCAGCCTGGGCACCACTGCTGCAATCTTCTCTAAGAGGAGAAAGTGCTGTAGCTTTTTGCATCTCCTTACAAGCCATGCTTTGCTTTCTTCTCATCTGATTGCCAGGTATGTTAAACTGCTGTTAAATCAAGGGTTTAGAAGGCACAAGATCCGAGTTCATTTTCATGCTCTGTGCTAATTCACGTGCAACTTTATGGAGAACCAATATACTTGTGTTCCTGCTAGGAAATTGAATACCATTGGGGTCATCCTCCATTGTTCACCACCACCAACACACCACAAACCACATTCAAATCCTTACACTCTTCTAACTTCCAAAGTAGGATTTAAATATGTGTTCAAATTGTCTGTTGGGGATGGTGATCTGTGTGAGTGAAACATTTGAGAATTTGATTTGAGAAAGAAATCAACCACAGGCTATTTAAACAGGTGATCCCATTTGTACAGGCAATCATGTCCCACTAGCTTGCCTCGCTTTTTGTGGTGCTTGGTCTATGGCTCTCTGCACTCCATCTATCAATGAACAATCACATCAGTTCTGTCCCTATGACATGAAGTTAAGATGCAATAATACATCATCTCACTGTAACAGAAAAGATCACAGGTAGGAAAAATCAATGAAAAGCTGTATTTTTCCAATATGCCTCTGATTTATTTTATCCAGTGAGTCAACAAAGGCTGCTTGCAGTTTTGACCCCAATGATGCAAAGCACTGATAATGCAGCCCTTTGGAAACAGATCCAAGATGAATGTACCTTACAAGAGTACTTCACATCTCACTATTTCAGTGCATTTCATACCCTAACCCAGGATCTATAGAGCCTTGTTCCAAAATGGTCCCAATGGCAGTTAAGTGATATGAACTGACATCTCAGAGATTGGACAGGCTCTAACATGTACAATGTGCTAACATGGATGAACACAGGCCTATTCATACTTAGGAAAAGGCAGTGTCACATCAGGTGACATGCTCCTGACTACTAATTGCATTACCTAGGTCTCCATTGAATAAAGAAGGGGTTTAGACACTACAACAATGTGTTTACAATCTGGAGCTGGAGCCTACACCATGGGTCAGCTGAGCCATGGTAATTCACCTTGCACTTACTGGAAAATGGAAGCAAAATAATTTGTCATATTTTAGCCTGCAATTAGATGGGGTTGAGATTAGTCTTTTACTCTGGCCCCAGGCTAAGAGCTTGTAGGCACATGGAAAACTCCACAGCTCAGCTAAGGTGTTGTGGCTTCAAACATGCTAATTTGGGCCCACATCTGACCATAGCATCTTTTGAACTAGATCCAAGTAGAAACTGCAAGAAGTAAAGTTTTTGCCTAAGTGCTGTGAAATATAAAATGGGCCTTGCAATCATATGTTTCTTAACTCACCAAGATTTATCGTACTTATTACCACTTCATTGCCTTCCACAGAATTATTTCTAATTCAGCACAGCATATGTCAGAGAAAAATCAGGAGCACCATTTCCCCTGGTAGTTCTCAGCTACTAATTCATTGGTATTAGACTCAGAAAGGCAAGAGACAGAGAAAATAACTCCTCTGTGAAAAATAATCCACTTGAGGATACCTGTATTTCATAATCATATTGTTTTTGTAAATGAACCTCAAGTAAATCAAGGTAAAGGATCCATGTAAGTGGTGAATGTAGTTCCTCCTGAGAGACAGAGGTCTGTAAAAAGCCCATAACAACTCTGACAACTCAGTCAGTCTTATTGCTACTCTTATTGCATGAATATATTTTTGCTCTTCTTCCATATGTCTTTGCTGAAGTCGAAGAATATTTTTGGACATGTGTATATGGCTGTGTGAAGAGAGGCCAGTCCAACCCAATGGATGGGAGCCAGCTCTAGTCCAGAATTATGCTTCAGTTAATGTGTCCTGCTGATCTGCTGACAGCAAAGAGGAAATAAACAAGAGGTGATGAAGAGAAGACCCACAGAGCATGAAGGCCATGGAGAAGGGCTTCAACCTCTGAGACTGGTTACACACGAATGGAGAACTGAGCCTCTCCTCAAGCCACAAAAAATACCTGGACAGAGCTTGTCTGTTCCTACACACTCAGGTTTTTCCAGTGCTGTCAGATTGGCTGATAACAGATGAGGGTGAAGTAGCCACACGTCAAGTGTTTGTGCAGAAAAAGCAGCACACTGCTCTTCCACAGCACAGCCATGGACATCCAGCTATCTGAGGCGTGGGGCTCACCACCAGCCCTCTAGGCTGCTACCACCCAAAGGCAACCAGGATGTGCAATGTCTCCTCAAATGTTTGACTTTTTAAGAAGCCCTGTGCTCACCATCACTTCCAAGAATCACTTCAGCAGCTCCCAAGAGGGCTGACCCATGGACAGAAGCCGCACTGCTTCAGCTAGGAGGGAGCACAGATAACCATTCCAAATGGGCATTGCAGCAAGGGCAATATATATATACCATGGCAAGTCGCCTAAGCCAGGATGTATGTGCAAGCTGACATCAATGACATCGATGACAAACAAGAAGCTGAACACCGGAGAAAGCCCCCTCAGAGCCAAAGCAGTTTATTGGACCCTGGGAAATGTCTCACTGTCACTGAAACCAGGATAAACTCTGCACACAAAATCAGGACAAGCTTCCCTTGGGAGACAGAGGGGACAGTACACTGACAAACACAAAGTCCACAATGCAATCAGCAGCTGCCTTTCCTTGTTCAAATACACACCAATACTCAGATCCTTAGGCAGGAGGGTGGACAGAAAGGCCACACCAAATTCTGCAGTACTGTGGGGAGTCCAACATAGGGGCACAGTTGGGTTGTAACCATGTTAATTTCATCCAGGAAAGTAAAATAACTAAGTGTGGCTGCCAAAACTGTATAATTGCAGATTTGGCTCATGAAACCACACCATGGTTTCACCATCTTTCCCTTAACACCCTTGACATCACTGCAGGTTGGGTGGATTAACTCCATTCTCTCCACTCCACAGATCTATTCAGTGATTAACTTCACACCAACATGGCATGGTAGACAGCAAAGACAATGCCAAGCTTCACAGTGTGGTGAAGCTTGGCATTGTCTTTCCCAACTCCTTATCTTCATTTCATCTACTTAAGGCAATCAGCTCTACCTCATGGTGATGACAACATCACACTGATAGCAAGGAGTTGTCATTGCAGACCATTCTGTCATGGTCACTGCTTGTCCCATCACACACACAAAGTGGAGCATGCATGAACATCAACAAGTGCTTGGAACAGGTTTTCCCTGCACAGCTTAGCTTTCATACATCTGTGGAGAATGAATTTCTGTGGTCCCTTGTAAGGAAGCAGTGTTCTTCCAAAACAAACAAAAACCTCAAACCAAATGAAACCAAAAAGATGGTTTTTTCCCCCTAAATAAACCCCGAACTGGAAACTTGCATTGTCATAAAAGAAGTGCTGACTGGTTCCCAAGAAGGTAACAAAAATGTTTACCCTCTGGTAAAGCAAATCGTTTTGATCATAGAGAAATACAGCACCGCATGAACTTGTTCTCAATGTCAGAGCCTTCCCTTCAGCATATTTCTGCTCAGGGCAGGAACAGCATTGCCTTAGACTCCTCCTGATGGACCCCTAATATTTCAGGTATCTGAATGTAATGCAAAGGCGAACACTTCCCCACACTGGTGTCTGGCATGATAAACAAAGCAGCCACTGAGCTGAAGGGCACAGTCCTGCAGAACACAGCCCCATCTCCAGAGAAGGGATATCCCCTGGCAGCTCCCCACACTGGCCACATGGGAAGATTGGATTCAGCTTTCCAGCTTGCAGATGGCACCCCTTGGAGCAGGCTGCTGGGGACCTGTGGGGACTCAGTGCCATGTTCCAATCACCCTGAGTACGGCCCTGACGCTGCTCCGCATCGGCACGGGTGCCACTGCAGCCGGTCACTGTGAGCAGTGGAGGCAGCATGCATTGTAAGGGCTGTCAGCACTGCAACCAGTTCCAGGGACACTCTTGTTGATTTACATTTTCTACATCCTTTCTGAGAAACCTCAATTGTCTATTTAATCCCTCAGCACTGGGGCAAAAGCATTCAGCTGTGCAACCCAGTAAGCAGGCGCAAATTTGATACCCATTGAAACTGAGAATTTACCAGGCATAAAAACCCATATGGGGACAATATAATCTCTGGTGTAATTCCACTTCATTTTCATGTACTAATGATGAATCTGACTCAGCAATCAGTATTTCCATCTCACACCAGCTTCCCACATCCCTCTAGTGTGTTCAGTAGAAGCAATTCCATCTTGCATTTACATGGGTGTGAGCAGAATTAGGTTTACTCTGCTGATGTTCGCTGATGTTACTCTGCATGCTCTGGTCACAAGCAGGGACCACAGCTTTGCTGTCTCTGTACACAGTTTTCCATACCAAATAGATCTCTTTTCAATCACACAATTTTCAACTCTGCTTACTTTCAGAATGTGATGGGAGCAAGGTTGGGAGTAGGCATAAAGACAATGACATGAAACACTGCGCTGCAGCAAGATTCAATTAGGGCAACCTTGGTGCCTGAGCCGAGCACTGCTCTCTTCAAAGGGCAGAGATGTGCTTCAAAAGACTGTCACACAGAAAGTCCAAAGGTGACAACATGGGCCTGATGGTTTGTAATATACTTACCAGTGGGTGAAGCTGAACACGCGTGTCTCTTGTGAAGTTTTATTGTCCAGATAGCAAATTACACATCAGGATATATGAAAGTCACAAGCATTATACCCTGACTTTATAGGTCTGGCACTAATGTATGCATTTGGATTTAAAGCACTTTCTTGCAAGTTAAAACCCAGCTCTACTAAGAATTGGTGTAATTCAATACTTCCTTTGAAAAACCTCCCATAGGAAGATTAGAACAATCTTAGTGATTACAGTCTATCTGGGGTCCACAGATGCCACTAATCTATGGAAATTGTGAACTCAAAGGATTTATGTCTAAATGTGATTTAAAAACCACTACCAAATCTCCATCATGGTGGGGTTTTTTAATGATTTCTTTCTTTCTGCTCTCTCTCCCTTCTTTCCCCTTGCCCCAGACTGGATTTCTGTATGTGGCTGCAATGTCTGTCTGGAGGACAACAGGCAGAAGCTGAACAAGTGCCTGCCTCCTCTGTGGCCCATGGTGTGTGCGCACCGTCCTCTGCAGCAGTAGCAGCAATTGCCCCAGACGAAGGCTGGACCCTGGAGCCTGTCTGCAGCCCTTGCCCTGATGAGAGGCAGCTGTGGGCAGATTTTGGTTTATTCTGTGTAAGGAACTATCATGGACTCCCACGTGAAAGGGAATGTAAAGAGAAGTCACAAATCAAACCTGAACCGTGCAGGCCACTTAGGCAAATGCTATTTGGGCCATATGTTTTTCAGGTTCATTTCACTGGAACAGTAAATTGGTCTGAAATTAGAGCCAGATTTTGGAAGGCAGCACCAAAGATGTGTCCCTTCAGCATGCATGCACGTGAACTCAAATAAAGGGACAGATCACTCCAAACCTGCCAAGAGCCTGGGTAAATGGACACATACATGCAGGTCACAGGGATGGGCATATCCCGTGGGCTTTGTGTTTGGTGTGCTCATTTACAGCCCTTCCAGGTGACTCCTCAGGGTCTGTCTCCAGAACTCTGACTTTGGCACCATCTCCTCTCTGTATGGACACAGTTTTTACTTCCCAACATTGGATATTCCACACACAGACCCTTACATATTTCAGTGGGCACACATCCACAAATCATTAGTACAAACTTTTAAATTACAGGGCTTTCAAACTACAACAATGACTTTGTCTTCCCAGCCTGTGCAAATAAACTATTGCAGATTATGGTCCTGAGTTTTTGTCAAGTCTAAACAAACATGTAGAGCACCAGAACTCTGCAGTATTGCATTACCATGGCAGCCAGCTCCCGGCAGCTCTCGGAGGCAGAGCAACACACTCATGGGATTCCTTGCCCACCAGCTCCCCTCTCACCAGCTCAGAAGAAGCAGATCCAGCAGGTCTTTAATCCAAACCAGGGTTTTTGTTTTACAGCTCTGTAATAAGGAGGTTTTGCTTACCCCAAACCTGGCTTCAATTTTATCTCATTTCCATAAATAGCACTAGGAACCTTTGGCAATGTTTTGCCACATTTTTCCAGTGGAGGACAGGCAAAGACTCAAGGCCAGTGCTATATAAGGGTATCTGAACAGTGTTTCTTCTGCCTCTTTGCACCTAAGAGCCATTCAAGCCTCCTGCCCAAATGCTTTATCCTCTTCTGCTTTTCAGTCCATATTTTCGAATTGTCATTCCATTGCGTTTCACCTCATGTCCTCTGCGTTTCCACCTCCGTTTTGTCACTTAATCATGTGGGCCTCTATAACCTCTCATTTGCTTATGGTAAATCTGGCATCTTTAGTAAATCCAGACTGTTTCACTCAGGGGGCACATTTGCAGGTAAATCTCCTTACAGGCAGCCACCTCTGACTCAATAGTACATTTAATCCTGCAGCTGTCAAACAGAAGGTGATAAATCATCTACCTCTGATCAAATAAATCCTGACTCTTTTCATTCAACCATTAAACTTCTCCCACATTACTGAGGATAGAGTGTTGGATTGGGTTCTGATAGCTATGGACTGAACTTTTCAACTTAAAAATCGTCTCTCTCATCAGCAACATCTAAACACTGTTTGCTTAATCTGCGCTGAATAAGGGACTGAAGAAAGTAAGATTTGCTTTGTTTGGTTTCTCTGCAGTTTTTGGAGGGTGTTTTGTGAGGGTTTTTGAGTGGTTTTGAGGTTCTTGGTTGGGTTTCTTGTTCTAGTTTTTGTTGTTTTCATATGCTTGGAAGAAGGAAAAGAATCCTAAAAGGCATTCTTGGATTAAAATCCTGCCACAGAGCTAGGAAAGGGTTAAAAGCAGCCTGTCTACATCTCAGGGAGGGAAAAAGGAGGCTGCTCTGCAGGGCAGCCCCTGCCTCTACACAAAGCCCCATTGAGCTGGGGCAGGATGGGGCAGGAGGGGTGTGCAGAGCAGTTGTAACTCCACAAGCCCCTTCTTTTCACTGCAAAGACCCAGCAAGCCCCATTGGCAGCTCCCGCCGAGTTCGCAGGCTCTGCCAGCCAACTGCTCCCTGTTTGTTCCTTTTTCTTAAAACAACAAGGCACACAGGGAAAATAAATACAAAAAGCCCCCAGTACGTGTGTATATTAAGCTGCAAGAGCTGCTGCTCCAGTCCAAGGATTTTAAAAACCTATGGTTTCTTCTACCATGCTAATTTGGCTGTGTTGCACCTGCAAAGTATTTTTTACTCCACCATCTTTCTTAAACACAGATGTACATGCTGAGCCAGGAGCCTTCAGAAGTGCTCTGTGTTGATTTAACTCTTTCCCTCTGGCCTCCAGCGATTGCAATAAGATCACTCATGCCAAGGCTGAATGCTTTGAAAACCCCTGCTCTCAGGTGCAGGGTCCATGTGCTCCAATTTGTGTGCCTAAATTTCAGCTACCTATATCTACTTCTTGACTTCCAAATATAGGCTGAACTATACAGCCCATAAGTTTTGATTTCAGTAAGGCTGTTCAGTACCTATAAAAGAATCAGGCCACTTGTTTTGAAGTGCTCAGACATGGATTTTGACCCCAGATGCTCAAAAATTACAGCTTAAATTTAGACATCTGTATCTGTACCACTGGCAAAGCGTTTTTATTTTTGGAAGCACTGAGCCCCAGCAGCTCCCATTAATTTCAGTAAGAGCTGCTGGGAGCAGAGAGTCTTGGAAACCTCTTCTAGGGAAGCTGTGCTAACATTAGACTCTTGTTTTCAAAAGCGTTGGCTTGAAAAGAAATGACACACAATCAGGAGGAAGGAAAATGTTTGTTTAGCTTCCTATTTAATAAAGCCGTTCCATGAGCAATGGTTCTGGTAAACTCCAGTTTCTTGAGGAATGATGCCCAGTGTCCTCAAAATCCCACCACCAAAAAGCAGTCTGCACAATTCCCTCTCATACTGCCATCCCGTTTAGTGGGACAAACTCCCGTGGCCAGATCCTGATGGCTGGCTGTGCAGTTGCCTGCTGCCACTGAAAACTGAGTGACAGCTGCCTTTCCTCCAGTGCCAGCTTAATTTCTTCCTCCTTCTTCTAAGCAGACTAATTTTCATGGAAACTGCAGGAACTTATGTGTTGCAGACCTTTAACCTTCTATCAAATTTGGTTGAAAAATCGCCCAGAACTTATTACAGACAAGAAACACAACTGGATGAGATTTGTTTCCTTAGGAATGTAGACTAAAAGGAAAAATTAATCAGATACTTGTGGATATTTGAAAAATTCAGGCTGGAAAAATGAGTTATAGACAATGAAAAAGAAAAAAAACCTACAAAAGACAGAGCCAAAAATGTTTAAGCCAAAATAAGGCTGTGAGACCTGATGGCAATTAGAAGTCTAAATGCAAGCATAAACCTGAAGAAAAGGCATAGAATAGACAATATGTAGCATTTAATTCCATTTTAACCTGTCCCTATGTGAGACAGGTGAGAGTGGTGGTGTTTGTGGTTCCTCTAGGTGGAAACTGTGTGGCTCACATGAAGTGTACAATTCAAGAAAGCATCACATGCAGGTAAATCTCTGAGCAACATGCAGAAATAGGTACAAAAGCAGCTTGAGGATCCCTGCCTTGGGTGCAGTTGCGAAGTGTGTGGTGCCTGGGGAAGAAACAGCCTAACAGGAGTCTTTGTAGATGGCATTTGCTATGCTTTTAAAACAGTTATAAATACAGCCCCAAAAGCCATAAATTCCATCTGTGTTCACAGCTGAAGGAGACACCAGTAACTCCCCTTCCATGAGATAGGAGATGTCACAGAAGAACACTGTGATTTTCTAGAAAGCAATGAAATGAGGAAGAGAAATACATGGCAGGAGTAGTATTTCAAGTATTTTTTAAAAATGATGCTTGGGAAATGAAGCTTGTCAGGGTAGTGGAACTTCATTGAAAAATACAGGAAATGCTCCATCTCAGGAAGGAAGGAAGAGCTGCATGGTTAAATCCATGGCCTTGTGTTGCTGTTTAAACTGTGACAACTCTGGATGTAGTCTCCAGGACCAGCAAGTTGCAATATGGGAGAAATTTCACTCTCCTTCCCCTTTTATCTTTCACATAAGAAGAAATTGGTTGTAAAATTTTGCTACTACATCTTTGTAACAAGACACAAACAGAAGTTGCACACACCACACATAAGGGCTCAGCTGCCCTTGCTGGCAGGACACATCATTAACCCCTTTGGCTGCAGACAGTGATGCAGTGGGCAGGTTCACACAGCCGGGGGAATGCCAGTGCTGAGAGGGTCAGAAGAGGAACACAAGGCAAGTCCTAGGATGGGCTAGAATAACATGCAGGGGTTTAATCAACTTCCAGTCACTTTGCTACAATAATTGCAAAGGAAATTCACCAAAGAGCACATTTTCATAAATCTTGCAGCATTTCCTTTTGACAGCTGTCAAATGCAATGCCTCCAAAGTACACGGTGTGGCTGCTGGGGATGGGTGTCCCGGGTGCCCTGGCTGAGAGGTGCCATGCCTGCTGTTACAGGGAGGCTGCTGGGGCTTCCCTCATTTCTGCCCACCTGCTCACTGCCTTGGAGAGAGAAGCTGGGAAAGCTTGTGGACAGCTTCCCAAGCTTTAACGCTCCCTGAAATCTTTCATTCTGCCCAACAAACTGGAAGGATGCAGCAAAAGGCAGCCTTGGGGGTCCCAGTGGCCAAGGCTCTGTCGTCAGGCAAGAGGCACCCCTTCTGCAGGAAGCCAGCAAATCTGTCACCAGTGAAGCACTGACACCTTTGCTGCTGTTCTCCCATGTTTCTGATCAAGAAATCTAGCGCTAAATCTGTCAATAAGCCCAGAGGGGACCTCTAGTCTCCAGTTTCAGTAGCTGGACACATTTTAATTCCTCTCTAGCTTTTAGGTTAGAAAATTTCACATGAAACCTGTCAAGAACATATTTTTTCCCCGTCTTCTCTCAGGGCAGTGAGGTGGTAGGGAACATGACTCTGAGGGAGTCCTGCCTCACAGAGTTTTCCTACCTGCCTGCATTTGTTCAGCTTCATGGCAACATAGAAGCAGCTTTGGCCAGTCTCATATCACTCTAACTAGATTGCTGAGAGCTGTTCAAAAAAGGCAACTGAAGGAAAAGACAACATGAAAATTTTCTAACTACGGCAACGGACTAAAATTCTGAAATGGGTGCTGAAATACTGTAACATGAATAAAGGGCTACACAGCAATAAAATATGACAGTAAATTCAGAGTGTGAACCCAAGATTTTGTCTCATTCAGATTTTGTACACTGTCCTCAGAAATGCATAGCACAGAGTTAACAAAAAGCACCGAAATACAGACCAGTCCTTTCTCTTACTGGGGCCCTGCACCCTGCCATCCTGATTTATTTCTTATTCATAGGGTGAAAAACACCCATTGGATTCAGAAGATGTTTCAGATCAAAAGACTCAAGCATTTGTGCCTAGATTTTCAGTCCACGTATTTTACACACTTCTGAATGCTAACAACAATGCTGTGACTCTGTCGGGATACATGCATTTAAACCAGCATCAAAACTCCTTTATGAGCAGGATTTAAAATGTTGAATGCATTAGAGAAGAGAAACGTTTGCACTGTGTTTCTTATTGTTGGTTGCTTTTCTGTAAGTGCTTTCAACACCACCAAATTAGTCCAGAAGTGGTTAAAAGCAGCTCAAGGCAGCTTTGGAGGACTCAGTGTCAGCTGGCATTCTAATGAGAATTAGACAATCGGAAATAGACAGCTCTGAGGCCAAACAATTAGCCAGACAATTAAAAGGCTCTACTGTACAGGGTTTTATGTGGGATAGGATAATGCAGCTGCAATATTTGTGCTAATAAGCTAGACGGATAAGAATGAAGTTAATTTCCCTTCTCAGCAGCTAAATGAACAGATTGCTCCATTTTAGCCTAGCCCAAAAGGACACGATTTTTCCCTGATTGGAGAAAAAGGATAAGAGAAAGAAATAAAAATGTTCTATCCAGTCTCTGTCTGGATAGCCAACTGGTGTGGAGTTTGCAGTGTCCAGCAGCAAAGCCACCCTGCTCTTCTCTGTCTTCTGTTGTCTGCAAATGCCACTTTCACCTGGGTCACACCTGGCTCTACCCTAGAGCTGGATTTTTCTGGAAATTCTGGATTTTTTCCATATGTACAGGATAAGATTAACCACATCCATTTTGACATTTTTGATAATATTTTGCTCAATACAGATGAGAGGTATGAAAATTTAATGTGAGAAATGAAAACAGGAAAGATTATAAACACAAGCTGTCACTACCCCAAAATATGCACATAAGTTTTTCATATTTGGAGAAATTGCAGTGTGCTACCACCCCATGGGGTGCAGAGAATGAGACTCCCTATGGAAAAACTCCCTTCATGGTGGTATACCCCTGTGAAGGCTGTACTCTGAACTATGGAAATGTCACATGTGGGAGGCCAGAGTGATGCAGAAACACGCCTGACTCCATAAGGCTTATCTTTCCCTATATTCTGAAATCCTATACCTTTCTAAACCCATAGCATACCAATGACATGCCAAGAGTGCCAAAGATCCAAATCATTACCCATCCAGTTTTGCATGGTGCTAGCTCAGCTACTGCAGCAGCATCTCACACTGGTATCTCCCTCAAAGCAAAACCCTCTGAACTTTAACTTCTACCTGGGCTATGCAGAACTGTACCCAAACCCCAAGGCCCAAAGCAGACAACACAGCTTGGTGCAATGGGACATGGTCCATTCCCCTGGACATTATCCTGGGCAGCTGGCTCCAGATGGCTCTGCTTGAGCAGGAGGGTTGGACCAGGTGACCTCCAGAGATCCCTGCTGACCTCAGCTACTCTGATTATGTGGCTCTGTGGTGTGCCATGAACCAATGGTGTAAAACACCACTGAGACTTCCATCACTTTCTCCTGCACTGAAAGGGTCACATGTGGGAAGGAGTGCTGGGAGTTTGTGGAGATGTGTCTAGGATCCCTTGTGAAAGCACAGACACAGACAGGACCATTGGAGATTTCTGGCTCCCTGTCCTTCAGGCAGAGCCTGCTGTCCCACTTTGCATTAGATTACTGGCTTCTGTGGTGGACCAGCAGTCACGTGTTGCTATTTAGCGGGAAGCATCATGCATCCCCAAAACAGTGAAAATGAGGTATTTTGGTTTGGTGGCTCCTTGCAGTTACAAAAGGCCAGAAGCAAGTGTCATGCACGGGATAATTGATTCCCCAGGAAAACAAGCCACTTGGATCACAAGCCACAGGTCCATTTTACAGTGGTCACACTGTTGTTTTTCTGCTGTGACAGCAGTGGTTTTGTGTCTTTGAGGTTTACCACACTTGCACAAGATAGATCAGACATGGTCAGCTTTCCACACTGGCCCTCTCTCCCCCCTCTCCCTCAAAAAGCCATCTATGTGAAAGGACACGTGACAGTATGACACACTCAGAGGCAAATGCATTTACAATGCATTGGCATGGCTCAGTTCAGTCTGTAATTACCACATTATGGCTTCAGCCGAGCCGTTTCTCCAATAACGCCCAGATGTACCAATTACTGCTCCTCTATAATGAATATAGATGGGAAACAGGTGACAAGCCCTGTTTATAGCAGAGGGAGGGAAAGAAAGTTTTTGCTAATGAAAAAATGGCTCTGGTAAGAATCCTGTATCAGAAGGGCATGGTGAAGCTGCCATGAAGTCTTTGTCCTCTGCAGATCTGACATGGAAGATCACAGAGCTAACTAACACTTTAATACAAGCATCTGCATTCTTAACCAAAATCTCTTTTTGGCCACTGGAAACTGGAAGCATGTGTTTGAGGCTGTGCTCCCATCTTGCCAGACCTGGCACTATGAACTCTGGCCAAGTTCTGCTCTACCAAGCGCCTCACTTTCCAGACCGACCCTGAGCAAGAGGCCCCTTTGGAGGGTCAGGTGTGCATTGGAGTCCTCAGCCCTTCCCTACCCAGTTTTTAATAAGACCTTTTTTTATAACTGCTCCCTGGTTCTTGCTCTTTTTCTGAGCAGGCACACGTGGAGTGGAGGATCTTACAAAGATCACCGACCAGTAAAAGCTGAAGGCCTCTGTTTCCTCTTCCCTGGGCAACCTGACACCACGGACCAGGGCAGGGATGTAAGATGAGAACAGCATCCCTCTGGATGACTGGAAATGGCATTTTTGACCAAAAAGTTTTTCCCAATAACCACTATATCACAACATTCTAGGTAATAGATCATATCAAAGCTCCTGGAAAACAGGCAGTGGCTTCCTCCACTTGGGATCATTCTACATTTGCAAGCAGCAATAGGGGAAGTTTCGCCAGGCTCGTGTAGCAGACATCTTTTCATGAAAAATCCTTTCCTTAGGATTTTTTCTCCTGAGAAGCTGAGAGGCCTCAGGAACAAAATGTAAACAGTGGTTATCTGCTGCTGTGGAATGCAACAGGTGGATTTGTGATTGGCTCATGTTGGTTTGTTTGTAATTAATGGCCAATCACAGTCAGCTGGCTCGGACTCTCTGTCTGAGACAGAAGCTTTGTTATCACTCTTTCCTATTCTATTCTTAGCTAGCCTTCTGATGAAATCCTTTCTTCTATTCTTTTAGTATCATTTTAATGTAATATAGATCATAAAATAATAAATCAAGCCTTCTGAAACATGGAGTCAGATCCTCGTCTCTTCCCTCAACCAAAACGCCTGTGAACACTGTCACAGGCTGGTGTGCAGAACACTTGTATTGATACTAGCACTGCTGCCTACGAACCACAGCACTGGAAAAACAGTAGTTGCACACAGCTTCATCAAAGGCCTTCAAGGATGCATTTGCTCTCTCTGGGATATACAACTGAAAGCCACTTAACTCTAATTTTGTGTTTCACGTACATAACACCCTCCCTAATCACAGTGAGGCACAGTGATGTAGCACTGGTGGAGAGGCAAACAGACTTACACTAGTCTGTAAAAGAACAAATTCTTTAGAACCATAAACAACAGCCGTTGCCTCCCAGAAAAGAGTGAGGGCTTTTTCTGCTATGACTTCATTAAGATTACAAATGATGCTGTAGCATTTTTACTAGTATGTGGGGAAGTGTCAATCACATATGACTAATAGACAGTTGTTAATCATTTACACGATTAACATGTTAGTGCTTCTCCCCACACTGATTCAGTCACATTTGTCAACTTGCTTTTGTTTATTTTATTTTTAACAGCTCTAGCAACAAGATGTGCAAAGCAGCACAGTTATCTGAAGGACTGAATCACAAGTCCTCTGCGAGCATCGCTGAAGGATTTCACTGGAGATGTGGGTGCAGAGCTCAGCAATCAGCAGTGGTTTCTAGATGAGTTTTGACATACTGCCCATAACCAGCTGAGACCCAAGTCCTCCTGAAATCATTGGAAGGTCCTGCACAGCTACAATTTCACCCAGTAGGATCCAGGAATGTCTGTTACTCCAGGGTATTTACTACAAGGAGGGCCAAGCTGCCCAGCTTTTGTTTTCTATTGAATTTAGCTATGATTTTCTAGGTTTCCCCATTGTGTGGCTTTGGCTTCTGAGCCCATCTGCTACACTTCAGGGTATGTTTTCATTGTGGTGCGTGGGATCTTGGCTCATTAACATGGTGTTAATCGAGTATGGCAGCTAGAGCCTTCCTCCACTCACTGATAAGATGCTCCTTCCGGAAGGAGGTTTGCTCACAGCACATTCAGCAGCTGAAGCATTTATCTGCCATGGAGTGTTAATAACTGTCGGGTTATAATTACCAAATCTCAATATTTACAGAAAACCAGCCTCTCCATTGTGCAGTTAATAGCACAATCCTGAATGTACAAAATGCCAATTTGCTATGAATGAGGAGCTGCTTGCTAAAATTCAAAAGCAATTAAACTGTAAGCAGTAGCTGACATTTAACGATTGTACTGCTTGCCAAGGAGTCACCACTTACTGGGCGTAATTCTGGCAGTGAAGATGTTTTATGGGACAGAAGGACCTGGGGACCCTCCTCCCCAACTACACCACAGAGAGGATTAGTGCATGCTGTGCCTCTGCTGGGAGACTGGAAAACTCAAACCATTCTCAAACCTCTAGCTATAAAGAAGAAATTTTATGATGAGAGTAGTGAAACATTGGCACAGGTTCCCCAGAGTTCTGCATGTCCCATCCCTGGAAACCTTCAAGGCCATGTTGGACAGGGCTCTGAGCAGCCTGGTCAAGTGAAAGATGTCCCCACATTTGCCATTGGTTTGGAGCTATATGACCTTCAAAGGTCCCTTCCAAGCAAAATAATTCTATGCTTCTACGATTTGAGTGGCTTCAAACAGCTGGCTGGCAGCAGATCCCACCACACCTTCTTTAGCTCTTCTGATGTGGGATCAGGTTGTGCCCTGGGAGATGAGGCAGCTCCTCTGTTTTCTGCTACTGGAAGAGAGGAAAGGTAATTTAGTTTCCCTGACTTCATTCTTTAGCTCAACAGGTTTAGTGTGTGAATCCAGAAATGTGTGTTGTGTCTTCTCTGCATGAGTAAGGGACCTGGTCCTCCCCATCTGATCTGCTTTCTCCTATCTGTAATTATGCTGCACATTGAATTAGACAGAAATAGGGAAATATTTTTAAAATTATTATTATTATTATTATTATTCGTTGTAGTAGTAGTAGTATTGTTGTTGTTGTTATATAATTATTACTTTCCACTACTTGGGCAGTGGAAAAATCCACTTTTGTTAGTATTCAAAGAAATTAAAGATCTATTCAGCTTGATTGAACAGAAAAATATACATTCAACTTAAACTAAAATTTTTGTCTCTTACCGTACTCTATTATTACAAAGCTGAGACAAACTGCAAAACAAAACTTTGTTTCCCTGAAAAAAAAAACCAAAAAAAACCCAAAACCCAGTTATTTCAAAAATGTCAAGATATGCTGTTCTGCCGTCACTTAAACCACTTGATAAATTTCACAAGTATTGTTAAGAAGTTTTGGTTCATCAAAGCACTTTTTTTTTTCAGCAAAGAAAATCTGTGCTGTGTAATTTCTTCCCAAGGTCCAGAAAGCAGCCTTTATCCACATTGTCCTAGAGCAGCCTGGAAGTCATGACTGCAGCGCTTCCCCCAATACATTGATATAATGAGAAAGTCATCTGCGGAAACTTTACAGAGGATTAAATGGGGCAGAGAAAGCCTGCCTGGTAATCACAGCAGATCTGTGGATATTGTGCTTGTCAGCCAAGGGCTAAGGCCAGCACAGGACACGCTGGGCGCAGGAAGGGGCCCTGGGCCAGGCAGCAGCCGAGCCGTGCTGAGTGCGGCCCTGCAGGGGAGGGAACCTGGCAGAGGCCGCTCTGTGTCCTCACCCTCCTCGAGAGCCCGGCCAAGGGGGATGGAGGCCAGCTGGTGTCTGTGCATGGGGCACATCTCGGTTATTATTTCTCAGCTTCAGCCAGGTCCTGTGTTTGCCCTGAGAAATGTAAATCCATTTTGTGACCCTAAGCCTTACGCAGTTTTTGCAACCCCTCTTTTCCATTTTCCCTGCTCTCCTACAGCCCAGTGCTGTGTCCCAGAAGTACATCCCAGCATCTGACCCTGTCTGACAAGGAGTGGGGTAAGGATAAGCAGTTCCTGTGCCTACTCTAATTTTTTGGATAGGAAAAAAATCCACTTTTGCTAATACTCATTACGGCTAGGGATAAAGTTCTCTATCTCTCAGCACATTTGGTAACTATTTACTTAACTAAATGGTGAAAAAGAGAGGCCTCAATTCTCCAGAGTTGCCTCCCTCAGCTTGTTTATCACTGTGTTGCAATGGTTCTGTGGTTGTGAAATCTTGAGCTGAAAACTCAAAAGGAAATTTCTAGTGACAAGCTTTCCTTGAGGCTGTAAACAAATAGAATTCATTAGGAGGATGGGAGAGAAGCAGGAAACATCAAAATTAACACTTGCAGCGTGCATACACATACACACACACTCACCAGCTTGATCTAATGCTCCCGCAATTGGTAGGAAACTGAGTTTTCTCTGAGTGCAGTACAAGGGGGATTGTGTTTTCAGGCAGCCTATTTCATCTGCTGTGCCCTGAGAGTGCTTTACCCTTTCTACACCTGCTCGTGCATACTCCAAAGCACGGCTCTCTAAGAGCTCTCAGGTGTTTGCTTGCTTAAAAGAAAAAGAATGAATAATGTTTTAAAAAGAAGCTTCTGAGCCAAATGTACTAATGGCTTTTTACCTGTAGCACCAAGAACTTGTATATCCTGGCTTCGTGTTAAAAAGCGTGCTGATTAAACCATAATATTATGTTTTGATCTAGCCTACAGCTGAATGAATTACTGGCAGGAAACACAGCTCATGAATTCAATCAAAAATCCTTTCATTTGTCACAGCCGCTTCCTGTCCGTCTTTTAAACATCTGCTTCTCTTGTTCACGACAGAAGAAGTCTTTGTTAAAATAATAAGCATTTACCGATCCTTCTCTCGAATAAAGTGCACGGCTCCTCAATGAAACACGCTTTCCTCCCCGCTCCAAGTTTATTTTATATATCTTTAATAGCTTCCTCACACCCCTCTCTTTCTCTCTGCTTGGAAATTCTGGAAAATCTCAAGCTGACAAAAGATGGCACTTCCAAAGCGTGAGCTCAAGCTGCCCCTGGCCTTTCTGCCAACAGGATCCAGAGTTTGGGATGCTTTGCTGCAATCGGTGCCAAGAACCTCTCCAGCTCCTTAAATGGAAGCTACTTCCTCCCTGAGAAGGACAAGCAGCCATCTAGTGTCCCAGGGAGAGGTGTGTCTCCAAGGCGCTTGCTGTCTCCTGCATGTGAAGCTGCTGCAGCTGGGAGGAGCACACATCGGTGGAAAGTGTCACCAGTTCCTTCTCATCAGCACCTGAGTACCACAGCTCCTCCTGGCCAGAGGGTCAGGCTAGAAGAGAAACACAAAGCAACTCCTCCTTTAACTTTCCATTTCCAGTCATTGCAGTGACTGCTTGAACCATGGCTCTTTAGTGAGCTATTTGTGCAAGTGATAGTATCAGTTGTGCAGCCCCCTCCAGCTGTCCTTAAGTGTCTCAAAAATCCACAATCTACACACTGGGATTTGTGTGCATATTTGGCACTATCAGCAGCTTCACATTTCCTTACAAGCATCTACAAGGAGGAACACTAGTCTTCCAGATAAGTTTTAAGTCCCTACTTTGATGCAAACCTCTTTCTGTGCTAATTACTTATTAATAATTAAGTACCTGCTTCCTGCAGCTCTTCTGAAAGCACTCTGGGTGTTCACTTCTAAACTTCATAATCCATTCACCAGCACCAAAATGAAGCTAAATGTGTGGTAAAGCCTAAGAGTTGTCTAACAAACCTTAATAGCAGCAGAGAAACTGGTCAGTGCAGGCATCAAGCTAGAAAGTTTAGGGTTGGAGAAGCGGCAGCAGTTTTTTTCCTCTATTAGAAAAAACCAGAATCTACAAGGGTCAGCCTGCAAGGTGGCTCACCCTATGTGCCAACCCCATGCCTCTTCCTAAAGCTATCCAAGGAAGGAAGCCCCGAGTGACTGCAGTGGTAAGAGTAGGGACAGATGGTTGTCTGTGGGAAGTGGAATAAAGTGTTCTTCCCCATTCTCAGGAGCTGGAAAAACCAAGCCAGTCCAATCAACATATTTTCATTGTTTTTTGCATCATGTGAACTTTCAAAATGTGAAAGATGACTGAAAGCTAAGATCATATGTGAAATAAGCTGACGACAGACGGGAGCAGAAAATTATTAGGGAGACTTGCTTGATGCTTTTCCAATGCTCAAATGACTGATTTTTAAATTTCAATTTTCTCACTGGATTCTTCTTCCAAAAAAAAAAAAAAATTAATGCAATCCTTCTGAAACATAGGTTACTTTTCTTGCAAGAGAATCTCACTTTCACTAATTCTTTACAACTTCTCTCATGATCTGAATAAAATTGGTATAAATAACTTATGACAAACTTAAGAATTTTAGTCATGAGTCAGCCCAAAGGTCAATCTGTTTCAATGTCCTATCTCCATCTCGGACTGACAGAAGGTACATGGGGAAGAGGATGGGAATGAGGTAAACACATAGGAATAAATCCCTTGTATTTTCCATCCATTGCCAGATGTTTCTAGTTTAGGAATCTCCTGAGACAGAGCTGGGGTGTTTACACATCATGGCTGTCAATTTTTTTCTTCTTCCTGAGATACGTTTAATTGCTTTTTACCTTGCAAATTGTTAGCAACACAGACTCATGTGGGAGTGAGTTCTACAGTTTAACTGCAACTGTTCCTTCTGTTCGTCCAAAGCCCGGCACCATCACTATGCTGCATGTCCCATAGGTCTTGTGCGAAAAGAAACAGCCCAAATAATTTCCAGCAGACTCGCTGGAGGGCATTTGTGGTTGTCAGCACCTCTACACCATTCTTTCACTCCCTTTTCTGACAAGGGAGCCCCAGATACGTAGAAATGGTCCTATACTTCAGGTTATCCTCATAAATTTGCTGCCTTTTTATTTCTAATACATCCTTTCTGGGATGGAAAGTTAGAACTAGCAAATTTGTATAGCTCTGGTTTTTCTCTTTTTCCTGATAACTCCTGATGTTTGATTTGTTTTGCACGGCTGTCAAGGAAAAAGAGGCTTTTTTCACAGAGCTATTACAACTGAGGGATCTCATTCCTGAACAGACACAGCTAACTCAAAGTCTATCACAACTGGCATCTACAGTTAGGAGTTTTTCCCATGCACAACACTAAATTTATCTAGAAGTTTTAGCCTGAGTTTATCTAAATTATCTGCTTTTTTATTGCCTTACTACAGTGAGTGCCTTCTCCAAGTCTTTGCAGTCAACTTTCATTCTTATTACCCATAATAAGTTACTATCAATAGCAAACATTGCCATCTCACTATCCACCGTCTTTTCCCGATTGTGGGAGATAAGATCTTCAGTCCTGCCCGGAGCCATTTCTCCCCTTCTCTCAGTTACAGTAACAAACCCACACTTCTGCTGGTAGAACTTGTTTTGCTTGTGAAAAGAGGTTTTCCACTACCACTACAGCTTTGCCAGATGTGTCCACACTAGGAAAACTTTGCCAGATTAAACTGATGGTATTTTAGTACCAATGAAAAGAAAAAAAATCCTCTCATATAGTTTACAAGCATCCTTTTAGACACAGTATAAGAAACTTGTGGGTGAAGTGCATCCCTCCCAAAGGAGGAGGGCAGTTTAAACAGGGTGATATCATGGTACAGCATAACTCATGATATTTAACATTGGCTTGGGATTTAAATCAAGATGGCAGTTTCTACTAGTCAATGAGAAAAGAGCTTCTCCAGAGATATAAATTAAGAAAGAAAAAAATGAAGCTGACAGTGAGCTTTAGAGCATTAATTATTCTCTGTAAATAAATAAGCAGACAATTGGTGTCAGAGCTTCTGGTGCACATGCCCACATGGCCACACTAAGATTTCTGTGATGGTGCTTGGATGACACCTGAAAACTAGCTACTTCAGATCTGCATAATCCGTTTGTTCCAATTGACCCAAGCTGGGGCACTTGAGCATCCCATTTTCCTGCCCTCTGCATTATTTGGCAACCAAGGGGTGTGGGATAGGTAACTGAGTGCAAAACTTGCCTATGAAGAAATCCTGGGCAATATCAACTTGACTTTGAGCTAGAAATGATAAAAGACATAATGGAGCAAGAGGGGAGCCCAGGTCACTGTCCATTCACCTGCTGAACTGCAGCAAGCAGGCCTGCACAAGGGCTTTGCCTGCTGGAAGCTGATGGTGAGAAGATCACAGTTCACCAGACAGAGCCAGGGCAGGAGGCTGAGCCATGCAGTGACTGCATGAGGTAAAGCATGAGTCAGATGGGGCACCTGTCACCTGGAGAGTTTGGAGCCTCCCATCCTCCTTTTTTTTCAAAGGAGGAATGCAACTAGCAGGCATCAGGTTTATCGAGCAAACCAAAGTAGGCAGGTTTCCATCCAATGAAAATTAAACTGTGGGACTCATTGCCATCAAATGTTACTGAGGCCAGAAATTAAAACAAACTTGTGGAGGGAAAGAAAGCCCATTGGAATTATTAAACAGAAAGACACTGTCTGTGACTGAGGAACTCCCAGCCATACAACTGCATCAGGAAAAGGACTGTGCTATGTTTGCCTGTTTTCACATGTTTTTCCTCCAGCATGCACTCCTGGCCAGAGCTAGGACAGGATCCTGGAGTTGACATACTAATTTCAGATCCAGTATAGTTATTCTTCAGCCATGTGCAAAAGTCCTCATTTTACAGTTGTGTGTGCTCCAAAGAATGCCTCTTGCTTTTAATTTTGAAGGTTTGACTAACAAACACAGGCAAAGTAAGCCCTCCAAAATATGATTTGCCTAATGCACAAGGTCCTAGATATATAAGTGATGCCAGTGTTTCTCCTCCCATATTGTTCCTGTATTGTGTATCATCTGATTGAAAAAGGCAATGCAATCCACTGGAAGGAGAGCTGTGCAGTGCCAGACATGGCAGATTCAGAGCAAGCAAGAGTCTGGCTTTTTGTACCAGATGTAAGTATGTCAGCCTGGAGTTCAGAGGTTACTATTCAGACTAAAGAATTACTCTCCCTCTCTATTAAGCATCTATTTTGCCTCACTAATTGTTAAATGCCAGAAACTAATTTTGTTTTAAATTATCTTTAATACCATGCATTTTTTTAAAGGCTGTAAAGCTCCTACGCTTCAGAATCGCAACTTGACACCCAATTCCCATCTGTCTCTTATTAACAAAAACAATCTAGATAATCTACAGTCTTATGTGGAAAAAGATATGAAAAACTGATGAAGGTGATACAGTGTAGACCACCAAGCAGTCAACAGCATCTTAACAGTACCCATCTGACCTGGTGGCTAATTTAAGGAATAATTGAATGAAGAAGAGATAAAATGAATAGATGAGGCCAACTATGTAGATTGACAAACTGAGACTCATTTCACAAGGTGTAGAGGGTGATTTGTTTGAGTTTCAGACCACTCCAAAACTCCATGTCCACGCATCAATTAGATGGGCAATCTTGGCTTCAGCTGCTCATCCTAAGTGCCTAAGTGAAAAGAGACCCGACCATGCCAGGAATAGTTTGGATGGGACAGGACACACATGCACGATGAAATGCAGACTGGACCAGCATCTGCACTGCTGCCTCCATGCATGCACTTCAGCAGGGATTTCAGGTGAGCTTTATCTATGAGCAGCTGCGGGGATTTCCTACAGAGGGTGTGTGGTCTGGGTAAAGCAGATGCAGGGAGACTGCAATGGAGTGGCTGGATGCTGCAGCAATAATCCTTCAAGTTGGAAGCTTTGGGCTTGAACAACAGCCATGGATGTAGCAGAAGAATGTTGGAGTCAAGGGGCTCAATGACCTTCAGCTCAGCCCGTATTGCTCAAACGCCCCGGTGGTCTGGTGCTGGCCCACTTCAGGCCACCGGAGAAACCTTTTACACTCCAGGAGAGGTTCCACCTCCATGTGGCCCCACAAGCTCTCACTTTCCTGGACACACTACACTATGCTGACTGCTGAGGGGTAGAAAAAAACAGTTCAGTGGAGGAAAAAAAGGCTGACTTCTGATTTGCAGCTCCTAGAAGAGATGGGACAGGTACAAAAGTGAGACCATGAGCAAAATCTGCTGCTGAAGCACAGCACCTTGCAGTATTTCCCATCAGGACCCGAAGAGCTCACTTTGCTGTTGCTAGGGCCCAGGGTGCCGGTTGCTGCTGTTGTTTCTATAAATATAGTTTCTATTCCAGGATAAACTAAGCAAGCAGTAGTTGATTTTTAGGAAAATATCCCCTTCATCCCCTGAATACACAAAGAAAAAAAGGACCTCCACATCCCCCTGCCACTTGGGCAGCCCAAAAGCAGGGAGTAAGCTTACACAGTGGAAGGCAGCTGAGGAAGAGCTCTGTGGTGGCAGGCAGGGACAGTCCCTGGCTGCAACCTGGGGCTGCCTGTCTGTGGAGCAAATGGGAGCTTTCTCCAGACACGCAGCCGGTTCCTCATGCCGGGCGGATCACACGCGATTGTTGTGTTTGGAGAATTCTACTGCATATAATTATTCCTTTGATCATGTTGAAAGAGCAGTCACCGTGCACTTGAATCGTGGCTTTGCTGGGAATTACCAATTTGAACAGGGAAAGGAGGCTGTGAGAACAACCAGTCCAAGGAAAGGCCTCTCTTACAAATTCCTCTTTTATTTTTTTTTTTTTTTCAATTTGTGCATATTTCAACCAAACTGTGCTGCTGTCAGGACAAGCAAATCATTCCAGGAACTGCTTTCATTATTGTTAGCAAAGTGGAACTCCTGTGCAGTGTTTGCTTTTGGCCCAGGCAACTGCCCAAAGACTGCACTTCAAAGGTCCCTCCTCAACTCACATCACAGCAGTATGACCTCGGTTTCCCAGCCACAGTCTCCTCCAGCTCAGGACCTGCTTATCCTTGAAAATCTCCACATGGTTTGGGCTCACCAAACTCAGTCATGTGCAAGTATCATGCAGCAGAAAATGAAGTATCTAAGGCAGCTGACTTTCATTACCTCATTGGGTTGCTAATCCACGAGGACAGCCTGTAGCTAGCAAGTGTCAAGAACTGGACTTTATAGTAAAAAAAAAAACTAATAGGATTTTCCCGGAGGATGAGGAAAGCTCCCTTCTGGGGAATTCTCCAATGTCCAAAGGACTAACAGAAGGTGAAGGTGAAATGCTATCAAATCCCTGGCAACAAAGCCAGGAGTCCCTAAGTCCCATCAGCACCGCACATCACAGTCTAGTCCAGGTAAATACTGAGACAGAAAAAACTGAGCCTGGCTTTGGTGCACAATGCTTAATTCCTCACTGAACTAAACTATCCAGCTATGAGAAAGAGAAATCAGTGGCTCTGGCTCTCAGGGCTTGCCCACTAACCTCCAAGGCTTGCCTCTGACACACTGGCACTCGCTGTGCACAGCCACTGGAGAACAGTAAACCAGACAGGCAAGTATTTCAGCTCGAGTTGCCCAAATCTGAGCCAGGCTGGGTTTGACAAAGTAGCACTGACTCTACTAAGCTCTTTAGGGGATTCAGAGGCTGCTTTCTGTCTTTGCTGCCTACCAACCCTGCTGCTTTCGGGCATGACTCTGTTTTGTGCCTGTGTTTGAGCAGCTTTGCATTCCGAGTGCTGGCGTGTCCCCCTGGGCTGACGGGCGCATGAGCTCTAAAGCCACTGTGGCCTCTGCTGCAGTCAGATCACTGCAGACGCTGCTCTGCTACTCTGCCAGCTCCTGGCTTATATTGACTCTGATAATTAATTGCTTTTTCTATTTTTAAATATGAAAGGGTCTCTGTTTGGCTGTCAAGTGTAGTTATCCCAGGCATGAAAGAGCCAGTTTTCAGCTGAAATTTACCCAGAGGTTGTTTGGGATTTGTAGAGTAGATCTAGGGCCTGCAGTTCTCTCCTGAGTACAGTTCCTCCATGGCTTCATGAAGATTTGCCAAGTCTCACACAGTTTCACCCTCCCTTTCTCTGCAGCATAAGGGCTGGGATGGAGCACCACAGCCCCAGGTGCTGTCTTGGCTGAGCTTGCTGGAGCTCTTTCCTGCAGCGCTTGCCCACCTTGAAAGGTGGATCCTTCCCGATCATAAACCACATTTTCTGGAAAAGGCAACATAGGTGTATTTCATCTCTTTGTGCCAGACTACTCTTGAGGGCCATGGAAGCATCACCATCCTGATCTGGGAAATGTCCCAGTGGTGGAGAAACAGCACTGGTGTCACCTGGTGTCACAGCAACACCTGCTTGTCTTTACTGAAGCAGGATCGCAGTTGCCTCTAGGGACAGTGGTTTAAACTGTAGCTTTATATTTTTTTCTAATGGGATCCAAACAAATGTAAGCCAGCAACTTTAAAGTAAAAGAAAAAAACAAGACCAGTGTGACCTGGGTTGACTGGAGGCTGCAACAGGGATGAGCAGGACAGTGTAGAAGCAAGATAAAGCCTTCTAAGCACCTTCCCCTGTGTTGCTGTTTATTGAAAGTGTTACTTGGACAAGTAAAGGGTATTCCTGCTGTATAAATTAAAAGAAAACGCCAAACTTGATTATTTTTTTTTTAATTTATCTTGACTTGCAAAGTGAGTTGACCACAGACTAGCAGATTGTTTACCCAGGCTACATTGACAATGCTGTTTCCCTTGTCTATAGGAGCACTGACTTTGCTGCACCTCAGCACACTGGCTACAGCCACGGGGTATCACCTGCTCCCACTGAGGTGTGGGGCTGGTATAAGCCATGGTGCTTGCTGGGTTAGAAACCATCAGCTTGGGAATCTGTTTGGGTCACAGAAAAGCCAGACAGGATTTTTCATAGGGGTGTTACGGCACATCCCACTGCAGTGAGAAAACCAGCTTCTCCTGGCAAGGTGTCATAGTGCCAGCCAGGTCTTGCCATGGACAGCCATACGACACCACCTTTCACCAGTGATAGCCTCACCCAGCCATTTACAGAAAATGCCTCTCCAGAAGCAGCTGCAAGTTGCTGTGTCTACCCTGAATAAAAGGCTGAGGTCAAATCAGGTTTGCTAGCTCATGTTAGCCAAACCCAATGGAAGACAGACTCACTTTTGGTAAACAGATGTGTTTGTTTAAGATATTTACCACCCGGGGTGCTGGACTCTGTCAGAATCACTGCCCTTATCCAAACTGGTGGATAAAACAAGCAAACATGCCTCGGGCATCTCAGTTCACTGCCTGGTGTGAAGCAGCCTCCATGTGTCTGTCTCGGCCTTGGGATGCTGGGATGCCTGTGGCTCAGGTATGTGCTGCTTTCTGGAAGGCTGGAGAGAAATAATCTAGCAGAAACATGGGGATTTATGGCACCACAGCACAAGTTCCTAGAGCTAGACTTTCAGAGTGAGGGTGGTACTCGAGGAGAAACTCAAACCACTCAGACCTGACATTTCTCCCTCCATTCAGACTAGTGTTAGGGGAGAAGACAAGGAATAGAGCTATAGCTGAGCTATCAGGAAGTCACAGGGACATCCATTGTCTGCACAGGTTCTCCCCCTTTTGTGCACATGGCACTATGACTCCCCAGCACCTGCCCAATGTTCACACCAACCAAAGCAGGCTCCAAGATTATTGCAAGGCTTTGGCAATATAACAGGGGAAAATTCTTCCTTCCACTCTGGAAAACTTGGCAGTAGGCACAGGAAGTCAGACATGCCACAAAAGCAGCAATCAAATAGCTTTCTTAATCAGGACTCACTTTGTAAGAGCTCCAGCAGGTTCCTGCATTTTACTGACTGTTTTGGAGAGCTGGTATTGGTATGTCTCAGGAATCTGGAGGAAACATCCAGCAAGTAACAGGGGTATGGGTATTTCTTAATTTATGTGCAGTACAAAAGATGTCCACAAAGGCAGTGTGTGGTACCTCTCTCCAGCCCCATCTGCACAACCCAGGAGCAATTCCCACACCAGGCAGTGGAGACTCACAGCCTCTGATTTTCTCTTTGCTTCACCCTGGCTATCAAGATGAAGTAGGCACTGAGGTAGCAGTCCTTATGTTTTTCACTGAACACGTCCTTTCTGAGACACTTATGCACCAAGTCCCACAGAAGCCAAAGCCAACAGTGTAATAATACGTGTGCAGCACTGCTGAGCAAAAGGTTAAAATCAGGTTCACTGTATCACTCATGCCCCCTGTCTGAGGAACTGAAGGTAGTCTTAAAGATTATGTTAGGGCTTTTGGAGATTTATGATATAATTCTAGGCTGTCTATGGGCTTTCTCCCTACCTTGTCTGGTTGCCTACAAATTATAATAAATTGGAAAGACTGAATGCCTGAATATCCAATATCCAGGGTCCCTGACACACGGATGACTGATGTTTAGAGTTTTACTTCTCAAAGTGAATAATGTCAACGTGTGTGACCACGGTCAATTTATTACTGTGACAAAGACCCCGCTATAGTGATTGGGGACAAGAATGTAACAAACCCCAAAGATGTAATCCTGCATTACATTGATGCATAGCTCAACTCTTATTTCATGATGTTACACTATTGTAAAATGGGAGAGCTGACTCTACAGGCTAGAGACTGTGATTCCATTATTGACCTGCTCCTCCTTGTCTCCTCACTGGAATTTTTACTGGGAACAAAACAAGACCTTTATGGATTTTGTAAGCTATGCATTTTCTGAACCAATTTAGGCACCATGCTCTTCTCTCATCTGCACCATGGTAATTCTGGAGTGATTGCATTTCTTATTCATTAACGGAGCAGAGAAATCACTGCAATATCACTGACTCCCCAATATCATTCTACCTTTAGGGTTACAGGATGGTGGTTTTCACAAGTAAATATAAGGTTGCAGGAAAACACAATGTTGATCCTGGTGGGAGAATTTTAACTACTAAACAAGTCCTCAGCAATTGGCCATATCTGTAAAGTACTAGAGGGAAAATATTTTGCTTCCACACAAACAAGAACGATATTTTCAAACATGTATCTAAAGTAAAAAAAAAAAAAAAAAAAAAGAAACCAACAACCTCAGGAGCAGCACAAAACATCCTTTGTTGCCGGACGTGAGAAAAACACTACAGTTCTAAAAAAAGCCAAAGGAAGGAAGTGGAAGAACCTCAGAGGCGAGTGGGAGTGCGAAAGGAATGTGACTGCATTTTTCCCCCTCCCTGCATGTAAGCTTGCTGTTTGCAGGCAAGGGAGAGCTGTTGGGAGAGTTTTGGGAACTATTTGGGAACTTTGCTGTTCAGAAGTGCAGCGCATATTAAGGCAACTGACTCTTCTGTGCTCTCTTTCTGAACTTTGTAGTTAGATAACCCAACATCTCAAGTGACTACCAGGTTTAGCATCCAAGTTCTGCTCTTGGTTCTACTTCTGTAAGCTCAAAAGGATCTAATTTCTTCTGATTACTATAGTCTTGCATTTTAATTTTACCACTCTGATGCCCCCATTCTTTGCAGTTTCCTTGCTACATCCAAACCAAATAAAACACAGAGTGGGGAGCAAGCACTGACAACTTTGTCTGTGAAACATTTGGAGACACTCTGAATTATATTTTGTGTAGCTCCCAAGCCACTGAGATTGCCAAAAACCAAGCAGAAGAAAACAGAAGAGTCATTTGAAAACAATGTCATGAAAAGGAAATCAATTTCGTATGCATTTCTGAGAGTAATGACCAGTATAAAAGAAAAAGAACTCATGGACCACAATCTTAGGAGGACTTTATGTCATATTATGGCAGATATCTTTGGGCAGAGTTACAGGTACTGCATCTTTAAAGCATCTATCTGGACCACCGTGCCAGAAAGAAGTGTGATGGCCCTGGGTAATGAATGACTTGCTAAGCCACAGTCCCTGCTGGCAGGATGTCTCCAAGAGACATGCATTTGCTCAGCAGTGCTATATGGGCCTTATTTGCTTTACCAGAGAAAAGGGCTTGTCATTTCAGCATGAATTTGAATTCTCTGGAGAGCCAGAAGTAAGAAAGAAAATTTAAAATGTTGAACTGAAATAGAAAAAAAAACCAAAACCAAAAGAATCTGAGATAGCAAAAATCTTGACACAAAATGATTTCTTTGTTTATTTTTAAGTGATGTTTGTCATCCCACTGCCTGGCTAAATGTTGCAGTAACTGTGAAATAGCCTGAAGTTTGTTTTATGGAGAGTGATGTAAACTCTGAAAGCCTTCACCTTTCACATTCTCTCTTTGCAGCATGTTCTCTCTCTTTCCAACAAGAAATATCTTGTTTTTTGTACCATTTCTCTTCACTAGCTCTCCATTATTAATGAGGTTTGCATGAGAACACACTTTCTGTTCTGTTCTAGAGCTTGTTTTCTCCTCTGCCCAGACTCCGTGTATGTCTGTATGCTGCTGCAGAGAGCAAAGGCAGCCAAAGCGCACAGGGAGGACAAGAAGTAGTAGCAACAACACTCCTGATAAGTCAAGCTAACCATCTGCCTCCTCTGTCCCAGGAAGGTGAGAGGAAAAGCAATTTTGTTTCTCCACCAAAAATGTGACAGAGCCCTCACATACCCCACGGCTACGGTGGCTGCCATGCTTCACATTCCTATTTGCTAAAGATTTGCTGTTATCCCAGTGCTAACTTGGATGAGCTTATCTCTGTGTCCAGCATTTCCTGTGGAAAAGCATGAACCCAACTGCTGCCTTGCATTCAGCAGGGCTTTTTATGCTGGTGCAAAACAGGTGGGAAACCATATCCCACTAAAAGACTTCTCAGCCATGTCTGTGTGGCAGTGGGGAACAGGAACCTCGTGTCTTTTTCTTACTGTGGGTCCTCCCAAGTACTGAGACAAAGAAGAGCTCCCAAAGATTGTTTGCTTTTAGCTGAATTTTTTAAAGTTACTTGGGTAAGCGATTATGAGAGCTCCTTGCAGCTTTCTGGTGAGACAGAGTAAGGCAACACCTTCCATCTTATACAGGCAGCCAAAGAGAGCTGAAGGATGTGCTTAAAGCACATGGAGGAAGTCTGTGACAGAGCAGAAGGAGTCATGACTTCCAAACCAGCAGGATAAGTTCTTTCTGACATAGGCCCTTCTTTCTACCCTTCCTAACAAAAGCCTGACTCAGGCCTATGGCTCTGGGCCTCTGCAGCAACCCACTCTTCACCCAGACCCTTCTCCAGGGGTGGTCAGAGCTCCTGGGTTTTGCTGTGAACTTCTCAGTGCCGGTAGTTGAGAGCAGCTCAGGGCATACCAGATGCCAGGGTGATGAGTTCCTTCTAAACATACTGACAGTTCCTGTGGTTCTGCTTTTTTGTTAATGTGTGCAAAACCAGCCCTGACTATCCTTCAGCTACTTCTGCACTGAGGGACGCATGGAACCCTGATAGCCAGGGAGAGCTATGGAAGGACATTTCTGGTGGAATGTGTGGTAACAACACCGAGCTGTGATTGAGGAGCTCAGTGACCATTTCTGGGTTGTCCTGAATAAACCTCAATGGACTTAATCCACAGCTCCTCTGTTTTCTGGTTTTGCCTTCAAGTCTACCAGGTTTGAATTCAGGCTGTGGGTCCCTGTTATCATGACCATTACATTCTTTCACCAAGCCCAAGAAGAGATCCAAGCTGTCTGCCGACAGACCACCGGTCCCTGCACCACTAATGAAGACGGACAGGTTTCACATCTCACGAGCATTTCTAGAAGGCAACATGAATGCTGCCTTCCGTTCTCAGCTCGCTTGCTCAGTGGGGCAGCTTCCTTCCATCTTAGTTCTGCAGCTCCTCAAGGCAGCACCTCTCCCCTCCAGTCTGTGGTACAGCAGGGACTCCCTGTGGGCTGGGGCCCACCATTCCTGCTGTAATGCTCAGACTCATAACAGGACGCTGCCCGTGGTGGGAGGCAACACCCACACACGCAGGGAACGACGCTGGGAAAATTCCTCGGTGCTCCTCCCATGGCCCATGTGTCCCAGCTCTGCCGGCAGATATCGGCAGGGGGCCTGGGGCTGCCTGTGCATGCAGCCCCTGTGCTCCCAGCCCTCCCTCCACCAGACAGCAAGAGCAGTGCAGCGTGCTGGTGAGGATGCACGTGTGGTGGTGCAAGGCTGCCCCGCATCACTGGCTCCTGCAGGATCAGCAGCAGCCACTCAGAATATGGCTGTTCCCAGAAATCACCCTGCTCTCACGTTAATGAGACCCCTCTTTACGAAACAGCATGAAAAGTTAGATCAGGTGCGTTTTTCACTGTGGGAAATGCACTGCTATTTGTCATTCACAGGATGACAGTGAAAAAAGCCAAGTGCAGTCTTCCCCTTCACTTTCCATCCCCATTTGGGTGAATGGGGTGTTTTCTCTGTGCCTTCCACCATAACCAGAGTTTATTTTTATCTCATTGGCTGTCACTGTGCCTGTTTGGTGACTTGAAGTGCTAACAACAGCTCGAAATTGGCTGTTACAAAGCTGATACTCGAGTTATTACCAACCAATTCAGTTTTTGATTCCTGCTCAGCAGTGCTGAGCGAGGTGAAAGTGCTGTAACCCATTACCCAACCCCTCAGTTAGCCCAGGCAATTTTTTTTGTTTGTTTTCTTTACAGCAATCTCTTGAGTGGTTGCAGAAATGCAAACAGAAAGCGCTCCTGACAGATTGAAAACAATTAGGAACGTCTCAGAGTCACTGGAGCAGAGATTTTGTTATGATAATAAAGAATGTTCTTAGCTGGTGTATTATTTTAAAAGGAGAAAATTAAAAAGAAATATATCATGAAGGAGCTGACAGTGCTCAAAACCCACATCCTGTTGTTATCCATGGGCCTGGTACTATATACTGCTGGCAGCTGTGAGATGAACTTTCCCATTAGGCCCCTTCCAAGCCCTTAACCCTGACCCAAAGGGACCTTCTTTCCCTCTTTTAAAGGGAAAGAGAGAAATCAATCTCCCTGCTGATTCAGCTGTGGGCCTCTTATGTCCAAAGAATATCAGCACTGCAAAAAGAAGAAGGGAAAAAAAAGTGCAGATTGAAGTTTTTTTAATGATGTGGATCAGTGATATTTATGGACTAAGGTTCCTATCCCTGGGATCCATTTGATGCAATCAAATTACTTTCCTAAAGCATCAAAGACTCAGATTCTAAACTCAAACCCCTTGTTTGGTCTTAATTCCTTCCAGCATGCTTAGAACTAGTAATTTCCAAGACCAGATTAAAGTCACGGATACTACTACTCCTAGATCTTGTAAACTTCCTCCTGCAGGACTGCCTTGCTTGAGAATCACAGGCACTTTTCTCAGGCTTTTTAACAGCTACACACATGTCTTTTTAATTTCCTAAGACAAGGCTAGTTCCTTTCAAGATATTCCACTGGCTCTCTGCTATTACTATCAAAGCTTGCTTGCTCTCCCTCTTTTGCATATTTTTTCTCTATTTACAGGCTTCTAGGAATATATCAAGCTGCATTTTTTTTAAACAGCAGTGTTTCCCTCTTCTTACCTGCTTTGTTTTGCACAAAAGAAAAAAAAAGAGAGAGAAAGGAGGAAAACTTAAAATACTCAGAAAGCAAAAAAGAAAAGAAAAATAGAGAGAGGGAAGGAGAGAGAAGAAAGAAAGAGAAAGAAAGAAAGAAAGAAAGGAAGGAAAGAAAGAAAGAAAGAAAGAAAGAAAGAAAGAAAGAAAGAAAGAAAGAAAGAAAGAAAGAAAGAAAGAAAGAAAGAAAGAAAGAAAGAAAGAAAGAAAGAAAGAAAGAAAGAAAGAAAGAAAGAAAGAAAGAAAGAAAGAAAGAAAGAAAGAAAGAAAGAAAGAAAGAAAGAAAGAAAGAAAGAAAGAAAGAAAGAAAGAAAGAAAGAAAGAAAGAAAGAAAGAAAGAAAGAAAGAAAGAAAGAAAGAAAGAAAGAGAAAGAGAAAAAGAAAAAAGTTCCACTACACTTAACTCTACCTAAGGCTCAAATCTTCGATCTTTGTAAAAGCTAACAGTGCCTCATTTAGAGGCAGAAGTAAAAAGTTCACCAGAAATGCCCCCATCTGGAAGCATTTACTGGCTTAAGGTATCTCTGTCTTTTGCCATGTTTCTGTGAAGTCACATTTACAAGCTAAGCCAACCTTTCTGCTCAGACAGTCAGGATACAGAGGCAAAATAAACTTTAGCCCAGAGCCTTGAGGACACTCACAGTGCCTTGCAATATTCCACTGTCACAAAAGTCCCCTTAAAGCAGCACTGCCTGCAAGACACACTCTTGAAGAAGAGAACCCACATATCTCAGCAGGTCTTGTACTCTGCCAAAGGTCCGTGCCTGGTCCTGTGTACCCCAGAGTGACTACTCAGAAGCTACTGAGCACAGATTTCGATGGAGGTACCTTAGCTTGTGTCAGGACAAGCTAGGGCAGGTCCAGGCAAGGAAGCTGGAGGTGGATAAAAGGAGGCAGCTCTCTGGAGAAGTCCAGCCCAGGTGAGCAGCCCCACTGAGACAGTTCAGTGAAGATCAGTTGGTTAGCAGAGCCCAGCCTTGCCACACAGGCAGCTCAAGGAGTGCTCCAGGTCCCTGAAGTCTCACTCAGGGCTCAGGGCCCAGAACAGTTCCAAGGTAACTCACTTAACTTTGGCTGGTTTCCCATAGATTTCCTGTCACTTAACCGAGTGCAATGCCATTGTTTTGTTGGGCAAATTCATGGCAATTTTCTTGTCCTCTGTGTGCAGATGGTGACTGGATAGGGCTGGCTTCTTCAATGCAAGAGCTCTGAGAAGTAGGAGTGAGAACCTGATGGGAGGCATCTCTGGAGCTGAAGGTGCTAAAGGCTCCAGTACCTCTAATGCTTTTACCATGAACCTGGACACAGAAAACCAGAGGGAGGGAAGACGAGAGGGAAGAAGGGAGTATGCTACTACTTTGTAGAGTGAGAAATCCTCTCTTCAGCAGAAAATAGCAAATCTGCCTCCTCTTCAGCCTTTCATTCTGGTGGAGGCAGAGGAGGTATCTGGTGGTGGAGGAAGAGGAGGTATCTGGTGTTACCAGATCAGAAGCAGGCTACTGAAGCCCACAGTCAGATTAAATAAAAAATAAATGCAGATACTTCTTCGTTACTGTGGCAGTAGAAGCATGGATAAATGCACTTTAAACCCACTGCATTTTGAAGTTATTTCTAGCTTTGGTATCTAACATGAAGTATCCAGGTTGGAAAACTCTGACCTAAAGACTTGCTCCATTTCATCTGTGAATGAACTCAGCAAAGGTTTTCCTGGCCTGACTAGGAAATTTAACTCATTCATATGTCAAAACCACTTTAAAATCCTTGGTGATGCAGCACTGTGGAAGAGCTGAGCGCTCAGAAATTGTGACTCAGCCTTTCCTCTCTCCTGTCCCACCCCAAAAAACTACAATCAGGAACTGGCTCAAATAGTGAAAGAGTGCCTTTTTTTTTCGTTATGAGTAGTAATGGAGAAGGGAAGTATTTTATTGGACTCCTAGGTATAAAGTGATTGATCATCTTTCCCAGATCTTCTCTGCTCCTGATTTTTTCTTTCTCTTGATGCAGATCTAGAAGTAAGGTATAGGATGTGACCTAGGAGGATCCACAGTACCTCCAGTGATGGGGAAGGGCTGTGCAGTCTGTGTGTCTCCTAAAGCACTCCCTCTTACAGCAATGCAACTTCACAGTTTCTCTTCTTGCTTGTGATCCCTGAGAGTACCATGGAGCAGTGGTGAGCTGGACTTGATGTTGGGATCTCAGAGAGGGAGGGAGGCCACAGCACCGCAGCTCTGGGCAGGGGTGGAATGGACCATGGTGGGAGACCCACACCTTTGGAGTAATCACAGCACTCAAAGACCTGGAGATTGGAATGAGACCAAACCCCAAGGCAAGACCACTGCTGCAGTCAGGCAAGCTGGCAAATTGCCAAGGATAAGGTGTTATCATCATTCTAATTAGCTGCTGGGTTATGATCCCTGATTTAATAATTTTGAGTAGTGCACAAAGAAGACTCTGGGTGAAGAGCCTTAGCACAAAGCACACTTTAAACACAAAAACTGGGCTGCCAGGACCACATCATCCTTTGGCTTGTGGACTTACACAGTGGAATGCGCTGAAGAACGAAAGCCCTCTCTATGTCTGAGTACCCCTAAGGTTAGAGATGTGACTGAGGCTTTAAGGGAAATGAAAATAAAAAAATAAAAGAAAAAATGAATATAACCACATATAATCAACTAATTTTGTGAACACTTTTCTGTTGCCATCAGATGGAAGTCACAAAGTGGACACTACTGCACATCACAAACATGATAAAAATTGTTACAGAAAATAGAAAGAATGAGTTTCTGTAGGCTTCACATTTGGAGAGAGGAAACCTAGAAACCAGAGAGAGGAGCTAGCAACAGAAAGGACAGTTTGGGAGCTGGAAGTTATAACTATGCGACGTTGTGACCTTTCAGGCCTTAGACTTCAAGTGAACCCTGGCAAAACAAGACTCTGTCCAGAGGGCCAGGCACAATGGCAACGGGGTCATGTCACATGAGATGTGAGAAAATTCTGTATTGGGCAAATAAGAATCAGTGAGCTCTGCAGCTGGCCTTATCAGCACAGCTTCCCACCCCAGGGCAAGCTCTGGCATCTGCCATCGCCTCCTCAGACCTGCACTCCTGTTGGTTGGTACCCACAGCTCTGGCAAGCACTGAGAGACCTTTGCTCTCATTTTCAGCACATTATTGCCTTTCCTAACTATGTATAAAGTGTGTTAGAAAAGAAAAGGTGAATGTAATTAGTCTTCCCTAGTGCCTGTCTGAAAGAAAATTAGTTTTCCTCAAGTATGCAGATATCTGTCATTCTGTAAATGGTGGAGCCTTTTAAGCCTTTGTGTTTGCCCTGCAAAAATCCCAGTGAACACGAGGCAGTGGTGGTTTCATGGAGACACAGGCACCTACATCAGAGTCCTGTGCAGCTCTATCTCACAGTCAGCAGGGGCTGAAAGGGGGTCTCACAAGAAGCTGGTGCTATCACACATAGTCAGCTACTGTAACCACCAGGTTTCAACCAGGTGCTCAACAGCAAAGGCACAAGAAGCTCTAATAAAATGCTTACAATTGCCTTGGGAATAATAACCCTTCCTGCTATTATCAGTGGGGAAACTGAGGTACAGAGAAGCAGGGAATTGCTCATGGCCACACAGAGAGTGAGTGGCCAGACTCCAATCTCTTCCACTGACAGTCTCAGCTGCAATCGCCCCTTTAGGCCAGGCTGGCTGCCACCAGGAAAAAACAAGAAGCAGGTTGCAACTTGGCAGCTTACAAGACTATAAATATAGTTCAAGGTTATGCTGATACAATAATAATCCACAGGAGTGAAATTTGAGCCATTTATGTGTGTGTGCATAACCAGAGCTGGAAGATATGTTTATAATGTTGCTCAGAGATTTCCTTTCCATTATACTCTGAGCAAATGCACACTCTGCTAAAGAAAAAGTATTCTCTTCATATGACTGTGCTTTCCTGGATCTTTCCCAGCTTCCAGATGCAGTTTTCTGTTCTATCCTCCCTTTCACGTGTTCTCCTTGCCATCAAAATCCTTTTTGCTCATCTGGATGCGACAACAGGAGCAGGGAGCCAACAGATTTTCCCAGATGGGAATAATATACTTAGAGTCTTTCCTTCTTGCAGAATCAGTAACAGGATACAGAGGGATAGGAGGCAAGTGTAAGAGAAGGGAAAAAATAAAGATAGTAAAATGATAATTTGGTCTTCAGAACACTGCCTGGGAAGTCTGTAGTTTGCACAGTTGGTGTATAGTTGTACACCAAACTGTGATTTAGAATATGGAGTAGTAATGGCTAGCCCTGCCTTCCCACCAGCACAGTTTATGAGTAACTGAGATTAAAGGTCACTACCTCCTTTTGCTTGTACATCCCTCCAGAAATGTCCTTCTTGCAACTTTCTTTTCCTCTCTCCCCGGCTGCCTTGCTTTGTTCAAGTCACAAGGCACAAACAGACTCAGGCACAGGCAACTGGGCCAGCACTTCTCCCCCTTTTTTGTTGATTTTACTCACACCTTCAAGTGTTTTCAACATACTCATCAACTGTGCTTTCTGTAAATAAGGCAAGGCTTCACTTCTACCCACTCACAGTTTTTGTTTTGTGAGCTTCTCCTGTGAATTCACCCCATGTATTATAATGCTGGATCATGTTTAATTTATGCCATTCAGTCTTTCCTTCAGACCAGCTTCCCTGGCCAGCAGCCCCAGATTTTTCAGACCACTGTCCCAGTGGAAGTACTTGGAAACTGGACCCTTCCCTGTAGAGCTCTCTTGGCTTTTCCATTCTGGCTGGCTCAGCTCCTTTCCTCCCCAGCCTACCAGCTGTTCTGGGAGCAGCAGCTACTTAGAGCACCACAGGCAATGGCCCAAACTGCTTTGTGCCCTGAGGATAATCAAAGTATGCTCTAGTTTAGGGTGCTTTCATGCACCAAATCCCTGTGGGGCCTGACTTCTCAGAGCACTGGAAACTCATGTCAAAGTCAGTGGGTAACAAGAGGTTCAGCATCCCTAGGCAGCACAGATAGGGATGTGGGAAACAGTAGTACCCTAAACGAGGGGACCAATTAGACCATAGGGCCTCATTCAATTCCCAGGGGAATGAGCTGAAATCTCTAGGTGAAGGTCGTAACTAGTCCTAGTCATGTCAAATAAGTAACTCCCACAAGCACAGTTTGCACCAACTGGCTCAAATGCATCACATTCCAACTCTAATCACTGATTAAAGAGGAGGAAACTGCACATAAATTCTTTTATTGCAGAGGCTGGACTTAAACCTCTATCAGCTCATATCTTGTTGCAACCATAAATCTTTTTCAGTGACAGCCAGTTTTTATCAAGAAGACCCATATATTCCTAATTTCTGGCAGGCAGCCTAAGATCCATAGTTTATAAAACTTGTTTTAAAATAAGCCATGAAATTCATTACGTATATTAGTGTAAATATCCAGAGTTTAAAATGCAAGTTTTGGACCACAAAATCATAAGACTGGGTTAAAAACCCCAAACAATCCAAGAGATTTAAGAAAGAAAATAATGAAAAGAATCGAACATTGATTCACTATCACGTTTCTGAAGCTAACACATTGACTAAACATTCACAATACTTTTTCCCCACAGATATTATGGGGTCAAATATTTTTGAACAAACTTGAGATTTCTACTTTCTCACTTTCTTTCAGGGCTGCTGGCTTAACAGATAAATAGTATTATTAGAACTTGCCATCATAAATGTATGAATTCACTGCAAAAAACAAATGAAGTTGGTCATTATGGAGTAAATCTTTTTCCTAATAATGACAATAACTATGATGGAACTATGCCAGAAGTCTGATGCCATTTTGGTTAAGATTGGAACTTTATATTGTCCCAGAGATACTAGCAGACATTTGAATTAGCTGTCATAGTTGGCAGTAAATCCAGACCTGCCCAATCCAATACATTCTTTAGCTTACGAAATGGACCAAAATGATACAATGGGATCTTCATGGGCATTAGAAGGAGTTGGAAAGGGTGAGGCGATTTGGCAGGTGTAGAAATGAGATTGGGAAAAACAAGATAAATATTTTCCCTGTGAATAATTGTCCACAAAATCTGTAAGTGAGACAATAAAACCCAGATTTACTGGAACAACTTTGGTCTGTGAAAGAAAGGTCTTCGTGAGGAGGACTCAGAATGATAAAGGAGAGCTAAGGAGCATCCCATACAAATGCAGCTGTGAGGCACAACTGTGTGAGGGCAGGGTGGCTTTGGGAACACCAGTGTCTGCTGGGGACTGTGCTGACCAAATCCTGTTCACTTCTGGAAGTGGAATAGCACGGTCAGGAGCTTGTGGTGGTTTCTCTGGGAAAGGCAAGCAACTTCAGGTGTTTTTAAATGGCATTCCCATTACAAAGGCAACTAATTTTTCATAAATATTTTGGACTATAGTCAGAATATCTAACTATAGTCCAAAATATTTATGAAAAATAGTAGCCTCTAACTTACTAATTTTTCATAAATATTGAAAAAAAATTATTTTTCAATATTTATGAAAATACACCTCTAGGTATCTAACGTATCACTCTACCACTTTGATACCTAAGATCAAAAAAGGGGCTTATGTTGTTTACTACTTGCATCACCTAGCTCTTGGCAAAATCAACACACAATCTGTTCCTATGGTACTTACAGACATCATGTCTGCACTGAGAAACCTCCCTGCAGAGTGGTAAGGATTTGGCCAGGTAGTGTTTGGATTGCCCAAGGATATGAGTGGAGAAAGCTTAATGCTGCCCACAGGCCATTGGAATATTTAAATAAGGCACAAACCACAGCTGGCCTTCTGCTATCCTACTCTTTCTGCAGACTGTAGAAGGAGCTGGAGAAAGTCAGCTCTACCTTGTCACAACCCCAAAACAGGCATAATGTTTGCTATAAATTCTCATTGGGCTGAACAAAAACATCAGTCCACATGTCAGAGAGATCTTATCCTCTACACACCTAAAAGATGTCTGTTGCAGAAAGACTTGAGATGACCATCTTACTATTGATTCTGATTATTTTCATGTCAAAATTGATCTTCAAGCCTCCACAGATTTCTGGTACAATTAGTATTCAAAGATGGATAAAGAGGGAAAAGATTTGTACTTGCTGAGAGAAACACTGACTTGAATACTTGCAGTTATGCCTGCATAAACTTCTGAGCAGCATTTGGCCCTAAATGTCTAGCTGGGACTCAAAATGTTTCCAGAACAATACAGCTAAATAACCTTTTTTTCTAGGCCATGAAATGATGTTTGTGTAGCTCCCCTGAGGGTGGTGTAGCCCTGAGACAACAAGGCTTTGTAAGCCTTTCTGGAAAGGTTGAAGACCAAGCAGAAGGCAAGTCTGGCCCAGGTCTGTCTGGAGCAAATGTGCTCAGTCCAGAGCAAGCAGGAGGGCTGGTCTCAAAGAAGGGATGCTACCCTGCAAGGGCAGCTTGCAGAGGACTGTTCATCCTCCCACTCCACTGTATAAGAGGAGAACACAAAGTCATACAAACAAAAGGAAGGATTTTGCCCCTACAGTAATCCTTGAGATCTGTATTAGAAATATTTCCTGTAGATGACACATTTACAAACAAGCAGAAAGCATACAAAGGGAACATCACTAGATAGTCAGCTACAAAGGATCTGAGACTCCCTTGATTTCATAAAGTACAGAAATTTTTATTTTATCCATTGCATGGTGTCAGGGGTTTTGGATACTTGGCCATTCGTAAACTGTTTTACTTTTGACAGGGTAGAGGAAAAAAAATGCTTCCAAATGGCTCTGGTAGACAACAATGGTCCCCTCCTGAACACTCAAACAACATGAAAGTTGCAACACAAACTGACAAAAGAAAGAAAATTTATAGATGTTGCTGCACTACAAAGCCAACCCAAACATGTCCTCTGTGACACGCAGCTGAAGGAGGTCACTTGCATATTTTGATTCCCAAAACAACAAAACAACCCAAACTCCCTGCCCTCAGACTCCCAGTGCCTGCTGATGAGCAAACCATGGAGTGCCTGCATGTACACAGATGGGGCAGGTTTTCCATCCAAGTGTGTGGTCCAGCTGTTCCTGTGGTGGGAAGAACAGCCTGGCCATCTTCTACCATTCAGGACTTGGGAGCAGGATGGGTAAGTGCTGCATGGGCTCTCACTGCACAATGGAACCTGTGAGATTCTCCCAGGCTTGAGGACAGGATTTTCACACAGAGCAGAGGTAGCAGGGTAAGCTGCTCTGAACATCATTCCAAGTGATGGCTAAAATTCTGTCTTAAGCTATATCCCCTTGGTAAGGGCTCCTGGATATGCAGGTTTTGAGTCAGATGATTTATCAAAGTTTATCCCATTCCCTCCTCATAAGAAGGCTGTTAAATAGAAATTGTAGGGATGGAAAGTGATAATGCAGCCTCGTCTTTCCTCATTCTTCCTTACTCCCTTTTCTCAGCCCCTCTTCCAGAACTTTGTTTTGGTGGATGTACCTTGTTCTCAGAATTGCTTGCATTTCCTGTGGCTTAAAAAAAAAACAAAACAAAACAAAAAAAGAAACTCAAACTGAACCAAAAAACAAACAAACAAAAAAACCCAAAACAAACAAAACAAAATTACCAAAAAAATCAAGGCCCCCCCCCCCAAAAAAAAAAAAACTAAGAAAACTCTCTAGCACTTTCAGGAGTATGCAGAGAGAAAGAGCAAAGCCTCTTTTTAACAAAGACCCCATAGCTTTTGCTCATCTGTGACCTGTAGAGACATATTCTCTCTTCAGACCAACCTAAACACATAAGAAACTCCAATGCTTGTCACCAGTGTACCTGGAAGAACTGGGCTATGTGACATTTAACAGGCACTCTCTCAGATATGCAGGTATAACCTGTATGTGGTAATTGTGCCAATGTACAATCCTCCTTGCCTCTGGAGATTTTGCTACATAAATTAAAACACATCAGCATTTCTGTTACCTAAACCTTTCCTCACTAGGGTTATGCATTTGTTGCAAACCTTCATTCTGAAATTAGCTGTGAGTTTATTCTTCTGTATGTGCTTTTAATAATTGAAAACCAGCTATGATCTCCTCAGCTGAGTGGCATTTTGCAGCACATTTGTCCATACTGAGAACAATGTCTGCTTCATATTTGCAAACCAAGATAAACAGAAACAAAAGAAAGGCAAAACAATTTGCAGCTTTCCTGTGCACACACGTCCAGCAACATTTCTCTCTACCAGCAAAAACATCACAAACACATTAGGCCAAGAGTGGCAGATGTGAGGAGTGCCAGTTCTTTGAAACAGTTTATTTTACAACCAATTAGACCAATAATCCACAACCTAAAAATTCTCAAAGCTGGCAGTGACACCAGGAAAGTAGAGATCTCTGCTAAAATGGCCTCCAAAGATGTGGAGGTAAACATAATGGCTAAGTCTGTTTCTTTTACATAGAAAAGGATAATTTACACACAAAACTCTGCTACTTTCTCTTTTTTACCCTTTAAGTATGCTCACACAGATTTTTAGACCCCACAGCCATCTGATTACTGTATTTGTATTTGAAAGGTTTGGGGAGGAAACTATGATCTATATGGTCTGTTTGGCCTCTGCAGTTTTTTACTTTCTTTCTCTGTAGCTCAGGGACATGGGAACAGAGCTGCTTGTCTCAAAGGCACTTCTAGGAAGTGGTCACTGGAGCTCCACTTTCTGCAGAGTGTTTTGATCAGACCCCAGAATTCAGTTGTTACTCATCCTGCAAACATCGTCAACCCTCATAACTCTTGCCTTTCTTTATGTAATTTTTATTTTTTTTTAAGTTACTGTAACCATATGAGAAAGATGATGGCAAAGCAGCAGCCTCCCAAAAATTGTTCCTGTCTATAAAAGGTGGACTGTCTACAGTGGACTGCAGAGGAAACCACCAGACAAGGAGACCCCCATGGCCAGAAAAATGGAAAACTGTCTTGGTTCCTTCATGATTGTTGAACTGTGTTTAAGGATCTGCCCATGACAGTTTACAGAGAGCTTGAACATAAAGAGAGAAAATTTGCCTGATGTTTGGTTCATTTGAAAAATTCCTCCTCAAATGTGCAGACAGACGTTCTCAAAAATTCTACTGGTGGCTAAGGGGCCTCTACAAAAATCAATTGGCAGCAGCAGAATCAGAGCACATAGGGAGTGACCAGAGAGTCCACAAAGCAAAGACAGGTAGCTTGTGTCTGGAGCAGGTGAGAAGGGGAAATCAGTCGTGAGGCAGAAAGACAATGGTGTAGTCAAAGAAATCCTTAGGAAAATTCTCCTTTTGACACAATTTTGAATAAATTCATTTGTTTTTCTATTCTCACTGCCTTAACATTTGGAGGCTTTCTAGAGGTGAGTTTTCAAAGTGCAATTTCAGCACTCTACAATTATAGTAATTATGAATTACTCCTTTCAGACAGAACTGAGGTTTTACACAAGATGTTTAACTCACACCTTTGCCAAGTTTTCATATGTCCACGTTTCAGGCATGGATATGAAGGCTGGGTCAGAAAAGTTGCTCCCATTTTGATTGCTTACACCAAGAAATTCTCACCAGCAGGACCAAGCTATGTAGTGAAGGTCAGGACTGTGAAGAAGCATTAAAAAATGCAAGTAATCCCCAAGTGCTCAAGGTGATACTTACAAGGATTTTACCAGAAGTTCTGACTTGCACTCAAGACCAGAAACATTCCCAGGAGTACACATCCAGGGTACATTAGTCACTATTGGACTAAACAGCAAAACATGCTGTGTATTTAATGAGTTATCCTCAATTTAAGGCCTATAAAGAGCCTACTTTTCCAATAGACCTTTTTTAATTTAGCCCCATTTGCTGAAGATTGCCCATTTAATGCAACACATCATTATGTTTTTATTGTTAGCTTTTTATGAACTGTACCAGATTAGCTGCAGAGAATTTACACTAGATGCTCTAATTAGACCTTTATAGGTAGCCATAATTTTCTTTTCATGTGCCCATAAAGACTGATAAATTAATCTGCAGGAACATGAACTCCGTCATCTTTTCTCCCCTTCACCACTCACTCCTTGTTATGATAAAGCCCTAATGAACACACTTGCACAATTCCCTTCTGTTTTGTTTTCCTTTAAAGGCTATTTTCAACTAGACAATTCAACCAGCTGCAATATTTTTCCATATATGATGCCAGAGAATAAGAGGCAAGCATGATCCTTTCTTATATGGTTTAATCATTTCCATTCTGAGTGGAAAATGATCCGTCAACAATGGCAAACAAAGAGGTGTGATCCATAAAACTTTGGATCATTTGTTTAACAAAGGGGAAAATAAGGCAAAAAGATAAACAATAAACTCTAGGGCTGCTAATTGTCAGTTAATTAGCAAAAATTGTCAGAATAGGACAAAAACCAGTAGCAAGGGAGTTTTCTCATTTACAGTTTTGAATATGCTCCTCACACAAAAGGCAGCGAAAGGATCCAGTCTCTGATTCAGCAAAAACCATTCTTAAGCAGCAAAATCTTTAAAAATTACTTCAATATATACAAAAAAACTTTGTTAACTAGAAGGGATGTTCTGCTTTGGATGGGATGCCAATCTACTCTACCTATCCCTGATCCTATTGCAGGATCTCTATTCAATATTTTTTGTCTTTCTCAAGACAGAAATCAGTGAAGACAAATAACATGGTCTTTTCATTAGTGCTGGCACTCACTTGCAGACTGAAGACCATAGTTTTTAATGCACTAAGTCCTTTACAGTAGCTTGTCTTCTTAAATATTGGCTCAGATTCAGCAATTGAAGAAGAGACTTTGCAATGATACCTACAAAATAGGCTAACTGCACTCCCAAAGACATGTACACCCAATTCCTTCTTGGGTACTGAAATGAAAGAAGTTATATTACCAATATCAGCCATCACCAATAACATGGAAGCAGCAAGCTTGCTAAAGAACTATTCAAGCTGTATCAGGTAAAAATGTAACTTTGGGTTATTAAATGAATGAAGACTGTATTAGTGAGGGAATGTGGTGTTCAAGAGGTCTTGGGCATGTTTCAAAATGGACACTATACCAAAGTGCCTCCTGTACTTACTCCTTTATACCAAATACGAAGGAAGAAAAATGTAATTTTCTACTACTATACCAAAGTGCCTGCTGTACTCCTTTATACCAAATACTAGGGACGAAAAATGTAATTTAGAAAAGCCTGGGTGGGGAGGATTCACCACAGGTAGTACCCACAGCAAGTGGTAAAGGAGCTGAGTCACTGCTGGTCCTCTGTGGGATTATGTTGTGTGCAGGAAGTCAGGACAAAGTCAGGGTCCTCATGCACCCTGGAACCAGAAGGACCTACCACAAAGCTCTCCTTTGCCTACACAGGGCATTGTAGTTTTCCTTGGCCTTCTCTTTTACTAGGGTGGGTTTTTTTCTTGCTTGGATTTCTAAGGAAAAGTACATGTGGTCCTATGTGTACTCATATCTGAATCACAGAATCACAGAACTGTAGAATTGTTTAGGTTGGAAAAATCCTCCAAGATCATCAACCTACCATTAACCTACACTGTCAAGTTCACTACTTAAATCATGTCGTTAAGTGCTACATCTACATGTCTTTTAAATACCTCCAGGGACGATGACTCCACCACTTCCCTGGGCAGCCTATTCCAATGCCTGATGATCCTTTCTGGGAAGAAATGTTTCCTAATGTATGGTCTAAGCCTCCCCTGGTGCAATTTCAGGTAGTTTCTTCTTGTTCTTCACCCTTGTTCTTTGGGTGAAGAGATCAAAACTCACCTGGCTACACCCTCCTTTCAGGCAATTGTAGAGAGTGATAAGGTTTCCCCAAAGCCTCTTTTTCTGTGGCTAAACAACTTCAGCTCTCCAAGAGGCTCCTCATCAGACTTGTGCTCCAGACCCTTCCCCTGCTCTGCTGCCCTTCTCTGGACACGCTGCAGCACCTCCAGCACTGTCTTGCACTGAGGGGCCCAGAACTGAGCACAGGATTGGAGCTGTGGCCTCAGCAGTGCTGGGTACAGGGGGACGGTCCCTGCCCTGCTCCTGCTGGCCACACCTGGCTGAGCCAGGCCAGGATGGCATTGGCCTTCTTAGCTACCTGGATATACCCTAGCTCATGTTCAGCTGCTATAGACCAGCACTCCCAGGGCCTTTTCCACCAGGCAGTTTTCTAGCCCCTTCCCTCAGCCTGTAGCACTGCCTGGGGTTGTTGTGACCCAAGTGCAGGACCCAGCCAGCACCTGGCATCACTGAACCTCACACAAATGGCCTTGGCTCACTGATCCAGACTGTCCAATCCCTCTGCAAAGCCTTTCTACCCTCCAGTAGAATGACACTCCTGCCCAAATCGGTATTGTCTGCAAACTGATGGAGGCTGCACTCCATCCCCTCTCCCAGATTATGGATAAATATATTAAAGAAAACTGGTCCCAGCACTAAGCCCTGGGGAACACCATGTATAACCAGCCACCAGCTGGAGGTCACTCCAGCTCACCACTCTATTCAGTACCACTATCAGGGCCCAGCCATCCACCCTGTTTTTCATGCAGTGGACACTGCATGCATCCAAGTATGAGCAGCCAGTTTCTCCAGGAGAATATCGTGGGAAATGGTGTCAAAGGCTTTGCTAAGTCCAGGTAGATAACATCCACAGCATTTCCCTCATCAACTAAGTGGGTCTGCTTATCTTAAAAGGAGATCAGGTTAGTCAAAAATACTTGCATTTGCCTGGCCTTAACCACTAATTCTTATATTTGCTGGCCAATTCTACCAAACATTGAGATATTAAAGAACATATAAAAGAATTTGAAAACATTTTAGGTAACTACATGACTATTGACAATAGACAGAAAACAGAAGTATATTCATGACCTCACTGAGGCAAAGGTGAGAGATTATTTATTCCTTAGGAGACATCAGTGAATCCACTTAAGGCAGCCAGGACTCACTTGCTCCCATTGCACAGAACAACTCGATGTGTTTCAAGGGGATGCTTCCCCTGCATCTATTGTTTCAGTGTTAATCTGGCCCTGTGACACCTGTGAGCCTACACATCAATTGAGGGCAGGGGCTTCTTGTCTCGGCCCCTCTCACGCCTCTCTTCTGATTTTCCTGTGGAGGAGGAAAAGGTACCTCGCACCATGCTGGGACCCTCATCCATCTCGTACTGTCTTCAGGCATTCATTTCCTGCAGATCTCAGCATATCTGTTTCTGCTGTGTGCTAAGCAACCAGCACCTCTACTGTTAGCAACACAGCAAAATTAAAACATCCCAAATCTCACAATCTTGGGTTATGCAATCTTGCTCCTAATTTGTGGCTTTTATTAATTTCTGATAGTTTTGATCCAAACCAATGAAGTTAAAAAGGGGTAACAAAAAAGTACATGAAGAAGGGAGTGAGACGGCAAAACATAGTTCAAACTCCCCCTAGATATACTTGTTCCAACAGGGCAATGAATTTTATACCAAACACCAGTCTTGGCAGTTTCATTTAATTATGAGACCCTATACACAACCCCATCAAATAAGTAATCGGGGACATAGCTTGGCTCATGGACTCAGGCAGTGTCTTTCAATTATATTGGGGGAAAGAACATTAGGCCTTTGAAACAGCTAAAGCCTGAGTGTGATTTTCACCTTATTACTGGCAAGCATGCAGGATGTGTTTTTGCAAATGCACGGTTCATCAAAAAAATCTGAAAGGACTGTGGAGGCCTCAGCAAGAAAAATGCTCCTTAATCCCATTTTACAGGTAATTCTGAAGGGAGTTTGCTCAAGTAAAAATATGCTAACAATGAATAAAAAAAGGAAGTTATTTTAGTACTGCTTGCATGCATGGCAGCAATGCCAGACCTACCATGTGTTCTGGACAAACACTGGCATCACAGTGAATGGCATCATCTACCAGGTGCTGACGCTGTGTGTTACAGGGCTCCCAGAGGGAGCAGGTTCATTAGCCATGTCTCCTATTGCTATCATCTGCCTTTGTTTAAACCCAGAAACCGAAAAATTATTCCCTAACAAAGAATGGTTACTACTGCCCTCAAAGGCACCAGCTTTTGCTTTCTAACACCTGACCCACCATAACGTGCTCAGCCCTGTCCAGGTCCCACACAAACTGTGTGCTCACAGAGCCTCCTCTGGGCTGGCCACAGACATTTAGAGGCAGGGTCCAAGGGGAAAGGCTTGGCTCACAGCCTTGGTTAGAACTAAGCTATGGACACGTGAGCCAGTGCATCCTATCATGGCAATTCACACCAAAGCTGCTTCCCCAGGCAGCACTGCGGAGACAGCAGTGAATTATGCTGCCCAAAAGGAGCATTTACACAGTCTTTATGAGGTGCTCTAACTATGATGGGGGCAGAAGGGGCTTTTTAGGAAGTAGAAAAGTCCCACAAGCTCAGTTTCCCTAAAGGAACTGAATATACACAGGACTGGACCTTTTGGTTAAGTCTATGTTGTGGTGAACTCGGATACTCCCTGTGCATACCAAGAGGCGTTACAATTCATCTTTAGGGATTTGCATGGGATCTGCTCAATGTTTCTGCTGCTCAGCAAAAACAAAACAAAAGCATGTTCCATATATTTTTAAAGCAGGATCTGTCCTATACATCTTACCAAATAAAAACATTTCTTTGCTTTAAGGAGCTAAAGCAGTTTGTGTAAGAAATCATTCAACAGATTTGGAAACACCAGTGGTATCCCCAATGTAATAGCACCACTCCCCAAGCATTCAGAAATCATGAGTCAGATGTCTCACTCCAAAAGAAAAATCATACAATTGACTTCAAACCATGCACATAAAAAGTGTAATCAATTCCAAACATGTTTTTGGATTTCTTAGTATATAATTTGGGTCATGTTTCAATCATTTTTCTGACAAAAAAAGCACTAGAAATTTTCTTTGCTTTTCAAACAGAGCTGAGAGATTCTCACATAATCCATTGTTTCTAGGAGCTGGAGTTTTAAGCAAAATAGAAAACACTGTCTCATGACAAAATCATAAAGCTGGCAGTGCTGCTTGTGTGATACTTTTCTCCCATCATTAAAAAGCCTGGCAAAGAAGGAAAAACACTGAGATGTTCAAAAGGCTCTAAACAAACTCTGCTTTAGCATATCAAAAAGTACTTTTTTTTTTTCAATTCCTGCTTTGTGTATTAAATTCAATAGGGATCAAATTCTTTTTATCCAGCCATCACTGCTGACTAGCAGTCATCTACAGCAAGAGCTGCACTGGAGACCTCTATTTGCAACATCATCAGTGTCCTTATAGAGGTGTCAGAGGGATGTGAGGGCATTCAAGTCCCAAGACCAAGGCACTGGGATAAATCCCAAGTGCAAGACACACCACATTGCCACAGAAAAAGGCAGATATGTATCCTTGCACCAGGCAAGTCCCTGCAGTGGTCTCCTCTCTTTGTGGCCAACCGCAGTTCAGACTGGTAGCTCCAGGCTGTGCTTCCACGCAGTCCCAGATGTTGGCACCACCCTTTGTAGTGCCAAGAGCTCTGTGCTGTGCCCCACAACCACCTCCTGACCCTTCAGCTGGCACACAGCTTTGTCTGGCCATGCATGGTGGCATGCTGAGCCACAGGGCAAGCGCAGGCAGGGGACACCCCAGAAGCTTTGAAAGTTGGCCTTACATGTCAGCCCTCAAGGGCTGCCTCCAGGGCCAGTTTCACTTATATTATAGAAGTACTCTGAAAGCCTTCACCTCTATCTTAAATGGTCATATTTACCTTTCTCCTCCTGTGGCAAACACTAACAGGCAGGCCATATTTCATCTATTTATAGAGCTCTAAGAAAGAGTTGCTCATTCTAAACTTTTTTGGTTTTATTCAAGGAAAAGAGTAAGAATTTTTTAAGGTATGATTTTTCTGAACTATTTTGATGTTCATAGATCAACTAAGTATTCTTATTTTACTCCACAGACACAACAGGATCCAGGAAGATCAGTTCTGCTATAGAAGTCTAAGATTTGTTTTGGAGGAGGGCACTGGAGAACTCAATAGGTGCACATAAAACAGGATTTCCTTATTAAAGCCACAGCTCCTGTAAGGTTTTATGATAGGACAGGTATCTGCCTTATTAAGAAACAAGAAGAGATGACCATTTCCCAGATCACCGTTCAAACCCTATGGTCCCCCCAACCACAGGGAAAACCAAGCCTGTAGCCACTAATAAAGCATGTTGTGCATCCAGCTCAGATATAGACTGTTTCTGTGCTCAAAAACCCAACATTATACCTAAAATGTCAATGGCATCAATGTTTCTTATTAGACTCTTTGGACAACACGAAAACCACTGTCACAAGTCGGCGTTTAGCTAGATTTGACTAAAGCCAGTGAGAATTTGGCCACAGCTGTGTGAATTATGGGTCCATAGTTTGTTTCCTAATGAAAAGACAAAAATATGCTTGATCATAGCCTCTGCTTCTTGTAGAGACTTTGTAAAGGTCTATAGGAGTTCCTTACGAAATAAATAACGTGTATCTTACATGGGAGGACATTTCTCACTATACTTCCCAAAAGGAACTCCTGTCCAATTTGGTGACATGTAAGAGCAATGAGCTCAGTTAAAGGTTGTTGATACTCACTAGGAATAGTGTTTTTGAAGTTGCACTTGAAACTTAGTGAACACATTTTACTTCAAAATATAACCTTGCCTTCCTCTGCACCTTAGTCCTCTTCTGGTCTAGGAATAAACACAACAATTAACACTGACATGAAGAATAAGTAATTAATTCTCATGGGGCCAAAACGGGAATCTGTATCACCAGGAAGATCAAAATATGGATACTCCTGTTTTCCTGAGAGAGGGAGCTAACACCATTCTCATGGAGAATGTTAAGCCAGGAGCACTAAGCCTTTGAATGAAAGGCAGTTGTTCTGAATCCCCTAACACTGGGCTCGACCGCAGAGCCGACTGCCCTGCTCGGTGGGAAGGAAGTGAAAGACCAAAGAAAAGCAAGCATAGTAGTGCTTTTTGATCCTGGAGTGATTGTAGTAATTGTAATCTTTTACATCTAGCCGCTCTTCACAGTAAAATAATGAAAACTATACCAAGATGTAATAACTTGCTAAACATCCAGAGGGAAAAGGAAACCCAAATAATAAGCAGCATAGATTTAAAATTAGTGTTTCCTTTTATTTTAAAACACACACTATTACCAATGGATAAAATCTTAAAAGAGAAATAATTCAGTATGCCAGAATAGGGCCACTGTGATGTGGTTTGAAAACTGACGGAAGGTTCATAACCAAAGGCTAATTCGCATGTAAATGTAATGAGTTCTGCCCCGTGAGGCAATGCATGAATCAGTGTATTAAAGTGGATTTTTTTTTCGTACTTACAAATCATCTGAAAGAAGAAATAAACAGTTCAGAAATGAAATCACAACTGCTAACAGAACTGGAGAAAGATCAAGAAACAATGAAAAAAGCAGAATATTGTAAATGGAAAGAAACCTGCAATTAAAAAGTGCAAGAAGCTGATGTTTAATTCAGGCACAAAAAATGGCAACTTGTTGCCTGTGGAAAATACTTGGCTCACACACATTCAGCAAGGTGGAGTCCAAGTCCAGATGAGAATACAGAGGAAGAGCAGATGAATGCCATAAACATGCACAACCAGAGCCTCACTGGTATCCACGCTCTCATTTCACACTTTCACAGGTACCCCTGTCCTCCTGAGAAATCAGTCCAACAGCACAGCATCACCAGCCAGAGGATGGGAGTTTGCAGGCGTGTAAGCCCAACGCACGGACCACAGGCTCCCACCTCCTGGCATTGCTGTGCTGGGAGGAGACAGGCACAAGGGGACTGAGCATGGACACACAGCAGTAGTGCCCAAGTGGCTGAGTGCCCCTGATGTCAGGTGTCTCAGAGGGCATTCTCAGCTGACAGAGAGCCAATAGGGCTGCCCTGCCCAGAGCTGGTGTCACTGGGTTTGCTAGGGCTCTGCATGTGTGGCTCTAGCCCTTAAGGCTTTGGGTGGCCCATAAGGTGATGCTGTCTTGGACAGAAGTCAGGGTGAGAGAGATGGAGGCGGTTTGTTCCCTCGCAAGAACAGGATCGACAGAGGCAATTGAGTCCAGGAGGCAAGACAGCATGATTTATAAGGAAAACTCATGCATTGTATGGAGATTCTGGCAAGAAATAATCAGGAGAAGCAAACACAGATGACAACAAACTCAAAATGCTTAAAGGATGCAAAGATCTGAAAGCTAAGAGTTTATGGCCCATTTTCCACAAAGGATTCAGACTTTTGCTATTTACATCTGTCCGTGGCTAGTACTTGCAAAGAAATGAGAACTGAGGCCTTCTGAAAATCTATTACATAAACATAATAAGAAATTGAAACAGGAATTAAATCTGTGCTGAATCTCAGAAAAAGACACCCTGATGCTGTGAAGCTGTGGAATGGTATCCCGAGGCATGCTTCTTCACTTGGGCCTTTCCAAACTGGACTGAAGAGAGCTTTAGCACTAGTCCTGCAAAGGATCTGTGCTTCTGTGGGTAAAGACGCAAGCTGCTTGCACCAGCAGGTGTTTTCCTCGTCAGTGTCAAACTTAATTACACAGCACAGGTTCACTTTTGAGCACGTTACAGGAAAAGAACATTTTGAGCCGAAACCCATAGTTTCCCAGCCTCCCAGAGCTCTCACCCATTTGCAAACAATTGCGAAGGTGGAAGAATTCAGGGAACAGATGTAGCCTGCCCCCCTAGTCCCATCTGTTCACATCAGAGAACCACCACGCAATCTGGCAGGGAGATCTCTCTCTGCTCAAGAAAAACGCTGGCCTGGGCCGAGAGGGGAGAGGGAAGGGGGGTCAGGGAGGGACGGTGGTCGCGGGTCAGATCCGAGAGGCACTGCCAGTGCTGCGTGGGAAGCTTGCACGGCATCTGCCAGTACCATGTCTGGCTCAAGTCAGAGCAAAATCCTTCAGCAGAGTCTGTCAAAACACAAAGAACTTGCCTGAAGCTTTTAGCATCCCCCTGAGCACACATCTTCCCACGAACACCACTGCGGCAAGGAAATGTCTCTCGCTCCCCAGTCAGCCAGAGGAGGCTTGTGAATTTGGGGATGTAGGCATGAGAGGATGTGCCAAATACACAGTGTGGAAGGGAAGACTGAAGTAAATGGGTGCTCAGAGGTGTAGACATGAAAGGCAGGGGAGTATGGCCTGCAAAGCATTTGTATATTTTCTTTCCTGCACGGCAAATCATTAACAGCAGCGCTGGACACCCTTGACTGGGATAAAATCCCTGTGATTTGGGAACCTCAAGGATACAGGCTTAAATCCTGTGTATCTAGCAGTCCCTGCTTCTTCTCTTGAAGCCTGACTCAAGGCATGGCCTGCTCACCCTTCTCTTCTTCATCACCAGCTCATCCTGCAGCCTTTCTGCTGATCTGGAGCTGCTCCAGATCTCTGGGGAGCACACAAGGCAGTGGCGAGGTGATGGAGCTGTGGTGTGACAGCCACCAGTGCTGGGCAAAGAGCAGAGTTCAGCTGCCAGTTCACACTCCTCCCAAGCCTCCTCCTTCTCTCTCTTTGGAAACAGGCTGACATGACTTTTCTTCTCCTTTTTCAAGGCTGTTGCAGAGATCTAGATCCATGAAGCATTCAGCTAGTGCACCTTCAGGCAAGTATCCAGGCTGCAACATGGCCTCAGCACTGCACTAACTAAGCTATCCTCCAGTTCTCCCTATGGCAAAAGTAGTGTAAAAACAGCACACAGCCCCATGTACAGCAATAAAATGATGAGAAAAGGACACAGCTTGCTTCTAAGTAAACGGGGAGATATCAATCGAACACAGCAAAGCTGATCCTCCTCCACTGCTGGAGTAATTCAGCACTTCAGATGTGAGATCACAAAATATTAATGGGAAAAGGCAAAGCCATAATGCTTTTCTACTGATAGCTGAGGTGCAAACTATTTTGAGTCCTTTTCTCCTTTTTTTTTTTAATAGATGTACTTGTGGTTGTGTTTGGGGGTGCTTAATATCCTCTGGGAAAGATAAACATCAGTGATTATTTTAGGCCTGTATGACCTTGCTGAAGAGTAACATGACTCCTTGCAGGGCTAAGAGCAGACTTGGCAGAGCCTGGTTGTAAGGAAGTCTTCTATTGTGCAGACTTGCTTTGCCTGTGAAGCAATATGATTTTTTGTCTTGCAGAGCAGAGCTCAGAGAAAAGGCTCAGCCTGCACCAAATTCTAGCAGAAAATGACTGACTCATTTTCAGAAAATCAAACAGGATCACAGGAGGAAGTAATAACTGGCCTTGGGAGCTGAACACTTTAAAATCCTGATCTTGATTCACTCACAATGGCAAGGGAAGAAGATAGGAAGTGACAGTGGAACGCAACACACATTCTGTTCAGTTTCAATCAATCTTTGATTTATGACAAATTTCACTAAATGTTAAAAAAAATGCCCACCCTAACATGTCCAGCAATGTTTTCATTTAAACTAACAAAGCAGCGTTTCAAATTTCTGACCACGTCTTGGTTGGCCAACAGCAGAGCCTCTTTCCTGAACAAAATGATTTGTTGTAGCAGAGTGGAGTAAGCCACAACAGCTGTAAATCTGCGTGTGTTTCCCTGCACAGCTCTGCTGCACCTGCAGATGAACTTTCAGTTCTGAATTTGACACAAACAGCCCTCGCAATAAATGAATTTATTGGCTGTCACATGTCCAGACTTCTGCAGGGCACTTGAGTCACGGATGGAGTTATGAACAAGGGACACGTTATAACCAAAGCAGCAGAATGCAATTATTTTTAATGCTGCTTCCACCTAGTCTCTCACTCCCTATAAGAACTCTACAGTTTTGCCAAGGAAGCCCAGGGTACAGTAGGGGTCTGATCTTTTCTCCTTCCCCTCTCCCCTCCCATTCATGTATGGCTGTGTATGCCATGCACACTTGCACTATGTGGCATGTGGCTGCAGTCCTCTGCAGCATCTCTTGCCCCTTCCCCCTCAGCCAGCTGCTGCACCCAGCCCTAACAAAAAGTAACCCATTTGGGGTTAATGAGTGTGGCTGCGAGCGATCCTAACCGAGCTGAGCTTTCAGCATAGCTCAAAATCCTTTCTAGATTAAATTTAAGATTATGCTTTTGGGTTGATGTCCTATTTAAAAATGGCATAAAGAAATGCAGGACTGCTATTGCTATCCCTGAATTCAGCAGTCTCTGCAATACCCTGAGTGATTAATTTGGCAGGATCCAAAGAGCTTTGGTTTACATATGGGTTAACCTCTAAGAAGTAGCACTTCCATATAGCACAATGAAGTTTCCTGGCATCCACAGACTTCATAATATCCACTTCACAAGCTTATCTTTGCTATCTCCTCCCCATTAGAGTGATTTAGGTATTATCAGTAGGCTGAAAATCAGCCTTGGTCAGCTTGATGAGACATGTAGGAGAAGGAAGGTGCCCTCTTACAGCTGTGTTGATGTGTAGCATGAGAAATTCTGCCTCTACACAGCTTCCACCTGGCTGAGACAGAGGTAAAGAAACACCACAGGAATTCACAGCCACGTGAAGAAGCGCGGCTCTGTTAGTGGGAGGCTGGGGAGCCACAGGTACCTCCTCATCCCTCTTTTCACCAGACTGCCCACACAATTGCCAGCACCCTTGATTAGTCCCTCTAATTATCTCTGCCTAACTACAGCCTTTCCTTCTCATTTGGGTAGCCTGAAATGCTGATAGCTGGTAAAAGTTATGACTTTAGCGAGAAGACACCACTAAGCCAAGTGGAGGGTACTTCACTGTATACAGGGAAGCTTTGCACACACTGCCTAATAAAAAAGAGGCATCGGGATGAGGATGCATTTAGGTTTGAGGTGAGTTTACAGCTTCACTCCAACTTACTCTTTGCCCACTGCCCTGAAGCTCAGACAAGCCCAATGCAAACAGAGCAAAACCCCTGGGGGCCACAGGAAGGAGTGTGCAGAGGTTTCCTTCCCTTTTCTTCCCACCTCACCCCAGTTCTGCCAGTTTAACTTCCCTGATATTTGTAGAAGAACATAAGCACCATTGACACCCTTATCTGGGGGCCTGAAAATATTATACACTCACACAGCTGTAGGATAGACCTGCTGTAGGATATATCCTTAGCTGGGTCTCCCTCAATACTATTAAGACCATCTTTGCCTCAGGGGAGGAAAATAAAACAGGAACTCTGGAATCTGACTTCCCAAATTTCTCTCACACCACAGCATGCATGACCCTAGAAAATTGCTGCTGCAGTGTGTACCAGCCAGCTCCTCTCTGGCTAGTGGAGAAAAAGCTGAGAAACATTAGGATCCTTAAGGAAGGAATCTTCAGTAGCTCCTCAGATGGAGCAGCATTCAAAAAAACATCCATTTTCAAGACAAGGTTAAGTTTAATAATGACTCCCTGAATGATAAACAACTTTGTGGATACTTTTGCTCTGCACTCAGCAGTAGCTTTTCCTTTGGAAAAACAGTGGTAGAACTGGCTTCAAGTGTCATTAAGAAGCCCAGCCTTCATGCACACCAACTATTAAAAACAATCCCTTCACTTCATAAGACCTTGCTGGCCTTGGATGCATCCACAGCTGTTGTCCTCTTGGTTTTGTTGCTGAAAAGACTTGGAACAAGTTATCTCCTGGAGTAAACTGGTGTGCTGTTAGCTGATGTCAGTAGTGCTGCACCAGTTTGCACCAGTGGCAAATCTGGCCCCAGCCACAGGAGAATCAGGAAACTGAGGTTACAGAAAGGGTTTTTTGTACTACAGGAATGAATGACAGGGCAGTTTCAGTTTCCTGTGTGACTACATTTCTTGCATCCCTCACTTTTGGTCTTTCTCACACAGTGCATCCCGAGCACAGCATGCTGCGAGGAAAGATTAAAGATGTTGCAGATCTCATTAATCTGGAGTGTCCCTGAACATGTAGCTACTACAATTCTGTGGGTAGGACAGAAATTTCTGTACTGAACCAGTAATGTCACAGAAATAAGTAAGAAAAAGAATTTGCAGGATAAAAGCAACTCTTTTGAGCAGACATTTAGCTTTAATGCAGCAACCTTTCATCTCCCTGGCTAAGTCCTCTGCTGGTGTAAGCTGTCACATCATCATCAAGCCACATTATTTACACTAGTTCATTTGTCCTGCTGTATTTGGAACACAAAATTAATCTACTTTGTGTTGTAACTTCTTGAGATATCACAGCCACCAAGTAACTAGACAATCATCTCCAAAGACAAATCCTGTTAAATTCAATGAGATAGATAAAAGAGGCAATGGCTTCACTGACAAACTGTAGGTGGATCCAGTGGTAGTACCTAACCTTTAGACCTTACCTTGATCACAGTGAAACCAAAAGAAGTTTCTGTCACCTCTCATGTTGGCAAGATCTGTCCCCAGCTCCTCAGCTGGAGCTCCCAACTCAATCACAGAACACTGCAAGCCAGCATAACATCAGAGACTGTGATGGTACCCAGGCAGCTTTTTACCTTTGGAAGTAAATAGGCGGTGATGCTGTTGGCTGCAGTTCATGGGAGTCTTACATGGTCAAAAGTTTTGCAGGATTCACCTTCTGAGTATGATCACAAGGGGGGCTGCAAGCTCCAGAAGTTTGTCATTGACTCATACAGAGTGAAGATTTCCCTGTGTGTTCCCTGGTCAACCCCTATAGGAAGTAATTTTGCTTTCTCCTGTTCTTTTAGAAATCAGAGCTTTGCTAGATGACAATTTATGATGAACATTTATAATGCCTTTCCCTGAGAAGTGTACGTTAAAATAGGACACCTAGGTCCATCTATTCTACCACTGAACAGTCAGGTAGGAAATTCTAATTCAAAAAAGAAAATCAGAAAATTACCCCTGCAACAGTTCTTTCCTATAAAAATGGATTTTTTTGAAACATCCAGAAGTCCTGAAAGCAAGAACAGTCCATAACAAAATCCTGTTATTTCCTACCTTCTCAAATACATTTCAGGAAGAGGCAGTTGCCTCTATCTCAATTAAATAAAATACAAGAACATGACATGGCAGACAGGGTTGTAGAAAAATAGTCAGTTACAATAAATTATACTATGCAGAGGTGTTTTAATGCTTTAGAATAATCCTGACACCTCACAGTTAGTTTCTGTACACCCAGAGGGAGCGTGGTGAGAAGGCAGGGGCTAGCCAGGGTTTCAGGCAGGACCTGCTCTCCTGGATGAGTCCTGTGGCCCCAGTGATTCACTCTCTAATGTGGAAGTAATGGAACTGGCTGGTTTTGTAAATTGCTTTGAGATTTGCCCATAGAAAGTGATTTGTAGAAAGCATGCATCGCTTTTAATTCCACCTCCAGGGAATAATGGTACTACTCAGAGTATGGGAAGCTCAGTATGAAGATAGCTTTTTGCTGGACCTAGGCCTTGATTATTTTTTTCCCTGTTTACACTGTGTATTTACTTTTTGCACTTCATTCAGAATAGATAATGAAAACAGTATAGTCTGCTTCCACTTTTGTTTCTGGAATAGATCAAAGACTTTAATAGACTCAGACTCAGCAGAACTCCAAATGCTCCTTTCAGTACAGATACAGCCAATTAAATGGCTCTGTTCGCTTTCAGGAGGATTACTTGAGATTTTATTATTTGCACTGCTCTAAATTCAGTCCTTAGAAGAGAGTGGACACATTCTGCCAAAAAAAAAAAAAAAAAAAAAAAAAAAAAGGAGGAAAAAAAAGAGGAAAATAGCAAAGCATTTTTTCTGCATCTCTGTATTTCATGCAATCAGCCTTAGAAAAGTGAACTGCACTCCTCCTTATTAAAGCAGTCCTGTCCTTTTCTTTTTCTCCCCGCCTTGGAATTGCTACAGAGGGATAAAGTTCTGCATGGCTCACTCACTCACACAGTTGTAATAAGTCAGAGCAGACTGGCTCCCTGCCCAACAAAACACAAACTCCCCTGAAGTCTCTAGCTTTTCCATGGCAACACCACAGTCATCAACACAGCAAACAATCACTCCAACCCCTTTTACTTCTCCCCTTGTAGCACAGGGAAGGATAGCATTGCACCCAGCCCATGGACCTGTGCTAATTATTGGGCATGAAAGGAGACAGTGATGGAGATCATGTAACCCTGTGCACGGAGCTTTATGTGAGATCAAAGGAAAGAAGAGGCACTGAAACACTTAACACTTCTCACTGTATTTGCTTAAATGAAAAGATTGCTGCTCCATGCTCAAGACATGAAACACCAAAAAGAGTAAGCACACTGAGACTGAATGAGGGTGCAAACAGCACTACAAAGCAAGAGTCTAACCCTGAGTAGAGCCCCTTGTCACCTGTCACTCCAAGGTGTGTAATAGCCTGATCCTTGCCATAGCTATTGATGTGCTGGGCCACTGCCTGGCTTTCAGGGATAACAGCAGAATGATGGCTCTGCAAACAGAATTGTTCCCCAGCTCTGCTGTCAGCAGTGCTGCTCAAGATCTTGGAGGAGGGAGCAGTTACTGGTGCTCCAGCAGTTACAGTGCTGGGGCCCTGATCTGTCACTGCTTTGCACTGCCATCCTTCACACCTGTCCAAATAAAAGCCAACACCAGAGCTGAACACCACCATCCTCATCTGGTAGCATTTTACTCACACTTTGCATAGGTATATAAGACCTCACAAGCTGCAAGGCTATAGAAAATTAGGCCCAAAAGGCCCCAAAGTATCTTGTTTAAACTAAGAGCTAGTGGTTTTCAAGCTGTGGTCTGCAGACCCATGAGGGTCTGAGGATTACTTCTGAAGGGTCTGTGAAAGCTAAGTAAGAAAAGCAAGTCAATTGCCACGAGGCTTAAATTAGTTGTAAATGAATCTTCATATGTACTGCAAAACTTTTAGAGGATCTGTAGTTTATAAAAGATTGACAGGTATGTCCACAGACTTTATATTCCCCTGTAGACACGGTAAAAACCTGCTCTGTTCAAGAAAAGCTACCTTGTTTTGGGATAATTTGAGGGTACATGTGACAGCATGGATAAGCATATGGGCAGTTCTCTGCCACTAAACCTCAGCAGTGTAAACTCAAGAATGGATATTGTTTTCCTAGCATATGCAATATTGGAATTTCTTTGGACTGAGATTTTTTGTTGAGCTTTTAGGCCCTCGTTAAAGTAAAAAAAGCTTTGTAGGCTGGAAATACCATAGGCCAACTAGCTCCTTGTGAACAAAGTAGTTTTTAAAGTAAATTGGTCCCCAAACAGCCATTTCCAATTCAAATCCTGATACGAAATAATGTTCTTCAGGCTTTACAAAATTACTTAACTAGTTTTGTAACATTTGAAAAAATTATTTATTTGGAAAAAGTTCAAAATGGAAATAATACTCCCAGTATTCAAGCTTAAATGTAGGTTGAGATAGTCCCATGCTTTCAATGTACCTGGCCTTGGAGTAAATCTGTGGAAAGGTGTGAACCTCTGCTGCAGGACAAGTGACCTTAGGGCGTCTGTCAGTCCCCACTGCAAAATCCTGCCAACACTAGTCATTCTTCACTGACACACGTGTGACTGAGGCAGTGTGGGGCCACAGTCCCTTGTACAGAGCCCTGCAGTTTGTCTTGGTCCAGTACAACCTGTGAGAGGATTCATCGTTCTTTTGGGGTGAGTGGTACAAACAAGGATTCTGGGGGACTAAGAGCACTTCAGTTACATGTGTTTCAGTCCAAGTTAGTGCAGAACCACTCTGGACCATAATCCAATCCCAGCCAGAATATTTCATTCAGACTTACATTAGAGCCATTTTGGTGTGGATAGCTTAAGAAAGAGGGTGAGTTTTCTACATGATAGACATACACATAGCTCAGGCAGGATTTGTTGCAACTAACGCAAATCTTGACACCCTAACACTGAGCTGAACTCTCATTGGCAAGAGAACCACTTCATTTGATACCCACAGTGTGATGAGCTCCTAATGATGGTATGTTCCATGTCATTTTAAGACTGCTTCACCCTGGCTGCTGCAGTGCAGGCTAAAATGTAACCCACTGGTCAGTGTGTCTTATGCATCCATTTCTGTGGCTCATCCACAGAGGAAATGAGTCTCTCAGCTACTACCCTGAAAGAGGTTTGTCCACCCACACTATGATAGCTTGTAAGTTTAATTCTAGAGGTCCCTGACCTCTAGAATTTGGTAGTGGTGAAAACAGTGGTTAGCATGCAAGTTTCTGTGTGTTAACATGAACTAGGACACAAAAAGGAAGCAACCCTATGATTATGTACTGATGACATGAACAAAGCCAGTCAACCCACACTGAATTCTTCTCTGGAAATGATTTTTAATTTGATTTTTCCTTATCTTAAGAAAATAGCATTACACTTTAGGGCTGGGGCCAATTCTTTTTTCTTCAGTGGCAACATGAACACTTATCTTCTGTATGAACAGTCTCACTAGTAAAATCCCAGTGGCTCCTATGAGACACAACAATAAAACTTCCTCCTGGGACTCTGCGATGCACTGCCACAGAACCTACAGACCCAGAAAAACAATCTAGAGCTTTGCACTAGTCTGTCTCAGCTGTGATAAGATTCCTTTCAGTAGGCTGGGGAGCCCTAGGATGAACGTGACGTTCCCTCGGTCACTCCCTCGTGTGCCACTGGTGATGGCTGCAGATGTGTGTCAGGATGTTAGCCCCATGGGGCAGCCTCAACTGGAGGAGGTCAGATTGGCTTCCAGCAAGACCAGTAAAGCAAAGATCAAATGACTTATTAACCAGAGGTGAAATTACAGCCTTGTTGCTATTGGTACAGATTCTCTTCTTTCTCTCGCTGATGTTAATCAGAAGAAATTAATGAGATTGGGTATAAAACTGAAGGGTCCTGCCCTAGCCAAGGGTCTACATGATCATTTTCTGCTTTGTATCCAGCTGCACAAGTTGCAAAGCCACTGTCTGTCAGTAGCTCAGACCTTTTCATTCTGCCATGCCAGGTACTCCTTCCCGTCATAGACAGATGGGGTGGAAGTTCTCAACCATCTGCCTGGTGTTCCTTGCAAGCAGAGGAATCACACCAGGAAAGCAAATGTGAAGCCCTTCATGTCACCATCCTACATTATGGTTCATCCCTGCCCAGTCAGAAGTGTCCCTTGCCATCAGCCAGAGCAGCCCCAGGTACGAGTTGCTGTGGTTTGCATGCCTGCACCCCCATGACATGGGTGGGCTGTCTTCTGCTGGCTGACAGCCTTCAGACACACCAGTGGGCATCATCATCAGGGCAAGCTGCAAGTGTTCCAATAGGAACCAAACACTCCAGCTTAGCTTTGCTTTCTCTTTTTCAGGACTGTTTTCATAAATAAGCAGACTTTCTTCTGCCTGCTGTGAGTGGGAAAGGCACTCACTGTGTTTCTTGCTAAGCAGCCCATCCTGGCTAAAACTAAAGGCCTTAAGGGGCCCTCATAAGCACTGCTGGGTGCCTCCCTGTTGTGCTTGGTTTGGGAATAACTTGTGTGAAGGGTGAGTCTTTCTTATCAGTCAAGTTCCTCACTGGAACAGGTAGCCTGGAGAGGTTGTGGAGTCTGTCTCACTGGAGATATTCAAGAACCATCTGGATGCAATCCTGCGCCATAGGACAACACAATCCTGCATCTAGAACAGTCCTGCTTGAACAGGGGGTTGGATCAGATGACCCACTGTAGTCCCTTTCAACCTTATCCATTTTGGGATGCTGAGTATCTGCATAACTACACAGCCCTTTGCCTCAGTAACTGTTATGTAAAATAAATCGCTGGAAATGTTTCTGTGATGCAAGAGCAGACAAAAAAATTAAAGGGGGAGGCAGCAAGGAGGAGGATTGATTAACTGGACTATCCTAACCATGTGTTACTGAGCAGTGCCATCAATAAAAGTAACTGAAAACAAACACTGACAGTAGCTGTAGCTCATTCCCATCAAGGAAACCAAATAAAATCTGATGGTGTAGAAACTACAGGATCTCTTCAGAAAAATGGTCTCATTAATAATGTTTCTGAGTGGTGATCAGAGGTATCCATGGCCTTGCATTTGAATTTCACTAGAGAAACTCTCTAAGGCACAGGAAATCTTTGAACAATCCATTTCTGTGCTATAGCATCTCAGTTATCAACACCAAGTATCTGCCACCAGGTCCTCACCACCTCAAAGTCAGTGGGATAGGGGAAGGACAAGAAGGTCTGCTGTTTGCAATGCTCATTGCCTAACAGAAGAGCATGCATACCTATGTTAACCTTTGCTCAACATTATGTCTCATGCCTCTCTGCCTTATGCTTTTACCGAGGCCCCAGTCTCCTTCCTGCCATTCCTTGATAAAAGGATAATAAATGCAGTAAAGATACTAATGTGTTAGGTTAGATTAGATTAGATAAGAGAGAGTTACAAAAGACCAGCAGAGTTGTTCACGCAGGACTTAAATGTCTCTGGCTCTAAGCAGCTTTGTTTTGCTTTCAGATCCATTGCTCCTGTAATATTGTACCTTTAAATACCATTTCAGAAGAAGCCAGGTCCTAATATGTAGTTCATTACCCCTGTGAGAGGCACGGGCTCTGGCCTCCCCAGCAAAGCACTCACATTAAGTTGGTGCCCACACAACCTTCAAAGTGCACAGAGTGGTTTGTAAGGCAGGAAAAGGTGATGGCTGAAGACGGATTAAGTGCTGAGGGAGAAAACCTGTTCTGAGGATACAGAGCATACCAAGAGACAGAAAAGCACAAGTTTTAGGTGTGCAATTGTCTTGTAATAGGCCTGCTAAATCAGGAGGTCTGGCCACTGGCTCCTGTTGCACAGCTAGAGTGAAGTCAGTCATATTGGATCAGTTTCTTCCTTGGAAAATGACAAAAAATAATTCTACTGCTTCTTGAAAGAATGGCTATCCTGCTTTGCATCAATTTGCTTTTCTAGTCCCAAGGTAATTTTTTCAAGCTTCCTTTGCTTAATTGTCATAGGATTGTACAGAGCTAGACACTCAAGCACTGACAGCAAAATTTTGCTCTCTTCCTCTGCCCTTCAGCTCTTCTTCTGCCTTGGGCTCCTAGCACTGGCTCTTAACACCGCTCTGAGATCGATGGTTACCATGTGTGCTGGGAAGTCCAGGCATCCCACCGCCCTGCAAGGACTGTGAGAAACAGGGAGTCTGAGATACAGAGTTTCAGTCTTAATACTGCATTTCCCAGCTGGGACCTGCCTGTGTGTGGTATGCCTAGAGTCCTTTACAGGTAAACCCCTTTTCAATAAATTAGTGCCTTTAATTTTTTAAAATACATTTTTAGTAATATATCTAGAGAATGAAAAGCCAAAACAGAGGGACAGCAGAAACAGTGAAAGATCAAAAGGCAATGATAATAACTTAGCCTTCTCTAAAGGCCCAACACTTACAACACTGGCAAGAAAAGAGACTGGACTGTCTCCTACTAGCAAAATTCAGGATTTTTCCTAGACCACACTTACAAGCAAGGAAGGAAATGGGCCTTTTAGATTTGTTCTCTAGTATTTCTAACTGTTCAAGAAATAAGAAAGCCTGTCTTCATACAAGGCATTTAAAATAGTGTTTTCACTGTACAGCAAACTAAAATGTCAAGTTAGTACTACAATTTCAGAAAGTAAATAGGTAACTACTTAGGTAAATACAAAGAATACTTTGTCCTCTGGCACTGATGGATGACTCATTGACTGATGCACTGATGTCACATGTCGGCTTTTTTTTTTTTTCAGCCATGGCTCCAGCCTGTATTCTTGACTCCAGCAAAATCTCCTACGGATAAATGTTCCAGAGATTTTAGGCTGAGATTTAAAAATACAATTAGATGTCCAGTTCTCCTTGGTTTTAGTTCAGTACAGAGAAGGTTTGATGCCTACATGTTTTAAGTCAAAAACATTTGGACTCCCGAGTGTTCCCAGACTGGTCATTGGGATGCAGGAAAAGAATTCAAGAGTCCAAGGGTCCAACTCCCAGTCATGGAAATAATGCTAACTCTGTATGAAGTTACCTTTCTAAGATATAATTGCTCTTCATTTAATGGCAGTTGCTTTAAATATACTGCACCTAGGTATGCACCATAGTTACATTATTGAACATTCAAGCAGCAAATAGGTGGTAGCACTCCCAAAACATGTTTACAGTTCAGAGACACTCAGATTCCAGAGTGAGTGAAAACGTAAAAAGTGACCAGGAGATCCTCCACATTTTCTGCCTTGCCTGCACCACTCAGTCCTATTTAAGAGTCACTAAAAATACAAGATAGTGGATGAACTACTATTCTTAAAACTTTGGTATACTCTTAAGCATTTTCTGAATCAGACCAATAAATATGCCTCCTCCAGAATGGGGTCCACTTCCACAATGAAGCAGCACTCAAACAGAAAAGTATTTAATCATCTGTTTATTGTCACACACATTTCTTTTAGTATTTTTCTGAACTGGAGCCTAGCATTCACAACTGTATGCCCAGCCTGTGAGTGCTCATGGCCTGTGGTGAAGGGTCAAAGAACCTACAAGTGCCTTGCCAACTCACAGAGCTTTTGCTCTAAGTTTCATGTCAGCGACACAGGAACTTTGAGCTCATCCTTTATAAAACTAGTAAGAGAGGAGAATATACTCAAGGTCATTAGATGTCCCATTTAAGCAAAAAAGCTGAAGACAGCTAGAGAAGCAGTATGAGTGAAGATGAGGAGAACATGTGGAAAACATGTGTTCAGCATGTCCCTCTCAGCCTGGCCCTCTGGCCTTTCCAAACTAGAAAAACAACATTATGAAGCAGCAGTGTCAGAAGCATGAAAGGAGAGATGGGAGGGCAATAACCCAGGTGAGAGGGGGTGCATGTGGAGGAGCAGACATGGCTTATAGCTTTAGGAAGTGGAGGAGGGGGACAGCAGATAATAACTTTACCAGGGGAAGCGGGGGTGAGAGTGACTTCAGTGACCAAAAGTGGCAATGCAAGGCTGGGGTGAGGAGTCCTTCTGACCCGTGTCAAAGAGTCTGTGCTTTGATGGCAGTCTGGGAGACCCAAGCACAGACAGTATGTCCTGGGAGAGGGCTGCAAGAACCACATAATAAAGTGTTGCAGTAAATAGCCCTTTTGGTACAGCTGTCATCCAAAGGCTGTTATCCTTCAGAGGCATGACAGAATGAACACACATTCAGTACATTGGCAAGGGGGTTGTCAACCTCACTAGCCATCCTGGCTCTAGCAGGGTCCCTCAGATGTATTGTTGTGTGTGGTACAAATGTATGCCAAAGGCCTTACATATGGCTGGTTTATACAGAAAGTTTTAGAAGTACATACTGTTTACTCAAGGGACTGGATTAACTTCTGCAGAGCTATTCTGGTCCACCTGTAAACACATGGACTAAAGGGCCTTATGAAAAGTAGTTACTGTGTATTTCCAAGTGGCACCTTTTAAAACCTGGATATCTTGTGTTATGAATGCTGGGGGTTTGTTTTGGTTTCTAAGTACCAAAAATGACAGGATCATGCTATACAACTACTGGATACAGTTATTTTTCCCCCCAGTTCAGAGCTGTTTTTTTCCCACCAGTCCCCTAAAGCTGAAAAGGTTGTATCTTAAACTTGTAGTATAAACTGCTGCTGGCAATTGCCCTCATCCCAATGCCCTTGCTTGGATGAATAGGAAGGTCTGTATGGGATTGAGCAAGGGGACGAGAGGGGAGAGGGCTGTGGTGCTCCCAGGCCTGCTTACACAGGAGCCCCACAGACATCAGCCCAGGCACATCTACAGCTTCCTTAGCTGCTGAGAGTGGCACTGATGGCATTCTAGGAGCTCCTCCATGAAGGATGGTCATGCCTGGTTTGAGGATAGCCTTCACACTGCACCTGAGCTGCGCTCTCAGATTCACCATCCACACACAGACTGTAGATTGTGCCTTCAGGTTGCCTCAGGGCAGCCCTTGAAGGACAGTCTTGACTTACCCAAAGGAATGGAATTAACAGAGCCTGGAATTAGCCATTAGCTCTGTTTTCTAAACTATGACTTTGACAGAAAGCAAGAAGATTTTGTAGTAAAGGGGAAAAAAGCAGGAAGCTGGGGAGTGGGGGGGAGGGTGGGGAATGGAGGCAGAGTATGTTTGCAGCTGCTGGCCATCAAATTTCAATTCAATCAACATGACTGAGTTCCAGCTCCTGAAAAAGAGAGCTTTTGATGACATATTGACATAGCCTGAACTGCAGTAGTCCAAGTGGCAGTGCTATAATTATTAGGATTATATTTAATACTGCGCTTAGAAATGAAGGTCTGAAACACTGTGACACTCTCTCTCTCCCTAAAAGCTGGCCAAAATATGTCCTAGGAACCATTATGGTAATACACAAAGTTGGTAGGAAAAAAGAAACGTCAGAACTCAAATCGTTATAAAAGAGGATCATGTGGCTGGCAGCTCAGGTCTGTTGGGAGTTGAGCAGTGAGGAGGAAAAATGAGTGTGAAAGGAAGGGCAGTTGGATTTGCAGGAAAAATGGCAAGTAGTTTTTAAAAGTACAGAATCAACTGGTTTAAGGAAACAAGTCAATTGATAATTAATACACTACTTATTTGTGAATTTGGATTCTTTTTGTAGCATGCCATGGACTTCAGCCAGGCCGAGGCCTGTTTGTTGAACAAAGACCAAACCCTGCAAATATTTCTTGACTTGCTTAATTCGACACATCTTGATTTCAGTGCGATTACCCATGTGTGCACAATTAAGCACACGCATAAGTGTTTCCGGGAACTGGGCCATGGAGGTAAGCGGCCGCCTGCTGAACACCAAGTCTATCTAGCTTGGAAGGATGTCGAACAAAAAGCTTTCAGAGAAGCAGAGAGAATGCATTTCTTTGGAAAACAAAATAATTGTCTATAAACTAGCAAAATGATCAGAAATAAAAGGCCTGATCCCACATTTCGCTGGTATTCCACAGTGCCACATCCACAGTATTTCTCATAGGCAGTTTCAGGAAGGGCAAATCAGATCATAATCTGGACTAAAAATGCAGATGTTGAGCTGCCGTAACAATGAGGAAAAGGGAAAAAAAAGGAAAAAAGAGTGAGGGGAAGGCAAGGCAAGGCAAGGCAAGGAACCTGAAGACGGTTTCTAAAGCAACAGAACCCTAAATAAATGGTCTGATTTTCCAAAGTGAAAAACATAAACTGAACAGCCCATGCAGCATTTTTGCCAACTGTCACTGAGGTGGTATTTCTAAAATCTGGTGGAATGACTCATCCCAGAACAACAACTGTTGCCAACAAGGTCTTTCCTTCAAGTCTAGATATTTGGAATAAGGGAGATACAAAAACAAAATAAACAGAAAAATCAGGGGTAGCTTCTTGTCTTGGGGTTCAACTCTGAAGCTACCCATGAAGTCACCCAGTCTCCAAAGTGTCTCCCCAATCTACTGAGTAGGCATCCAGGTGATCCTCTGAGCCAGGGAAGGGATTGAGTAAACGTTCTGTTTGTTAAACCAAATTCTTCCTTCTGCACCTAGTCACCACCTCTCACACCATGGATATGCGCAGGATGCATCCTCCTGATCCATTCTGCCCTCCACAGCAGCAAACATTACCAGGAGAAGCACAACCCTGCCAACAGGTAGCACAGTCCTCCAGTGGTTTGAGACAGACACCCTTAAACCCCGTGGGAGCAAGGCTGGACCAAAGACTCCACTGTTGTGCAGTAACCAAACACAGCCCTGTCAGCACCAATGAACGCCCTTCTTTGGCTAGTACAGAATGCAATGATTTCAGAGATGCTTTCTGAAGCAGTGTCATTTTGCTGAATAATTTATGTCTCTGAGTCTTCTGAAAATGAGCAGCATACACTTCAGTGCTGCAATAATACTATTCAGTGGAGACAGTGCACATTATGTTCAGTAAGCTCATTGCTTAAACACTGTTGCCATGACTATAAGAAAGTGATTATACTATTGTTTACAAGAGACTCTCAGTAAGTCATTACCACAGTAGCCAGAGTTTTGCCTCAAGTGAAATTTTTTCAGAGGGAAAAAAATAATCTCACAGGTATAATTAACTTTGTGATCAAGATAAACCATTGAAAGGCTTTGGAAACTGAATACATCCTACAGTGAGGAATGAAAATAAGTAAGGATCACCAGTGTCTCAGGACTGTTGACTTACTGGTTTTCTGACTGTTTCATGGGTAAGTTCCATTGAAAAGAAAAGCCCTGCTAATTAAATAACTGTTACAACTGATTTATAGGGCAAGCACCAATATAGGAGCTCAACTGCGATGGGTAATGCTATAAAAACAAACCACTTTGTACATAATGGAAGGGAAAAAAAAAAGACTTTAAAACTTTGACTTAGAAAAAACATTTGGGATTATGAAATATGGCTTTTCAGTGTCCTGGATTGAAATCAATACCCAGAACACTCAGTTCTGAATCCTCTAGTGCATATACATATACAAGAGTCCAGTACACGACCTCTTTATCTCAATAACATGGTGGTGATCAATAGTTTCCAAAAGTAAGAAGCAATTCTGAAGCTGTCGGAAAGTCATCCTCACATTTCCTATGATCAGTAACAGGCCAGGAACACACAGCAAAGAGATGATTAATAGAGTGCTGGACTAGGAGTCAGGAAATCTGGGCTCCGTTCCCAGCTCTGCCACTGACCCGCTGTTTGGCCTTGGGCAAGACACTTGACCTTTCTGTGCTTCTGTTGCTCCTTCCATTCTTTGTCTATCTTGTCTCTGGAGGCACTGAGCTACGCAGGGAAGGGCACAATTCTCACTGGGTGTTTGTATAACACCTACCCCAGGGAGGTGGCTGCAGAGATCTACAATAAAGTCAGGGTACCACCAGGATGGCTCTTGCACAATAGCATGTTTTGTTTCAAAACAGAATGGCCATGATGAATGCTCTCGGGGTTTCATCTGCTAGTCCAGGATCTTACCGAGTCTTTTAGCCAGCTTCAGGCTCAGGCAGCAGGTAAATGGGTTTGCACGATCTATATCCTCACTTGTCAGAAGCACTTTCACATTGATTTCTAATTGGTACTAATTTCTCTCCACCTTGATTCAGCTGGGTTTGCAAGCACATCAGAATTATAACTGAGTGACATAGATAAAAATAGCTACAGGAACCATTTCTGAACACAAGGAATTTCTTTAGGGAAATGCCAACACCTGTAGGTGAAACCACAGGCATGAGGGTGTTTTCAAATTAAAACTAAAATAAATAATAATTTTTATGCAAGTGCATTGGAATTTTGCATAAATTATTCAATTAAGCAGTATTTCTTAGTGTTTTTCTCACCCTGAGCCCTAAATGTGAACCATCCTCCATTACTACCAGATGGGAGACAACACATGCAGGGCAAAGTGGCTCTCACCTGCTTTCACTGGGGAGCAGCTGCAGCCTCAGAGAGACCTAATGACTTGTGTATATACTCTCAGTTCCAGTCCCACTCTGCTCCCAGTTAGCTGAAGCATCAAGTACATGAAATTTGAACATGGAAGACTTAATAGGAGATTAATTTGAACACATACTGATGCAGAATCAGGGCAAGTAAATCAAGAAAACATAAAGCATACACATTCATGAATATGAAAAGATATTTAAAAAATACTTTTCTCTGCTAAAAACAAAGGTCACTGCCAAATCTTGCACTTTTATTGTGAATATTGGCAATATGGTGCCATGAAAACCTAGGTCTGGAGTCATGTGATTATGTAAAAGACCCATTCAGGTTTGTATTTCCAATACTCAGATCTGTGGGTCAAATTCTGAAAAGGTGATTTGAAGCTTCTCCAAGCCTTTGTCAAAGCAAACATTCAAAACTCCTGTTTTAGGCTCCATCAATAATGAATTTGGCTTCTGAGCAATAAAACTCACCATCACATCTCGACTCACTTTACAGAAGTGATAAATAGTATCTTTCATAGAAGAAACTGCGGTTTATGGAAGTGAAATAAGAGGAGTGATCTGTTGAATAGATCCTAGAGTCAAAGTGGAAACAGTTAGATTTCAGTTTACAGCATGCTCACCTAAAAGCAGTTGCTTGAGAGTTGCAGGTATTTTGGTTTAGGTACTAGTGTTGGCACTACAGTACAAATATGGACTGATTACCTGCATCTAAAAATACTTTGGAAGAACTGGACAAGGTATAACAAATTTACAAGTTGGCTCTATAGCAGCTATAGGAAGCTTTCTAATAGTAATCTAGGGCATAAATAGTTTATGCTTTTAGTTAAAAGAAAAAAAAAAGCACGGAAAAAATCTATATCTTAGTACTGCTAAGTTGAATCTAAATTGGATCCAAATTGGATCCAAATCTCACTCAGCACCAGATCCTTCTTTTCTGCAGCCAAGACTACTGCCTCTTTCACTGCTGAAAGCTGTTCCAAACTGAAGCAGCATGACATAGGTAAGACCTTTTTCAGGTTTCTAGACTGTGATTAAGATTTGTGGGAAATACAGACCTGTCAAGAATCCCATCAGCCTCATCTTACTCCTGCTGGGAGTACCACCACTGGGAATTCATACAGGCAAATGCTGACATGCAGACACCAGAGAGAGGTCAAAGAGCAAAGACCTGATTCTTCTCTTCAGAGCAGCCAGGAGGCCAAAGCTCTTGTAGGCACCATGCAGCTGACTTTATGCCCTCTAAGGTGTAACATAAGTGGTTGCTTTAATCACCTGCTTGAATTCCAGGATATGATCGTGTCAGGTCATTGACATGTAGAGTTGAACCTTCACCAAAACCCAAGGTGTGCTGGTGAGACTGCACCACCAGAAAAGCTAAAGCACAGAAGGGAAATAGTGGCACAGCAGGAGACATTTGCAAGACCACAGAGACACTTTCTGGCAGAGGTGGTACCTCTATGCCAGTGCTTTGTTAGCTGGAGCAGCTTGCCAGCTTCCAGCTCCTCCTACACCACACAGGGAGTGCAATATGAATGAAGCAGTGGAGACACTACCCTTCCCAAAGTTGTCAAAAGGACCTGGATGGAGCAATTCTTTTCCAGTAGTGAGACAGTGGTGAAGTTTCAGTTCTACAAGACAGCAGACTTAATAAGAAGAGCAGACCACAACTGGCCTCTGAAGACAATATCTTGGTAGAAGGGACTGCTGACAGCAGTAAGGAAGAGGCACTGTGTCCTTTCTTAACCTGCTGACTAACCCAACTGCTGGGGCTTTTTTTGGTCACTGCAACCTAACTGAACCCCATATACTCCCTCTGCAGGGAGTGCTCTTTGAGAGGGGAGAAGTACCAATAGTGATGTGAGTCAAAGTTACGGCAAAACAGCTTCTCTGACTCAGACATCCCTTTCTAAGGTTCAGATTTCCCCACAGAACAGCTCACATTTTTGCTGGAGTCCCACTTTTCAAAGTAGAACAAACAGAAGCTGAATATCACTTTCCTTTGTTGTGGTGCTACAGAAAAGGGACTCAGTTTGAGTACTGCAGGGGATGCAAGAACTCTGTCAGAGGACATGCCATAACAGCCACGGGTTGTTAATAAGCCCACGGGTTGGCCTTGGAGAGCACATCAAGTCCAGGCAGAGACCTTGTTCCTCTGCTCACTGCCTACAGAAACTTTGGTGGTGGAAACAGTCTCTTAAACAGTTTCAGAATGGAGAAGACTTTCATTAAATGTATTCAAAGCTGAAAAAGCTTTAAAGGGTGCAAGTGATTTGATGGGAGAAGTAGGCCTGGAAAGGATCCTATATAATAGCATAAATTTAACAAATTCATTTGTTGAAATCCTCATTAAAAACAGCTTCTATGCAGCTTGGTCTGGAAAATATTTTCACAGTTAAGGGGAAAAAAGATTTTAAAATGGCACCCATGTCCATCCAAAGCAAATGTCTCTCAGCAGGCCAGAGGGCCCATAATAGCAGACCAATGTTTTCCACCCACATAAGCAATGTGACTTACTCCTTTTACCTGACTCAGCTACATAAATTGTGATTGTCAGAACAGAGCTTTGCTTCTGCAGAAGCCCAAGGAGCAGAAAGCAGTCCTTTATCTCACAAACAGAATTGCTTTGGCACCAAACTTTGTGTCAGTGAAAAGACTGCACTCTAGCTTTGCAGAATGATTTGCGCTTGAATCCACCTGTCCTCACCACACTATAATGTCACTTCACCCCACAGCTGGTCACCTTATCCTGCTTGCTTCAGAGCATTTCCAAATGTTATGTGCATCCACAAAAAATGCAGGTATTTCTGCAGGGTGCCTGGGCAGCCAAGCAGCAAACAAAACAAAGAACTTGGGAGATGGGGATAAGTGTCAGCTTGGGCGAAGATACCAGAGTACAAATGTGCCTCTTACAATACTCAAGGATCTTTAACACTAGCACAGAGGAGGCCAAGCCTCAGCAAACACAGTGTAGATCATCAAAAAAAAAAAAAAAAAAAAAAAGTCCTAAGGAAATTAATTCAGGATCTCCACATAAAATAACAAATAACTGCCTAAATTGAGGTTTTACAAGTCAGTCTTGGCTCTTGGTACCAGACAGGCAACCCTGGTTTTCACTGAGGTCCTCTGGGAACTGGAACAAGCCCACTGACTCTTCTAGATTTGTACAGCTGTTGATGAAAATTTAGGAAGCAGGAGGAATTAACACATTCCCTTCTTCCTTGGATATATCACTTTTATGGGATGGTTTTCCCTTTTCTTTTTTCACCTGCTTGCAGACTATATCTGGGGAGCAGGCCACTTTTACAGTCACTTTTCAAGTACAGAAAATATTAATGTATTTAATTGCTATTTTAAATGAATTCTTGTAATGATGATAAATCCAGCACAACTGTGAGATGGGTGAAAGTAGAACAAGTCACCTGTGACTGATGACAAACATCGCTTAATACACTCAGAGCCACCGGGGTGATGGCTGCAATGAAATGACCTGGCGAGAATAATCCACTAATGCCTATGAGACAGAGTTCCCAGCTGTCACAGAGCAAAATGAGCAGTGCTCAGCCTGTGTCAGAAGGACGACGGAATGAATCGGCTGCCAGAGACTTGAAACTGCAATGCAAGAAGTTTAGTATTACCAGTTCAGTGCTTAAGGCATTGAGGAATGCCCTCCAGAGCTAACTGTTTACATATAACGTAAATAGTATAAACAGCTAAGTGCCAAAGGGCATATACATACATATAGATGTATGTATAAAAGAAAGACAGAATATTTTATCTGTTCCACTCTGCACCACGAAAAGTAACAACACCACATAAATAAACAAATGTCAGCTCTTGGGAAACACATGAAGGCAGAAAGTACAAAAGCTTCCCTAGCTGCGTCCCGAAGAATAAATCTCTCATTCACACACGCCCACATTCATTGGTCCAGCTAAAAAAGTCTGATCTCCAGTCAGCAATTAGAAAATGCTGTTGCTAAAGATACTTTCTCAAAAATCAAAGTAACAATGTTAAATTGAGGCCAAACCAAACTCCTCTAAAAACTCTCTCTTCTGCCAGTTCTAAACTGCCCACTGGGAAAAGATAATTATCAAATAATAGTACCAACAATGTCAGATAATCACTTCAAGCTCTTTGATATGTTCAAGGAAACATTGTTTCAAATGTTACCAAGTGTCAAATATTTACTTTTGAGTCCAACTGTGTAAATGACCCATCCAGTGCCACTAAACACTGCAGGCACATGTGTAACAAGAGCAGTGGGACCTGCAAAGCAGAGGAAACAACCCAGCTGGGTTTTGTAGACAAAAGAGCGTCCTGGTAGCCAGAGCTCCCCAGCGAGAGTTATGACTGCCTTTGCATTTATCTGTGTGGAGCTGTGGGTTTTTTTTAAAACTGGTGGATCTACAGCAAGGCATAAGGAGCTTTACATCCCCCTTGGAGTCGGTTGTGTGTCCAGTCTCACATGCTCAGAGTGAGACTCGAACCCGTGCTCCTGTCTTGTACTTCCCTGTACTAGAGCTGTACCCTGCCACAAAACTCAGAGCTGCCCCTTGCTCCAGGACCCTGAGCACCCTGTCTGCTGCAAGGAATAAATCTGGAATTAGAGGAATAGCACATATAAGGCATGCACTGGATTTCCTCTTGAGAATCACTACAGAGAGGATGAATTCTGCTTAGAGATTGTTCTCTTCCCATCCATTTACAATGCACAGGACAACAGGCTTAGTCTACCTCGTCCTTCCTCTTCTAGTACCCTTGGAATAACTGGCAGGGATAACTCCTTTTCCAGCTATTGCTGGAATTGGAATATTGGAGGAAAAGCAAGACTGTTCTTTCCTGGTCCAGCCCTGCCCTCTGAATTTTCAAGAACAGGAAAAACAAAGCTGTACTACCTCAAAGCCGCATGACCCTCAGCCACTTTATTTCACCCCATTCAGACACTGTGTTTGGCTATTCCTTGTTAATATTTGCAACACTGTTGTAAGGAGCTCTTGGGACGGAGAAGCTGTACCTCCACAACACAGAGGTGTGGCTTTGAACCAATGCCTTTCTCTGTTTCCTAATCAGGGCAGCAAATGAGGAAATGTCAGTGTCAAGCATAGAGTGGGAGGATGTGCAGTGACACCTTACAACAATGCTGTTCCATCAGCCAGCATTTACTCGGTGTCAAAACATGGTTCAGGGCCCCAAATGTCATGCTCACTGAAGTCACACACCTTGTCAGCATGATTACTGAAGGCTGGTGTGCAAAAATGATGGGAACTTTTTTAGACCTTTTGCTTCTCAAGGTCATGTGTGTGTGGAGTTGTCTGGGAGGTAATGCAACATGCAACATAGAGCGAGGGCTGTGCATAGCATCTCCAGCAAGCAGCAGGCTAATAGCCATTAGTGATATCTCAGAAACAAGAACAACCTCTCTGCACTTAAAAGATGAAAATCTTTCAGTATTTTCTTGGGAGTTGTTTCATTTAGCATTTCCAAACAGCTGTCTCCAGCTATTTCATAATAATAGTAACAACTAGCAAAAAAAAATATTCAAAACAAACAAACAAAACAAACAAAAAAACCCCCTCACATAGGCCTGTTGCCTGATTTCTGAAAGTGAATTTTTCTGGGACGTACACTATTAGGTAAAAGCCCCTTTTTTTTCCCCCATATGGCAAGTGCAAAGCATTACATTAATACACACTGGAAAAATAAGATAATGGCTTTCTTGATTGTGACGAGGAATGTGGGGAGATTTAATCTGAACACTGAGTCAGGTGGAAGCGCCTAAACTCCCCTCGGACACAATGTTATCGCATTTAACGCTTACATCATCACCCTCACGAATGATGCTGAGTAACGCAGCCCCAAACGTCGATCCACGCACCGCACGGGTAAGGAGGGAGAAACGACCACAAAGGTCCCGTTTTAGCATACGTCAGGCACTAAGAAAGATAAGTTTGATGTCTGGAGCAGAGGGAGCGATCTATTTTCAGCTGTTCGAATAGCAGCCGCGGGCCTATCAGGATGCAGTCACTCCTCTCAGTTTTTCGCATGTGTGCCGAGAATTAAGAGTTGGGAGGCAGCACAGAGGAGCAAACGCCTTCAAAAGCGTGGTGCACTGAGTGCTCGTAATAAAGTAACAGGAGACAAGGCTTCGCCTCCTTGACATGTTCAGAGCAATTTCCAGTTGAAAAAGGTCAGCGTATCATTTACAGAGCGGCAGTGCCTGGAAAACTCTCGTAACTGCTCCGCGAAACCCTCGGGGTGACAGTAACAGCCTGGGCATCGCTGCCGAGGCCGGCGCTCGGAGCTGCTCCGCTCCGCTCCGGACAGTGCCCGCTGCCCGGGCTTAGGCACTGCCCCAGCTCCAGGGGCACGGCTGCGAAACGACCTAAAATAGGTGCCTGAAGGCCTGGCGAACGGGATGGAGCGGGGCAGGGGGAGCAATCCTGAACCCGGGTGATACTCGAGCGCTACTTTTGACCCTCGCTCGGGGACGCGCTGACAGCGTCGGCTGCCGCTGCTCTGCTCAGGGATTCCGCTGTCACGGCCTCGGCAAGGCGCCACGGCAGAGGCGCGCGGAGCGTTTTTAGGTGCACAGCACGATGTAAAAAACCCCAAAGCAGCACCCAAGCAGTCCCAAATCCCTTCGAAGAGCACACACACACACACGCCCTCAGCTCCCCGAGCTTGGCGCCCGCCCACCGCCCCTCACACACTCGACGCCGTCGGGGGCCCGCACCTGGCAGGGCCCGCCCCGCGGCGCAGCGGGCCGAGCCCACGGACGCGGCCGGGCCCGCGGGACGGCGCGGGCAGGGCGGGCGCCCCGCGGGGCGAGCGGAGGCTCGGCGCGGCGCCTCCCCGCCGGCAGCGGGCGCTGTGACTCACCGCCAGGAGCGCCGAGGCGCGCTGCTCCCCCGCCGGCTGCTCCCCGTTGATGCCGCCGTTGCCGAGGAGGTGCTGGTGGTAGTCCGGGGGCGCCGCGCCGGCGGCAGCGGCGGCGGCGGGGGCGGCGGCCGCCTTGGGGTGCTTGCCGGCCTTGCGGGCGCCCTGCCCCTGCTGCACGAGGTGGAGGAGCTGCAAGGTGCTCTCCCGCTCGCGGTCGGAGCTCTCGGCGCGGCCCCGCTCGTAGCGCCCCTCGCAGCTGAGGTGGTGCTGGCGGCAGACGGCGATGCGGGCCCGCAGCCGCTCCACGATGGCGCTGTGCACCCGGGGCGCCGCCGGGCCCCCCCCCAGCAGCCCGGCCCCCAGCCCCGCGGCCTGGGGGGGAGCCGTGTCGCCCATTGCTGGCTGCCGGTCCTGGCCCTCCGGATGGGTCGGTCCTCACTGCCGCATGGAGGAGGGCGGGGGGGATGGGGGGGGAGGCGGGGGCAGCGGCGGGAGCCCGAGCCCGGGGGCTGGCGGCGGGGCGGAGGGCGGTCAGCCCCGCGCCCCCAGCCCACCCCCGCCCGGCCCCCGGGCGGTGACGGCCCCGCGGGGGGTTGACAGATCGGGGGGCGGGAGGGGGTCGCTAGGGGTGCGCCAGCATCGGCCGGCGGCAGGGGCGGGGGTCGGGCCCGGGCAGCCCCGACCGAGGGGCGCCCGGTGAGGGGGGGACGGCGGGGCTCCGCCGGGGGAAGAGAACGGGGAAAAAAAAAAAAAGCCAAATAAAGCGAGCCGCTGCCTTCAAAATGAATCCCTGGACGAAGGAGCTCTCCGTCGGGAATGAGTGAGACTTGGCAGGTTTATTGGGTTTATTTTATTTCGGGGGAGCGGGGGGTGTTATTCCTTGAAGTGAAAATTTAAGGCATTGCCGTGGTCGGCGGCGCGGAGAAACCCCCGGCGGACCGAAAATCTCGTAGGTTAGCTGGAGTGGGTTTGTTGGGGTGTTTCTCTCTCTCTCTCTCTCTCTCTCTCTCTCTCTCTTTTTTTTTTTCTTTTAAGTCTTTAGTAAATGTGCAAATAAAGAGCTGGGGAAGGAGGAGAAAGAGGAGGAGGGTCGGGTTAGTTCAGTCTTTGTGCTTTCTCACTTCTCTCGCCCGCTCGTTGCTGGCCACTCTGCGGCGTGGTGACTGTGTCCGGCTGTCTGCCGCTAAACTGTAGTTCCTCTAAAAATCAGAGAGACAGATCCCCCGGTCCGGAACAATGTCAGTCAGTGGACTTCCAAACCACGATTCGCCTTCACTTAATTCAGACACTGGATAAATCCGTATTGCTTTCAGTGCTCATCTCCCCGCTTAGTATTAAGCAGCAAGCTACGGACACAGGCAAAGAACTCCTCTCGCGTACTTTCCCTTTTACTCCCAGATATCGAACAGTTTCAAGTACAGTTTCAAGAAAAGGACGGAGGAGGGGGGAGAAGGGGAAGAGGGGGGAAAAAACCCCACACAAGCAACCCAGCCCCTCTTCAGACAGTAATTACAAACGGAGAGTTGCACTTACAAACTTCCAGCATTTTGCCCCCAGAACAGTCCAGCAGCCACTTTTCCTTTGTGTTTTTGTATATTCCATGCCCGCGCCGGCGGGCGGGTGTTTGCGGAGCGCTGTCGGCGCTGCCGGTGCCGGAGCTGCCCGCGGCCCCTCCGTGCGGCGCGGCGCGGCGCGGCGCGGCGCGGAGCAGCGCGGAGCGGAGCGGGGGCGGGAGGCGGGTGTCACCGACACACAGCGCGGCCGGGGACGCGGCGCCCGCGAGGCCGGGGCGAGGCGCGGAGCCTCCCAGCGGCCGCCGAGGGGAGTCGGGCTGCCGCTGCCGCTCCCCGGGAGGTACGAGCATGGGAGGAAGCCAAGGAAATCCCCGCTCCCCTCCTCGCCCTCTACCTGGGTGCTGGGCCAGGCGCGGAGCAGCTGCCGAGGAGCGCAGCCTCCCGCGCTCTCCTTCCTCCCCCGGCGGCGAGCCTTCAGGCGAGTACGAGGGAGTTCTCAAATAAATCACGGCCCTGCGCTCCTCTACCAGCTGGATTTCTCTGGAACAGACGGTATAAAAACAGGCAGCGCGTTCTAGGGCGCTCGCATGCACGGGACGAGTGCACGACGCGAGGTCAGGCTCGGGATGTGGGAGCTCCGGCGCTGACAGGAGCTTCTTGGGTGTCCGGGGCAAGTCACGTAGCGCCTGCACTGTGGTTCCTCCCCGGGAAAGCCGCAGGCTTAGTGCTTCTCTCGCCCGGCTCCTCTATTTAGAGCAGGGCAATTTTAGACTGCGAGATCTGGCCTCTCGAGCTGGCCTTGCTGCAACTGGCAGCCGTCAGGTTCTGCGTGTTGGTGTAGGTGAGCTGCAAAGGAGGATGCAGAAATAGCTGGGAGCTGGCCGGCTTTATTAAATCAATATGCTGTTGTACTACTGTGGCTGCATTAGCCAAATTCCCAAATACCTCTGGTAATAATAAAAATGGCCCCCAAGCACGCAGAGACACATCCCTGATGGAAAACCTCCAAGGTCTTTTGGGACTGTACAGCCCTTAGTAGATGGGTGCATTATCTCTTTCAGTTCTGCAACAGGTCCAGTCAGAAAAATCCACAAATTTCATCTCAGCATACCGAGACCATTAAGCTGAGGATGAGGAGGAACTGACAATAACCCTCTCAGGTGTTTTTATCCCCTTCCAAGGTCATGCAAATAAATACTTTGAATGCCAGTGATGAAGTGACACATTCCTGGAAAATCCCCCCGAATATAAAAGGTATGTTGCATTAGACATACGGGAAATATAAAACCCTTCACTTTCATGACCCCCATCTGCTTCATGCAGCAACAAACATCAGGGTTTATTGCAAGATGTGGGTTTCCAGGTTCTGGCTTGGTGAGCATCAGCCAGAGCCTCCAGCCCCATGTTTGTTTCAGCAAATGCTTTGAGACTTTGCTGAGGGATAAGGTCTGTGGGAGAGGGTTTGGGGCTGTGCTGCCTTCAGAGGAAGGCATTATTGCTAACAGGAAAAGCGTTTTTTGTTGTTGTTTAACCTTGAACAACTGAGGAAGAGTGGGTTATTATTTTATATGTAACAGTAGCTTGAATCTGTTGAGAACAGTGGGTTGGCACAGCTGGAAAATGAAATTATAATGTTTGTAAAATAGTAGACAATGTTACCTTTGCTTCAGGCCTTGCTTGGGCTTTTATTTGTTCTGTACAGCTCAGATGTCATTACTGTGCTTAAGGGGGTCAGTCACAGAACACACGTGCAACAGTAACACACGAATCTCATGGAGAATAAGTGAGAGTGTTTTAAATGATCGCTTATCTGTTTTTCAAAGTGGCTGTGGGGATATGAAATCCATGGTGCTGCTCCGGAAGCTACCAAGACAGCTGGAGGAATTCTCTCGCTCTTACAAGACTTCATAGAACTCAGAGAGTGATCTTTCCAAGCAAAGAATATTTTTTTAAATTTTAACTTGAGACGTTTAAGATGCGCTTTTTGCCAAGCAGCATCTCGAGAGTTCGGTCTGCGTGTGATCTCTCCCTTCCGAGGCGAGAGGCAGCGGCTGCGGGGCTGCGCGGCGAGCCCCGCTCGCTCAATCCGCAGCAAATGCTGCCCCTGGTGTTTCCGAGCAGGAAATACCCCACAGCCATCCCTCGGCTTCCCAAGTTGTGTTCAGGAGACCCTGGCGAATGTCACCAACCCCTGGATACTGCCATCAGTCTTGGACTGGTCGGCTGTCAGTTTTCTTAAAAGCAAACGGTTCCTAACACGTTGTAACATCCATTGCGATTAGTGGCATTCTCATAAGCACACTCAGCATAAAACAACCTAAGAGGTCCTTGAACAATTAATTACTTTATTCCTTCTGTTGACACTAATTTGTGACCTTTTTACCTGACATTGTAATCTCACCTGAACTGTCATGCTTGAGCATTTTTTTATTCATAGCATTTTGAATTCCCTACTGCTGTTGAAGCTCTGAGTTTCCCAAAGCAGCAGCCCCCTCCAGATGAGAAAAGCACTTATTTGTGCTGGGTTCACAGCCAGGAATTCTCACCATAGACATCCCATCGTGCTAATAGCTTTCCAAAATGGAACAAAAAGATTGTGCTGAACCTGTGTCACCTAAAATCTTGAGTGCATGCTTCAGTCTCAGCACATGCCTCATTCCTCTGTGCTTAGAAATCACATATCAAATTGCTTCAAAGTTACATTAACTCCATATACTTAATATCAATCCTATAGAGGACTTTCTGAACTCGGAGCTTTGAATTTTCAGCCGTTTCCATTATTTACTTTTCAGTGAGAGTTCTTTGCCCTTTGCCATTTTGATTTCCTGGGGTATTCCCTGCTAGGCTCATGTACGATGCTGCTCACCTGGCAAATTGTTTAACTTTGAAGCAGAGTCTGACTGCACCTGAGTCAGTTTTCTCATCTTTAAATTTTGGGCACAAGCTGCTTGCAATTGCTGCTTTATTTAAACTGTGAAGTAAGAAATCTTGAACAGAGCATTCATGTTTGTTTGTTGGGATTTTGTTTGTTGTTTTTTGGGTTTTTAAACTAATAATAATTAATCTACAGAAACTGTGTTTATGTCTTATTTAATAAACAATAGGGGAAGAAACCCCAAACAATCCCATGCCACCACTTACTACCTAGACAATTACCAAAATTCACATCAACTATTCAGGGAAGTGGAACCACTGATGAGGTTATTATCAGGTTCTTTTAATATAATTTCACATATTTCTCATATTACTCTTTGGCTGGTAGATCATACTTTTTTTACATTCTTTTGTCTAATCTCTGAATTTAGATTAGAAATTGGTATTTTTCTTCTCAAAGCAGAATCAGAAAGGCAACTTTTTGAAGACTACTTTGTGTGTGCTGGGTATTTCTCTTGGAATGGTATTGTGTTTACAAGTGTTTGTGTAGCACACATGCACACTAGCACACTCTGTTTATCCAGACAGACTTAAAAATGGATAAAACTAGAAGCCTTTATTTATCCAAATAAATGTAAACTAGAGGAGCTAAGCATGGGAATCGCCTGTAATTGCCTGCTGAAGTGCTAAAAATAGCTGCTTTTTGGAAACAGGAGAAGCCTTCACTGTCGAAAAAGTGGCAGTAACAGCTATCTACTATTAGCAAACAACTTTCTTTCCAAAAACTGAAGGACACAGAGGGAGAAAAATCGTTTCTTTTCATACTTCACTGCAAGAACTGGACAGAATATAGACCAAAAAGAACCTCCTGTCCCTGAAGTACATCATGTTAGTCAGCCTGATCCTGTGCATAAATACCTTGTGTGAACTTCATCATTATCACCATCTCTAGTTACAGAACTTAAACTGGAGCAGATTATCAAAACATTACAGGAACTAAAGTAATTTCCAAGTATGATCATTAATCACCTGTGCAAAGTCTAATAGCATACTGAGCTCTCTTCATTGTTCCATTAAGACAGGTACTTCATCTTAATTAGAGCTACTGCTTCAAAAATTAACACCAAAAACAATTTAAAATGTCCTACTGGAACAAACATCTTATTCTCTCACCTCCTAACTCCATTCAGCTTCTCTGAGGTGGAAAAAAAAGCATGAAAGACTGGTCAGATTTCTAACTGCTCCCATCATTAGGTATTTGCACAATTTTTTTTCTGCTAGAAATATTCTTACTGATTGATTCTATATATAGAAAGTCTCAAGGGTGAGAGTCTTTGTGCTTCATGCTGTACTAGCATTTGCAGACAGACCTGGAAAATTTGATCTAAATTTTTACATATTTACTCTACTAAAGAATTTTTTAACTTCCTGTGGTGAAGACAAATGTAAAAGTGATGTAATGACACTTCATATTTGCTGTCTTTCAGAAACACTTCAGATAGAACAACAGCCGCAAAAGTATTATCACTTCCTCCCATCTCAGTGAGGCGAATATCAGAGTTTAAGAGACACAACACACACAAAAACATCAGCTCCTGCCAAATCAAATATCTGTTTCTTACTGAAACAGAAATGAGTGCTTTCAATTTACAGCATTTTTTTTAGTCCCACTGGTGATACCACAGCCAAGACTAGTAAACCTATGGAAGCACTTTCTACCTAGAAGTTTCATCAGGATACTTCTGTATACCTGCTAGCAACAAAAAAAACAATGATCTGGAAAAAATGCTGTAGATAGCACATGCTTTTTAGGTGAATAAAGAGGAGGTGAGGAACAAGTCTGGGCTATAAAAAAACAAGCAGAATGGACCAATTCAATTTCCAATCAAACTGTATCTATTCTTGAAATATTACCTGTAATCAGCAAGCCAGAGTTTCAAAAACTTATTCTTTATTTTCGTTGTGAATTGTTTTAATGTAGCAAAATGAGAGATCAACCATTCATTCTGATAACAAAATTTTAAAGCAAATTCATAGTCTTGAGAGTTTTCAGAAAATTCATACAGTAGCAAAAATTAGGACCAGTCAGGAAGGCTCTAAGAGGACATATTCCATTACATGGTACAGAACTCATTTCATAATGGTTTTCCTTTGTAAGAATTAAGGTACACCAAATGTATGTTATGTTCTAGAGAAATGAACAAAACTTTACAGAGATTTTGTTAACAGAAATAAGTGAGGTTTCAATAACTAAAATGGATATATTCAAGATGGATTCCTAAGTACTTTTAAGTTGATGGGTGTGTTCCCACCAATATTCCCAGAAGAACAGAAATGAGGGAGGAGAAGGAATACAGAAGGAAACCTTCAGCTTTGGTAACTAGGGAGATAGATATAAGACATACCAAACCTCAGAATTTTATGTGTCTAACTTACAGATAAGGTATGGAAAGACATAAGCTTACTTCATGGCAAGTCTCAATCTGTTTACTGGGAATTTTCATCTTGGTTTTGTATATCTTGTATCTGTACGTGGTAGAAAGGAGTACTGATGCTACCAACTTAGCCTAATAGCATTTAAAATATTGCTGAATTTCAAGTCTTTAAAAAAATAAAAGCAGTTAATTTCTCAAAACAAATGCTAGAAAAACAGTAGTGAATGATAAATCTAAGGTAGAATCTCTATGCAAAAAGGCAGCAGATGTTCATTGTTAAGCAATACATCTGGCAGCAGTTGCCTACCCAATCTGAGTATCTGTTCCCAGTAAAGTGGCAAAATAAATGTGGTGACTTCTTATGGACAAATCTATGAGAAATCAGGTTCCACTAGTTTTGCTGCTGAGAGAGTGACATGTTAAAACGATTCAGAGTATTAACAGTATCTTTCACTAAGTTATTCAGCCACAAAAGACTAATAGAGTATTTGCATACAGCAAGATGTAGGTTTCAAAACACTGTGCCCTTAATTTTCTTAGGCTACATCTGATTCTTTTTATATGCAGCCCAAAATACAGAGACAGAAACACTAAATAATTTGGGTTGGAAGGGACCTTTAATCATAATGGCCAGGAATATCTTCCAATATACCAGTTTTCTCAAAGCCCCATCCTGACCTAACCTTAACAGCCTTCAAGGGTGGAGCATCCACACCTTCTCTGGGCAACCTGTGCCAGTGCCTCACTGTGACGGTGTTCACAGGGGTTCTTGGATGAGGTAAGAGACTAGGATCTGACTCCATGTTTCAGAAGGCTTGATTTATTATTTTATAATATATATTACATTAAAACTATACTCAAAGAATAGAAGAAAAGGATTTCATCAGAAGGCCAGCTAAGAACAGAATCAGAAAGAATGATAACAAAGCTTCTGTCTCGGACAGAGAGCCCGAGCCAGCTGTGTGGCCATTAATTACAAACAAACCAACATGAGCCAGTCACAGATCCACCTGTTGCATTCCACAGCAGCAGATAACCACTGTTTACATTTTGTTCCTGAAGCCTCTCAGCTTCTCAGGAGGAAAAATCTTAAGGAAAGGATTTTTCATGAAAAGATGTCTGTGACACCTCACCAACTTCACAGTAAAAAATTTCTTCCCCTATGTCTATCTATACCTACCTTCTTTGAGTTCAAAACCTGTTGTCCTATCACTACAGGCCTTGGTAAAAAGTCTTTCTCCATCTTCCTTGTAGGCCCCCTTTAAATACTTAAAGGTTGCAATATGGTCCCCCCAGAGCCTTCCCTTCTCCAGACTGAACAACCCCAACTCTATCAGCCAATCCACACCTAGCCCTCTGATCAATTTAGGGACCCTCCTCTGGACTTGCTCCAGCAAGGAGGACGTCCTGTCTTTCCTGTGCCAGGACCCTAGAACTGGACGCAGCATTCCAGGTAGGGTTTCAGAAGAGCAGAGAGGCAGAATCACCTCTTTCAGCCGGCTGGCCATGCTGTTTGGGATGCAGCCCAGGACACAGTGGACTTTCTGGGCTGTGAGTACACATTTGCAGTTCTTGTCCAATTTTTCAGAATGGGCAGAACCATACTTAAACCCTTCCAAAATCCTTGAAAATCTACTCTGATTTGGGTTTCATGCAATTCTGGTAAGCCATGCATCCTGTTTCTGACTAACTCCTACTTTCTCTTAAGTTACACTGAAAGAATTCTTGCTTATCTTCCTTGGGCATATTAACCCCTTCTCTTAGGGTTACTCCAAGTGCTGCCATTATGTTTGCACAATGTAACCCAATGTTTAAAATCTCAGTAAATTGCCCCAGCTACTTATCAGAGACAGCAATGTGGGCCCATGTGCTCATTTAAATGGCTGAGCCAGACTCAGTCTGTATGACGCCCATACTGTGACTCATCACCTACTTTCTCAAGAGAGGAATGACTACTGTGCTGCAAATGCAGTCAGGACTGCAGAATATTTCCTCTGTTGCCTTGCAACTGTCTATACTGATTCATCAGAGGAGAAATAGATCTTTGCATTTGGGTCCTGTTTGTTGTAACTATCATTCTAACTGACTGGACTGACTTGTACATAATGAGCAATAAGGAAGGTAAGATGCAAGTCCTAAGTTGTGGTATAACAAAGCCTTACCTTTCCAAATATACCCATTTCAAAAGATAGCAGCATCTCCTGTGTTGTCTACAATGCAGCTCAATCTGAATAGGTGGAAATTTTATTCCACAAGTAAATAGACATTGAACTGATATTTCTAACAGTAGGAAACTTAAAGTGATTAATGCAGTAAGCCTGGAAGGACTGATTTGGTAAAACTTTGGATTTGTATTGACACAGATGAGAAAAAAAGATACAGCACATTATCAAACAGTAATTTAAAGGCATATGAATTTCTGTGTAACAGCCTACATAGAAGTCTTGAAGTCCAGGCAGAGATAAAGTGCATGCAGATGAAGTAGGCCATTCACATTTTTAAAGATGTCTTTCAAAGAGCTATATGACCTCTTAATCAATTTTCTCTTCTTGGAAATTGTCTGCATCTTCCAGGTAATCTTCAAGATCATTGTATCTCTGTGAATGAAATAAAATTTGTACAATTTATCCATATTTAATAACTGAATTATGCAGACACTGCTTTTCTTGTTCAACACATGACCAAGCATGCCAATAACAATTTAGAGGCTATATCTAAAAGCATACTAAATACAATTGTACTACAAATTGTCTTAAAATAGTTCACGAAGTGGTTCTGAACAATTAAAAGTTCATCAGTGTAAACAGAATTCTAAAATACTCTTGCTGTGTCTCATGTACATCTTTCCCATCTTTCTAAGTTACAGCTCAAGTTTGTTATGTTGCTGCTTTTAAATGAAACAGGGGCCAGCCCACCACAGCCCAGAAATCACGCAGCTGTCAAAACGCTTCATGTCAAAAGCTGATACAAACTCTGTGTGAGCACAGCAGCACACCACTGCTTGAAACATTGGGTCAGGAGAAATGGGGGAATGGTTGAACTGAGTTGTACTATTGATGAACAGTAACTCAGAACTGATCCATTAAATCAGACATTTTATCAGAACTTACTTTCATCTGCTTGCAAAAGAATACAGGGAATAACAGTCATACCTTCTGAATCCACCCAGTCTCTTCCAAGTGGCTGAAAAGCCGCTCCACAGTGTCTTTGACTGGTTCATCCTCAACACCATCCAATTCCACAATGGAGCTGCAATCCATGTATAACTTGTACTTGAAGTGTTTCAAGTTGTGATAAACTCTTGTACGATTTGCACACACCGTACCAACCTTCAAAACCTAGGCCAGAGCAAACAAAACATTCCCTTGGATAGAACCATATTTATCTTTACAGAATTGGCGGGCTAATCTAATAAGATTTAACCAGTCAGTCCAGGAAATTGTTTGGAACAATGAAATAAACAGAATGACACTACATACATAAAATTAGTACAAACCCATGTAGTTTTCACAGCCACAGCAGAAAGATTTTTGAGCAAGCAGGCAGCCAGCAAATCCAAGCAATGTCAGCTTATCAGTGCTGTCTTCTTGCAAACACAATCATGTTTGTAATTGGTTGTATCTTTCCTATCTCCTGGTGGAACTTTGTTACAAAATCACTAACACTTTAGACAACCATCATATTGTGAAAGCAGGGGAAGAGAAATTATTTGCTTACTGAGGAATTATTTGCTTACTTTTGCTTAATATGTAAGTACTTCCTAGGGAGAAGAAATACCAGTTTTAACATTTTGTAGACTGAATAACATACAATATTTCTTCAAGAAATACATATAAACATATATAGGCATACACCTCACAGCACTTAAATGAAGAGGCTGAACTTCAAAAAAATGAAATCTGAACTTGAAGCTTTATACAATACAAACATTAATCTGCAACTGTCTGGGAGGAATAGCTAAGCTATGATGGTGCAGAAAATAAAACCTCTGCATCTCCCAGTTATTACCAGTTTTACCTCTATGATTTTCAAGCAGAAAAGATGGAACTGAATTATTTCAGTTTTTTCACAGCAGTATTTATAGGCAACCAAATGGTAAAATGTGCCTGTTTTGAACCGATGTCTTGTGACACCTTTCCATAACAAGTATGTAAATGGTTAAAGTTCTCTGCATTAGTAATGCAAGCTACCTGCAATTGCATTGTTGTTTCACATCACATGCAGATATATATATATATATATATAAGAATCAACTAAATTTTAAGCAAGACTATTTCTTCTGAGCCACAAAAGTGATACCTTTTATTGCTAATAATCCAAATACTCTCAAATTACAAGCAGGTTAAGCTTTACTTAATACTTACAATTCACATTTTCAGGGAGCTTTTCTGAATGCATGACCAAATGTTTGCATCTGTGAGCAGTTCCCCAGATCATCTGACCTACCTGTGCAACCTAGCACTAGCTCTATCTGCTGACAATGGAAGTGACAGAAAAGTGTAGTTTTAAAGATTATGTAAATGGAATTTATATGTGTGTGTTATAGATTCTCTTAACTATATGATTATATCTCAATTTCTTAAACATATTAATCAGCAGCTCAGTGGATATCATCAGGCATAGTATCAGTTAAGTCAAAAGAGACAAACTCACTTAAAAGCACTTTTGATCTGACCTACAGTAAATTATTATTTACTGAAATTTTAAACATTTTGAGATAAAAATGCCTATTACTATATTTTAAGTCTCTACTGATCATGTAAATGTTATACCTATATACAGCTCCATTTTCTAATATCCCCAAAACTGAAAAACTAAGGCTTGTTTGGTGCTGCAGGTGCTTCTTAAGTGCAAGACCTATCAACTAATGCTGATTAATTCAAATTTCCAGAAGCACCATTTCAAATACTGCAGCAATGAAGAACTGAGCTGCCAGTGTTTCGTAGAGCATTGCACAACTTTTCAAGTATCCCAGGCAACGAGGTGTGGCATTTGGAACATTATGTGATATAAAATAAGAGATACCATCTTACATCAAACTGGTGGCCCAGTTTTCTCCCTTGTGACAACAGCTAGCAGGAGATATGTAGGAAGTTAGTATAAGATCCAGCACAAACATTAGAATGACCATAAGACTACTGCACATTTTCTGGCAGTCAAGAGTTAAGATTGTCTGTATCATCCCAGATATCATGTTTCATAGTGTGAAAGAACCTTCCCCAAGAACCTGTCTAAATTGTTTTGGGATCTAATAGTATTCTTCCCTTCCAAAATCTCCTGTGGCAGTGAGTTTCATAGCTTATTTATGTGCGACATGGAGAAATGCCAAAGGCAAATAGCTAAATATCATATAAATGTAACCATGTATTGTGTTTTTAAGCAAGAAAGATAGTCTAAAAATACAATGCTATTTCAGAATGCAGCTTTGGAAAGAATCTCAGTACTGTACTCTAATTTTTTCCCCTCACAGTTCTCAGTCCCTCTGTGTTAATGCTTAACTTATCTACTCAAGCTGGCCCTATCAGCCAAAGTTGTGTTAAATCACTTTGTATGGAATGTAGGAGCATGGTTGGACAATAGCACAACGTGTAGTGACTAAATCCATGTCCTCTAAGCCTGTTTATAAACAGAACACCAAGACAAAGTAGAAAACAGTTTATAAACCAGATGACATAGGAAGCAAGGAAGTGTGGGGGACACTTATATCTCCAAACCTTGTGATTCTCCCTGATGAGGGGAAAATGAGAATTGGCACCTAAAGAGTGAACAATCACTGCAAGCCTAAGCAAAATTGGAACAGCTGTTTCTCTTCTATTTCTACTGGCAAAGCAGAATACTTCAGAGATGAGAGAAAAGGAAAGTTTTATGCAGAAGAAAGAGGTTGGAGGTCTGTTTTTGTTCTCTTCACATCCACTTTTCTCAGGTATTTTCAAACAAATCTATAGAAAATAGTCCAACTACTGTTCTGTGTTTCTGTTCATTCTGATCTGTCAGTGCTGAACTGCCTTCTCTGTGAGTCAATTAGGCTTGTGAAATGGCAGTTTTATGCAGCTCCGTGAGCCTCTTTTTCTTTTATATTTTTTCTAAATTGGCAGGACAAGTTGCTCAATGCACTGCCAGCAGAGCTTTAAAGACAACTTGAGAACAGTACTTTTAGCAGTCTAAACTGAAGGTCACCATAAGAACACAAATGTTGCATTACAAGATACTATCAAAAATGACTGGAAAGTGCTCAATTACTCTCTCTCCTGAGCTTCCTTAACAGCCACTGAGCTATACTGAGCAGGCACATAGCAGACATCCCCAGATGCTGGTGTACACAGGGTAAAAAAAGCTCTTCTTTTGTGCTGCTAAGCCGAAGAGGACAAAAATGAACTAGCAATTTAGTTCAGTATTCCATAGGATATTTCAAGTTTTTTCCAAAGTGAAAAATAGCCAACACTTTATGCAGGACAACATTTGGTCAGAAGTGAGGGAAGTGCTACTGTTATGTCCACAGTTAAGCTGAAAGTTAGGTAAAGATTAAATTCTTGTGCTAGTTCACTAATTATTTCTGTTAGGTTAGGTAAGGCACACACTTCTCATGAAAAACTGAGTATTTTTAAATTAGTGATCAGTGTGTAAGGAAGAATGCCTATGACAGACTGCAGTATCAGTGCTGGGATGATTGCAGAGGACTTACTTTACTCCAATAAACAGGTTTAAAAAGGGGAAAAGCATTGCTGGAAAAGCCTAGCTTTCTTGACTATCATGCACATACATACTTTTCAAAACAGAGTATCAGCAACTGCTGCTCAGAAGGGTCTGTAATATAAGAAAAACTGTCAAATATTTTTAAGCTCCTGCATTACATGCAGAGCCTGTAGGATGACAAAATTATAATCATGGTGACAGCTCTCAAATCTGTAAATTAAAGAATTTGCAAACACCCAAACAACACAGGTTTGAGCTTCAGTAAGGTATTATTCCTGTTTGGCAAGGGCTTCACTTTATTTTTACTTAAGAAATCCTATTATACCTCATTACCAAATATACTTAAAAAACCTCTGCTTCTGAAACTTTTTTATTTTCAACAAATACTGTGAGGAACTTCAGCTGTGTTCAAGAATTCTTTTACACTCACAAATAAAATACCATCTGTGTCTCCTGAAAGGGAAGAAAGGCAGAACTTGGATATCAGCTTGGTAAAACAACTGTAGCAATATTTTATTCTTGACAAATCAAGTGCTTTGAATTTATCATAAGAGGTCATGAATTGCATTACTGAAGGTCATATGCATACCTAAAAATCATAACAATTTTGCGTAGATGTAATTTTGAAGGGAAGGTCTCTAAATATTAGAAGCACCCAGATTCTTGAGAGTCAAGGTTTTCAAAAGGCTCAGCTGTGAAATAAAATTGTATTAGGCTATTATTAAAATATTTTAGGTGACTTATTAAATCACCTAAAATGACTGCCTAATGGAACATTATGTAACAACATGAAAGATGCCTTTTAGTTAAAAAAAAAAATCTAATCCAATAAAAGTAACAACTGAGGGAGAAATAGCTGGAAGACTACCTAAATGGAAGTGTTCTCTAGTTTGGACAAGTAATTCTGATAATGCAGTAATGGGGAAAAGGCTCTAATAAAATGTATTGATGTAGCTACGAACAAGTTTTCTTGAAAGGAGATCAGCAAGTGTAAATGCATCTGAGATGCCAAGATAATTTGTCCTGACTAAATAGCTACATGGCAAATAGCAGATGTAGGAAAAACATCTGAAGAATGAAGCAATAAATTTTGACAAGGTCACACTTGGACTGCTAGAAAGACCATTGCACTGTTTCACTCAGAGTTTGAACCTAGAGCAAATAAGAACTGCTGGAGTGTACGTGGACCCTCCAAGTGCTAGAGGCAGAGCAGGCACGGAATTAGTAAACCTAGCAACCCAATGTTGAACAAACCTTACCTGCACCAAAACAGAAAACACAATCAATCATACAATGGCAATGAGTGTCCCTCACACAGAAAGTTACTTTTACAGCATTTCTGACCACCAATCAATGCAAGATTCCTGCTGGGAAAGTCTTAAGGGCATTATAGGCACACACAAAGGTAAAGGAAGGGCTTTTTCATTAAGAGGTAGATGTGGGGAGGAAACAGCACAAGGGTCATTGTGATGCAGGCAAAACCAAAGGTCACAGAAAAACATCTGATTTATTTTCCTGATAAAAGAAAAACTTAAAAATAAAACTGAAAAATATAGTGAAAATATAGTGCTGAAATTACCTGTTTATCACCAGACATGAAGTCATCCACTTCCAAAGTTTTACTATTATAAAGCCTTCCAGAGAGCACTACATTGAACTTGCACCACCGCTTCAGCTCACAGGCCTGACAAGACATATTCTGTGCACTTTGCAAGCTTATGCGAACATCTGGGTAACAATCCACACGCTCCTGTAAAACAGATTCCAAATAACATTAAAGAACCACTGCAAACTGAACGATGCTTCTAACAGGCTACTGAGTGCTCTGTACTCACAAAAAATTAGTCCAATAGAAATGAAACAAAATTTCATTATTACAGTGATCACTAAATCATCACACCCATGACACTAATTCTCTTCTAGTAATATACATACAACAACTAATTGCTCTATACTGACCTATTTTTTGTAGTACTAGAAAGTTCATGATTAACATACTGTTTACCTTTTTGTGGGAGGAGAAAAAAATCTTAGAACATTTAGCAAGTGACAAAAAAATCCTCAAATGTCAACTGCTGAAGTTAGCAGGAGACACATTCAGGTAGCTGAGAACAGATTCTTTTCTGCTACCTGAATGTTTGTCTGGTTATCAACAGGTAAAATATTTTTGATATTTATATAAGCACCAAAACAAATTATTTAAGTTAAAGAACAATAGTTGCTATTAAAAATATAATTATAGCGATTGTTGCACCTTCACAGAATTTCAGCATTTAGAGTAGGATCTAGATACCTTGTATCGATCCTTCCAGCGACTTCTACAGATCAAGTTCTCAAGGCGAGGCTGAATGAAGCGGTCATCCAAATAATGCAGTGAGAGCAGCATCTCTTGCGCATACTTCTTCTGTCTTGTTCCATCTGTTCAGTGAGAATCATCACTAATATGCTGACCACCCTACGTTGTACAAGCTCTTTAGATAAAATTTTCAAGGACATTATGCTTCTGTATACTACGAATTATGAATGATTTTACTAAACTGTTATTGAATGCATTTGCTACTGTTACCCATAAAAGTGATCTATGCAATCCATGCATCTTGCTAAAAGGATATATTTTATTATTTAGAAGGGGTACAAGCACAAATTCTATAATCAAGCCAAAAGCTCTCATCCCAAATGGAGATCCATTCACTCAATCCTATTTAAAACAACAGAAAAGGAGGAAGCATGCGGTGGAATGTCATGCTTTTCAACAAACCTGTTTAATTTGTTTGAAATGTATAAGGGAAGTGGTTGGAATCCACAAACAAACTGCTTTGAGCTACTTCAGAGCAGAAATTTCAACAACTCTCTTTGTCAAAGATCACAGAGAAACTGATCTTTACGTTATTAGCACAGTCAGATGTCTTGAGTTAGCATAAGTACTTCCAAATACTCAAGCAAAAGAAATAAAAAAGCATGAGGATGAGTAAAACTACCACTATTACTGTTTCCCAAATACATGCTGGACTCCAGGAATTAAACAGGACTTCCCTAGATGGAGGCCAATGCACACTGCCCTGGAACCTCAGTGTGTACAGACACAAAACTTAATTCAGCTACCCTCCCATGCCTTCTAGCAAAGCTGTTATCCAAAAAAAAGGCAGACCTGAGAAGGGCCACTGGCTATCCAGCTTTCTATATAAACGTAGTTAATTATCATTATAGCCACCATAATTGCAACTAACTGTTTTCCATATTCACTTACATACATATTTGCAGTATGAGCTTGAAGAGGCTGTGCTAGACCACAAAACAAAAGCCCTCCCAATAAAAAGCAAGTGTGAACTCCAATACTATAGTATTGGAGTTACAGCTGTTCTTGAGTCAAAACTAATGAAGAGATTCACTTCCATTAACTCAGAGCAATCCATTCTATGTTACAAAAATACATTTTGTAATGCTAGGCTATGTTCATACAATGTTCATGTACAACCTCCAGCTCACCCGCAGAGCTCATTTACTTCCAGCAACTTGGCAGTAAATTGTTACATTTTATTGAGCAGATATCATTTGAAATAGAAGGAAGCTATTACAACATTAATCTGGCAGTGCTTACTTATTACTTTTCAAAGGCCTGTTTTTACTCGTTGAAACAAAACAAACCAAACACCTGAAAGAACTAGCAGTGGTAGATGAAAGACATTTTTTAGCTCCAAGAGTATACAGCCTTTATTCTGAGGTCTGTGGTGTACTTCAGTTTCTCCATTCCCTCTAGATTCTCGATGACACCAAAACCTCCACTCTTGGCATTTCACTAATTCCTTCCATAATCTGACACTGACAGTCCTCTCCTTAATCCCATCTTTACAGGGTTTATAAAACTATGTATGAGGTGTTATTCAGCCCCACTAGGCCAAATGCCAAGAAGCACTTCCTCAGAAAGAGTAAGACAAGTACTGACTGCAGCTGAAGCTTATTTATCTGATGTGTTAAAAAAAAGGGAAAAATTATATAGAGTCATCTTCATAACTAAAAGCCTTTATAATCTATCAAATTCCTAAAAAAAAAAGCTGTGAAGTACAAGACATTTTGACAAACCAGCTGACCTTGCAATGTTTTCATTGAGGTATCTGCTTTGAAACTAATTTGGTTTTCATGCTGGAAAGGTTACTACTGATTAGGAACACAGAAACACATTCCTACATCTCAAGAAGGCATTTTGAGCCTTCCGTGCTCAAGAATTAAGTCTAAACATTTTTCCAAGATTACTGTATCATTTTCAGATAGAGTCCCCTCTGCTCTCTCCCACCAAAGTTAAATAGCAGGAAAATCATAGATTTCAGGACCCTCAGTTCTATTATCAGGAAAAACACCCTTCCCTAGAACAAATGGCTTTGTATAACTTCAAATGCATTAATATATTATTTAAAGAAATTTACTTACCATATAATGAGCTCAGAAAAGTGTCATCAATTGCATTTATGAGGAAAGCCTTTACTATTCTTTTGAAGTGTACATAATGATCACAGCGAGATACTGGGAAGAAAGCAATACAACCAAAATTTACCAAAAGAAGGGAAAACAAAAAGAGTCATGTTAGAAGTCCTGTAAGAAGAATTCTTCTCCAGCATTGTAAGTTTATAGTTTTAAAGTTATTTAAATATAGATTTAGAAATAATTTCAATGCACAACATACACACCCACAGGATTTCGCCTTAAAATTGTGCTTCTTATCCCACTGTTCCTACAGAATTTTAGCATTCTAAAGTCACATGTGCTTCCAGCAAGAAGAGTCCACAGCAAGACCTACAAACACTAAGAAAAGTGCAGAATTTGTTCTACAAATAGCAGAAAATAATATAAATCAGAGAAGACCAAGCTTATGTTGTGGTCACGAGTTTTTTGCTTGCACTTTGTTTGTTGTGTTATTTTTTTTTTTCAAGTACAATTCTTCTGAGGTCTTCACTGGGGAAGAAATACAACAAATGCTTGTAACAACTACAACGATCACTGACTGTCCAGTCACTACAAACCTACTTCTGAACAACAAAATACAGAAGAAAATAACTTGCATAAGGTTTTGCTTCAAATCTCTCTGCTCCATCCAGAAACTGGTTTTCATAAAAGAACAACTTGAAGAGTTTTCCTGCTCTGTGGAATTCAGCAGAGATTGGCCAGTGAAGTCAGAAACCCCACTAGAGCTCTGATCCCAAGTCTTGCCACCACAGAATAAAAATACATAAAAAACCCCGAAACAAAACAGAAAAACAACAACAACAAAAAAAAATTCCAAGCCTAAACCTGTAGCAAGAACAGAATTTGGACAGATTAACATAGCTGCTGTTAGCATAAACCACAAGACTGTAGGAATGAAGGATGATGCCTTCAGGTCTCCACAGGAATTAATGCATCATAGGCAGTCTACTTCATCCTAAATCAGACCAACTGAAAAAAAAAATTGTGCAATAAGGTTTCACTTTCTTCCTTCCAACTTATACCCTCTCTTTAATTAAATATTTAAAGACTGCAAAAGTTTACTGTGGAAATCAGAATACTTTCATAATAAATTGAAAGGTTTCAGGTATCTGCTTTTAAATATCCTATCCTATTCTTTAGCACTTGTATTTAGCCCATTAATTTTTATTACAGTACTATGAGCTAGTTATAAATGAAAAATTATCACTAATTTTGATCTTACACTGTGGGATGTAGTGTGCCAGCAGCTCGCTGTTTGATGGATTTGGTTGCTTTTGATGTGGCTGATTTTCATTCTTCACATGCTCTGTGTTGTCAATGTCATTACCATCATCGTTTTCCTCTTCCTCTACTATAAAATCTTTCATGCTGTCACCATCAGTTTCACTGCCTTCTGAAGGTGTGAGGGGCAACTGACAGAATGGCTCCTCTTCTATTGCTTCACCATTAGAATCCTAATTAAATTTTAAAAAGTACTTCAAACACAAGAATTTTCAGTATTTGCACAGACAAAATCCTACATACACCAGCTAAGATTTTTGACCATCTAAAACCATAATTTTTTCAATTAACAAGAAAGCACACATTTCCAAAAAATACGTAATTCTGTATTAGACAACAAGTACTTTCAGCTTTAAATTAGCCATTTCCATCCATGTAACTCTCTTCAGTCCACTTCTAGGAGTTAAGCTAACAGACCTATAAGACTGACCCTAAGACTCTAATATTCAGCAAGTATTCTGCTTCCTGATAAAAAGAACTTGATAGATTTTCAGCAGTCAATAGTTATCCAGTCAATGTGACTGTTAAAATATTACAGAATTACTTATTTGTCATGCATTCAAACATAAAAAATCCAACTGATTTGTACCTCTTTACCCTTTCCTGAGATTTTTTTTTTTGGGGGGGGATTTCCTCCAATTAAATTTCAAAGATAAAACCCTGACCTCACAACTTGCACTGCTACAGGACCTCCGCGCTGTGCTTTGTCTTACAAGCTCCTTCAATTTTGCGAGCACTTTCTGTTTCCTGCTAGTAGAAGCATTCTCTGTAGGGCATGTTTTATCAGGCTGCTGTTCGCAACTCTCATCGTCATCCATTATACAGCGGCGTTTGGCAGAGACCCTTCTCACAAGTATGTCACTGCCCTCGCTTCCATCGCTGTCGTACATGACAGAGGCGCTCAGCCTCTTGCGCTTCCCAGGCACAACGCACTCATCGTCACCATCTTCCGCTACCTCCCCGCTGTGGTGTTTCTCCTGCGGATCGGAAGGGCTGCGCTCCACAGCCGCCGGATCTTTCTCATCTATTTCGCTTTCGGATGAGGCAGACTCCTCCTCTGAGGAGGTGGCTGAGGATTCGTCATTGCTGTCCGGCAGTATGAGCGCCCTTCTAGTGCGTCTCCAATCCACTCGGGATCTGGGTGATGCCACTTCTTTCTTATTTCTTGTTTCGTATCTTTTGACAGATGTTTTTACCCCCATCGGAAAGCTGTAGCAACACACCTAAATATAAACCGGCAGAACAAAGCACTTGTTACACTGTGCTATTCAGAGAGGAGAAAATAAAAAAAAGGAGTACATTTTGCTCCGCATGCTCATGACTTAGCAGCACCATTAAGAGACTCACTCGTAAACCGGCACCGAACAGCACTCAGCGCGCACAGCAACTTCTCCAGAGGCTGCACCTCGCTCAGGACGCGCAGAAGCGCCCGGCTCGGCGTGGCTGCACGGAGGAAGGATTCGGGTCTGGGGCGCCGCTCCCCCTCCCAGGGCCGGCTCCCGCTCCCAGGGCCGGCTCCCGCTCCCGCTCCGGGGCCGTTCGGAGCCGCTCCCGAGCCTCGGGACACCCCAGCTCGCGCGCCGCCGTTTCCCGCCGCGCGCCGCCTCAGCCGCCAAGCGCGGGCTCCCGCCCCCTCCACTGCTGCACGCATCGCGATTGGCCACCGTGCCTGTCACTCATGCCGCCGCGATGTTTACGGAAGTGCGGTCACGCCGCGGAGGGGGTCGGGAGGAGGGTTTGTATGCGTTGGCGCGCAGTGGCTGGTGACGTAGAGGTGGCGAGTTCGAGTCCTGCCTCGGCGCCCTCCCCGTGCCTCACCCGGAGGCCTGAGGCATTGCTGTCGTGTGGTGGTTTAATTGTCTGTGTCCGTCCTCGGTGCATCCCCGAGAAAAGTCTGCGTGGGCTTGTGGGGTACGGCAGCTCCGCAGCGGGGGTGGCAGGGCTCGCCCTGGTCTGGGGCGCTCCCCACCACAGGAGCTTCCCTCAGCAGCCTGGGAGCAAACCCGGTGGGTTTGTGAGGGGTGCCTGAGGGAGCTGGGGGTGTTTGACCTGGAGAAAAGTGGGCTCGGAATGGCCTTATCGTTCTCTACCACTGCCTGAAAGAAGGGCGTAGCAAGGATGGGACAAGGGGAAATGGCCTCAAGTTGTGCCGGGGGGCGGGGGCGTTAGGTTGTACATTAAGAAAAAAAACTTCTCTGAAAGGAGCAGGCTGCCCGGGGAAGTGTTGGAGTTGCCATCCCTGGAAACGTTCAAAAGGCACGTAGATACAGCACTTGAGGACAGGTTTTAATGGTGAACATGGTGGTAGTGCTAGGCCAGTGGTCGGGTTTGATTATCCTAAAGGTCTTTTCCAGCCTTAACGATTCTATGGCTCTGTGAATAATGAGCTTCTGCTGGTTTTCTGCATAAAGCATCTTTGAATAGTGTGGTAAATAGGTATGATTCGTGCTGATAAAAATTGAAAGAGTAATCAATATTGATACAGTAATTAATATTTGGGAATAATAAAATAAGTTAAAAGTTGTAATGCCAAAGAAGAGAGGGAAAGGAGGGGCTCCACCCCCCCCCCCCTCCCCTTTCCCAGCAGATGTTCTCAAGGACCACAGGAAAGAAGCTGAAGATACAGTTGCTAAAAATGAACAAGAACCCGGTTGGGTCCAAGAAAATGCTAATTATAAGGGATTTATTGCCTTGATATGTAGATGCAGTGATACGCTAGTCTTGGTTTACATTGTACTGGCTTGGTGCGCATGTGTGACCCAAAGGTGAATTAAAGGACAAAGAGGAAGAGGAGAGGTCTTCATCCAAAACGACCCCCAAAGACTTGTGCGACCACCAAACCGAGTGGCGGCACATGCGTGATAAGGGTGGTAATGAGGGTGGAGATAGAGATATGGCGAACCGAAAATGGGAGGAGATGGCATTGACACATGGCATATAAGGGGTGATTTTCACCTGGCAAGCTTGTACGTGAGGTGGAAAGGGTCATTGAACTCTGCCTTCCGTACCCCATGGTTATTTTTGCTTATGTGCTATTATTGGAACCAAATTATCCCTTATTTTAACCAAATTATATTGTATCCAATTTTATATTTTTTTAACTATTCAATTAAAGTTGCTACTACTTTTAATATTGTTTGGGGTTTTTTTTATGATGGGATAATTGGCCTAACATAACAATAGGATGCTGGATTCTGTTCACAGCTAATAAGCTTAGAGATGCATTTTAATAACAAGATTCATGTCTTAAATTTTCTCAGCTTTGCTTGGTCTGTGGCAGAAAACTGCTGTTACCTTGGAACTCATTCTGCTGATATACTTTGGTACTCTTTTAACAAGATCTTGTAATTGCTTCCATATATTTATTTAAAAATAGCTGCTAACAAAACCATAAGGAGAGAAAATCCTAGAAAGGAAAGACAGTTATTTCTCATCTTATTTACATAATGAATTTGATATGGTGAAAGGTGTGTACAGGTGTGTTGAACTCCCACCAAAATGTTTATATTGAAAAGATTATAATGGTTATAATTCAAGGTTTATATTGCATTAGGGGATTTATAGCCCTGGGCTGACATTTCTTTTAATTGCTTTACATGTAAAGCCAGAACGTGGATTTTCACATAAATATGCGGATCAGAGTTTACCCATGATTTATTATTTTTTCCAAAGTGTGGTGGAAGTCAGCATTTTAGAGCGCTGCTCTGTCCCTGGTCTCCATCATATTTCTTGCTTCCAACGTCGCCACCTTGCGACAAAAAGGCATAAAGGAATCCTGGTGGCTTTACTGCTGTAGTACAGCGGACGGAAAGAACGTAATTACAATGAAAATATTGTATGTAACTAAGGAAAATATCTATTAAATATGGGGTTTTTTCCTACTTCAATGACATGAAGAGTTTCACTTATGAATACGGACGTCTGAATGACAGCAAGAAGTTTTTACTATTAACAATACTTATATCCTGATGATTTTTCAGGTGAGCCCCAGGCCCAGGAGAGTTGACAGCATGAGGTCATGTGTGACCTTAGATTTTAGTAGCAAAATTCTGTCAAAAGACAGAAGTTTTCCAAACAGACAAATTCTCATCAAAACTCCTAAGTATCTTAACATGTTCTGTACGCATTAAGCAAACTCATTTGTCTCATAGAAAATAAATGCAGTTGATTTTCTTGTGTACCATAGTATTTTTCCTGACTTTGTGCAGTTACTATGCCATGTGATGGCAGCAGCATCTCCCCAGTACACAGTTTTATATTTTACTGGGATATTCTAGTCCTCCATGATTTTAGATAATAGAGAAATTATTATATTGAAACCTTTATTTTAAGTGGCAGCCCCAGTAACCCCTTCTGTTGTTGGCTGCTTTAGCCACTGAGTATTTGCTCTGCTGCTTCCCAGCTGGTCTGTTAGTTGTCTGGCTGTTGCTCTGCTCACATTGCAGTTTCTGTGGAGCTTCAGCTCCTCTGGAGTTCAGTGATGTCCAGGGTTATATGAACATTCCTCCCACAAAACAGACCCTTCCTGCTTGGGGTATTCTCCTTTCCCTAAGGTAAGCAATGGGAAGCTCAGTGCCCGCAGTTCCCAGGGACTGCTTCCTGCAGCAGTGCAGCGCTTGCAAACACCCCATGACTCCCAGGCATACTGAGCATTAGGCTGGCTTGTGCCCAACTGGAAAAAAGAAAAAAAACCAAAACAAATAAAACATCTTAAAAAGCTCTTTTTGACTTTTGAACTTATGAAGAGGCTCAGTCTGGCTGGGACTGGCACAGGCACCAAAGTTGCTCTTGCTCTCTGACAGATTGCAATAGCTCAACAGCATGTTGAAGCAGAAGTGGAAAACCACCTCTGAGTTTGACAAGGGGTTTAGGCAGTGGCACCCATGGCACTGAGCTTTTTTAATGCTTTTGAAATGAATTTTCAGCATTGCAGTTCCTTAGAAGGGATTTTTTACTGGTCTCCAGCTTACTCCCCGTCCCTTCACCAAATGCACTGTTCAGTCCATTTATGTAATGCATTAAATAGAGACATAAATTAACCACACAATAACAGTTTCATCACCAGAAAGAGGTGCTAGCACCCATAGGGAGTCTTACCCAAGTAAGACTATACCTGAAGTGTATAAATTGAATGTAAGGTTGTCTTCTTTTCATTTTTAAAATTCTTTTATTCTTTCTCTCTGTCTTCCTTGCACTCAACCTCCTGCAGAGTACGTGAAGAGCATATTACAGGGGACTGACTATCTTGCATTTCTCTGCCTCCTATTTCTTGTCAATGGAAGACCATCTCCCTAATTTTAGGGAGAATCCCTGCAAATGGTAAGCCTCACAAAAGCCCTTTTAGATGCTGGCTGACTTTGACCTGATTCTTGTCATTTTTTGTTACCACTCTGTAGTCAGTGGCAACAGAGAAATTGACTTTAATAATTACAAATTTTTAAGTGAAAACATTTTAAAATTCCATTTTCAATTCCTATTTTAAAGAACATACATCTCCATTTAGAACAAGTGTATTTCCAAAAAAAGTTTTAAAATTTTTCTGGAGCACAGTTTTCATAGTAATTCTAAAGCACCCTCATCACTCCTGCTTTTGTGAATAGTAAAACTTTTCTCAGAGACTGGAATTCCTTTCTGCACAGAAGCCTTTTTGAGGAATTAAATGGGGTTTATGAGATCCTTAATCCTGATTCTGGCTCTTTGTGTGGTGTTGAATTTCATAGAAAGAGTGAATTTCAGACAAAAGAGACCAACAGAGTTAACATTTAATCTCTTTTTGAAACACTGAGAGCTTTCTGGTATTGTGAGATTTTGAAATGATGTTTCATACACAAAAGTTTTCTTTGTGCGTCTTGTAGGCTGGATCATGATTACTAGATGACTTGCATGATGTGGTCAGCAGTGCCTTTGGGAACTCTCATCCCTGCTATATAAAAGACCTAATAGTTGATAAAATGTGTAGTTTACCTTGTCCTTTGTATATGTAAGGTAAAATCATTTATCTTCAGTGCCTGAAGTATATACAGTCTAATGGTAGGAGGGTACAAGGCTCCATGTAGTTAAAGTTTGTTATTACTATTTGAAGATCACCTCTCTTTTGATCAGTTTCACTCTAGTAAAACTCAGTTTATTCTATTTTCACTGCCTCAAGATTTCAGAAATACCTTGGTATTTCAAAGTCACAGAGTATGAATTACATCCTTCTGTGTTGAAGTAAGAGACTGGGGAATAAATAGGATTTGATGTTTATCTGGTGCTGATATAAGGGTGAGGCATTCCTACAAAATCCTGGAGAGATTGTTTGAATGATCTCAACATTTAGATAATGCTGGCTATAACTCAATCACATTGATGTGCTGAATTTTGAGCAAGAGCAAACCAAGGCGTAACTTACTTGCATCCCCAAGAACTATGTAATGAAGCTCAGCAGCTTTGTACATTGAGGGGAGGGGTATTTCATCCTGCTTTCAGAGATTTTCACCTTCATTTTAATATTTCCTGGAGAGTTTACTTTGACTTTTGTGTGGCTTCTTTTCTCTTGGTCACAAGTCAAACACGAACTCTTGGCAGCATTTCTCTAGCTGGAGCAGGGTCTTTTGCCAGGAGGAAGGAATGTGATGAGTCATAGTGTGTGACCAGAATAGCCGGGCTGTTAAAATTGCTGAGAGTAGATGGAGTTCCACCCACAGAACTGTGCTTAGGTACTTGAATATATTTGATCTGTGGCAGCAGAAACAAGAGACTCTGAGAATGAACTGTAGTGGCAAAAGCATTCATTTGCTTCTTAGTGCATGTGCATGCTATATACCAGAGTCTCTGCACCTGCAAAAGCCTTTCAGCTTTAACTTAGCCTTTGTTTTTGGCCTGGGTTGATGAATGGCTATTAAAAGCCTTCCTTTGTGTTTGCATTGCATTCTAGATATAAAAAGTAGGTATTTAAACTCTAATGAAGAGAACACCTGCCTGGTTAACCCAACCTACATGTACTGCAAAGAGGATACCAAAATATACACAAACAAACTGACATCCCTACGTTTCTTACTGTGTACATTTCTAACTTAATTGAGGGAATGAAGGTGACATAACCCTGCTTGTAAGGAGGTGCAGTTTACATATTCTATCTGTAAAAGTTAGAAATCTGTTAAATTATTTGTGTAACAGCAACGTCAGAATAAAGGATTTTTTCATCCCAGGGCTGATGGTGGTTCTCCCAGATTTCTGTTTGAGTAAAGCACCTTTCATGTGTAGGTGTTGTTTCTGTTCAGATTGTTGGCAAAAAGAAGAGGTACAGGTATCAGGACAATTGCAGACAGCTAGAGTGTAGAGTCTTACCTTGCTTAGCCAACAACAGAAGTTCAGCTGACTTCAGCCACACAGATTCAGACCCTGAAAGATCAACACAGGAAAAAGATGTGTGAAAAGATATACAAGAGAAAAAGAGAAAGCAGATTTCAATGGGTGTTTTTCAAAATAGAAACATATTTTAAAATGTAATTTTAATTCTAGATTTACATGTTTCAACCATATGAAAAATGTAGATCACATGGAGAGTTCTTTCATTGTTAAAATAATTAAAAGAGAAGATGGATTTTCACTTTAAATATTCATCTCTGAAATTCTTAAATTTTTCTTATTATTGTGAAATTTGCACATCTGCTTTGATTCAGTATGCTCCCAGCCTTCCCTGATACTGTTTTGTATCTGCTTACCACTGGCCTGTTGCACAGCAATACTGAATTTAGAGGGCTTATTTTTCATTGTTAAAATCTGTGACTCTTTTAGCATAATTGGGGGTATATATACAAAATAACAGTATTAGCAACATGTATTATGTATGAAAAGTACCCAAAAGCAAACCGTAGAAAAGACAGACACAAGTGCTGGTACCTGGTAAGCAAACAGATGTGTTCCTAGGCACAAGTCCTTTGTAAGTACAATAACTTCTTGTTTTCTTAACAAGCTATGTTCATCCAATGTCCTTAGCATAGATATGGTCTTTGTAGATGCCAGATGGTGCACTGGGGTTTTTCCTCACCCTAACTCTGTATCTAAAGTTTACCATTCTCTCTACTCTGTGCTTGTTCTGTCCCTCCAGAAATAGCCTTTGAGTTCACACAAGCCCAGCTTAGTGCTGAGGTTGGGATGTGGTCTCTGGTAAGCCAAAAGGAAAAGCCAAATGAAAGAGTGTTACACAGACCTCCTGTCTTGAAATTCTGCCTAGAAATTATCAAAACCACAGACAAGTAGATAGAGCACAGCATCTCAGCTGCTGAGGTCATCTACTTCCTTTGAGATTATAATAGATCAGAAATATTCAAACCTCTACCACCTTTCCCCACACATTCAAGGAGTATTAAGTCCAGAATAGCAGCATTTGCAGCAAGATGAAATGGGCCTGAAAGAAAGAAAGCCATTTACTAAGTAAGCAGTCCCAGACTGAATTGCCCCTGAACACTGTGAATGATGAAATAATTTGGTCATGTGAAAGACCTCAAAGACCTGTGCCCTTAGAGGTCTGGGCTAGATTTTTATCTTAGATTTCTTAGGCTAATGTAGTTTCTCAGTTCCTTTCCCATGACTTTTCTATTTCTGATGTTATCTAAGCATATGCGACATACTTTCTCATTCAGATCTAGGGGTACATAGTTCATTAACTGGTGTCTTATACTTTAGCCATACAACATGCTTAAGGATTGCCATGGGTACTTTTTAATCACATGGGAATATTGGGGGAGGGAAAGAAAGGTCTTGGTAGGGAGTGTTGGTAAAGTTGCTTTTATTAGATATGGATGTTTGCCAGTAGCTTAACTTTAAAACTAGTGCTGACTGTAATTTTCATTTGTTATAAGAATTTTGCTCTCCCCTCCCCATCTTGACTTTTGTGTAATTTGGCTTATTAAAAAACATGATTATTATTCTTTATATTTTTCTTTTAAACATTAGTATTTTTCTTTATATTACAATAAAAGGTTTAAACAACTTATTTCTTTCTGAAATATCTGTATCCTGCCAATATATTGGTTATATAACCAATTGTGAGGAAAACTGGTCACAATGAAAAATTTACTTGAGCTCTCTGTGATTGGTTATACCAAACACTTTGGAATGGCTTACATTTGGATGGAATAAGATGCAATGACAGAGATTTTTGCCTTCACATGAGGTACCTCCTTCAGTAATAGAACATAACACATTTTGAGATGAAGCTTTTCTTACAGTATTCGTTTTTTAAGTTTCCGTTAAACCTAAGTACCCCACACTTGAAGCTGGTAAAACGGGGGTTAAAATGGCATGTTAAATTCCAAGCATCACATTTGCAAACTGCTTAATATTGTTTGAAAACAGAAGAGTGCAGAGCAGAGCACTGGAATGCAATTGTACAGCTGCTGGGTCTCTGTTTTGCCCACCTACCTTGTGCAGCTCAAACCACAGTGGCCTGATGTTAGCTGCTCACAGGGGAGGCACAGAAGGGTTGTTTCAGTTTCCACTCACTGTTGCTGTTCTGAGTAGTCATTACTTGTGTTAGAGAAGAACCTATCAGCTCACAGTCCTGCACTGTTGATTATTGTGAAAAGATGGTTTCTGTTCCTTTGAACGTATGATTTAAGGATGAAGTAAGAGACAGAGGGTGGATAATGGGAAACAAAAAAAGAACCGAGGGAGACAGCCAGTTATTTATGATTGCAATGACAAGTGGAGGTCACAGAACCACAGTTTTGTAAACAACATGAATCAAATCTCAGAGAACTTTGGAATCTGATTGTTGTTTTGGCTGAAAACGTATCTGTAGCCTTAAGTTATTAAATCATTCCCTTCTTCCTCTGACAGTGCCAGGCAAGTAGGACCATGGGCAGTTATATCAGCTTTTTAGCTGGGAAGCTGAATAAAGTAAAAAAAGTCAGAGAAGCACCTAAAAACTTAATACAGACAGGAGACCACTAATGTGCTTATTTAAAAAAAATTCATTCAAAACAAGCTTTGTTCACATATGCATTCAGGCAAACGCAGGGTGACCACTTTCTCCACCTGAGCATGATTAAATGATTAGTGCTGGGAAATGTTTTGCAGCTGGAGAGATTTGCACTCTAAACTGGCTGTAGTTGTTGCCCTCCTTTAGACCCCCTAGGGTATTTTGCTTCGTCAAAATTGACAGTGCTATTGCAGTCCAAAGATATATTTAAGCAAACAGCAAAATTCTGTGGAGCGCCCTCCAGAAGGATTGTGGTGACCAATGGTGGAGGTGGGAGCAGGAATGATGGATATTTTATAGAAATACAGCATAGTAAGGTTGCTGTGTGCTGCAGGGCTTCCAGCCTGCTCTGGGTGCAAGGCTCACGGGCCTCAATTGCTTGCACTTAAACCAGGTGCAAAAGGAAGAAGTGGAGGAGGAAAAAGAGAAGAAATCATGGAGAATGGTAAGGAGGAATATGCAATGGTTCCCTTGTACATTTATTGAAGATTGAGGGTGTGTGGTCAAGGGTAGAGGACGATGCTGCCTGACTTGAAAGCAAAGTTGCAAAATAGATAGGTGTGCTTGCAGTAAACACCTGACCCATGGACTGGGGGCCGGACCTCTAGTGAACTTCAAAATTTGGGAATGTGCTCTCCTCTCCTGTGACAGTGGTTCAGAAGCATCTGGCAGATCTTTGCTTATGCTGCCTCTGCTGTGTCAACAGAAACAGAATAACTGACCCAGAACAAGCCCTTTTCTTAACTGCCAAAGTAAAGCATTTTTATCTTTCATAAAGTATGCAGTTTTACTGCTTTCTTGTTAGAATGTGGTTCTAGAGAATTTTTAGCATGGGGAATTATATTTTGTAACAGCAGTCTTTTCAAATAGGCACTTAAAGCAGGTTTTTAAAAGTGATTTTTGAGGAAAGGAAAAGAGCTGTTACTATGGAATAATGTAATGATAACCTTTCCTCATTAGCTGACAGGTGCTGATTTATCCTTTTCTGGTGATTGTAAATTATGTAACACTGATTGTATTTTGGGACACAGATAGATTTCTGGATTTATCCAGTATGGTCTCAGGAAATTGCTTTCTTGCTGGGTTTGCTTTTATTCTGATCTGATGAAAAATCACTAGTTACTAAAAAGCTGTAGTCATTTAGTAACTATTTGAGAAACTGGTTTATTAAAAATGAATTTTTTTTGGTACAAACAATGTCATAGAAATGGGTTAGTAAAAATTACCCTCTGAAGTTAAAGATTGCTTGGAGCATTTTTCAAAATTGTGAATATATTAATATTTTCAAAATTGAGAAATCCCTGTCTCATATTACAAAATAATTCTGTTTTAAACTATAAATTAATAACAACTTTTTGTAAATTATACATATGTCCATACTAGAAATCACACACTTAAATTTACTCAAATAAAATGGTGGTACCTTGCATTATTATGACATTTTTGTTCACCTTTTTGTTCAGATTTAAGGGAGTTTGTAAATTTTTTTCCCAGTTCTACCTATTCCTCACAATTTAGAATAAGATTTATTTAAACAAAAAGTTTCAAAGCTTTTCTCATTAAGTAGGCTAATTCCCACTGGTGCTATTAAAATGAAACAACACTGCAAAGAAACCAACAAAAAAAAAAGAGTCTGATTGTTTGTCTGTGTATCTACTGCCTTGGGAAATGTGTGTGTGGGAGAGAGGGATGGAGAAGAGGAAGGATAGAGGAAATTACCATATGTGTACCCTTAATCTGATGTGATGGAAGATTAATTTAAGCTGCATGGTAGCTTTGCTTTGTAGCTTATCAAAGAAACTTAGAAGGGGCCTGAAAGCCAGAACTGTAGCTTGCAAAAGACTGCTTAATTTGCAGAATAATCGGAGGTTTTATTAATCCAGGACCCAAAAAGATCCTGTTCTGCTAACCCTGTCCTAAAGGGACCTGCTTCCTCAAATTCAGTCTGTGAGCTCCCCAGGCAGGGACTCTATTTAAGGGGTTCATCCCTTCTGGTTCCCGTGCAGTGCTGAAACACATTCACTGAAAAAGAGACTCCAAGTCATCACTCATAAAGGATGCTTACTCAGAAAAGCCAGGTAGGACTGCCAGACCGACTCCAGCCCAAAACCTGAAGTGGACAGAAAGTCCTGCTGACTGCCTTGAACTTGCCTTGCACGGCTCATGCTGTGACCCAAAGTTGTGACGCATTCGTGTTCCCTTTAGGCTTCTTTTGGTTTGTACTTTTGGGCTTGGGAGGCAGGAGGGGTAGGGTAATGTTGATGTATGTTTGTATGTTTTTTATGTTTGTATGTTTTTTATAGTCCCCAGTAATTATTTGGCTTTGCTACACAGTGTATCTTTTTTCAAGGTGGCCTATGGTTTTTAGGTGCTTGGGGTGATGTTCCCAATGTGAATCATGCTTGTGCCCTATCGTGCCGTACTTATGTGCCAAAACACCTGTCTCTCTTTAGTGTTTACAGAGGTAGATTTGTAAGATTGTGTGTGTTTTTACATTAAACCTTTAATACATTGCAATGAGCAACTCTGCCCCTTTCCAGCACGGGATATGCCCAGTAGATGGCACCTGGAACCCACACACTGACAACTGCTTGCCCTGAATTCCAATGTATCTCAATTCGCTATGCTGAAGTGATTTTTAGTTAACACACACCCTATGTTTTCATTAAGACTGGCCAAAGGAGGTTACTTTAACCTCGATTAATAAAATGCATAATCATTTTGGAAATATTTGGAGTCGGAGACCTGCCAACAGATTTTTTATTTCTTTTTTTTTCACCCCCTGGCTCTTACAGTAATCAATACAAGAAACTAAAATGCAAATCACGGAAAGTGTCTCACATTCCACATCTCCCTTCCTGCCTTTCCCTGCATAATTTAACCCATCCTGAAAATCACGGTTATCAGTGCACTGGTGAGGGAACCGTCAGCCAAATTTGCTATTTCTTGGTATATTTCCAGGAGAATAAGTGAGGCAAATACACAGAAAAGCACCGCTGCCACCACCCGCGGCATTTCTGGGGGGAAGGAAGGGCCGGACCCTGGCACAGTCCCGGCCTGCTTGGGGGCTTCTGCTGACAAAGAAATGTTTGTGACCCCAAACGAGGACGGGAGTCGGGGCCGGCAGGGGCCGCTGCTGCCCCGCGGGAGCCGCTGGCCCGAGCCCCTGCATCCTCCTCATCCTTTGCATCCCCCGCATCTCCCTCCCCGGGAAGGGCAGGGGGGTCTGAGAGAGTGTCCTCAGCACCGCGGGCAGAACCCAGCATGGGTTCCTCCTGCCCATACTCCACAGGAAAAAAAAAAACAAAAACCACAAACCAAACATTTATTTTATTTTATTTTATTTTATTTTTATTTTCACGACTGGCCCCTTCCCTTACAAAGTTTTCAATACCCTGTAATTAACTACCAGCATCTGTTTAATTTCATTAGTTTATTTATTTTACAGTTATTCTGTGGGAAGCAGGGACATCTTGGAAGCAGGTTAAGCATATTCCTGTTTTGCATGTTGAGTCCATTGTGGTCTTCTATAATAGTCAAACATCCTCTCGGCTTAATGTTGAAATATGTACTTAAAAGCTGCATCTAAAGCCCAGGTTTGCTATTACTGCTCCGGGAGATGTATTCTGCAGTACACCTGTGGTTGTGTCATCTGCACGTTGGTGTGTTGCAGGTATTTAATGATAATTAACTGAACTGTGAAGCACCTGAGTCCATTTTAACTCCAAGTATACAAGCAGCTCTCCTGAACTCAGCAATTCCCTTCAAGCACTTGAGGTTAATCATGTGCTTAAATGCTTGACTATGTCTTCATTCACCACATCACAGCCTGCAGAAGAGCTGTGAAAAGTATTATGATTAAATATGAGGTAGGGGAGTCCAGGCTGAGATCAAGGCCTGTGGCTCTGGAAAAAGCCTATTTTGTCACAGTCCTGCTGGGCACAGGATCCTGGATTTGGGGATCTGAATGTGAAATCAGTGCTGATCTCAGTAGTCTGCTTGAAGATTAATGGCACTGTCCTGCTGGAGGGGCTGTCACAGCATGTTGTAAATCCACTGTCATGTCGTATGTAGACACTAAAGAAGCTGCAAAATGCTTTAACAGAGCCTGGATCTACACTAATGGCCAACTTTCAGCATGAAATTCCCTGCTTACACACATTCCTCCTGCAGCTTCAAATACCATCAGACTTTGTGTAAGCTGATCTGAGTTTAAGTCAGCTGACATTGATTTAAAAGGATAATCTCTACAAAAGTATTGACCTCTGCATATGAAAGAACTAAAAAAATCCAGCAGGGAATACACTGTGAAACTAACTCCTGAGGCACTCACAGGCTTTGTCTTGCCTAAATCTCAACCCAGCCATGCACTGAGCCCACTCGGGATAAACAACCACTGCCTCCATGAAGGCTGCATCATCAGTTCTACAAAGCAGTGGCTTGAAATATGCTGTTCATGTGCTGAAATCCTGATGAGATGTCAGGACTAGCAAAACTTGGGGGAAGGTTGAAAAGGAAGGGGAAGAGAGGAGAGGAGAGGAAAGGAAATGAATCATTAATAAGGCTACACAATATGCAAGGAGTAACAGTGAATTTTACATATGATTTTAAACATCACAGTAATGAATACAGTGCAGAGGCAGAAGTTGGGAGAGAGCAAGCAGTGCCTGCTTCCCCCTGATTTAGACATGGACAGGATGTGAAGGTCCTCAGCTAGACAGCTGGAGCAGTGAGTCATTGTAGGCTGAAGTTCCTTCTCCGTCACTTAGAGTTATTATTTGGACTTTAGCAGTTTCAGGAATAACTGAAAATATGTTCATTATGTATGTAAGATAATGCCTATCTCAGTCTAACTCAATCCAGTCAAATGGCTGGTCTGTCAAACAGAGGCTAAATGAAATAGAATTAATTGGCTCAATAGTGGAGCCAGTCCTATTTAATATGTGTACCAAGGATTGGACAAGGGGATCAAGTGGACCCTCGGTCAGTTTGCAGATGACACCAAGTTGGGCAGGAGGGTTGATCTGCTGGAGGACAGAAAGGCTCTGCAGAAGGATCTGGACAGGCTGGATTGATGGACTGAGGCCATTTTTATGAGGTTCAACAAGGCCAAGGCCGCCTGGGTCACAGCAACCCCAGGCCATGCTACAGGCTGGGGCAGGGCCTAGAAAGCTGTCAGGCAGAAAAGGACCTGGGGGTGCTGGTGACAAAAGCTGAACATGAGTCAGCACAGTGCCCAGGTGGCCAAGAAGGCCCGTGGGATCCTGGCCTGGATCAGCACTGGTGTGGCCAGCAGGAGCAGGGCAGGGATTGTCCCCCTGTGCTGGGCACTGGGTGACGCTGCACCTGCAATCCTGTGTGCTGTTTTGGGCCCCTCACACTAGAAGGAGAAGAGGTGTGGAAACAACCATCTGGAGACTGAGGAACTCTACTTAGAGAGGTGTGCTGCTCACTGGTGGCTCACATCAGGGATGTCATTGAGGGACTACCAAGCCTTGCACAGGACACTGACTATTACCTGTTGTTTCATGTGGCACAGACAGAAGCAGTCTGAGGAGAATCAAGAAGGGTAACACAACCCTAGGAGTGCTGATAAGGGATTCTGGAGCACAAGTACTAGATTCTATGATTATATTGGATTCTCTTGAATTTAGTCAGAGACAGGCTCTGGTAAACATCAGTAAACTTGTTTTATTTTTGGAAAGCAATTTATTAAGTATTGTTTTCTACTCCTTTAAAGGTTTTATACTCCTTTAAAGTTAGCTCAAAAGGTAAATTAAAAACAGTCTTGAAATATTTCGCTTTGTAGATAAACACTTCAAAAATAACAAAAATGCTAAATAGATTTAATGAATATATTTTTAGCAAACCCATTGAGTACAGTCTTCTGAGTCAAATGGATAGCTCTGAACTCACAAACCTCACCTTTTTCTGCCTCTACTTCTATTTTTTTGTAATATTTTGTTTAGAAAGTGAAAACAGATTTCACAGTGCTGAAAAGCCAAGCCAAAATCCTAAGGGAGTTTATTTCAATGATGTGTGAAGTTACCAGAGCCTTTTTTCCCCCCTTAATTTCAGGTGGTACAATATGTAAATTGGCCAGAATACTCTGGAGAGTTTCTTTTGGGAGTTCTCCTGAAACTTATGATGTCTCACACATTTGATTCCCTCTGCTTGCAAGTGCATGTGCAGCACATTGCCACAGCCTCTCTCCCACTCCCTGACTACACATAAGTAAATAAAGGTAGTATAGAAAGCAATCTTACCCCCTAAAGAGTTGCAGCTGAACCAATTACTAAAGATTAGGAGCAAGCTTGATGTTAACAGGCCACACCTGTAGCCAATAAGAAGGATGTTATAAAAGAGTGGATTGGTGGGAACTGGAGTTGGTTACTGCGAGGACAAGGAAGAGTCAGTGCCTAAAGGAGCTGCCTACAAGAAACATCAAGGAGGTGTGAAACTCTGGCAATATGGAACCTTTGCAATATATATGACAACACCTGACTGGTATTTTTTTAACCTAACTTCAAGCATCTACCCTACAGAGATATTTTTTTTTCTCCGCTGAGCTGTCCAGGCTTTCATAGTTGATGCAAACAAGAGAAAGGCATTTCTAAGGCATGAGTCACCTTACTGTAATGTACACAACTAAAATCAGGTAGAGTGCTTTTGATTTAAGAGGAAATGTGAAATGTTCCAGGTTCAAGGCATTAAGAATCAGTGAAATTAGGATTTCAGCATTATAGTTTGATTTCTTTCTGCAAGGGGAATACATTTGAGTACTGCTTCCTTATGGCTCTATGTTGAAAGCGTATTCATTAATTTTTCTGACGTGTTTGGATAGTAGGGTCACACTGGCTAGGTAACTATAGGGATATCTAGGTACTATAAATATTCAGAATGAATCATGAGTCTTTGCATCAAAAATGAGGTTCATTAATCTCAGAACTGAAATTAAACTAATGTACTCAGTGAATAGACAAATTAATTTTAACAATGTCATTGTCACTTTGTGTTTCTTCCTTGAGGACAGGTAGAAACCCAAGGCAAATAATTTTCCCAAGCCATGAGCCATTAGGGAGAGAAAATGCTGCTCTCAGATCCCTGGACTCTCCATCGTGCACACTGTGCTGCCAGGGTGTTAGCAAGCCAGCATTCCCATGATATATTAGAAAAAAAAAAGTTTCACTCATATCATTGAGGTTTAAGATGAAACACAGTCTTTTGGCAAAGATACATGACTAAGTGTTCTGACTAAGGGATCTGTGATCCCTTCCCAGCTCTCCCTTAAGTCTCTACAGCTCACTTCTTCAGATATAAGTGACTTAAGTACCTAAAGCTTAGGCAGAGAACACAGAAGAATTATGGGTTTTTTTAGGACTGCTGAGTCACTGAAGCTGAATTTGAAAATTAACCTCTAGCTTGTCAATTCTTTGAACTTGCTATGAAAGCAAATGGAAGTACTAAGAATAATTATTCTGTATGTGTAACTATCACAGTGTCAGAGAAAGAATATTCTGAAAGATCCTTAGCCTATTTTTTTTAAGTATGGAAAGGCATCAGTAATCACAAAATGCCTCCAAAATCTCCTTGAAGTGTTATAAAGCCAAAAAAGACAGCTTCAGCTAAACCTGGAGTGGTTCAGCCACTAAGATATTCAAAGACTGACTTCCAGCAGATTTAGGTTTATTACAGCCCCAGTTAACTCATCCACTGAGAATCTCACTTTTCTGGCCCACCTGGTAAAGCTGCTGTATGTGGACCACAAAATGTCCCAGATCACATCTCAGTTGTTCTAAATGTGCATTTTGGCTGGTGCAGGGGACAGCTCTAATTGGTTAAGTATGTTCTAGTGTCTAGCCACCAGCTGCCAGCCACAACATCGCACAGTGTTGCCTTAATGCTGTTTGTTCCAATCAGTTAATTTGTCTAGATTATGAACTCTTCTGTCATCCGGAAGAGAAAAGCACTTTAAGGCTATTTCAACCCGTCTGCTCTGCCTTCCCCTGTCAAAAGTCTAATTTGCAATTAGGAATTTCAGCAGCACTTTGATGTGCTCAGAAAGCAGCAGAGCAAAGCTTCCAGGGAGATTTGTTTCCCATAGAAATAGAGGTATCAGCAATTCCCAAGAAGCTGGTCTTTATCAGAAGTTAGTAAATTGTTAGTATTGTCGTTTATGGGGCTATAAAAGCGCACAGAGCCGAACTGTCTCCTCCAGAGGCCGGCGTGGTAACATGTGCCTCACATGGCTGGTTCCTCTCAGGCAGCCACGCTGCTGAGGGAACAGGAAAGAACTCTCTGCTGGGAACCCCCAAGCTCAGGGTGGGCCTGTCCTTTATGATGTCCTAATAATGTGCTGGTTAGTGTAAAATAGGGATGAGATGCATGAAATCCTCCTCGTTTCCTATGGGACTTGCTGCCAAAGTTCTCCTTCTACTTACGTAGCTGTGCCTTAACCTTTGCTTGTAGCTGAGCTTCCTCAGCCCCTAATTTAAATATTATTTTCCTAATAAGAACCTAATTCAGGACGATGTTGAATTACCTCCTGGAAAGACATTGATTTTTTCTATAGTTCCTATCTATTTCTTCCAGCAATACCTTTGAAATTATGGCCTTTGTTTATTAGTTCTGTTGTTGTTATTATTGGTGCAATGCAAGATTCTTCCAAATGAGTGATCCATACTTCTGACGGTATTGTTTTATAATTAAATCCTGGGGCCATGGTTTCTAAGGGATTTCAGTCCAATGAGTAATTGCTCAGTGAAATAATCTGTAAATGAAGAAGACAGGGGTGAACAGACTGGCATGAATACAGAAGGTAGGAATCATATTCTTACAGGTAGAAGTCCTGGTAACTCTCCCTCTCTGAATTAGCTGCCTTGAACCGTTTTATAGTCAATGTAGGAAGATGAATTATTCTAGGGTGCAATTCCTGTCAGTGCACAGCAGATTAGATAAATACCTGGTTTACTCAAGTGACTAGAAAATGAGCCCAGAATGGCTAGATCAAATGTAGATGTCTACACAGTAAATATCTAAAGTGAAGTTAAATGAATCTTAGGGTGAATAAGATAACATGTTTCAAGGAAAAAAGCCATTGTCCTTCTTCTCAGGTTGTGGGGCAGTTGCAAAGAAGTCCCATGTTAAGCCCTGAATCTTATTGCCTTCAAAATTAGAGTATTTTCCTGTTTTCTCTGGTGTGGCTCCATCCTTCCCATGTCCCTCTCACTCCTGGGGCTAACAGCAGTGGGGCTGGTGTGAATGTCAGCAGCCACCAGTGTCCTCAGTTCTTAACCAGCAGGACTTGATGGCTGAAGATCCCTTCTTCATCTCTTTTAGGGTCACTTTGGGTTTATGTTTCACTATTTACTTAATACAGCCTGCATTACATTGACTTTATTTTATTTAGTCCTCAATTATTCAGTTTTGCAGTCTCTTTGTTATATCTAAAGTGTTTTAGACAGTTGCCTGCCTGTAGGAACCACTGACTGACCACTGGGATTTGTGTTTACAGTCTGGGACCTCCAGTACACCCTGTGTTTGCATTCTTGCAAGCTGTATTTTATTCTAGGATCGCAGGTAGTATAATCTACACAGAAAATGTACTTGTTATCACTATAAACTAGAGCTAACTCAAAGCAAACCCAACTGCTGAACATTTCCTCCCCCAGTTAAATAAAACAAGCTCATTATCAGATTAGGCCAGGGCAAGCCCAAACAAACCCTGACACCCTTTTCTGTCAGGTCAATAAAAAACATGTGGCCTTTTAGTAGGAATGGCAAAAAAGTAATATTTACTGGGCTATACCAAACACCATCCAGGAGCTGTTTGGCTGTGTTTGCACAGTGCTGTGCCTCATCTGTTGTGCTCCAGAAGTCGTGTAGCTGTGTTGACACTGCTGTGCTGATACAGCCACACAACTGCTGAGTAGCATTTAGCTTGCGTGTGCCCAGCTCAGCACACGGACACAGAGAGCTTCCATCTGTCTCCAGCCATCTTTAGAGGCAGGTCCACACTCTGTCTGCCTCCTGTAAAAATGCAAACAAGTAAGAGGAAAAAGATCCTGGAACTGTTTCTTACAGTGATGGCTTAGTGTTAAGGAAAGCCATCTGAGTAATTCTTAATGCCTGGGTATTTGGAACGCCTTTTTGGAACACGTTTGGAACATCCGATGTCCTGATCATTGACCACCTTGAAAGTGGTTTCAGCAGGCATTGGCTCACTGAGGAAACACAGATCACTAGTCCCTTAAAAAAGCTTATTTGTGCCTCTAGTTATTCAGTAGTAAAAATCAAGGATCCGTTCAAAAAATTAGGCATCTTCTTTAGTAATTATAATTTCCAATGTCCTGGCATGACATTTTTAAAATGTAATTGTGGGATTACTGTTCTGACAAACCAGAATCTTCCTAATTGTTTAAATTACTCCCCACTACCAATCAGAACAGAATACATACTCTATTAAGTTGACAATTACCATATATTTGAGCGTTTTACAGTCCACTTAGTCTCCTGATAGAGTTCCCTGAATGATCTCCCCCTCTCATTTCTTCCTGTCTAGCAGATTGTTTTAAGAAGTATTTAAACACCAGAGCAGGTGATAAAATATTTCTGGTAATCCTTTAAGGTGAATTATAAGCTTCTGGGAAGAAGGGTTGACTTTCATTTAAGGGATAAAATATGGTCAAGTTCAACAACCATGGAAAAGTAGCAGCCACCTGACAGCAAACAGCCAGAGACACGCTAAAGGGACTGGTGGGTTTTTTCTAATTTTGTGGGATTCACTTAACTATATAAATATCATAGAGATGACTACATTTCAGCTTGTTCTCTTTTAAATGAATGTAAAGAATGGTGGCTCCCAGGGGTGGAGTAATCATGTTGTGAAAAAGGGCTTATGAACTAAACCCAGAGAGTCTTGTTTCACGTGTTCCTTTTTTTTTTTTTTCTTCTTGCTAACCATGTTAGGCTCTGATGGCCAGCTTTGATGTAGATGCCTACTTCATTGACATCTAAAGATAGATGAGATAAATTCCATATGCATCCTAAAGGCAATACCTCCTAGCTAGAGTTTCCAGTGATGAATAAGGACTTTTATAAAATTCTGGACACACATGACACTGAAGTTGTAGTATGCAGCTTTATTTTAAGAAGCTAAATCAGATGGAAACAACACAGACACATGGGACTGGAACATAACTGATGCAAGCTCATCCTGCCAATTCAAATGGAATGCTTTTCCCTTTTGAAGGGATGACTTTGTGCCAGTGGACTCTGTTCCAGGGCAGAAACTGTCTCATGTCACTCTCGTTTTACAGTGTACTGGGCATTGGCTATCTTTTCCAAGTGACAAGGAGTTGATGCAAATACCTGATCTTTTTTTTTCTAACATGGCTTAAGTACACGTGCTCTTGTCTGACCCAGATCAAACTTCTACTGTTTGGTAATGCATGATATCAATGAAGGTGGAACCAAGGTTGTTCTGTAAGGGTTTTTATGTCTCACCAATGACATCTGCCATCTGGCTTGTCTCCCGTGCTGATCTGTGCTGGCAGACCCCATTTTGAGCAGTGAATAAACCTTATCAGGCGCAGACATATTTCTGTCCATTGATCTCAGTCACCTGCCTAAGTCTTATTTGTGCTGTCTGACATGTCTTTCAGCCCAAAGAGAGCTCCCTTCACATGATATGTGAGGAATGGGGCTAACATGTTCTGGCATCTTCCAGTGCTGAGACTGGCTCCATAATAAGCTTCATACTCTGAGATGGCTGCTGCTTTGAAAGCTTTATTGACCTGATAAATGTTCCTAGCTCGTGTTAAATGGGCTGTGAGTCTGATCCAGATGGCTTGCTGGATACGGCTTTGAGGTCAGAAGCTGCTGACACTTGAGCCAGCAATGTGCATAAGCTACATCTGGGATCAAAAGCGTAATTCTCCTGCTAATCAAACCAGGCCTCCGTCAGTTGCTGGTGGGTTTGCAACATGATTTTCTCACTAGATACACTAACAAAAAGAGAAATATTTGCATCTAATAACTTTGGATAATTGATACAGGGAAGACAAACTATCAGAAGATGTTTTGCCTCTCTTTTTCATTTTCCTTTGCACTCAGAAAGGTACCCATGTCAACACTGAGCATCCTATAAATGGATGGTGCCATTTCTCATCAATGCTGAAACAGATTTCCCAGAGTTATACGCATTTTTAAATCAACTGGAAGATTTGTGTTCAGACAAAATAAGACATCACACTTAAAAATAAAATAAAGAATATAAAATTGGGCCAGCACAACCAACATTTTTGCTGACAGACATAATTTGTTTTGCTAGAAGGAGATACGTCAAAGCTTTGGTGAGGACAGCACAAATGTATTCAGTCAATAGAGTAGAAATTCTTAGCAAGTTCACTTTGATTTTGGTCACACCTTTCTTCCAGTACTCTAACAAAAAATCCATAGCTAGTAAGTGGTGCGAGACAAAACAATATTTAAATCAAATAGCAAACAACTTTTGAAAAATACAGTTCTTATTCATAATTCTATGTTTGCAAACAGTTCCTTGTCTGAGAGAATCAGCTTTCTGTGTGACTAGTGTGTCTACTCAGAACGCTTCATGTTTTAAGTATGAAAAAACTGCCTAAACTGATTGGGTTGGGATGAGAGGGGTGGGGTGGTGGTCAAATTTCTTGGGAAAGTTAGAGAGCTGCCAAGACCAGTGTCTGAACAGCCTTTTTTAAAAAAACATCTTTACCACAGCTAAATTGTCACTTTTGACTCTGTACTGTCCACCTATGTACCAAATTTTCCAAGAGCCATGAGCCTTCCAAATAGTGATTCAGAACCTTTGGGGGGGGGTGGGGTGGAATCAGTACCTACTCAAGATACTTGAGTCTTGAGCAAAAATTGATACAAGTTCCATAGTGATCATGGCACTTTTGCTGTGGGGAGGCAGAAGGCAAACCCCCTCCTCCCCAGTAAGTGTGTGACCATGTTTGACTGCGGATCGGGTGTGACCAGGGAGAAAATGGAGCCCCGCCGGGGCGGGGTGCGTGTGTCTGTGTACGTGTGTGTCTATGTACCCTATGTGTCTGTCTGTGTCGGTGTACCCTACTCTCCCCGTGCACCGAGGGCGCTTCCCCTGGGTGGAGACACCGCGCAAGGGAACTCCTGGAGGCTGAGAGCCTTCGAGGGACCGGCGTCCCGGGCTACCCTGCTGGCCCCTTCAGGATTCTGAGGCCGCTCGGGTGGTACCGATTGCCTTGGAGCTAAATCCCGCTCAGTAACGAGTAAGAAATGCAGAAGAGGCCCGCCGGCCCCCGCCCCGCCGGCCCCCGCCCCGCCGGCCCCCGCCCCGCCGGCCCCCGCCCCGCCGGCCCCCGCCCCGCCGGCCCCCGCCCCGCCGGCCCCCGCCCCGCCGGCCCCCGCCCCGCCGCCGCCGGAGGTGCCGCACACGCCGTGGCCGCTGGGTGGCGCCGAAGGGAAGGAGGAGAGGCGCGCGCGGGGCGGCGGGGCCGGGCCCGCCTGAGGTGCGGAGGGCGGGGAGTGGCGGGCGCTGCTCCCGGCCGAGGAGCGCCGGGCTCTGCGGGGCTCCTGCTCGGCACCCCGGCGTCCGCACAGGCTGGGGGGGCTGAGAGCACGCCGCCCTGCAGAAGAGATGGGCGTGGGGGCGGGCGCGCCACCGCTACTCCTGCCGGCCCCGCTAGTTCTGATACAAGGCGGCGCTGCCGCGGGCTGGGCAGTGCCCAGCGGGGTGTGAAGATCATCGTCCTCCTCCTCCTCCTCTTGCCTGCCGTCTGTAGCACCGTCAGAGTCTCCCCGTCCCACAGAGACCATCCGGGGAAGACCCCGTCCCGCGGGCTTCCATCAGCTGGCAGCCCTGGTTTCCGTGGTGATGTGGGAGCCCCTCCTGAGCCCCTCGCCTCCGTGCCCCCGACAGTGGGGGCGGGCTGGCACCAGGCACCGCTGGTGCCCCCAGACCCGGGGCAGCCTCTGGTATCCCAGCGGGTATGCTGGAGCCATGGAGCTGCCAAGGGGTGAGCCCGCTTGCTGCCAGTGATGCCCAGTGCCGGGCTGCCCAGGACGTTGTGTGCCCACCACCAGCTGTGTGGTGCTGCAGAATCTCTTTCCCTTCCGTGGCTGCTTTCATGCAGGGCTCCTCCTGTCCAAGCACATCCGAAAGAGAAAGTGGGGCACCGCGCCTCTGGGCCAGCAGGGACCGGTGCCGGGCACTCTGGCGTAGTGGCAGCAGTTCGGGGCACTGCTGGTTTCATGGGTGGGCTTCGGAGAACATGAGAAAGGGTAATTTCAATTGGAATTGCGCAGTAATCAGAGACTGAGGGAGGATCTGGCATGGAGGATAGTTTGGTCTAATGGTAGGGATGGGTTGATGTGGCTGAAAGACTCCTGTCTGGGAAGTGGCCCTGGGTGCTGAGATAAGGAGCAGTCCCAGCACTTTGTCCATCCTGGCGGGGGAGCGCTCTGGGCTCTGTGCTCTGGGACCACCATTGGGCAGCAGCTGGTCAGTGAGATGGACCAAGGGCTGAGCTGAAGTGCTGTGTACCTCAGCCTCCCCTTTTCTCCCTTGACCCAGCATCTCCTTCCCTCCCTTTGACCTGCACAGGCCTCAGCTTCATCCTCCCTTGCCTTTGTGTGACCCTTTGTGTGCCATTGTGTCCTGTCTTCTCCAGGACAACCAAACTGAGCCTTCTATCCCTTCCTGACCCTCCTTCCCTGTCCCTTTGCTAAACCTCCCCTTCCTGTCCTTTGCTGTACCTTCCCTAACATCTGATCTACAAGTGGGGTCTCAGCAGAGCTGAGTAGAAGAGGAAAATCACCCTCACCCTTGACCTGCTCTCCAGGCTGCTGGGGATGCAGCCCCAGTTGGCATTGATTCTAGATTGTAGGTAGAGGTTTTTATTTGTCCTATCCTTTTGCAAATGTGACACTTCTTTGACTGATATTTGAGAACCTCTGGTAGACATTAAGGACATTTGCTGAAGCGGTAAGGAGGAGGTCTCATCACTGTTTTATTCTGTTTGCCCAATGAATCTGGATGTCCTCTACCTCTTTAGCAATTTTAGGATTCTGAGGCATACTCTAATGTTATCTGGTTTGAATATTTACAAGTCCTGTGGATCTCCTCTCTTTAAGGAAAAGGCAGAGGAAAGTCCATCTTAGAGCATTACTGCAGTGTAGCCTGGTTCAAGCTAAAGTAGGTATATGCACAGCATCAACATCTCAGCTGATATAAATAGACTTGGCCTGTTCAGTCATTATGTCATACCAGTCATACAGTCATCAGTCCTACCAGTCTGTGCAAAAAGTATGGGATAATTCAGTTCTGTGGCATGGGAAAGATTTTATGTTCTTCGTGCTCCCAGTGTGCTTTCAGCAACAAAAGACATTCCTTCATTAACTTCTGCTGTGTTTAAGTGTGTTGAGTGTTTTAATACTCAGCTTTGCTGTTGGAGTGTGTGCCTTGAGGAGAGTATGGCTAGCAGAAGGAACCATCTAGCTGAAAAAAGTAAGTATTCTGTGAAAACTGGAACCAGTTTTCCTTACTTGATAGGAAATTCAAAAGTTATGAGATGTCCTTTGATTTCCAAACTGGAAAATAATCATGGTTGAAAACGGAAATTTAATGTGAGTAAAGCTACCACATTGGCTTATTTACAGTTCAGACAATATTTTTTTGTGATGTAAAAATGTTTTTAAGCAATATTTTCAAACAATGCTTGTCCATATTATAAAGGATTTTCCATTCTTTTCTTCCAAGCAAGATTTAGACTTTGCTAGGGAGTTGTCTCAAGACATTCTGGCTTTAAAAAGCCCCAGCATTTCCAAAGGGGTGAAACGCTCCATTAGTTTTGTAACTAAGTGTAATTACTTACATTTTTACTTCTTATGATCTGCATTTCACTAATTCTGAATTCCTATGTATCTTATTCAGAGGATATTTTCAGCATTAGCTGTTTTAGTGGGGATTTTTATCTAGGTGTCATAGATGGGAAGTAAATGTAAAAGGTACTTGAGATGTAAAATAAACATTCATTTAAATCCTATGGTAGGAACACATTTATATTACATGTTTCTAAATTCAGAGTACTGTAATACCTAGATCTGGATGTCTGCTTTCGAGGGGAAATGATAAAAAACATTGTCCCTTGCAGCTAGATAGCAATATTGAGTACAGTCCATTCAGCAACAAATCAAAAGACTTATATTAAAAAGGAAAGTCATATTAATCTTGCCTCAGTTGTACCAATGTATGAAACTTATTTGACATAGAAGGTAGAAACAGTAACCTGCAAAAGATGGTGATTACACTTCAGCATAGAGAAGCCATGATAACATGGAGATAGAAAAGGAACTGTCTGTAACTTGGAACTATGTTTTTTCTTCTGCATTGAAACAGAAAACTCAGTATCTGCAGTCACTGACTGAAAGGATGGTCTTGTCTGATGTTACGTGTGTATGCTGCTTCACAGAATACATGGGGAGAGGTGCATTGCAGTATGCAAAAAGTCTTTGTCAGATATAGAGTGCTTTTCATCTTGGTTTTTTATCTTGTGTGGATTTTTGTGCAGGGGGCCTTTCATATATATGGCATGGAATGGTGTGTTTTACTGATAGTGCAGGCAAAGTAAATATCTAATGCAGTGTGCTAAATGATGTGGATATGTGGATATACAGTTATTTGTGAGTTTTGTGCTTTTATTTAGGTATTCCTGAGTGCAGAAGAGCAAATAAAAATTGTAACTGGTAGCTGGATTTATTTGAACTCACTGTTTCATAGTAGCAGGTACAGATAATAGGTTTATGATTGTTTTCCTTAGACACTCCCAAATTCAGGTAAGATAAAATATTTTCATGGTCTCTGTCGACCAGGACTTGGGAGCTTTAGGCTAAACTTTGACTTAAATGCCACAACCAGGCAATAGGCTTTATGGGCATGACACAAACTTTTATTTTCCATTTGTAAAATGGATGAAACCACTGAGACCAATGGCTGACCAGCCATAAGTGAGTCTTCCACACATCCCCAAGTGGATCAGATGACCTCTTGAGGTCTTTGGCAGTTTTATTTTCTGATTTTTTCCCCCTGCCTTTTTCCATTTAAAATGCAGTGTATCTGATTGGTCGTATCAATGGGCATATCTTATCCTGTATATACTCAATTTCAACAGTGACATCTAGTGCCAGCAAGAGGCTCCCAGCATTATTACAGTACAAATAAACAAAAAATACAGCTTTGGTGTGAGTTGGTTATTACTGCTCAAAAGCAATACAGCAGATATTTTTTATCTCCCAGGAAAAAGTTTTCACTGAGACAAAGAGAGAATTATCACTTCATGAATAAACAACTGTATAGACTTCTCAGACAAAACAAGCAGATATTGCAAAGGGCTTTCCAGGAATAGTATAATTCCTTTTGTTAAGTTGCTCTAAAGGACACTGTGTTCCTTGCCATTTTACCTCAAAAATATATTTCTCCATCTGTGGGGAAATTTGTTTTCCAACTTGGTGAAGTATGGTCGGGTTTTAGAGCTGTTATGAATCTTGTGCAGGAAACATGGGAACGGTTCTGATATATGACAGATGTAGTGCAGCTACTGTGATGAAAAACATTCGAGGAACTCATATTTTTTCTTTCTCCTCTGCTGTGTTCAGAGAACCCTTCACTGTATCATCAGTCTGGAGTTACAGAGCTCCAAAGCTGAATGTCAGAAAACTCAGAAAACATCACCGGTTCCAGCTCATCCCTCATGTAACTCCATGGATTTGGATGAGATTATACCAGGAGTAAACTGAGCCCAGTGATCTTCACTGAGCCTGCTTGACTTTATGAGATTCAGCATGAGGATTTGTAATGCTAAACTCTCAGTAGAGGCCAAAGAATTGTGTAAGTGGAGTGAAGGAGTTAGGAAATGGGGAGGGGGAGGGAGGAAGAAAAAGTAAAGAGGGAGGATAAAGCTGATGTTAGATGACTGTCAGCTATGACTATATCCTTGCTCTTTATATTTCCTCTGCTTTTATTTGGTTTTCTTTTTGTGATTCTTCTATTAATTTCATTTTCATGGTTTGGTGATTTTAGCCAGCCTTTTCTCTGTGGTGCTTGTTCAGTTTTTAGCACTGTCATTTGAACATCTTTTAACAGCTACACATATTAATCAAGTGACAGGGACCCCCTGGGGGGAGCAATTCAGCCTTTTAGCAGCACTTGGGAAATGTCCTTTACTCTGATTCCAAGGAGCTCTGCATATGCTTAGTAGCAGAAAGGAGCTGTGAAAAAGGGAACTTCAGTAGGTCTAATGGAGAGCAGATGGAGATCTTGGGCTATGGATCTACTTGAAAAGAATAAACTCTCTCATTTAAAGGAGAAAATCTGGAATGGGTGCAGAATTTACTAACATTTGTAAATATTGTGCTGTTGTGGTTGTTATTTCCCTGTTAAGCACATTACTGCAGTGCCCATATATAACAGTCATGGACTATGATTTGTACTTGATACACAGACCAGTCGTAAGGCTGAGCACCTATTTTGGAAAAGGCTCTCCTGGATGAAGATTATGTTCTTGAACTGAAGAAGAGGGGAAAAAAAAAGTAGGTTTGCAGTTCTTCTCTGAGTTTTTTTTATCATCAGCTCTTGGTGAAATTATCAGGAGCCAATAGGAAAAGTCAAATTAGAAATCAATTTGAGCTTTTCACTCTGCATAGATACTACATTTAAGCTCTTGTTTGACTCAGAGTCAAACAAGAATCTTGAAAGTATTTTCCAGGAAACACCTACAAAATCTGGGGAAAAAAATCAAGAATGAAGACAGAACATTGAGGGGAAGATATGAATGAAACACCATAGATACTGAAAAAAAAAAATCTTTGCAAAAGTGAAGGCCATCAAAAGGCATTGGATGTGATGAAGTGTATGCAGGGATATGGACATCGCAAGTTTTTGTTTCCCCTTCTGGTTTTAATATCCCAGCCATATCCTGTCAATATTCTGTGTTCGTTCTTGATTTTTTTCCCCTGATTTTGCAACATCTGTTAGGTTAGGTTCGTTTTGGCTTCTTTTGACTTCTCCCTTCAGTTCATGTAATCCAAGTCATCAGGTCATTTTACTTTTATTTACTAAATTTTCAAATTTTCTTTTTTTTTTTAAGTGCATTTCTTTTGCTCATATCTCTTTTCCAGAGTTTTTGTAAGGCCTTCTTTTCTGTATTCTGGATTTGAATGGGGATCAATTTTGGCAAGCTTTTATCTATGTTTCAATTCTGTGAATGCTTTTTTTTTTTTTTCCCTAGTATCCATTTTACATCTTTCATACTGTCCTCTCAATGTTCTGTCTTCTTCCTTGATTTTTTCCCTTACTTTTTCAGCATCTGTGAGGTAAGTTTTGGAATGTTTTGGTCCTTTTCACTGTACCTCATTTCCTCCTTGACCATTTTCTTGTAGCCAGTAAATTTCCCATATTTTTAATTTTTTAAAAAATTTTGTTTTGGTCATATCTCTTTTTCAGAGTGTTTCTAAGTATTTTTTTTGTTTTGAAGATTTCATTTCCTTTCCTTCATTTCCTTCCTACTGAAAGAAGGAATGATCACTTTATCTCTTGAAATCATTATTTGGAAGAGAAATGTTTTACAAGATGAAACATTCACTTTTTCTTTTCTACCGCGAGCTTTCAGCATATCAGGACAAAATATGAATGCTTTTTTCATTATGTTTTGCTTTCTGTAACTTTAGGGAGATTGTAGTGGTAGTTAAAGCTGTACTCTCAGTAAGAATAAAAGGCAAGCAGAGTTGTTTGTGAAAGATTCTCTTTCTGTTTTGAAGTCCAGAGGCTAAACACATTTGTGGAAATAGTAGTTAACATTATGCAGGGAGATTTGACATGCAATTCCCAGTGCAGCAAAGTTTCCATGTTTAAACAAGTTTCCTCCAGGTTTGAGAATCTGTTTCCTCCCAGAGGAGGCAGTTTCTCTAACAAAACAAAGGTAGTTTTTCTCTTAACAAAACAAATTATTATGATGGTGAGTGTAGATAGGAAGTGGTGAATATGTCATTTTTGACAGTACAGGCATTACCTGAATGGGTTTTTTATAAGAAGGTTCAGCGATGCTAAAAGTAAAATAAAAAATCTTGTAGCATTGCTGTATTGATTGAAGATTGGTTTAGCTGATGCTTGGATTCATCCTATATTTAGTCTTTATTCTCTCTGGCTCTATATACGTGAAAATGCATTCTTGTTAAAATTAAAACCAAGTTATTGATCTGTCAAGCTGCTACTAAAAACTCATCCTCTGTCAAGAGCTGTGCTGTACAACATGTAGCCCAAAGTAGCCAATTTACAAAAGATGGATACTTTAGAAGCAAAGTTGTCATGACAACTTTAACTCCATATCCACCTTTTCCATGCACACATTATGAATGAAGGCATGAAGGGGTTGTCAAGGGAACTTAAACTGAGCATCCTAATTTCTGGGATTCACAGTTTAGTCTAAGCATTGGTTTTGCTGGGTTTTAATTACTGCTTTGTATTCAGAATTCTAATTCTGTATTTAGACTTTTAGATTATTTTGGGATATTACAGATGAAGGACATGCATAATATACAAGAAGAAAACAAGAAAATATTCCTAAGACTTTTGTTGAAATTTGCATAGAACTCCAGGTATAGCATTGTGTTAAATCTCACTTTCAGCAGTACTTCCTGTGAAGAGAGGGATCTTTAATACCTTTATTCTAGATACTGTCTGTGGTTTCAATTTCATGGCAGTTTTACCTTGGGATAGCACCACAGAGCTAAATGGCACTATTCTAATGCACAGCAGCTTAAGTAAAGCAAATCCAGATAAGTCTGTTCTCTAAGAAATGTAACAGACTTTCCTTCCTTTTTCTTGTGTAAACAAAGTGAAATAAATACAAGGATCTTTTACTCAGGTCACTGGAGCACTTATGGCTACCTTAGTCCAACAAGGAACCATCTTCCTTAGATCTTACTTATGGGTACAGCTAATGTGCAAGAAGAAGTGATGTTGGATGTCTGACTTATTTTGTCAGAGTAGAAATCACTCTCTAATGATTTACAATAATATCTTCAGTCAGAAAGCATTGGGTAGATGGATGTTTCCTTCCTGTGTTAGCATCAGTAAGGCATTTTCACCAAGACTGCTGTGGAGAAAGCTTGCGCTGCCTGCCATCCCCAGGGACCTGCAAGCCCACCTTCCCTCCATGCTGACTTTCCCAGTCTGTTCCTGACCATGCAATTTCAGCAGAGCCTCCCTGTCAGGCTGCAGCACTGCTGCAAGTACACAGGAAATTTGGTATAATGTCCAAATACCCGCTGTTACATGCTGGAAGCAAATTGATGAAATGTTTCATTTCAGTCCAGTGTTCAAGGCTCCACTGTGTCGGAGAGAAATTGCCATAGTCTGCACTGATTCATCTGGATCTGAGCTTTGAACTTCAGGCCAGATGTTGGTACTAGCTGATACAAGTGATATGGAGCAAAAGCTGCTGGAATGCAAGAGTCTGAGCATGAATTGCAAATTGAAGACATACCAATGAATGGTTTCAGCAATAACTTTTGACTACAGATTCATGGGGTCCATCTGTGCTAGAAAGTGATCAGCTGCTGACTGCTGTTTTTAACAAGAGTGCAACAACATCAGGAAACTCTCCAGGGCAGGATTAAAATTGAGGCAATAGGAGGAAGCTTTCCCTGCCGTTGCCCTGAATCACCTTTTCCGTGTATAAGGGCCTTTACTGCTGTGGTGCCTTGCCAAAGGCACCTATTGTCAAAAAGAAGGATACTCAGGGTAAAGCAGATGAGAGCTTGCACAAAGGACAAAGAATCACCAAACTGAAGCAGGGCTGTGTTCTGAAATGACCCCTTGGGGGAAACTGGTCAAAGCCGGATTCCTGAGCAAATCTGAAAGGCTGCTGCCTCTCTCTGCAGGGATGAACGTTTGGGACAATCTGTGGAGTAAACAGCTGTGTCAGGAGGAGAGGAAGAAGCACAAGCTGGAGAATATAGGGGCAGCAGTTGTCAGCTGAGTGGATGATTCTGATAAACTGAGTCTTATAAAAATTTTGAGCATAATTCTGTACCTGCTTCTAGTCTGTGAATCTTCCATCCTGTGGCATATCTCTTCCATACATCCTGTGCAGTTCCTACTGACTTTGAGAATGAGTTTGGAATAATCAATCAGATCCTAAAATGTACCAAATTCACAGTGCAGGTAGCACACCTGTATTAAGAAAGGTCCATGCAGTGTTGCTGGCTGTGTGTTATTGTTGGGAGATGTGTAAATGAATTTTAAGTGGTAACAAAGTTATTCATAGCCTGATAACTAAAAGAGATGAGAAAGACCTATTAGTATGAATTTTACTGTCTTAAGCACAGTAGGTTTCCCACCACCTTGAGGAAAACATTTGAATTGATTTAAAATAATTAAATGACTTATCCAAGTATGGGGAGGAGTGGGAGCAAAGCCAAGAAAGCTTCACTGGCTAATTTTGAAGCATATGGCACAATTAATAATGGACTGAAACGGCAGAATTAGAGCTGGATATTGGGAATTATGGATAGTGTGCATTGATTCAAAATGAACAACACTTGAACACCACAGTGATGGGTACATAGAAGCATCTAATAATGCACACATTCAGGAGATATAAAAGTGTAGAAGTCTGCTGACGCATAGGGAAATAAGTGAAATTCAGCTGTTACTTTTATTGGCTATGAGCACTTCACTAGAAAGGCTTCATTACCTAGCAAGAACTGACATGGAGACCCTTTATATTCTTAGTGGCCGTGAGCATTTTCCATAGGATAGAGACATGTAATGTTAAAGCAACATATCTGTTTGGACTCTTGACTGAAGAACTGTGGCCTCCAGGTCATAAATTTTATGATTTCATAGCTTATTTAAAAATTTCCATTCCTCTCTTCCCTCAGCAAAGTTTGCTAGGGGTTGAAGTAGCCATTTACACTCTTTGATAAAAGGGATATTGAATGATGTTTTGCTTGGTATGCATGTTGTTCATATTGGGATTCTGGACAGAGCACATGCAAAAGAACTCTGTTACCTTGGTCTTAATGGACCATCCTTTCAAGATCAGTGTACACTCATTTTTGGTGTCACTTAGCATCTTTTCTGACCTCATTCTGCAAATTGTTACCTGTGAGTGCTCTTGCTGACTTCAGGAGAAGCAGTTTCATCAGTATGACTATATATGCTTGAATAAAAATTTGAGGGAGGGGAGCTTTACTTTGTTCTCCTTTATAAATACCACTATAAAGGTTAAAGCTCTTGCTTTAACCAAAGAATGAAATGTAAGTTAATATATGACATTAAAAGATCACAAAACTGGGTGGCTGTGTGGGAAAATGCCGTGTTTGAGGTTGATATACATTATGCCCAAATTCTCCCTCTCTTGTAGTGTCTTGAAAGGTTTATGGTCAGAGAAAGCACAGGAATTGGAGCTCCTCTGGTCCCATTATACAGGGTTCATAAGCTTGCACAGACAATCTGAAATCAAGTCAGAGGGGCAAGAGCTGGCAGTTCTGTCTGGTTTGCTTCGACAACAGCTTTTGCAGATAACCCACTACTAGCGTCATGTACCATTTTTATTTTCAGTGTGATCAGGCATACCTTTACTCAGAAGAAGATTGTTATATAGCTTTTTAAAAGCAGTTTGATGTTTTTGTTTGCTAGACCTACTGTTTCCCTGGTTTGTTTTAGTAGCTCATGTACAGGCTATGGTACCTGCTCTAGGATGGGCATGTAGAAATGCATTTATTGGTTTTATTTTCATAGCAGAAATGGAAAGTCTGGAAATAATTTTCTGTCTATAAAGGGTATCTCGAGGTCCCTGACGCTAGTTAATCCTTGTTGTGATGGGGGAATAAACATTTCTCTGAAGTGCTTAACTGTCTGACATTGGATACAACTGGAGTGGAGAAGTGGAATAAGCAAGAAAGTGGAGAAGAAAGGAATAAGCAAGTGTTTTTTTTTTTTCAATCATGCAGCGAAATGCTTTCCCCTCTGAGCAAGACAAAATAGGAACCTCTGATTGCCTCCCTCCTTCCTAATGTGGCATAGCTAAAAGTTACCCTCTATTGAGAGCTGTGTCTGAGTGTCACTGTCAAGCCCCAAGGAAACAAATTCAGAGAAAACAATCGGCCTTCATGCCTCTGGATTGTAATGTTAATTGCCTGATTTAATGCAACTTAAGTTAAGAATTTCAGCTAGAGACAGTTCAGATACCCTCAGTCTCTGTCTTAGATTCCTATTTCTTTCCTGAAATAAGTGTCATCTGTAACTTTGAAAGTTTTGGATTTGTCACTTTGTAGTAGATCAAACAAAGTAAGATTTAAATGCAGAATTTTTAATATATGTGTCTTCTTATGCCTTATTAATGCAATCAGTCAGCTTAGGAAAAATATGCCAAAGATAACAAACTTGCTGAGTGCACTCTTTCTTCCTCCTTCAAAAAATATAGGTTATGCTTATGAAGATTAACTGCTTACTTTGGAAAGTGGAGTGATCTATTTTTATGCAGGTGGTGTAAAATATGGACAGCAACTGTTTATGCCTTTTATGTCCTTCAGGACCTAATTCTGTCAGGTTCAGAGCAATATGGCCCACAAAGCCTTAGCCTGGTACAGGCAGAGCCCAGGATGTCAGGGCGCAAAGCCAGGTAGGAGCCGGCCCAGAAGGAGCTTTGGCTGGTGTGTAGAGCTTCAGGGCACATTGCACAGTGGGCATGTAGCTTTCACAAACCTCTTCTTGCCCAACACACAGGCAGGAGGGTTGCAAGGACAGCTGACAAATCCCACAAGCAGCACAAAATTCCCACTTGGGGGTGTTGCCTGGTGATGAGGAGGAGAACACATCTCTGACTCTACCCTGGCTCTCTTCTCTCCTGCTGCTGTTTTGTCAGGTGAGTCAGATCAGACATATGGTAAATAATAAATAACTAAATTTCCTTTTTATTATATTGGATATTTTTAACCTTTGCACAGAAGATAAGCAAGACTTGATTATGCATCTTCATAACTGAGTGTGTTGAGGATTTTCAGGATGGAGCCCACACTAAATTATTTCCTCTCTCTGGTTGCATTGCTGCATGATATGGTTCTTACCAGCACAGGGTTATTGTGGTTGATAGGCTGATAAGTAAGAGGGGTAAATACAAATACTGCTTCAGTTCATTTGGTTACTTCTACAACTAGTCCTTGCTGGAGTAGTATTTTCAATGTCTGCTAACTCAGACCTACATTACAAGCGCAGAAGAAATGAGGACCTGATTTAATGTGTTTGCCATGTAGTAGCTTAAAACACATGGATCCTAAAATTATTTATTAATTGGATTTTACGTGCTGAATATCTAAGCCTTGTTTGCAGCAGGAGGTGTGAGGATTTGCAATTTGCAAAACTTGTAGGTGGTGATTAGTCTGTTAAACCCTATTCAAAAGTGGCCTGGCTTATTTCTCAGCTGTGAGAATGATCTTTAGGCAAATGTCGTAAACGTTCACCATATAAACACTTTGCAGGTCAGTGACTGTACATTCAAAAGTATTTTACTTAGCAATAAAATCTTCATCACAGTTTCATTATCATAAACACGTGGTGTCAAAAATAGTTCAGAGCTTTGCACACCATGTGTTGGCTTTATATTAATTTTTAGTTACAATTCTTCTGGGGTTACCTACAATGACTCAAGGTCTTGCACTAATTGAACAGGAGGAAAGAATAAAACTAATGGACCACAAAGGTCAGTAATGTGGCTTATGACTCATATAATAATTTATCATAAATACATGAGAGTGGCTGTACATGTGTAGTCAGATGGCAGCCTATAAAGGTCTGGCACCAGGGTCTGCTGCTTATTTTAATCTAGAAAACCCCCCCTCTTAGCAGTGCTTTGGTAATTTATGATATATTTAATTTCATCTGCTTTGCTGATATATATTGCATCTTTTGTTATTTTTGGTTTTTTTGCTTCTGGTGTTGCTAAAGAAAATGAGCAAAAGTTCTTCTAAAACAGTGCTGTGTTCCTAGTAGTGAATGCTTAAATTAGAAGAAACTGAGCAATAGTGGTGCATTTTTTACTCAGAAATCTGTCCTGACTTCCAATTCAAATTTGCTGGATGCTTTTGGAAGTGGTATGTGTCTGGAAATACTTGTGTTGGACTGGTGTGGATTGCAAGGGTCTGATGTCTGTGGCATACAAGAGACTTTGTAGCCCTTGGGTCCCATCATTACAGGCTTGCTGCAGGATGCATGAGGCTTGCTGTAAATACTCTGTGGAGTGGTTCAGCATGTTAGCAGAACCACTGTGATTTCCAAATTTTGATGAAGCAGAGAAATACACACAGGGGAGAGAGAGACACATTATAAAATGTCCCAGCTGTGGAAAATGCATTTCTTGTTGTTTTGCATTTTTTCAGACCGTGATTTTTTCACAGTGATCGAGTTGTAAGACAGAAATCTCTAGAAAAATAGATGCAAGCATTAAAAGATGCTTTGTGGTTTGGGTTTTTTTAATAGTGTTCCGTAATTTCCCAACAAATGTTCTAAGGACTTCTCTTGAAAACACAGGAAAAAAAATTATTTTCAAAGCTTAATAATTTGAACTGGCAGGGATGTCAGATTGGCAGAAGAGAAATCTGGACCTGGTACCTTTCCTAGGTCTGTAAGCAATAATTGACTAATGCCAGCTGTGGCAGTAATTATTGTCCACTGGAATGAGACCGGTCATTAGATACTAATGCCTTCTAGTCACTAATGAACTCTTCAAGATTTGAACCAATGATTTACAGGTTAATGATCTCAAATCTTATTACCAGTGTGCATGGAAATAATTGAGAATTGTGGAGCAAGAGGGACTGAACTTCTTAGAAACACTCCTTAAAACAGTAAGAAGCATTTTTCTTATAAATGGCTTGCTTTTGAAATGTTCTAAAATGATTGTACAAACTTCATATCATAATTATACCCTTGATTTCCTGAGTACCAGAAGAATTATTGTTTACCCAAAAGTGTAATCTGGGGTCAATAAAGGAACAGAACCAAGATCAACTAAGCCACGGTTATTTTGAGTCCCTAACCATACATTCTCAAAGTTCCTTTTCAACATCCAGTGTACCTGTGGAACCAATAATTCCTGTGTGACTTGTCCTCCTATGAAATTCTGTCTGGTAGAAAATTTAGGCTCATATCTCTGATTTAACCCCTATTCACAGTGTGAGCCATGGCTGAATGAAATTTTTTCCTTTGAGGTGATGGATAGAGCAATATATCTCAAACTCATTCCACTGTACCTGTATGGCTTTTCTTGTTCTTACAATGAATGGCTTCCATATCCTGGGTCTCCAGTTCCTGTACCTGAAAGCTATGAAAGATGGCATTTGGGTGAGATTGGGCTCTTGCCTTACATGTTAAGGTGAGACCCTTACTCCCACTAGGACGTTCTGAGGTGTATAAATTTTTAAATCATATCTACAGAGTGTGAATGACAGCATGTGTGTGTAAGGCATTGGAATTAGAAGTAAAGTAGTATTTAAAGTAACAGTGTGTACATGGTAGGTCAAAAAGACTGAGAAAAGGAAAATAAAGTAGAGTGATGATGTAAATAAAATTCCAAGTGTTGGAAGTAGCGATAATTGTTCCATGACCACAGACCTCATCACAGATACAAAGCTGGTGCAAAACAGCTCACACTGGATACGAGTTTTTTTCATCAAGAGAGGCTTAAAGGCTACGAAGTTCATGCATTTCATCACTACTCATGATGAATCCAGAATACTGGAATAAGAACTTTCTAGCTGGTGTCCCTCACCCTCTATGTCATCATAAGGCATCCAGGACAAGGTACTAGAATACACAAACATCTCAGTTCTTATAACCATAAAGGAATGAGGGAATTTTGAGAGAATGGGTGTGGGTGAGGCAAATCTGTTTCTTCAAAAATAAAAGTCTACTTCCCTATCTGGGTGGTCTGGCCTTGAGTTTTGCTTCTTTGATTGCTATACAGGAACACTTCTGAGCTATCTGAGCCTGCTCCAGTCCTTGCTATAGCTGCCTTTACAAACCCCATTTTGTTATCCCACTCCTGGAGACACATGATAATTTGCTGGGCTTTACAAAAAGAATCTGCATCAGAACATACAATTTTGGCATAGCCATAATCATGAGGTTTTTCTCTTCTAAAATGCTGTGAAATAATTTGGCACTGGATAACGGAGGATAATACGGGACAACATTACTGACCTACCCTGAGGAAAGTTACGTGGTGAAGTTAACTAATTTCAAACTCAAGCTAATCCTGCACTGCTGCCAGTTGTGGAATGACCTTGTCAAGGTATTATATTAGCTTAATTCTTGCCTCGTAACACACCACTTTGACCAGTTTTTTGACACTTTGTATAGACAAGAAATAAATTAAAGCTTTAGAGATAAACCATATATACAGCCTTTTTGTATTTTGTACAAACTCAGACCTAACATTAGGAAAGGGATTGCTAAATTATGGTACTGAAGTTTTATGAAATGTAATTATAGGTCCAAGGATATTTTGTATGGAAGGAAAAAGCTTACTGTACACTATTAAAGTGTTTTATGTCCAGAGATGACAGACACAATGCATTATGGGGCTAGAATAAGCATAATTGTCCAGGAAGCAATAATTGAAAATAGTCCTTTAGATGTCAAAATAAAGCTATACATCATGTGAGACTGTCAGCAGTTATTACATATCTTTGGTTGTAGAGACAAGCTTCCGTGTGGGCTCATAGTTTATGCTTCAAACAAAAATAACGTTATTTAGGGCTTCTGCTTCAGCATGTCCATGTGGGCACTGCTGGACTGGTTGAGTTTCAAGTGGCCACACATTTTGCCATTACCCTGCTGGAGTAACTGAGGTCTGTGAACCATGGGGAGGCAGGACACCCCACAAGTCTCTGATCTACTGACCTTGGTTGTTCCCAGTGCCTCAGCGGGGTGGGAGCATGGGAAACATGCTGGTGCCTTCAGCAGTGTGAGCTCCTGTGTGCTGGCTGCAGCCCCAGCAGAGCTGGAGGGCACGGCCTTCATGATCCACAAAGATCATGTGCAGCTGCTCTGCAGTCTTGCAGCCTGAGTAGCTCCTAGTAAAGTCCAGGGTAAGGAAGCAAAAAGGGCCTTTGCGTGGTATTTATTCAGCGCCTGGTAAGATGTTCAGGTGCCAGGCACACACACACGGAAGGTCCAGGTTTCTGTCTTCCCGAGTTGCAGGGAGCGAGCCTGGACTTGGGGCAGCACAAAGATGAGGGCCAATTAGGGAATAGGGAGGGAGCGGCTCAGGGACATAGGAACACATATAGGAACAGGGGAAGGAGTCAATGGGGTCTTAAACAGCTTTTTGGGGGAAGCTTCTTCTGTCCCCCTAACCTAGGGGATGCCCCTCAGGGTCTCCACACTGCAGATGGGAAAAATATTCTTTGAACGTGAGAAATCACAGCTCTGGCTTTGGTCTTGGGATGGAGGGGCAGGGTCATCAGCAAACATTTTTAATTAATATTGTCTCTTAAGTAAAAATAAATCCATAAATATGTGACTATCTTGATTTTTTTTGAAAGCTGAGTGTCTTTGAATGAGTGTTTTCATGCATTTTACATACAGGTAATGTTAATTAGTTCAGTCAGCTTGTTGTAAACTAGCAAAGTTTATTTTGTTTGTGAATAACAGCAATGTATCACACAGAAACGCCCTGAGAGTTAATTAACTTTGGGTAACCAATTTGATATTCCTTAGATAAAAGCTCTGTACAAGCTGAATACTCTTGCTGTTCAGGAAAGGCTGTAGTATCTTTGTTCATGTGCAGCAGTAACTTCATTAGAAAGCCCAGTAGAGCTCACTGAACTTACTTCAGCAGCAGTGGCATGCGCTAAACACGAGCCAGCCCTCCCTTCTTCTGTGTTACCAGTGATTAATGCATATTTAGCACCATTGCAGTGAAGAAAAATCACAGTAATTTTGTTTGTAAGTGTATGACTGTATAGTTAAAATATAAAAAATAGTTTATTGAAACTCTATGCTATATCTGTATATGAAGGCTGCTGTGAAAAGTGTATTTCACTCTAAAATGCAAACCAGGTATAGACTGTAAGATGAATATTGCTGGGCTGTAGTTTTTCAACCAGAATAATAATTATTCTTTCAGTGAGGATCTTGACTAGACAGGGAGGAGAAGAAGGAGATGGAGGCTAGCAGTGGAAGACGGCTGTAGTTTGCTGGAAATGATTTTTAAGAACTGGTTCATCATCTGCTGAGGATTTTCATAGCTCATTCCACTGAGTGAGGTAGAATCACACAAACCTTTCTGTATATGTGTGTTTACTTACATAAATACAAACACAAGATACAGTCTCTAACATCTGTGCTTTACATCATAATTACACCAATTAAACAGAAGGGAGGCCTGCCCATGCTTACTTAAATGTCCAGGAAGTAATTGTAGGAGTTTCGCAAACATCTGGATGAAGGGAATAATAATGCAAGCATAAACACATGAAGTGGTTTATTGGAAATGACTTGATCAGGTCGTGAAGTGTGAGAAGTGTATTAACAACCTGAGGAGCACTCCAAGGGCAAGACTGGTAATGGTGACAGCCAGGGAATAAAAGCCCTCTGGATAAAGCAACCTAGTGGGACACACACTACCCAACTGTGAGTCTGGAAATCTGCTGGAACAGATTTTCATGCATTTTTTTTTAATTGAAATGGGCAGAATAATTAATATAACATGAATCAAAATCAGAAGGTATGTGGGGAAAGTTATTTCAAAACCTTGCAATTCCTAATCCTAAAGGAAAGAAGATAAAGACGCTGCTCACCAATCAATTTTGCATCTGGGAAGAAAAGCAGGTATGTATTAGAACTTCTTAAAGATCCAAGAGTCAAAGAACCTCACATAAATTTGCAACAAATATTTCTGATGATAAATACTGCCATTTTTAGGTCAAAATAAGAGAACAGTGTGAAATACAATGCAGATAGAAAGGAGTGTAAGAAAAATGTCTATATAGTTATTAGAACAACAATCTGACAGGGACCTCAAGCATTTTGGAAGAAGGGCTTAAAACTGGAATGCATCTGCTTCAGACAATAAATATAGCTTAAAATCACAAAAAGGGAATTTTATGAAGACCAATCTGAAAAGCATGTTTTAGGGAATAAAGCTCCAGTACAGTTTAGGGGAAAGTAGTAATTCCACAATGCTGTGCAAAAAAAATTTGGTGGTGGTACCCGATCATAAAGTGAAGATGGGTCAACAATGTAATGTTAACTTAGAAAGCACTTAAGTCTCTCCTGAATGCATTGGCAGCCATGCCCTAGGTGAAACATGATGTTAGCTAATTTAGTTTACCTCACATTTACAAAATCTGTGTTGGAGGAATGTTTTGGATGTTATGTTTTAGGAAAATGCAGAATAACTTAAAAGATGCTCAACAGGGAGAAATGTGGCCTATGAAAAAAAGCTGGAAGAATCATCTCTTCTATAAAAGAGGAAAAAGTAGATAACAGGACTGGAGTTTTCAATCATAGTGGAGGTATAAGGGCACTGGTGATCAATGGTTCTCCATGTCTGTGGAAAGAAGGGTGAGAAGTAATCAGGTTAATTTGTAGCAAGGGAGATTTAGGTTAGATATCAGGAGAAATTTTCTAGCTATAAAGATATTTAAGCACTGGAACAGATTGCCTCCGGGGTCTGTGTGGTCCCACTTCCAGTTTTAAAGAAAGACCTAGTTTCTCAGAGGTGGTCTAAGGCTGGCTGAGCTTGTCTGAAAGCTCCTCATCCTCCTGAGGAGAAGGTGATGACCACTTACAACTCCCCCCTTTCCCCTAGGACTGTCATATATATTATGCAGAAAATGTAGTATAGAATGAATAAACTCTTCCATAAAAGCTGATGGGTTTAAATGTTATTAGTCACTATGTTCAAAAGAGCCTGTGAAACACCTTACACTTGGGGACTTCGCAGGGTGGGGAAAGACTCATGCAGTAGTCCTGGGAGTTTGGGCAGTCTGAATCTGAACAGCTCCCTGCATGTAGTTATGTGACACCAAGTTGGGTCTCTTCATGCTACTTTTGTAGAAATTAAAATGCAGGAATGAGATTAAAATGCACTGATGCTTCATGCATGTGGCTTTCTACCTATCAGTGGGCTCTTTACAACAGAGCTGTGGGTCCCTGTAGAGGTGACTAGAAAGTGTCATGCACCATTGCTGGGTAACAACTTTTATTTTCCTTAAAGTAGCTGCACACTCTCTGTGAAGTAAGGCAAAAATAGCCAAATTAAATAAATAATAATAATAATAAAAAAAGCATGCATAGTCATAACTGAAGGCTTGATTCTGAAATCTGCTGTTTGAAAGCCAGCTGTAGAGCCAAGATTTTTTTCAGATGCACAGATAGGAAAAGGAGCATGTAACTGAAATATCTTCTTCTTAGATGAAATGGTGCAAGGAATCTGAAAGGATGAAAAAGTCTGGTTTTATCTGTAAGTCACTAAATACTTAATGAAAGATGATTTAGTTGTACTTAGATTTACAGCAGTTTCCTTTATGGTAGTTTTCCTGTTTTAGGAAGGTTTGTCACAGAATTGTGGACTAGTAGAAGGATACAGGCTGGGAGGTAGCTGCTCTAGTCCAAGTCCCTCCTAACAGCAGGTCCAGGATCTTGTCAAGTTGTATCTGCAAACACGAAGATTCCACAACCTCTCTGTACAGCCTGTGCTGATGATTGACCACTTTTTTGTTCAAAATGTTTCCCTGATGTCTGGTTGCAATTCCCTATGTTGTGTCTCATGACTGTTACCTGTAGCCCTTTTGCTGTCAGCCTCAGCCTCTGAGAAGGGCCTGCCTCTGGCTTCCTCATATCCACTTATTAGGTATTTCTTTTAAAGGCAACAACAAGGTCCCCTCTGAGCCTTCTCTTCTCCAGCCTGAATTAATCTAATTCTCCCACAAGGCAACAGCTACATCCCTTCATTGGACATCCTCCTGTTTATTATTTCTTGTACAAATCTGGTCACAATGCTCTAGATGTGATCTCATGAGTGCTGATAGAGAAGGATCACCCTTGTCAATCTGACCAGGAGAATTTTTACTTTTGTTGCTGCAATGACTTGTTGCTGATTCATGCTGTTGTCTACTGGGACCCACAAGTACTTTTCTGCAAAACTACTTTCCAGACAGTTCTCACTGTGCCTGATTTGTTATATAGGATTGTTGTGTCCCAGGTGCAATTTTAAAGTCAGATTTGAGATGCCATGTCAGGGAGCTCTGAGGCTATGTTTACACTAGTAAAAATAAATTTAAGCTTGCCAGAGGTCTTTAACATCAAAACCTTGTCGTGCTCTAGCTGAATGTTAATGGTCATTTTGTAATTCAGCATTTTTAAGTGTATGATATTAGGAACATATCTAAAGGAACAAATGAATGTCTTCTGAGGTTTAATTGTAGGAAAAGGTGTGTGGATAGTGTTCAAATCAGTAAATGTGAATCACTAGGTGTTGCAGGGTGTCATGCTTAGTAAACACTGTGTAAAAATGCAAAGCTCAAAGAAAGAGTTCATAAATGTTTAGTTCTGTTTGGGAGAGTTTAAGAACATTTTAATAATGGGTTTTGCTTAGTCTAGATAAACTTCATTGAAAATAGGCAAGGATCAGAAGTTATTGTCTTTGTTGCTCCTTGCCTGTTGGGGCTGAAGAGCTGAAGAAAGGCGAAACAAGAGGGTGCTTTTCCTGGCTCTGTGCTGCACAGAGAAGTCACCTTTCTGCATGGGGTTGGTGACTCATTGGACAGCTGGGGCTACCACAGTTTAGACATTTTGTTCACTGCAGGCAGATGCCAGACACAGAAATCTGTGCATGCCTCTGTTAGATAACCCTCCAAATGCAGCACTTTTTGATATTGTGCCAGCCTCTGTGGTCATCACCATAAGAAGGATGTAGACCTCTAAAGTGGGTTCAGAGGAGGGCTGCATTCAGTGTGGCAGGTGTAACACGGAGCACGTCTGGCATTGTTGGTTGCTTCTTTGTCATCCATGTTAACCCAAGTGGCTGGAAAAGAAATACAGACATTCTTGACTGGAGTCTACTCCCCTGCTGAGGCACCCACAAGAAAGAGTCAAGATACTTTATGTAAGGTTTTTAATTTTGCCTTATAAGACTTACTGCAAGTTGTTTATTTTTCAAAATATTAGGGTCTGACTATATGCAATATGGATGTTCATCAATTACTGAGAGAGGAGTAGAAATAAGTAATCCTCTGGCTCCTTTTCTGGCTTTCACCCAGTCAGTAGAGTGGTCCTTATAAGAGACAAGCCATGGAAGCCTGATGTAGGCCCTCACAACATTTCAGGATTTCTCTGCCTGCAGTAAACAGATGTTTCCATACAGTCCACTCGCAATGCCCTAGTGACATCTAGAAGGATTCTTCTCATCAGTTCTGATCATTGGGAATGGCAGGAGGGACCTGCAGCTGGAACACAGCTGGTGAAAGTTCCCTCTCCATCCAGTCACTGGAGTTCTCTCCAGTGTGTATCCTCAAACAGCCTGGTTAGCCTTGCTCTTGGAGCACACTTTCCACCTTGCCCTTATAATTTCAGGGGATAGCAGCATCTGTCATGGAATCATACAGTCATACAATTACAGAGTGCTTTGGATTAGAAGGAACCTCCAAGATCATCCAGTTCCAAGCCCCCTGCAGTGGGCAGGGACACATTCCAGTAGACCAGGTTGCTCAAAGCCCTGTCCACCCTGGCCTTGAACACTCCCAGGAATGATGCATCAACCACTTCTCTGAGCAACCTGTGCCAGTCTGACTGCCCTCACAGTAACATCTAATCTAAACCTGCCCTCTATTCAGTTTAAAGCCCTTCCCCCTTGTCCTGTTACTACTACATGCCTTGTAAAAAGTCAGCTCTCTTGTAGCCCCTTCAGGTACTGTAAGGTGCTAGAAGGTGTCCCTGGAGCCTTTCATTCTCTGGGCTGAACTACCCTAGCTCTCTCAGCCTCTCTTCATAGACAGCCCTTTGATCATATTAATGACCTTCCTCAGGAGCCACTTAAGAGGTCCCCATCCTTCTTATGTTGGTGACCCCAGAGGTGGACACAGTATCAAAATGTGCTTCATTTGGTTATCTAACACAGTAACAGGCAGGATTGAGTCCTGAACCTGCCAGCATACATCTACAAAACAAAGCAGACAGCGTGGAGTGGGTGGTGTGTACAGCTCTGTTTGTAGAACAGTCAGAGTCCTGATGGACAAGTTGAACAAGGGCCAGCAACATGCCCTTGTGGTGAAGAACAATTCAGAACCATATCCTGGACTGCCTTAATGAAAACACAGGCAGCAGGTTGAGGACCATTATTCTTTTTCTCTATTTGGGATTTACGAGTGGTGTTTGGAGCACTGTGTCTGGTTTTGGGCTCCCCAGTAACCTGGAATGTACCCATTTATTCCTCAGGTGACTCTTATTTTGGCCTGTACACCTGGTTACCTCAGCTGAGAGAGCTAGTCACAGCTGAGGCTGGGCCAGTGCCCACATAACAGAAGGTTCAAAACACATTGTGATTTTTAATGGGAAGGTTGTGCTGCAGATTCCTGTGAGCCTGTTTGATGATCACATCCATGCTCAGGAATGCTTAAGGCAGCCCTTGGGCAGAGACAAAGGTCTGTGTGGTGCAGGCTCTGCAGGCAGAGGGGATAAAGGCAGAGAGAGACTGTGCCTCATCTTCACAATTATTATCTCCATTAACAATTGTGTTCAGCTTGTCATTCACCCTGGGATTATTGGAAGAGCCTTCCTGGTGTGCCTTGATCCTTTAATTCGCCATCACTTTCTGCACCACCAGGCCTCAAGTGTAAGTTATGAGAGAATAAAGCATATAACAAACTCCTACACAAGCCATAGGTTTTGGGCTATTTAAATTACAGCTGGGAGAGGGGAAATTGTGCAAAATCTTTGGGGGGTACTTGCTCAAAGAGCTGGAAAGATTCAGCACAGTTTCTCTCTCTCAGTTTTATGGCTTCTTCACTCAGATGCAACAATAAAAGTGTTCCACTGGATTAGCTAGGTGGCTGAACTGTGATTTCTCTGCAACACTTTTTCACACTCTAAAAGCCTAATGACACGCAATCAAGAACGTGTTAATTGGGACGATTGCTCCTAGGGGACCCCAGGGTCCTGGGAAGTTGAAGGTTTTCATTAATTCTGTAGAGCTGGCTGCAAAAAATAATGTTTCTTATCCCCAGGAAATCTCTTAGAAATGTGGTAAAATATGAATTTCCAAGTAAAGTTAAAGCACTTCAGGTCCTAGAGGGTCTTTTAAAACTTTTGCCACCAGGGCTTCCTTCCCTCTTGATGGTTCCTCACAGACTTGTCCTGGGTAGGGTTAGGAGGCACGTTGAACTAATGTGTGACCCCAGGGACCAGAGGTAGCTCCTCTTTTAACCACTTGGTCATCTCAGCCATCCCAGACAGCCTGACCAGCTAGAAGGCATGTTGTGGCTTGTTTCCTCATGCCACGCATCAGCCTTGGTCTCATGAAAACAACACTGCATGCTCTGGCTGGATTTTCCTTTTACTTATTTTTATTTTAAATAAAATTGAAAATAATTGAAGAGCCTGTCACTTAAACTGCTATCAGTAAGCTTGTGGCAACAGCGTGTTGAATGAACAGCCTGCTTCACACATCCTGAAGTCAGTGCCTTGGCCTGCCTGCCTGCCAGCTCGGGGGCTTTGTCTGGATGAGAGCCGGGGTGGGCTGCCTGCCCTGGGGGCGTTTTGTGGCAGCGTCTGCAGTTTCTGCAAAGGTCTGCAGAAATGGGGCCATGCTGTGTGTCTGAGGCAGCAGTAGCTGCCTCTCTTCTGTCCTGCACATTTGTAAGATTAATGTGGATTTCCTAAGAGATGGGACAGTTATTTGCTCTCTCTAAAGTTAACGTACCAGGGGAATTCACTGGAAAAATGCTCCAAGAGTCATCACTCAATGTAAGTGAATTCTGGCAACAGAAGCTTTATTACTGCCATGGCTCAGACAGATGATGATGTTTTTCTAAGTAAATGCTTTCTTTCTGAGTGTCTCATTACCATTGGGAGAGGATCCAGCTCCAGAAAAGGGAGGGATTTCTTACTCTCCCAGTGTGGCTGGTACCGTGGAGCTGGTGAGCCTGAACTGACCTCTGTGGTCACTTCAGCAGCCCTCCTGCACCAGGGCTCAGTGGTCCACTCTCAGGGGCATCTCACTGGCCTGCAACAAGCCATGCTCCCAGTCAGCTGCACACTGAGGACCACTGATAACCTTTTGCTCCATGATGGTTTTTATGAGTCTTCCAGGAAGCCCAGACACTGCAGTAGATTCCCTGAAACATGTGTGACCTTGCTTGGCTACTGCAGTGGCTTTTGCTTTTCCGGCAAATGCACCTCGTGAAAATGGGGCTCCTTTGGCTCAAGCTCATGGTTAATAGGATAAGCATCCCTCAGGCTGTGCTATATGTGTTGCTGAGTCTTGCCCCATGTTCTGCCTCTCTTCTAGCATGGGACAGCACACCTCTGAAAATCAGTGCAAAGCTGAGGGATGAACCCCTGTGAACCCTGCAGTGTTTAGTTTGGGATTTATTGCTATGTTGTGCTCTTCTTGTCTGCAGATATTTAACAGTAAATACTGCAGCAAGCTTGCCCAGCTGAAGATTAGCAAATCAACACTTCACTAGGGTCACCCAAGAGTGGCAGAGCAGGGATAAGAGCTCCTGTCTAGACTTCAAAAGCTCTTCCCTGATCCCTGGGCTGCTGTGTCTCTTTAGCTGTACAGGAATCAACCTTTTTATCTTTTAACACAATCCGTCATGAGGGCTGCACTTCTGATTCCTGATTTCTACTCTGTAACAAGCCTTGGTATCCTGATGAGATGCTAGGTCCCCAGGAGTCGCCACTTGCAACCATTTCTGCACCATCCCACCTTGCCCTTTCTTCCTTGCACTCCTCTCCTGGCCTGAAAATGAAAAGCATAAGAGGAACAAGTAAGTATGAACTTATGTGTAAGTTACTCTTTAAATAAAGTACCATAAAATGTTATTTCAAAAGAAGGAATATTTAAAAATCTTCACATACACCTTTCTGCAGTCTGCTTGGTAAAGGCAAACCAGCCAAGTACAAGAAAAACACAGCTCTGAAGGAGAATATGGGTATTTTTGATCCTGTATGAAACATTAAAAAAAAAGGTGAAGTTTTATATCTGTGTTTGAGAGTACTGACCATGAGCTGTGTTGAGAGGATAGGGTTAGATGGTAGATTGCTCTAGACCTTGCAGCTAGGAATGCCAAGACCCCAAGGAAAACAATGTGGAAACCTGACGGTCCCTGTGTCCCTGTGTAGTGTGTCTCTGCAGCCCGACATTTTGGGCTCCTTCAGCCAGCAAGGCAATGGAATGAATTTGCACTTTGCATTTCAGCTGCGGTTTTTTTGGTTGCCCTCAATCACCTGTCTGTGTTGATTCACACAAGCTGTGATTTATTTTTGCATTTGTATGTAATTATCATGGAGTTACAGTCCCTAAGATGATTAATTCCTCCACTTGTTATCTGTGCTGACAGGCAAGGTGGCTTCTGCTATCACCAAAGTGCAGGTTCACATCAAGATCCCGATCAACAACTTGCCTATCCAGAGTTGCCATCAGGACCTCAGGAAAGTCAGACAAGGGGTAAGGTGCCTCTGGGCTCCTTGTGTAGACACTGGTGTGCTTTCTGAGTTATGCCACACCTGAGTGCCTTCACACATAACTCTGTTGCTCAGCACATAGTACAGGAGACTCCATCCAGGTGAAGGCTTTGAACTTTAGTTCTTCTCTGTACTGTTAAGGAAATGTTTTCACAAATATTTTACCCTTGTATTTTGTCTTTGAGGATCTTAAAAAAAATAAAAAATGAAGGTGAATTCAGAAAAAGCAGGGTTAAAAGCATCAGTGAAGGTGTGTTTTCTGTTAAGAGAATTTCCTTCTCTCCCCTGTAGGTTTTGTCCCTGCAGATTTTCTCTATCCCCCTGTTCTTCCTCTTTCCAAGCTTACTACAGTCTCCTGCCTAGGGAGGGACTTGACCTGTGGTGAGTAGCTCAAGGAATCTCACTGGCTGGGCTTGTATCTTGGCTTGATCAGGGTAGTGCAAATTACTGTGAGAGAACTGGGAACGTCTCACTGTGCTGGGGTGGCCTGAGGCTCATCAGCCTCCAGGGGAGGATGCTGCAGTGTGTCTGCCTGCTGCAGGTACCTTACTCCCTCTACCTGCATTTCAAAGAAACTCATTAACATCCTTTGTGACTCAGAAACACTTCATAGATGAGGCTGCAGCCAAGACATTGTGCAAGATCGGCACCCTACTTCTTGTGCTGTACATGTGTCTGAGGGGATCATATTGGCGCAGGGCTGTGTGTACAGCAGAGCTGTAGTCAGGAAGAATCTTCAAAGTTTTACCTCTTCCTAAACTACAGTTTTTATTGCTCTCTTTAAACTTCACTGCTATTTTTTTTACAATGCTCTGACACATATATTAGTGGGGATGTGCTGTATCAGAGCTGCAGAACAGCCTGCAATTCCCCAGCTTCCTCTGTAGATTTTTATACCGGTGCATCCATAAAGGAACTCCAGATCTTCCAAGTTTTCCCCATGAGAACAGAGTAACACCTTTCCTCTGGAAATACTGTAATAAAACAAAGGGAATACAACACTCCCATTATGAAGATCCCATGGATGGCCTTTATCATTTATCAAAAAGAAAAGGTGTTCTTGTAATATCTGCTAGAACTGTACACAGGGGAGGCTGCTTGGTGGAGCACATTAATAAAAAGTCAGAAACCTGAAAGATATGTCTTTGCAGATTCACAATTGTGCATTAATTTATTTTTGTAGCTTTTTCTCAATAGTCCAGTGGCTTCTGTCATGAAGCAATTCCATTAAGACTTGGAGTGTAGTGGTAATATAAAGCCAAGCTTCCTGCAAAGGCTTCATTGCCCTAAAGAGTGTGTAATTGGCCAAATGCCTTAGAAAGTTTTGCTTGGTTTCTCCAGAGCACAAGTAAAAATTAATTGCCCCAGCAGTAGCTGCAGTGCTATCATATAAGGGTGTCAAAACCAGTCTTTCCAAATGGCATATTCTAACTGAGCAATAGATATGAGACTTGCCATAAATGTGATTTGTGAACATCGTTAATGAAGTACTAGACCTAATTGACTTCTCCTGGCTTTGTGACAGCATAAAAAAAGTTCTGCACCACCAATGATATTTCTTTTAAACTTCTCCAGCTGAATCTCTAACACTGCAGAGCTCTCTTAAAAGCAAGCTAAAGCAAGCTCTCTCTTATATTTATTTGGGAAAAAAAGAAACTGACTGTTAGACAGCAGTTCCAGTTCTTTAGAAGTAATAAGAACAGTTCTTCCATTGCAGAATGAAATTAAGATGCTCTGCAATTATCTCTGAAAGCTCAAGCACATTACTAAAGATCAGCTGAGGGTAGTTGCTAGCCTGATCATTTGAGAATTCAAGAATGGACTGGTAGATTCAGGCTCAAATCCCTGTTGTGACTTGGTTCAGGAATTTACATTTCTTATTTGATCATGTGTTCTTGATCTGAAATCACAGCCATTATATTTTTGTCAATAATTATAATTTTAGCAAGATATTTTGTTATTCAACTATCTTTTTTTCAGAGGTACTGAGGTCAGTGACAGCAAATGTCATTCATGCTGGTACTTGCCGAAAAATAGTATAGCACTTTATATTCCTTCTGTAAGTCTAAAACAGCCCAGATACAGCTTTACCTAGTATTTTTAAGGGATATTTAACTATTTTGCTGTATATGAAACTTATGCTTAGCCCTAGAAAAAGAAAATAATTTCCATGTCCTGAAATTGATTTTTTTTTTTTGTGCATCTACCTTTATTCCCTCCAAAAATTAAACATTTTATGTGTTAAATTGTATGTTTTGGCTGCAATTTTGCTCCTCACTACTCAGAGTAACTTTTTGCGAGGTGCTAATACAAGTGAAAATAATCTGAAGGGTAAAATCAAGATGGAATGAAATGAATGACCTCTAAGTATTTGCTTGAAACATTTGTAGATTACCATTTCAGACATTAAACCTTCACTTATGATGAAGGTGCTGTAATGTCAGACATGGTAAACACCCCCAGCCACTGCTGAGTTAATGAACATTGAAAGAGAACCTTTGAGTTGATGGTAAATGATAAATCCTGTTGACTTAAACAGTTCATGTAATCCTGTGTTGATTAGTATTGCTCCATTTTCATTGGCAGTTTGGGTAGAGGTAGGAAAGACTTTTTGTAGGTCAGCTGGCCCAGGCTTTGCTTTGGGCTTCCTCTGATTCCTCTAGGGAGTGCCCAAATCTGAGTGCCCCCAGGAATGTGTAAATGGGTCTAACTTCCCTGACTGTCCTCCTCCCTTCCTGCTTTCCTCTGTTGGATCCTCAGTGCTCTCAGAGTTTACTGGATCTGTTGTACTTTGTTTTGTGTAGTTTGATAAATTCAGTCAGCTGAAGAAGTGATTGGAGATTGAAAGGTGCAGAATTTCCCAAACATTCAGCATCTTCAATTTACTGATTTGAGTGAAACTCATAGTGATTGTATTAATATTAATCACAGGTCTTCTCTTTCTTCACTTCATTCCCTCAAGCAGTGCATTTATATGTATGTATGAGGAAGCCAACAAAGGACAATTATAGGGTGGCTTCTGGGATGTGCCCTGAATCATGAGCACCCTCCTCATAAAGAGGAGTTGGCTGCAAGCTACTGGCAGAGAAGGGTCCTGCTTGTGGGGTTTGTTGTTCCTGGTCACAATGCAGAGATTTTGCAGCAGGGTGAGGAGCATGGGCATCAGTGGAGTAGTTCCCAGACTACTGGTAATCAGCAAGCAGCCTAAAGGGGAATTCTCCAAGTTCCCCAGATTTTTTAGGATCCAAAAGACTAATCCCTGGATCCCATTTGGGGAACCCTGTTTCCTTCTGAGATTTGGTTTTAAATGTTCATCACCTCTGGCTGTGGAGCAGTAGCATGGAGCAGTAGGGGTCAGCCTGTGGAGTTGTTGCAGAGGTACTGATGTCCCCACCGTGTGCATCTCAGAAGTTTTACACTGGACCACCCCAGGAGCCCCTCAGTCACCTATGGTCAGTGTGCAGGAGGTGCAGCCCCTCCTTGGCTTGGTTGGCAAGGAATCCAGCTGCTCTCCTGTGCCTGCTGGAGCCCAGAGGTGAAGGTGATTGCTTCAAACATGAATTCTTATCCAGACGAAAACACTGAATAGTTGGAACCTTTGAAACTGTTAAATTAGAATGCTCTTAAACATTTTTGAGAGTATTTTCTGCTTTTGTACTCCTGCACTGAAGAGATGAATTTAGTTGCAGCTGTAAACTTACATTTAACATTTTGAAATCTTTGTGAGTTTGCTGGCATTGAGGCGGCAGTTTGTCTTTTGATTACCTCCCTGCTGTATAGTATGATTTGTGATGGGAACTTTCTTCTGTCTTTCTAATAATCTGCAGTTTGAGTATTCTAAAAGCATTATTTATGCAGCACACTTGACACTGAACTATGTTGTGCTGCTTCCATGGAAACCTCTGACAACATATTACTGCCTGGTCTGACAGGTAAACAATGCCTTGTTTTCCCTTATGTCAGCCATCTCAAAAGACCTGCTATGTCAGACCAGAGGTCCATCTGTCCAGTGTCTTGTTTCTAACCATGGCAAATGACAAATGGCTAAGGAAAACTGCTGACACGGGCCAAGAATTTATCAGTACTGCTATAAGTGCAAACCTGCATCATTTTGGAAACTTGGGAGTAAAATATTTAATTCAAAAGTCTTTAATACATACATATATATATATATATATATATATTTCTTTTTTTCTTTCTGGATATTGTCATTTTTGGACCTATGAAATAATACAGAATAGGAACACAGGTTATTTTTTTTTTTAAGAGACTGCAGAGGTCTCTAGTATGACTGCCTGTGCCAAGCTGGGTCAGATGTGAAATCAGACCACATTTCTCAGGTCTTTATTTGGTTGTGTCTTCACAGACTCCAATGATGGACACTTCAAACTGTTTCTGGGGAACCATTCTTATTTTCCCACCTAGGAGATTATAAATAAGAAGTCAAGTGCTAGTGCTAGTAAACTCTGTACTTTGTTATTTAAAGGTAATCTATCTGAAATCTCTTTGCTTTATGTTGTAGACTCAAAGAATTTGCAGAGGGCACATTTTTAGGTATCTTTTGGAAATTTCTGTAAACTGCTGAAGATGGGAAAATACCCAGACACATTGTTTCAGAAATCAGGAGCTGTGAAGAGGATTATTATTTTAGTTTTTGGTGTGGAAATATATATAGGAGGACACTGAAGTAGCTGGTTGCAGGAAATGAGCAAGTGACCAGAGGTCACTTGTGCTGGGAGAATAAGTGTATGTCCAGTAAATTCTTGTTCTCTGCTTATCAGGCTGGTGTGCATTTCAGTATTAGAAGAATAATTTCATTTTTCCTTTTCCTGATGCTGGACATGATTTATTGAATTTATCTTGTCTAATTTAGAAGGATTTTCTAAGGAGAGTAATGCACACATTTGATTTTACTTGCTTGATTTCAGTAAAGATCAAAGATAATATCCATATACTTCATCCTCCCTAAATGTGTTATTTATAGCTGGCAAAAAGCTTCTTTATGGAAACTTTAATTAGGCTTAATTTGAGACCACTTCTTGGATTTCTTTCTTAAATTAATTTCTCAGTCTTGAAAACTGAGTCGATCTTTTTCTTCCTGCTTTCATAGAAGAAGGGCTCTGGTAGTCTCTTTAATGAATAGAAGTGCAGAGGTACAAAGTCTGCCAATACTTAATAATATTGTTAGAATAAGCACCATTAGACTACAGTCACCACAATAAGGTATCTTAATTTCAAACATGACAGCATGTGGTTGAATCACTCCCAGGCCAGAAAAGCATTTACTATATAGCTTTTCTTTGCAATAAACAGAATAATCAATGACTACAGTTGAACATGGCTTTCTTATGATCTTTGAAGAATGTTAAATAGTAGCAACAGAAATATTTTATTGTTCATTTGTTTTCTAGTTTTATGCTACTTGCTTTTTATCTGTTAAAGAGAAGAAATATTAGCAAAGGCTGTGTGAGAAAATTTTGCCAATATGTTTTAGCCGTCTTCTCAATGACTCTTTGAATCATATCCATCAAGGTAAATGCTTTTTCTCCCATTATTTAGTTTGTGACAAAGATAGTTTTTGGCTTTGTCTTTTCTTTCATGCTTTTAACCAATTTAACTCTATTGGGAAAAAACAAAAATGCATTATTAATACATTTTTACTGGTTATCATCCTCTTTGTTCATTCTGTGGTCATCTTACACTCATTAACTCTTGAAAAGTGTTGTAACCACTATGCTACATCCCCCTTTTCTAGGGCTGCCCTTTGGCTGTTTTGTAGCAGGGAAAGCTCTGAATTGAGCTCTATGACTTTCTGACTCAAGTGGCTTTCTGAGTTTATTTTGAATTACTTCTGATGTCTGTAATCTCAGGATACTCTTGACCCTCATGTGTCCCTTCTCAAATTCTTACTGCATCACATGGTAGTTCTTACTGGTGTCTATAAATGTTTTATCTGAATTTGTGTTCATAGTCTCTACTCAGGGGCTGTTTTCCACTTGATTTCCTTTTCTATTTACACCTCTTTTTATACTTTCTCTTTTAAAAATATTTTTGTATATGTTATCCTTTATTAAGTGCACTTTAACACAATTTCAGTCACATCTGCTATCATTGGAAAGCTCTTGAAAACATCAAGGGCTTCACATAATGAAAACATCAAGTGCTGCAATAGAGGCATCTATTGTCAGAAATAAATCTCTCCTCTCCTCTCCTCTCCTCTCCTCTCCTCTCCTCTCCTCTCCTCTCCTCTCCTCTCCTCTCCTCTCCTCTCCTCTCCTCTCCTCTCCTCTCCTCTCCTCTCCTCTCCTCTCCTCTCCTCTCCTCTCCTCTCCTCTCCTCTCCTCTCCTCTCCTCTCCTCTCCTCTCCTCTCCTCTCCTCTCCTCTCCTCTCCTCTCCTCTCCTCTCCTCTCCTCTCCTCTCCTCTCCTCTCCTCTCCTCTCCTCTCCTCTCCTCACCTTTTTTGTGTTCAGATGCAGAAGTGGTCTTCAAACCTTGAAGTCTTCTAAACTCTCATGGAGATGTTAATAGCACCTTTCTTCCAAAGATGTTTCCCTCCTCCTTCCAGAACCACATCTTTTTTAATTTTTCATGGTCAGAAAGGCAGACACAGGTGGCTTCATTCAGTGGATAAGGAGCTGCCATTTCTAGTAAAGGAAATACAACTTTGCCTTGGGCAAGGAACTTCTCTGCCAGGGCCTTAGTGCAGGAAGGCAGAAAGAGAGGCAAAGCTGTTGTGAAACCTGAGCAGTTGCTCTCTCTAGTTTTGATGAGAGCTTGTTGCTTCCATTGACCTCTGGTAGCCAACTTCCAACTGGCCATGTGCTTATCCTTTGCCCTGACCTTGACTGTGATAATCTCTTCAGAGGGAGTGTTTGCTTTTGTGGCTTTGGATTGCTTTATCAAGGAAGATGTTTTTCTCTGGCTGGAACCCTGAATTAGCTACCCAGCAGGTCACAGACAGCATCTTCACAGAGCACCCTCATTCCGTTGAGCTCTTCTTAAGGAGACCTTAAGGAGACCCTCCTCAGCAGGACAATGGTAGGGAGAAAATAAGACATTAAAAAACCTTATGGGTCAAGATAAAAGCTGTTTAACAAAGCTGAAGCAAAGGTTAACAGAGGATTTATTTTCTGTTTCCCATCAGCAATGGGAATCAGTGCCACTTTTCCCATCAGTGCCACTTTCCAGGGAACAGGCCTTCAGTACGTGCAGCAGTTGCTCCAGGGTAGAAACATCAGAGTAATGAATGCTGCAGCCTCCTCACTTTCTCTTAATTAATTGCTGAGCAGATATCATATGGTATGGAACATCCCTTTGCTCACTTGGGGTCAGCTGTCCTGGATGTGCCCCTTCCCAAGATTTTGACATCCCCCTCCCCACCCCCAGCCTACTGGTGAGGGAATTTTGGAGACAGCCCCAATACCCAGCCAGCACTGCTCAGCAGGAGCCAAATCAGTGGGGTGTCATCAGCTCCTTTCAGGTACCAATGCAAAGTACAGCCCTGTGGGGGCTGCTGTGGGGAAAATGAACTCCACCTCAGCCAGACCCAATGCAATAATACATGTCCACCCAGGAAAGAAAATGTTGCCTAGGCTGAGAGTAGGCAGCACCTCCTATTGCAGAAAAAGGAAATCTCTAGCAAGGATGTCACTTTACACAGCTCAGCTCAGGCAGCCTAGCAAGTTTACCATCAATCCATCATCCCCCTAAGAGGAAGGGATCCAGCATAACTGGTGCAGCTTTCCCTGGTGAGAACTGGTGATACCTTAAAGAAGATTCTCCCTGCTGAGTAACATCACGTTGCCAGGGGAAGAAAATCCTTCTTGCTCTCTGAAAGAGAACACAGCCTTTCTGACAGGCAGGCTTTTGGTTCAGTGTCAAAATGTGTACAAATGCTCAAGCAGGCAGCTAAATGCCCTCAGAATTTGTTAAGCTAATAGATATTTTTCTGCATAGGCTCCTAACAACTTCAAGGGATATCTAAAATATTTAAACAAAATTGCTCATCTGGTCTAGGGTAAATCCATTCATATGATAATTTGTAAGGTTGCTGCTCTTCCTTTATATTTCATTATTTGGGGAAAAAAAGTCTGTCTAATGCCTCATTTAAGATTCAGTGGAATCTCCCTTGCTTCGGTAATTTTCCTATTAAATTACAACTATTAACACTCATTCTTCACCCTAAAGGAAACCAATAGAATCATCCAAACTAATGAAGTTGTTTTCAGCAGCAAGCACCTCGTTACGGGGGTATTTCTAATTACTGTTAAAATGAACTGGAACACAATGCCTCCAGAATGGGATGTCCCAGAGCTATCAACCCAAACCATAAACATCTGTGCAACTCATAATCTCTTCATTTAACCTTTGTAATAGCAATACAACCTCAACTAATTTTTAAATGCTGATAGACATTGAAATAAATAGATATGAAAATGTCACTGACACATTTTAAATATAATTCTAATTTATGACCACTGACTCCCAGTGAGGAATGCAGTTTTTGTCTTTCAAAAAATAACTGTGCCACCTGGAGTTTTTCTTTCTCTTATATTGTCTAGTCTGAAGTAATTTTTTTTCTTTCTGCACTAATTGTTATATTTAGATATCATCACCCAGAAGACTATGTTGAGGAGTGATTAGGGTACAGCTTACACATCAGAATGCACGAGCTAACTAGAAAAGCAAAGCTTCAGATCAGATTTAATTAAGATAGCTTACACTCTCAGTTCAGTTTTCTGCCTAAAGCAAAGAAAAAAAAATGAAGATTAACAGTTTCTTCCAGAAACATGATACTCCTGGGACAGAAATTTAGAACTCCATAAGCAAAACAACTTTTACTCCTGTGAGTAGTCCTCCTGAAATCAGCATGCCTAGTTATGTGAGTAAATGGTACTCTGCATAAATTAATAATTCACAATCTGGCCATATAGAATCCTTGCTCTGGTGCAGATTACTAATTGCCTGTGAGTCATTCAAATAATAAAAAACCAGAAAAACAAAGTGATATTCATATGAGTAATGGCTTGCAGGATTTTTCTTTTTAGTTTTCATATATGGAAAACTGAAGCTTTAATACCTAAATAAATAAAATTGGGAATCTTCGACTGGAGCTAGCTAAAGGTCTGTGTCTGCAACTTATAACGCATTCACCTCCTTATGAGAAGAAAGGTGTTTTTTAATACCAGCAGCTTAGTCTATAAACAACATGCATAACTGTAATCACCATCAATTTAGTGCTCACATTACAGGGCAGTTAGAAGGTTGGGGGCAACTGAGATCCATTTCCATAAACAGCAGGCAAGTAAATAATGTGAGTAACTGCACTGGACTATCTATGTTAAATCTCATTCATAGATCATCCTTAGGCTTTAATGTTATACATGTATAGGGAAGCATGAGCCAAAATCTCTTCCATCCTTTCTCCTGCTTCTGGGTGCTAAGTGCTGGGCTTTGCAATGCTAACTGAAGTAGAAGGGCAGAAGAGTAATTTTATAAGCAATGGAATTATGAGGCCTGGTGTCCTTTGGATTTATATCTTTTGGCAGATGAAGGGAAGGGAGAGAAAGTATGATCTTCATCTGAACCTTTTCTCTTTGGGCTCTGTTTGAGGTATATACCCTCATTTCTATAAGCTGGTGTACTTTCCTTTGGCTGGGGCATGAACGGGATCATTCCTCTGCTTCTGGCCACTCGTTTATTTGCATGAAATTTGTAGAAACTTAATAATCTGTCAAACTGTTGTTAAATTGCATTAAGAGTCAATCTGTAGGTTCCAGTGGTATTGAGAATGTTATGCAAACACACCAGTCAAACACACTAGCTTCAATTCCACAGAAAAAACATGGTCTAAAATACAGAGGTGGCTTTTTTCAGTAAATTAGGTGAATAGTAAAAAGTGGGAATATTTTCAGTTTAAGATTCAGTTTAAGATTATAGATGTTGACATAATTATAATTTTTTATATAATCTGATCATCAGTGGGAAAAGGTGCTGTGGAGACAAGAAAGTCCCAGTCAGAGGCAATGGCTCACTTTGCTAGTTGCTATTCAGGTCGATAAGGACAGTTCTGTTTTCATTGGGTTGTTTATGACCTATGGAAACAGAACAAAGGTTGAAATACAAATAACAAAAACCATACTCTTAATGCAAATGATATCTCTATTTTTTCCATTTTTTATTCCTGACCACTCTCTGAGCCTTACTATAAAGCCTGACAGTAGTATATCTGTGCCCTGATAAACTGATACACAGGGAGAAAAAAGTGCCTTGGTTCCTAAATCTTGTCCCCAAAGTGCAGAAAATTATGCAAAAATTTTTTTCAGAAAGTTGTTTAAGAATGTCTTTGCATGGTCTGAAAGAAGACACAGAAACTGTTGTGAAAGAGGCAGACAATTGACTGGCATAATTTGCTGCATAGAGAGAACAGGGAGACAGGGTAAGTGACAAGAATAACAGCACCAACTGACAGAAATGTACCTGTGTCATGAGCAATTCAAAGCCTACTCAAGGATATTATCCTGCTGCACATCAATACAGAGCCTGAGTTGAACTGGAGACGCTGGGTGATTTCACTGAGACTTTATCTGTTTTTCTCCTTTTTTAGGTAATATTACTGACAGGGGTTTTGATTTGTTCTTGTTTTAAATTATGGCCATCATTAAAAACTAGTTTGTAGCTGTTTTGCTTTGTAGTTCGTGCAGGTTGTTTGAAAGCCTTTGGAGTGAAAGAAAGAAGCAGGGCCTGGAGAGGAGAGCTGGGATGGAGAAGAGAGCTGGGGCAGGTGGAGCTGTTCATGGCACTCTTCCTGCAAGGCTGCAAGGAAGAAAGTGGTTTTGCAGCTTTCCCTCAAGGAACCATGTTCCAAATTTGTGCCATTTTCTTTTCCAGGCTAAGACACAGAGGTGTCAATGCTGTGTCAGATCAGAGGTGAATCTGGCTGCTCATCCTGTATTTGACAGCGGTCCATAGCAGTGGTAGAAGAGGGTAAGATGCCTGCAGCCATACAGCCTCCTGAGCTTCAAAAACCTGAATGACATAAGTATCTCCTATGAAGACAGAAAGAGAGAGTTGGGGCTTTTCAGCCTGCAGAAGAGAAGGCTCTAGGGAGACCTTAGAGCAGCCTTTCAGTACCTAAAGAAGCCTACAAGAAAGCTGAAGAGGGACCTTTCAGAAGGGCATAATATGGTGACAGCCCAAGGGGGAACAGCTTTAAAGTGAAAGAGAGTAGGTTTAGATCAGACTTAAGGGAAAAAATCTTTACTGTGAAAGTGGTAAGAGACTGGCCCAGGTTGTCTAGAGAACTTGTGAAGGCCCCATCCCTGGAAGTGTTCAAGAACAGCTTGGATGGGGCTTTAAGCAGCCTGATCTACTGGAAGGTGTCCCTGCCCATGGCAAGAGGGTTGGAACTGGATGATCTTTGGTTCCTTCCAACCCAACACATTCTGTGATTCTGTGATAAGTACCTTTAATAGTCTTTGGTCAATTTAGTTTCCATTATCTTGTCTACTGTCCTTTGGAAGCCTTGCATGTCAATAGGATCCAGGAGGTCTTGTATTTTATTTCCCAAAAAGACTCCGTTCACAGCCATTTTGCACCTTTGTTTTGAACTCTGTGATCTGACTTTCCTGGAGCTGCACATAAATCTGGTGATTCACAGGTCTGCAGTTGCCCTTACTAATCTGATACTTATAGAAGGATCACTGAAATAATGAGAACCTAAATTCATTGAAGTCATTGCCATGACATCATCTATGAAGAAAGATGGCAGGTGTTTCCTGCAGAGCTGGGATAGTGAACTGTGATCAGATTCAAATACAGTAATCCAGTTTGAACATGATGGACCAAATGATCATTATGCTCAGAAACATGGTTAGGGGAAAAGATAAAGTTTCTTAGACTTTAGAATTAAATAAATCATGATCTGTGGAAACACCAAGAGATAAAGTCTGAAGAATTTACACAAGTCCTTTTTTTAGTCCAAAATATAAGATTATAAAGGTAAACATAGGTCCAGAAGCATGAAACAGCTGATTTGAAATGAGCATGTGCAATGGAAAGCTTTAACTGTTCTTTTAAATCTATTAGGTCTACTAATCTTAACTCACTTACATGGATCATTAGAGATTCAATGCTGTCAGTGATCTGAATAAATCATTTGGCAATACTGATGGAGACTAGCCAGAGGACATTACAACAGCAGCCACTTGCTTTGTCTTTCTGAGCTGTGAATGAATCCTTTCCAACAAACTTTTAAGAGTCTCATTTGTCAGAAGCAGTAGCCTTCCTACTAATTTATTGTTTTATGTATAATGAACCCTTCCTTGAGCATGATAACATTCTCTTTCTAAATGCACCCTTTTCTATGTGACAAAAATGTGGGGAAAATTAAAGCTTCTTTTTGGTGTAATTATGGCTTGATTCTTTCCCTCTTCCTTCCCCAGACAAACTGAACTCATACAAGGGAAAGTGTGACAGAAAGCTGTTAATTTTGTTGACAGCATTGCTTAACTGCAGAGATTAATCTTCATATATGACTGTTTTTTAAAATCTCCTATTCATCACTGAATTATGCCCAGGTGAACTACTCTGGAATAACAGCATGCTGAAATTTCAGAACATTTTAACAATCTACAAGAGATAGTGCAATATGTCAAAAGAAGCTAATTTTCCCCAAAATTCCTTTAAAATATAGTAATAGTGATATGGCATAACATTTATAGGGAAATCTGAGAGCATTCCACAGAAAACTAGGAAAAAGCAACAGAAGGGCAAAAGTGTTGGGCAGTTTGCAGCCATGGCACACACATGATTGTCATTAAGAATATTTATTTCCAAACTGCTTTGTTTTTTTACTAGCTCATTAGATTAGCTCCTCATTGTGGAGAGATTTATCTGAGATTAAGAATTATAACAAGCAATGTTATGAACTAATAAGCACATCTAATTTGGATGTTGTTAGAGCATTAAATGGAATTAGTGACAGCACCATTTCATTTCATTTTCGTGAGGTTATTATCACCTACATATTCCTTCCATGAAATGGGACCGTAGCTACTTCAGTGGCTATAATGGGAGCACACACAATATTTCTTTGTTTCTGTTTTTAGGTCGGCTATCACTATTAGATCATGTTCATCATTAGGGAGGAAAAGTGCTCTATTAGAGGGAGGCTTTTCCTTTGGTGATACAGGGAATATTAGGTGGGGGATTGGAAAGGACCTTAAAGATCATGCAGTTCCAAACCCCTGTCATCAGGAATGATCTTTTTTTGTCTTAATGTGAGAGAACAGGGAGCATGCACCTGGATCTACATTTTGCAGCAAGTAATTGCCAGGAGTATCCTGACAGCTTCTCATGCCAGGGGAGGCAGGGGGAACAAGCCTTCCATTTTGCAAAACTTCCATGCAGGGTGTGGTTCAGATGTGCTCCCCACCTCCCTCTAATCAGGGCCACCAAGAGCTGTGGCATTTATCAGATGGCTTCCCTTCTTCAGGTCTTCATTCACAAATTCATTTCTGTGCAACGGTGCCCAGGACAGCGCTAATGAGTTTGCTGAAGTGCTGCAAGCAGGATGGCCATGGTTTTGTGGCGCTCTGCCCAGGTTAATCAGCCCTGTTTCTCAGCAGTGTTAATTAGGCGAAGCAGAGATCTCTGTGGTGGTGAGTATATTTGTTCTGATGCTCAGTTATTTCAGGCAGCTCCGCGTTGCATTGCACTGTGCTGCTAGACCTACACTCAGCATCAAGGACATTAAGAGGCAACCCTGTCCAATAGCTCTGTAGGCTTCCAGCTCTCTCTCTTCCAGTAAATGTGGTCAAGTTTTTCATCACAAATTATCTCAGAGATACTCCTTAGAGACAGACCTAATGCTGGACTGAAACATTGCTCCCGTGCTATGAGTAGAAACACTGTCATTGACTGAGATGAGATGAAATCACCATTCCAAGTGAGCAGTGTGAAGTAGACAAACTTGTTTGAAATGCTGCAAGTTAAACAACTATCTAAAATGTGAGTGTTGGACATTAGCATGTCAGGTGTTAATGGCTTTTGTCAGTAGGCACCAGAGGCAGAGCAGCTTTGCTGGCAAAGGTAGGGAGCTCGTTTTACCAGTGCTGGGTAACCAGTACCCCACTGTGGCTTACAGCTATAGAAACCAGTGCTCAGAGCATGCAGTTGCCCAGTGCCAGGGACAGCTAAATTATACCTGTCACTTTGCACCCCTGGGACAACCTCGCCAGACTTGCTAGCATGGGTATGGAAAGCTAGGGATGGCCTGAGCAGCCCTTAGGGATGCCAAAGATCCGATTTGCACATTAAAAAATCAGGAGTGAAGAAATAAAACATTCTCAGTCTACACTGAGGGATGGCTGGGGAGCAATTCTCCCTTCCAGCTGAACAAGGCTTGTTATATTTTTTAGGTTGAGTCCCAATTTAGCTTCTGTACCATCTGTTTTCTGTCATGGCCAACACTATAATTATTATTGAAAGACAATCTCCTCTGTACAACCTGTGCATAGTGAACACCCTATGGCATCCCATGTGGCACCTCCTGGGACATGCTTCAGGCCCCTAGTTTGGGAGCTGCAGGGGAATACTCATGGTGTGTCTCCACAACGGGGTGCAGCAGCTGGCTCAGTATCTCCACTGCTTGGCCTTGTAAAAGTTTCTTCTCTCTTTCTTCACAGGTGATCCAGAGGCTGTGGAAATAAAATAAGAACTGGAGTGTGAACTGTCGCAGACATTTTTTCATAGAAATCCTTTTCTTTGGGATTTGTTTATCTTCTGGGAAGCTGAGGCCCCAGAAGAAGAATGTAAACAATTGTTATCGGCTGGTGTGGAATGCAACAGGTGCAGCGGGGATTGGGCTTCTGTGAGTGTTTGGATTTGCTGACCACTCATAGGAGAGTTTGTCCTTGCTTTCTGCTGGACACAGAACTTTGTTATTCATTCTTTTCTATGCTATTCTTAGCTTAGCAGCCTCTGCAACTTCTCTCTTTATTCTTTTTAGTATAGTGATAATGTATTATATATCATATATCAATTAATCCAGCCTTCTGATCATGAACTAAGATTCTCGTCCAGTTCTCTCACCCTGAAGACCTCATCAGGTCGCTGTAATAGTGAACCTGTTTCTTCTTACAGAAGAAATGGGTTATGCCTGACATGGTCAAACCATTACAGTGCTTGCTCTCTGTTTGCTCCTGTGGCAGAGCTTTCTACTGCTGGTATCGTCTGCAAAATTAACATGGAGAACAGGACAGAGGAATCCATGAGGGGACCTACATTACAGAATCATAGAATATCCTGAGTTGGAAGGACCCACAAAGATCATCGAAGTCTGGCTCCTGGCCCTCCACAGAAGGAACCAAGAACGTGGGAGTGTCCAAAGTCCACTCTGGCAGGCACCTGGGAGAAGGCCTGTTCTCACTAGAGAGTGTATCAGGACAATACTTTGGTTTAAGGGAAGTTAAACTTTGCAATGTCCTACTTGTGAAAGTTCATAGCAATGCAATTGTCATCCTAGCAAAATCAGAGCTAAACACTGAACGTGGCCTGCTTTCAGGCAGAAATATCTCTATTCTTCCTATTTTCTTTTCTTTTTAAGAAAATTATGCAGGCCTGCTTGAATCAGAGTATACTGATTGGATTATTTATGCTGCATTTGATAAAGTAATTGAAATAAATTGGAGTGTTAATGATGACGCACTGTTTTGGTGAACTCCCATGGTATAAAGATCAATAACAGGGAATTAGGCTGTTTCACAAAAATATTTTCTGAAGTTATGGTCTTTGATCAGTTCTCCTAAGTAAATTGACACTGCACTGATGGTCATAAAATCAATGTGAGGTGACAGAAACTGGGTTGCTGTTTTTGTGGAACAAGAGCATATCCTCTGTGTGCCGTACACATTATTTTTTCTCTCTTGTGACCTTTTTAAAATCTGTTGGCAGGGATAAAAAATCATATTCACCCACAATATTTCCCTCCAAATGGGATTGTAACGTAGTCCCTTCCCATAGCTATGGCTCATCTCTTGACCTCCAGCTTCCCACATAATCCAATTCACTCCTCCTCTTGCTTGATGCCCCAGAGACATCTGCTGCAGCTCTGAGGTGAATCTCTGCTCACTTATCTGAGTGCCATGTGCTCCCTAAGCACCTCTGTCTAGGGAAGACTGTGACTTCCTTGCCTGCAGGGGTAGCCACAGAACAGCAAAAGAAAAGGCCACCTCTCCGTGCCTGCAGAGCTGTCATCCGCCAGCACCTGTCTCTGCTCAGCCGCGCTGCAGCGTGTGACTAATAGCAGTGGGCTGCTGCTCGGCGCTGCGCATCAGGGCAGAGCTCAGCCCTCCCCTGCCATGCCTGGGAGCACCGCTGTGCTAAAGGTGCTCCAAACGTTTCCTGCGATATTATCAGTGAGTGCAGCAATGCAGGGACATGCACTAAATACACGCTGCCGCTGTCGGCTTTAAGGATAACCGCACTGGTAGAGGTAGGGAAAAGGTATCAAAACAAACCTTTGGCTCTCAGTGGATGTGATGTGTACTGTTGGAAGTAAAAGTACGGATAATCAGGAAACTATTCTGCTGCATCAATATGCTTGACAAGCTGAAAAATAGCTACAAAATTTCATGAATATTTCTGTGTAAATTGCATTTAAACTAATGTTAGTGCTTCCCCTTGTAGATTACGAATTAGCAACTATTCTTCTGTTAATGTAAATTTAACTTGTTGTTGTTGTTCTCTGCTTTTGTACCAGCTCTACTCCAGTAGAAACTGAAGTGCAAACTTCTCAAAGCGTCCAGATGGCAACAATAATTATTATCTTTAGCTACCATGATTATGTTGTCCAATCTGTGATATTGTAAATCAGTTTTCAGATGGTCACAAGAGTTGTAGCAAGTTTGTGAAAAACATTGCTCATTATATGTTTCTTCAGAAGGATTGAACCAGAGCACTGCAACTCTTTCAACATAAGTAAATCAGTGTGGAAGTTTAGATCTAAAAGGGACTCTGAGTGTGGAGAGACCAGTGTGGTGGGATGCACACAGTGAGGAACCCATCAGTCATGTGGCACAGAGTCTAGGTTTCTCTGAAATCCACACTCCCAAAGCGGGTTCAATCAAGGGCTGTGCTATTTTCTCTTACTGGAACCAAACTGAAGTGTAAAATGAGACAAGTATCTTCTTTGGGCCAAGGCAAAAGCATGACATTCAGTTGTAGCACCACTGATGTTCAGCACCACTGAAGTGAGGGTTCAGCCCTAGTGCAATTTGTGAGATTTGCATGTTTTAATTACAAGCTTGCATAGGTTTTGCCCTCCAGAGTTTATTTTTCCCCTTAACCTAATTCTATCCAATCTGTCATCTTTTCTTAGTAGCATTCTGAGGCCACAATTTTTTTTCTTGCTGAAAATATTATCTTTAAGTGTTTTATATTTGCAGGGTAATGGTGACATTGAAATGAAAGGAATGACATACTGATTTTTAGCAAGGCTTTTATAAATTTTCTTCTTAGATTTATGATGTATCATTTGATTTACAGCACTACCGTTTTTGTGTATGCTGCTATCTATTAACATTTCTATAATAGCCCTTATTTTTGAATTCTCAAAGGCTAAAGTAACACATTTTTACTCTGATATTTTAAAATTTGGATAACTTGATAGTCACAATTGCTGACTCTTAATAAGAACAGAGCTTGTTTTCCAAGATACTATTTTATCTTGAGCTCTTATGCGGAAAAAAATGCTGTTTAAATTTTAAAGGTCCCAAAACTTACTCTGACAAATAAATCTGTCTTTTGGTGCTCTCAGAATTGCTCCTGAGTTTGATGTATTTTAGAATTTTTAAGGTCTCCAGAATTTTTTCCTGAAGATTATCAGTAATCAAAGGTGCTAAGCTTCTATTTTCTCAAGGCATGAAGACTGAATTAGTTTTTTTTTATAATTAACTCACTGTAGTATCTTGATTGGAAGGAGATAAAGGACTTTTCCTTCACAATCCTTCTGACTGTACATTTATGGCAATTAAGAGCCTATTTATGGTGCAGAGCATCTTTTCCCATGCTGAAGCATAGGAATGCTGCCCAAGTGAGTGCCTCTTCCTGTCTGTGTGCATTATTGGGGTCTGGTCTTGCCACCATCAAGGGTATATTAATAGATGGTATTTTCTTTCCTGCTAAAGGGAAGAAAAATGATGGCTCAGATAACTATTACAAACTCACAGGAGACCATTCAACTTCCACAAGGCTCCAGTTTGCCTTTTGCCCATCACTGGCCAATACTTGTCAATGGAAACTTGTCTTCTTAACTGAGTCATGGTGTTACCTGCCCAGGCCCCTGCTGCTCTGTGAGAAAGATGCTCCCTTCCTTCATGGTACCCATGAAATTTATGAATAAAGTTTCAGAGAAAGGCACAGGACTATTTTCAAAGACTGGTAGGAGAAGGAATGTAATGTTTTCTTGTTTGCTAGTTAATGGGCAATTGCTTTCAACAGTAGAGAAATATGGATGTACAAGCATGGCAGGAATATAATAGAGCAGTATTGCAAAAGGGATTACTATGTTTAGAAATAGATATACAGAACTGTTTGAAAACCATGAAAATATTTCTGTCTTGGATTAACTCCAAGGTCAGGTCTGTTTAAGGTGACAACCTGCCAGATGTCAGTCTTGTGGCAAAATCCTCAGGTCAGCTATTGCCTTTATTGTCCAGGAACAAGCACTGGGGTGGGCTTGCTTGGTCCTTTGTGGATGAATCACCTCCATGGCTGTCTTTAATCCCTGCATTCACAGCTCCATGGTACTTAGGCTGGTCCAACACCAGGAGTGTGATGGAACCCACAGCTTTAGAAATAATCCTAAACAGTGGTTATTTTGTCTATCATAGCCATGGCTCTTGACTGTCCGTTGTACTTCCTATTTTTTGAGCACACTGCCATATAACGTGTGAGCAATTTACAAGGTAGTGAACTACAAGGTGGACATCTAATGTGACTTTTTTCCTTTTTTTTTCCTCTTAGTTTGATGTCCATTAATTCTGTGTAATCCAAGATTGAAGATGTGGTTTGTAGGGTTCCACCACCCCCCCCCTCCCCCCCTTAGTATAAAAGTTTCACAGTAATTAGTGAAATTTTCTGCAACCTTTAAAAGTGTCCTGAGAGGTTTTTACCCCCTAGTTCATTAGGTAGCCACAGTTAGGCTTTCTATGATATAGCCTAGGGTTGTGTGCTTGTATGGAAGGCAAGGAGGTGAGTGAAGATGATGATAAGAAAGGCCACTGTTATGTCTCATGTTCTCCTTGCTCCTCCACAAACATGGGTTATTTCTGCTGTGATTTGGGAGCAAGTATGTCTTGGGCAGATTTCACATGGAGATCAAAACAAAGATGAACAAGATGCTTCAGACAGCACTGCTGAAGGAAAAGGATAATAAATGCTGCCCAAGCTAAGAAAAGAAAAGGGGAAAAATCTACTTCATATTATCTTGAGACTGTTGTCTAAAACAGATTACATTTAAGGCCTGTCTTTTAAAGATGTATAGCAACACCTGTTTTTGCAAAGCCTTTGAATATAGACAAAGCAAAAACCTGCTACTTGTATGACAACTGGACTCCATGTACAAAATAACAAGGCTTTTTCAGACCACATCAGGCACATTACCACTTACTTTCCTGGCAAGAATGAAGAAGAAAGATGCAGCATAAATTTGCCACTGAAGATGATAGTTTGTCTAACTTTATGCCTTGAATCTTACTGGAATCCTCTGATTTAGGAGCATAGTGACTTCCCTTGAGACTTTGGCTGCTGCTCTTATCCCTCCCAGCTGTCCTCTTATCTCTACTGCCAGGCTAGGTAGAATCAGTGAAGGGATTTTAGAAAGCCATGATGTTGGCTGTGGCCTTTGCATGTCTTTTTCATGAGTATTAGGGCTGTCCATATGGTGAGTGGAGAGGGGAGGTGGAAATCTCTAAGCCTTCTCAGCTATCCTAAAAGATAAGATCACTGAAATATTCAATGATAAATGCTGTCTGTGTACTGTTTTAAAGATGTTGTGGCTATTCAGTTTGCTTTCATGGTGGAAATAAAGCCTTGAAGGAGAAAACACCTGTTCCTGAAGGGCCAGGAGTATCTTGTGCTTCTGCCAGAGTGCTAAGGATACACTAAGTGCAAATCTTGCCAGCTGGCAAATTTTCTTGAAGGAAGGAAAAACATCCTCTAAAAGACAAAATCCTTTAGACAATACTTTTTCTCCCCACCTCATTTAGAGAAAAGCAACAGAGGTGCAGTAATGGCAATGTCTGACACAGCTGAGAGCAAGCCTGTGCACAGTGGTTGGAGGGAAGATACAAGGGCCAGGATTGTCTTTTAATTTGTCCATTGTCTGAGGATGAAAGAAAACTGCTGTCAGTCACAAAGTGCAAAGGAAGATATTCTAGTGTGCTTAGGACTGCAAAAGGGACTCTTTTATGCCTTCAGTGATCTATGACTAATTTCTGAAATAAAACCTTCAAGTCACCTGCAAAGCCAGTTTCATAGAGAACAGTAACAAACATTTCTTCTAGGAGTTCTGGAGGGAAAAAAAAGAAAAGGAAAAAAGAAAAAAATTACATTCCTGCCCTTTATTTTGTCTGGTATTATCTGCTGTACAAATGTCATTAAGTGACATTTTTCTCCTACAGGCCATCCAGTATATAGGAGGATTATTATTCCTCCTTCTCTCTTCCACTGAAAAACAGATAGTGGCTGACAGTTAATGAGGAGGACTCTAATCTGACAGCACTATGAAAGCTACTGACAGAAAAGATCTGGATAGTGGCATAAGAAATTCCTTCTATCTCAGGCTACCATTAAGGTGCCTGTCTGCAGCTGGGAAGTCAGGATATTCTCCTCTAATCAAAGCTTGTTAGATCTGTATCCTCTTGTACGTCTGCAACCTCTTTAAGAGGAAAACCCAAAACAGCTGTGGGGAAATAAGAAAATAAAGGCATTCAAAATATGAGGACCTACTAAGATTAAATTCCTAAAGAGGAGTTTGTTGCCATCATTCTGTGCTCAACAGTTAAGCTGTATTTTGCTTTCACTTGCAGTGTTATGCCTGAGTAACTCCATATGCATATATATGGATATAGAAATGGAGATTTCACCATGGCAGGTTCTGTGTTTCATGTGGGACTTTCCAAACTGAGGGATGTGATGTCTAAGTTTACATGACAAACAACCTCCTTCTGATTTTGGATGGTACAAGCTGTTCTGGATTACTTGCATGAACAAAATCCATCCCCTCAGCCACAGCCCTGTCCCTTCAATCCCACTCTGTGGTACAGGTATTGATATTGCCCTGAGGTGGCCCCTAAGTGTTTCAGAGCAGAAGTTTATTCTAAATATGCACTCAGGATTTTTACTCTGGTATGCTCAGGCCTATGGTTTAAAACTATTTAAACTCTGGACACTGCTGGTGTTAGAGACAGAAGTTTCTAACTGATGAAGTTTCCAATGATGAATGTCAACTATTTGGACACAGTATTGAAGTGAAGGGGAGATGACCATCCTTTAATGCATCGAACTCCGGTTTATTGATCGATCAGTCACTTTAAATAACAGTGTTAACGAACTTCACGCATATTCCAAAATCCACATTCATGATAGGCTAACAGAGAAAACTCTAACCACTCCTTTTGTTTTACAATACCTATAATTGTTTATTAGAAACAAAACCAGTGTTCCCACTGTGATATGAAAAGTTCCCAAAACTTCCACATCTGTTCTCAGGGTGCCATCTTTTCCCAGAGAGGGTGTTTTGCTTGTTATGGGAAGACTGTCTGAGAACCTTATTGTTTATAAAGTGATACATGAGAGAGTCTAATTGTTTATAGTAATCAGCCTGGGAACTGCTTTTGGAACTGCTTTGCAACTACCTTTTACTTTTCTCTCACTGTATGCCTTCATGGCCTTTTTCTTTAGGCCATGCTTGAACTAAACTCCCAACATTTCCCCCGTCTTTTTCTTTTTGAGAAAGGAGGTTAGTTTGCCACGTTTTCTCTATCATCCTACTAACCATTTTTTGGATACAGCTACAGAAACAAGGTAATATAAGTAAAAGCAATAAAAGTACACCTAATATCCCTATAGCATATTTTACAAGGTTTCTTAACCACGGTCCCAATCCTAAGCTTTTAAGCCATTCATCAATTCCCAATCCTTCTTCTTCCTTAAGGCTGTTAAGCCCTAGTCATAGCTCCTTTAACTTAGCATGAATAGATACAGAATGATCAGATAAGTTCATGCAACACATCCCTTCAAACTCTTCACACCCATGGCCTTGTGCTAGCAGTAAGAAATCCATGGCAGCTCTATACTGTAAAACAGTGTGATTAACACTCTGTACATCTGCAGTTAACATATCTAATATCTGTGATGTCTTATTCAATTCACCCTTAGCCCAACACCCTATTTGTTTTGCTAGAGTCATTGCTTTGCTTGCAATGAAACCATCACTTGTTTAAATGAGAGCTGAAACCATCACTTGTTTAAATCTACTCCAGAACAACGGATCTCCTATTTGACTACAGTCTAAGTTATGTAAGCTGCGCCTTTGCCTGCTTGTCTTATGACTTAGTTGCATTAACACAGATATATTAGGGTGGAATAATGATAACTTGCCTAAATAACAAGATCCACCCTGCGGCTGGGCTGGTATTCCATTCCAGGCTCTATCTCCACAAATTAAAAATATTCCTGTAGGTAATTTCTTAGGTGTCATGATACTAGAGCCTTTACATTGGTTATAAAGCTGTTTGGACACTATGTCTGGGCTTAGAGATGAATCTAGAGTAGCCCATGTCTGTTTATGCTGATTCATCTTTTGAAAATTAGAGTAATCAAAGCTGAACCACCCACCATTGGAAGTGCTGGTCATGCTAGCATTTGCACTTCCAAAAAGAACTAACTCCTCAGGTGGGGAATGCAAAGGAGTATTAAGTGATTGAATTAACAGGCATTGGCGATAGCTGTCACTCTGACTGGCAGTATACCCTTTTTGTGCAGGCAATTTAATATTTACCATATTGTGCATACATAAGGCAAGATTATTAATAAGACTGCAGAACTCTTGAGGAGACCATACTGGAAGACCTACCAAACACGTTTGAAATGGGTTAGTAACTCCTCCAAGGCTGAGACAAAGTGATGACTGATTAATCTGTCTAGCAAGTGTTATCCATACATTATCTCTAGATTGACTAAAATGTGTTACCCTTAATTCTTCAGCTACCACTACACCAAGCAATATAACAAAAGTAAACCTCATTTTTCTGTTTTTACTTTGACCTTCTTTTTCTTATCAGTTTTTAACCTTGCTGTTCTCAATACCTGAAGACCACACCTTTGTAACCTTCTAATGCAGTGATCTAATGCCTGATTGGGATCTCCTTTTATAGGCCATACAACAGAATGTTGTGTTAAAGGTACCAGTTTTCTACACCTTACAGAGGCTATATATGATGCACTTTGAGCTTTAACCCTTTTCAAAATATATTGTATCTCCCACCGATAATAGGCCAAGATTTTTTGCTCATGAGATTCATAAAGGTCTAAAGCTGAGGCAGTGTTTAGCCCTGTTTCATTCCGTAGTGCCCGCTCCCAATTATGTTCCCAGGTATGTCTATAATTACACGTGTTACACTATAAATGAAAAAGTGACAACTGATCCACCCAAAAGGTCTTATCACAACCCCCACAACACAGTGCAACCCAAGCAGCACAATTTGGGCTGTGACATTCAAGGCAGTTCTCTTTTGCCAGTCCTTTTATATGGAAAGATGATAATGATTCAATAATGTCAATCAGTTCCCTGGTCGTCCGGCAACGGCGTGTTATGGCCCTGTCGATCGCCTTCGAGTGTCCCTTCAGTTGAAGCAGTAGTGGTCTCAGGATCAGGAGCAGCTTCTTCTCCAGACGGTCCTCGAGATTTTCACATCCACCCTTTTCTTGGGTTTCCCAGAAAAGTTCAAAATCAATTTACAGTCTGTAATCCTTTAGTCATTTAGCTCAAATGGCATCAGCTGGGCAATTCTCAGTCCTTTGTTGATTTGGAGTGGTGGGAAAGCACTTAAAATATTTAACTTAGCAGACTTATTTTCAAATCAACAGAACTTAACTGGCTTCAAAATTCTATGGGCTAAATGTGTTACACTCTTTGCAACATAAGAATAGGCAATTCTAATAACTAAATAGTATTTTCAGCTAGCAAGGTTTCTCTGATGTTTACAACACTTTGAACACAAGTCATAAAATAAACGCCTATCGTAAAAGCATAAATCTATCTAGCATCACTTAAACTCAATAGCACTTATACTTAAAATACTTAAACTTAAAATATTTAAACTTAATAGATCTTAACATTACTTAAACTTATCTTTACTTAAACTTAATAGATTTTTAAATCAACAGAACTTACATGTAAAATGTCTTAATTCTAACAAAACTTAACTATAACAAAACTTAACTGACTTTAAATTCTATACAACTTAAACCAAATATAATTTAAACTTAACAGAATCTAACTTAACTTAAACCTAATATATAATTTAAACTTAATAGATCTCGAACTTAACAGAAAATAAACTCAACAAACTTAACCCCAATAGCATTCAGCATTCAACGGCACTTAACAGATAATTTAACTTAAATTGCTTAATAACAGATAACTTACCATAGACATAAAACACAGCATTCACTATCACTCACCCACAGGCCTGACTCCAAAACACTAAATCAAAACAACCTTTCTCACGTTTTTGCTGCAGCATTTATACCAAAAAGCACACTCATACAATCTCACTCATACAACCAATCCAACACATCTTAACATTTTTAAATTTTTCAAAATATAATTTTAGAGTCTGATGTTCCACTGACTGAGCCATCCGGGCTTCTGATGTTAAAGTCTCTGCCAATAGAGGTGATTTCAAGACAGCATAACCAATGCCGAGCCAAACCGGCCGAAATTTGACCCATGCATACAGTACGCTGATTCCTGTTTCAGTCTCTGCCAGGAAGAACAAAAGTGCCTTTAACTTTCTTTGTTTACCATCACTGGTTTCTCAATTTCAGCAGGGATCTTTTCCTTTTATTGACAAAAGTCACAATTATTACGGCTGTTAGGTCTTAAACTGAATCTTTTGCTGGCTGTGGGGGGAGGGAGAAAAGCTCCCGCTGCAAAAAGCGCTCCAGTCTCGCGGCGCGTGTGTCGGAGCGGGCGAAAACCCCCCCACTGCACTGGACTCTTTGTTTACTTGCCGGCAGGCTGACTCCGCTGCAGGCACCGCTGCACCCGTGGCGGCTCCCCCCGCGGCGGCTTCGCTCTCTCCCGGGGCGGCACGCCTCAGCTCCCGCGACGGCGGCTCTGCTCTCCCCGCCGCTGCCTCCGCTCCCGCCGCTACAGCGCAGCATTTCAGGCGGTCGCTCACCGCGGCTGCTCACCATGGCGGAGCGCCCGTGCCGAGTTCGGAGTAGCACAGCCCCGCAAGCACCACGAGCTGCGGCCGCTGTCTTGCACTCAGAGAGATAGTAAAACAGTATACATCACTCGCCCTGGCTTGCTTAGCTTCTTGGCAGTTTTACCACTCTCTAAAGCAGCCTCTGACAATAAATCACCGAATTCACGCAATTCCGTTAACTCGTAAACCATACGGAAAATCCCTCTACCGTAGCCGTAAGTCCAAAGTCCTGTTAAATCCTTTTGCCAATCCATCCCCTTTATTTGCCTTTTTTGTAAAAAAGTAATAAAAAGTTCATATACGGCTTGCCTTTCCATACCTATAAGTGCGCACTTTGCAGCTTCTCAAGGCGTCAGCCGCACGTATCAGCCAGGCCCATCTATATAGGCGTCCAGGGCACTGCGCGTATCGGCGGGTTTTCCTCCGCTTTGTCTTTGCGCTTATTTGCCGTTCCGGCTGCTTCGGAACCTGAACCAGTCTTCACTTCCCGTGGTGTTCGCAATCCCTGTGGTGTTCGTGATCGTCATGGTGTCCGCTATCACATCCGGGTGTCACCATTTATTGAAGGGGAGACGACCATCCTTTAATGCATCGAACTCCGGTTTATTGATCGATCAGTCACTTTAAATAACAGTGTTAACGAACTTCACGCATATTCCAAAATCCACATTCATGATAGGCTAACAGAGAAAACTATAACCACTCCTTTTGTTTTACAATACCGTTAATTGTTTACACAAAACAAAACCAGTGTTCCCACTGTGATATGAAAAGTTCCCAAAACTTCCACATCTGTTCTCAGGGTGCCATCTTTTCCCAGAGAGGGTGTTTTGCTTGTTATGGGAAGACTGTCTGAGAACCTTATTGTTTATAAAGTGATACATGAGAGAGTCTAATTGTTTATAGTAATCAGCCTGGGAACTGCTTTTGGAACTGCTTTGCAACTACCTTTTACTTTTCTCTCACTGTATGCCTTCATGGCCTTTTTCTTTAAGCCATGCTTGAACTAAACTCCCGACAACACAGCTTCTTTTTGAGAACATGCAATTATTTAACTTCTGAGATCTTTTACTGTGCCTGAAGAAGGGGTTAATGCAGACCTATATTGGAGACTATGAGACAGGCAGTGGTGGGAAGTGCAGCAAACAAAATGTGACCAGAGAGGTTAAAACAAGGTTTTGTTTTCAGAGAGTCTGGAGCACTGAAGACTTTTTGTACCAAGCTTGTTGCTTGTTCAGTCTTTATTGAACTTTTCCAAAGAGTTGTCCCTTATATGTGTATTTCAGTAAAAAAGAGAAACGTTGCTTTGATGTAGGTTTTCTTTCTTCGAGCAAAGAACAGGCCATCCAGGTGCTCAACCCCTCCTAACAGGAAAACTTGAATAAGGCAGTCATCCTACCCAGCCTGTCCCTTGTATTTTGTAGAGCTAAACTTTATGCATTCTTGCCAAATCTCTGATCATTTTTGGAGCTGAAACATATAAATGCATACTGTATTCTCTGTATTTTTCCCACTGCTATGTTGTCTGCTCACAAAAGGTTGTAATTCTATGTGCTTTTCTCCAGCTAGCCCTACTTTTTTTTTTTCACCTACACATTCAATTTTAGTGTGCCATCTGCTTTCAATGTTATACTCCAGCTTTTAATGACAGAAGATATCAAGTGCCATGGTTCTTACTTTATTGCTAAAGATGGCATGCAGACCTTCTTTAAATGATTCCAAATCATTGAAAGCCTCTCTTTGGATGGTTTTCAAAGGCAGCCTAGGGTTGTCAAGCTTCTACTGCAGAGCTTGTGAGCACTTTTCATAGGTTAATCTTTTTAAAAGCCTGTATCTGAGGTTCTTTAGTTTCCTAAAGGCTCTTTTTTCTTTTTTTTTTGGCTACTTCAAAGCTTTATGTGAAAATTACCTACATCATTGTCTTAATTTGTCCTGACAGGTGGAAATTCTTGTTTGACCTAAAATCCAGGGAAAAAAAACAACCAAAAGATTCCTACCTTAAAAAAAAAAAGCATAAAATAATTTTTGTCATTTTTATGCACCAAACTGAGACTTCCTTTAACACCTGATGTTTTAAAATCTTGAGCCCAGATTATTTCTGGAAAGAGACTGAATCAAAATAATGCGGACCTTCAGCTCAGGAATTTGATCTTAATTTTGAAGTGGAATAGCTTCAGTAAATACCTTAGTCAGCTTGAGCTACTTTTTGGTTTCCTAGCTGTGGAAATTGCAGCTTTTCTTTGGAGGTCAGGTTTCTGAGGAGCAGCAAATAACCTCCATGAGTAGCCTGGGTTTTTATCCACGACGAACACTTCCTCCAATTCCCTTATATGTCCAAGGGATGGTGCTGATCTGTGGGCAGACTGCTGTCCAGGACAGAAAGCACTGAACCTCTCTTTGTCCAGCTTAGGGATGTGTGTGCAGAACAGCCCTGCTTTGGTGGTGCCTGTTGTGTCCCAAGTGCCAGTCTAAGCTAGAAGGCCATATAGCCCAGCAAGCAGCAATAAAAAAGATTTTTTTTCTGGGGCTTTCATGCAAACTGAATGCTGGTTTTCTTGGCTGGATTTCTGATTAGATGTTTTATTTCTTTAGATTTTGAATTGCAGTTTCTGCTTGCACATAGGTCTATTAAGGATTTAGGAAATCCCTGTGGGCACCAATCTGCATCTTTAAGCACTTTAAGTACCTTTACCGTGTTCTTCACTTATCCATGGGGAGATAGCTCCTCAGCAGAAGTTAAAATTCTTTCTAGAAATACCTCTGCTGTACAGAAAAGATATTTTTCTCTATGAAACTCATAGATTGGTTTTGCTAATATTCCCAAGCAATTTCACAGCAAGGATTAAATTCTCAGTTATACTTTGTACATTTACCCAGATACCTAATAGAAATTTTTCCCTCTTTTTTTTTTTTTTTTTTTTTTTTTTTTTTTTGGCTAGAAGAAAAGTCTAATTGGAATGGATGAAATGACATTATAAAATACCAGAATGAAGATCACCAGGGAAATAATCTAGCTGCTCTACTCTAATGTTAACTCAGTGCTTCTAAATAATCAGTAATCAGCAGCTTGAATTAGACTGAGACAGATCGAGCTAAGTGCTTGACTGTTCAAAGTGAGTGCAAGAGATCTGGGGAAAAGTTCAGTGTAGTCAGGGGAAAAAAATGTACTGCATTAAACATGCAGGACTAAAGAAATCATGCTTCTATTTTATTTTAAGTAAACACATTATCTTTTGATATATCTTGGTCTTTCTTCATGTGAATACTGAATCATGCAGCACTTCAAGCCCTGATTAATATTCTTAATTGCTCTCCCTTTTTCGTTCTTGCAGCTGGCAGATGGAATGCTGCAGATCTGACGGTGCCACATCAGTAGTGTTTGCACTGCCTGTGAACAAATGGTGTTACAGTCTGCATGTTTATCCCCTTTGATCCACACACAACTGGAGCAAGGTGCAGTCACTAGGACTGGCTTTTTTTTTCTTTTCTTTTTCTTTTTACCTTTTTCCCCCTTATCTCTATGGCATTAATGCTGTTGGGAGCAGATGATAGAAAACGGATAGTCAGCCAATTCCTGTAATGCAAAACAGTTTTCTACAACAAGGAAGTCTGTAAATCAGTCATAGGAGACCTACATCCAGAATGGATCTCCACATCTGCCCTCCTTGGAAAAGTATATGCTAGAGAAATGCCTGTCTTCCACCAAGTTGGGCTGAAAATTCTGTAGTGGGAGTGTCAATTGTTTCTGTGCTTTTCTGTGCCTCTGCTAATTAAGATGGATGTACAAAGAATCCAAAAGAAAGAGCATCATATTAGTAAGATTTCTAATTCAGTGATGATTTCTAATTAGCTGAAAAGTGAATGAAGGTTCAATTCTGTTTGTTGGGGGCAAAGAATTAGTTCTCAAAATGAAAGAATCCTAATTACTTTAGAAATTCTAAGCTATTCAGGTCTTTCTATTTCTTGTGAGTTAGTGGTTATCAAATTAACTTCCAGGTGAAAGAGTTACTTTTCTCACTAAATGCAAACTCTATTTTGATAGGCAAAGCAAAACCTTCCTGCTCTTTCATGACTGTTAGCAAAAACCAGTAGATGAAGAATGACCCTTTTATTACATGTACATTGGTTTCTTGATGCTAAAATTAAATTAAATTTTGTATGGTCAGCATTGCTGTCATAATCTATACATTTGCAATGAAAATATTTTAACCTAAGACATTATGTTATACATAATTCCCTTGTTTTTGGACATGGGAGGGTTTGTGTGTTTTTCAGTCAGGTTTTTAAGAGGATGTGTGTTTTCTCATGTATCATGTAGGACTTATGTAGCACCCCCCCACAAAGGCACCAGAGACCTTAATCACCTTCTGATTAACATATCACAAGGTGATTGCCTAAGATTAGAGATCTATTTTGAATATTCTTCTTCTTGGAAGAATGTAGGTAATGAATCAAATGACCTCCTGTGATTGCTTGGATATGATTATTAAAAAAAAAAAAAAAGTAAAAAAAAGTAAAATATCACAGGTTATGAAACCAGCACACAGAAGTGTGGCAAAGCCCCCAGGCTCAGACATCATAATCCCTCATCAGCTATTTCTCTGAAATATTTTGGGACTTTGGCTGTAAAAGGACTTGGTGATTATAACCATGATGTCAGCTTGCAGTGTTGAAGTGAGGGGGAGAACGACCATCCTATAATGCATCGAACTCCAAGTTTATTGATCGATCAGTCACTTTAAATAACAGTGTTAATTAACTTCATGCATATTCCAAAATCCAGGTTTACGATAGGCTAACAGAGAAAACTCTAACCACTCCTTTTGTTTTACAATACCGTTGATTGTTTACATCAAACAAAATCAGTGTTCTCACTGTGATACGAACGGTTCCCAAAACTTCCATAACTGTTCCCAGGGTGCCATCTTTTCCCAGAGAGGATGTTACCTTTGTTATGGGAAGACTGCCTGAGAACTTTATTGCTTATACAAGGATGCCTGAGAGAGACTAATTGTTTATAGAAGTCAGGCTGGAAGCTGCTTTGAAACTGCTTCACAGCTACCTGTTACTTTTCTCTCAGCTGCATGGCTTCGTGGCCTTTTTCTTTAAGCCATGCTTGAACTAAACTCCCGACATTGCAGGAATTCAAAGAAAGGTGTATTGGAGAACACCCAGAGAAAATAATGGATGTGAGGCTATGAGAGGTCCATTTAACCGTCAGAAATATTCTGAACATGTTTGCATTTAGGACACATCAGTGCCACCCTGGCTGCAGCCTCAGGTGACAACACAAAGCAAAGCAAACTCAGCTCAATAATTTCTATTATTTCCAGCTGTAAGATGATAGTCTAAAGAGGTTCTCACATCATCATACTTACTTATGAGACTTTCCATTTCCTGTAGTTTCATCTTTGGATTGAAACTGTTTTTCAGTCATGTTATCATTCTCACTATTAATAGCTGAAGGCACTCCTATAATCTCCAAGTGTCTGGTTACACTTTCTTGCGTGTGTCACTTGTTCTCTACATTGTTGATGTTATCACTGAACTTACATTTTTGTTGCAGTATTTGTCACAATGCTAAATTCTCATTGTTGCTACATAGATGTTGTGAAATGCTTTTTGCATTCTGCGCTAGAAACCAGAGCATTGTGGGGTTACATGCTGTACCAGCACCTTTCTTATTTTCAACAAAGCTACCTCATCCTTTTATTTTTTGTTCCACTGTCTAAAATAATAATAATTAAATAAAATTTTTTGAGGTGTAAAGATGTGTCATTTTGATTTGATTTAACGCTCTGATGTACAAAAAGGCCAATTTTCCCCCTGGCAACATGTGACAGTTCTAACACAGTTTGCATTCCAGGCAGGTTCCTGGCCAAAACCAAAGGTGTATTAGAGAATTTGTCTGACACAAATTTGCCCAGGTCTTGCAGGATGCCAAATCAACAAGCTTAGCATCTGCAAACCAGGTTTTTTTTCCCTCCTTCCACGCAATCCATCACTGTTTTTCTTCAGCATCTGAACTCGTGGTGAACTGTCTGTTCTAATAGGCTTCATCTTCATTACAGGATAATATAATGTGTAAGTGTAAATCGGTAATGAGATGTTAGTGCTCTTGGAGAGTGATTTATAAGGAGGAAGTTAATTCTAGTTAAACAAATACACTTCTGTTTGAATGCTGACAGAAGATGAGTAGAGCATCTGAACATTCCTTATATCTTTAAGAAATGGCTTCCTAATGAAATCAGATACTTTAAATACCTAGATCTCTAGCTCAAGACTTCTTTGACATTTCATTATCATATGAATTACATTTTTAGTTGGGCAAGTTTAGAAATAAAACTTGGGTACTACGTACTGTGTGAAAAATTGACTAGGGGAATTGTAAAAATTCTAATATCTCAGCATTTTCTTTGCTTTTATTGATCATTGCAATCTAGCTGATGTGTCAGCAGCCAAAAAGCATTCTAGAGTAAGTTGATATATTAAAAATGATACAACCTCACATCTAGATTTATATTAGATGCAATCAGGTGACACAAAATGTAATTTACTTTGTGACTTTCAAAATTTGTTATATCAAAATCAAAGGAAATTAGACTGAATAATATTCATATTTTAGTGCTAGTTGTGCTTATTTATTCAGGTATTTACTGTGATATGGTCCCTAACATTTATTCTGAATGAAAGCCCAGAGAATTATAACTGCCCTAAAAAAGTAGTTTTCCAGCAGAAAATTGTTGTGTTAAAGTATAGTTAGTATGCTTAGTTGTTACAAAATTGTTGCCTCACCCTAACTATCACATTTTGGCTTTGTACAGATTTTATTGAATTATATCCTGAATAATACAGGGGAAAATTGCTGTTAAAAATAGGACAATTTTTGTTGGGCTTTTTTTTAAAGTTGCCTACTTTAAATTGGATTTATCTGAAACCTGGTGTTTCATGTAATAGTCTGGGTGGGTGCTTGGTTAAAAAAAAGCTATCTCATGTTACCTAAATTATATATGCTAAAACACACAGCATTTTCTAGTCGCTAAAAGTGCATATGATAGGTAAAACTTATAGGAAAAAAAAAGAAAAGAGGACTGAGGATTTCAAAGTGATGTTTAACAAAGAGGTAGTTCTGTTTTAAAATAAATCACATCTGTGTCAAAATTATTGCCCTGTCTGCTGTTAAATGCTTCATTTTTTTACCTGGCAGAACCCAGGTAAGGCAGGGAAATCAACAGCCATGTACATGAAAAATTCTTCCTTAGATAAGTCATTAAAAGCAATTGGTCCAGGGAGAGATGAGTCTCAGGGAAAGATGGGCTCAGATTTGTATTCTGGCACAAACTTCCCCTGAGGTAAGTGGGGAAAGACCATAAATCCCATATTCCAAACAAAAGGGTTTGTTTTCATTTTCAGTGGATCATAAAATCCCTAGGGCTGTTGTAGACCTAAGGAGAGGCTTGTGCTCTACTTTTCTGACTTTTCTAAATGGGCTTTATTGAACTTTTCTGTTATACAGTGTATTCTGCAGTCACAGGACCACTGTTTCATTTTGTCAGTCTGGAAACAAAGATCATTTCACAAGGCAGCCCAACAGTGTCTAGCAGAAATGTTCTGGAAACCTATGATGGGATGAAGAAGGAAAAAAGTGAACAATAGGATTGCATCAATGTGTAAGAAAACATGGGGGGAAAATCCACAAAAATTGTACTTTTCCAGGATTTGAGTAAGGGAAGATGGAGGGAAAAGTGATGATGAAATGGTGAAATGACAATCAAAAGGAAGAAGATGCAGTCTGACCTGGGGCTCACTGGGGGACTTGCATGTCTGGAAATGCAGGACCCACTGGTTCCTCCTGCTTCTGGCTACTTCTTTCATCATCTGCTTGGGTGGCACTGCATTTTTAGGGGGGGAAATAACAGAATATTCCAAGGGGGAATATTGAAAGGGACCCAATTGAAACATGATCCTCAAGGAGGCCTCACTTGAGATGAGTTTGTGCCTGAAGATTATTTCTATTGTTGAGATAGATGCCACATGTCTTCCTTTTTTTCCTCAAAGGGTGCTTTTTTCCTGTGACATCCATAGGGTTAATCCAGACCTCTGCATGTCTGGTCTCTTTCATGGGAAAGCTATGGCAACAAAGTTGATCTCAAATTTCTCCACCAGGTTACTTCCTGCCTTTCACCTTTATCTCAGAAAAAACCCATTAATTTTTATGCTATCCTCTATTCCTCTTCACTTTAGACTCCAGAATGTGCTTAGAATGCATTTGACTTTCAGTTCTTTGTTGTCTTGCAATTTTACCATGTGTCTCATACAAAACCAGAAGGACACCTTTTTCCCCTTGCTGTTGTTAACTATTTCTTTTTAGGTAAGGATTTTCTTCAAGGAAAAATATCACTAATGCAGCAGATATGAACATACAAATTTTTTTCTGCATGGATGTATTTATAATATCCTTTTTCAGCAATATTTCAGTAAGGAAAGCAAAAAAACCCCAAAAAAATTTCTGCCTGGTCAAACTCTCTGCCCGGCATGTGGTCTGTCTGCTGTGCTTGTGCACATTACAGCTGGAATGTACATCAAGTTAACCAGTTTCATCTCCTCAGAGCAGCAAGGTGGGCTTTAATCTGCACTTAGTAGAAGTCCCTCTGCTCTGTCAAAAGCCTTCTTTCTACTAACTCTAATAGCCCACTGCCTCTCACTGTGGTCCCTTGCTTTTCTTCTCTATTGCTATTTCCAGATTGACTGTCTGATCTTCAGCTGCCTGATCCTGACCACAATATCTAGTGGCTCTTTTAGGTGCTGCTCCTCCTGCCCGCTCCCTCTCACCCTGCTGACATATTGCATCTCCAGAACTAAGGGAGATTTATCAGGACTGTACTCCGCTTCTTCCAAATCACACTTCTTTGAGGGAAGAACAAGTGCTGTCTTCTGTTTAACACTGCTGGCCTTTGTCCAATTTTCAGTATCTAGTGGGAGGAATTTTGTATTTGAAAAGTGATGCTTGTGGATGCTGCCAGAATTAAAGAGCATTTTTTATTCAAGGCAGAGCTCAAGCAGTCTCTGCCTCAGGTATTTCTGCTCTGTTGTTCCAATGATTCTCTAGAAGCTGCAACTTATGAATCCAGTTTGTTCCCTGATCTTTATGGACAGGAAACCATTCTAAAACAATAGAAAATTACCATTGTCTTATTTATAAGAGGTAATAAAAGTGTAAAAAATACACCCTGTTGAAGGTGTATAAAACCCTCAGTGGCCAATAAAACCATCTGATGTAGGTGAAACCTCTGATAGTCACTGGAAAGGGCACTTTTGGGTCAGTCTCTGCTGTGGAGGAGCTGAGTGCTTTCCATATAAAAGGGGGTACTGTTTGGGAGGAAAAGTACAGAGATTTTACTTTTAACTAGCCTAGTTTGAACAGTGAGGATGGGTGGGGGTTTCTGAGAAAGTTGTTTTTCAGGGATGGTTCTTTGGGACTGGCCTTATGAGCATGGCTGAGCCTCTAAACAGGTAACAGTGGGGTTGGGGCTTCCCAGATGAATGAGGGATGGAGAGGGTAGAGGCAGAAGTGAAAGAATGACCAGAATGTTCTTAAAAACAATCTTGGAAAATATCGTTCTAAGATGCTCACCAAGAAGAAGCTTTCGTTGCTATTCTGAAGAAGTGCTGTGAGCAGAGCTTTGAAGCAAAGCAGTCTTCCCCAAAGCCTGGAGTAACAACTGGAGACATGAAAGCAACACACAACGCAGAGAAAGTGAGGACTGTAAATACTGAGTGGAGGGAAGGGTTTAGGTCAAGATGAAATTGCTTTCCTTGATATTTCCTAGACTGGATTAGTGCACCATTTTGGAGTGCATGGCACTTTTCCCAGCTTTTACTCAGCCAAGTGAGCAGTACTGGAGCAGTGAAGATTCTGTCCCTAGGGCAGGTCAGTGCTGTTCTGTTCCTGTTTCTGACCAGGAGCGTTACTTGCACCAGAACATCACAGAGGTACCACCCTCTTCTCATGAAACTCCTGTCTTCTCCCCATGCAATTTATTTTGTTCCTGTTCTGCTGCTCTGTGCCATGGTTTTTGCAGAGAAAGCTCTACACAGGACCCTGCATTCGCCTTAAAAGGCTTTTGCACTTGTATGGCTTGCTTGGCAGAGATGGGAGAGTGATGGAAGGTACAAACCTGCTTCTGTCAGAAAGGGTAAGTGTAGCAGGGCCAGGGGCTTTTGTGGATGTGATTATGGCTGAATAGTCCTGTCTGTGTATTCTGGGGTCCTTGTGACAGAATGGGGGTGGGGATTGTGAAGTTTGCTTTCTCTTGTGGCAAAATATGACTAAAACTATCCCCTACAGACACACACTGTTGGGGTCATCCTTCACATCTTAAGTTTAGTTTTAGCTTTCTCCTCGTCAAAATCTCTCTGGAATTAGAGATGAAGAAATGTGATTCTGTAAGTTACTGAGAGCAGGAGGTCCCTCTGAGAAGGCTCCCAGATTCATGGTTTTGGTCCATTTCTGATGGGCCTTCCTGTTTAGTGTTCTTATTTATGGACTTTTTAGCAAAATAGTGATTTGGGATATATATTTTTTTTTCCTTTAAGGGAAAAAGCTTTCACGCTTGGTCTGGAAATGAGACTGTTTAAACTGTTGCTCATTTTGTACTGGAGCTGCCACATCTGCAGCTGGAACTATGCCAAGGTTCTGATGGAAAAACAAGCAGATGGACTTCTAACATTTACAAAGGGTATATTACAGCAAAGCAAATGGGAATTAAATTAGTGAAGCCATACACTCGGGCATCTTATGTGAAAATGGAGAAAGTTCAGACATGTCTTTGAATTGGAAACTGTTCTGTGCTCTGGTCTCATTTTATTTTGTTGAGAGGGAAAGGAGCAGTTCCTCTGCCCCAGCAGTCATAGTGGGAAAGTAAAAATTATTTTGTTCCAGACACAAAAGTCCTTGGTGTGATTTAGGGAAAACACTAGAGTGGAATATAGAATTGAAATCAGTGAAAAGTGTTGCGGTTTAACCCCACCATGCAGCCAACCCCCGTCCAGCCGCTTGCTCATTCCCCACTGGTAGGATGGGAGGCACTTGGAAGGGCAGAAGTATGAAAACTCGTGGGCTGGGATAAACATCATTTGATATGTAAAGCAAAAGCCTCACAGCAGAGCAAGCCACAGAATTCCCTCACCTTTCTCATGGGCAGGCAGGTGTACAGCCATGTCCAGGGGAGCAGGACTCCATCACGGGCTGTGGTGATTGGGAAGACAAACGCCATCAATGTGAATGTTGGTGGGCACCTTAGGCCCTGCCACGGTCTGCCCACACCACCCAGGCTAAACCAGAACCATCAGAAATCTCATAAAGCTCAAGATAAAGACATTCATGGAAAATGAAATGGGAAACTTTTTTTTTTCCTCGTGCATTATAAATGTGATTCAGTTGAACAAGTATAGGTTCTGCTTCTGAAATTGCATTTTTCTTCACTTTCTTATTTCATTTGATGTAAAAGATTATTAAGTGACACTTCTTGACCTAATGTCCATGTTTGGAGGGTGATGAATTCTGTTTTAGCAGATCATATATTTCCATGGAAATTTTGTTTGGGATGAAAAAGCTACTGCTATCATTAGTCAGTGTCAACAATATATATATATATATAAATCATACAGTAAAATTAGAAATGAGAAAGAAAATATAGAACTTGTCTTTAGGTCTTTAGTATCCTGGCTATAAACATTTATTTAAAACAGAATGTCTGTGGTTTTTCAACAGTCAAGGAAAATGTCTCCTCTTCTGGTTTCACTGTGAACAAAGCAAACTGGACAAAACTGTAGGAGTAGGAGAAAAGTCAGCTCACACAGATCCTAACATTTAGGTAGAGCACAAGGTAGAAAAATATGAATAAGTACTACTGCCAGCAGATAGGCTGTTAGCAGAAAGAATTGACTATATATTTAGTAGAAAGTCTCCAGTCTGTATTGTATGCAGGTTCAGTGATGCTACTGTGTTGCATTTGATGTACTTCTGGAAAAACTAAAGCAAAAGCTCATTAAACTGTAGCTCCTGGTGATTCTTGTAGAGGCTGCATTGTCCAGAGCATGTGAGACCAGTGACAAAAAGGTGAATACATCCATTTCTTTGTCTGATTGGCAGCTCCATAATAAATGCTACATAACATGCTAGGAAGAATATAAGAACAGGTCATGGAAACACAGCAGTCTTGATATTTCAATGAATTGGGTTCCAGCCAGCAATGCACATTTTAAACGTGGCCAATGACAAAATTATTAAGGTTATACTGAGGATCAAATAATGATATGGCTACAGGCTGAGGGGGAAATCTAATCTCAGAGCAAGAACTCTGAAAGGAATATGGGATGCTAAACATGCTGTGGCTGAAGGGAATATTTTGATTCTTTAAAGAATAAAAGCCCAGAGTTGCTCAGGAGAGAGAGGAATGATGATACCTACCTTGAGTTTAGCAAAGCTTTTGACATTGCTTGTGATACCTTCCTTCCATCCATCTGTCCAAGCTGGGATATTAGAGGCTGGTGGGGGGAGCTCTAAGACTGGGTCACTGTCTGGGTCATCAGGCTCAGTAATTAATGAATTGTGTTCGATGTGGACCTCCATGGGCTGCAGGGGCACAGCTGCCTCACCATGGGCTGCCCCATGGGCTGCAGGGGCATCTCAGCTCCAGCGCCTGCAGCACCTCCTGCCCCTCCTTCTGTGCTGACCTTGGTGTCTGTGGGGCTGCTCCTGGCCCATATTCTCACTCCTCTCTTCCAGCTGCTGTTGTGCAGCAGTTTCTTGTGCCTTGTCCAGGAGTGGGCATTAGCTCAGCTGGACATGGGGGAAATTTCTATCAGCTCCTCAGAAGCCAATCCTGTAGGCCCATCACTGCCAAACCCTCGCCACAGGGACCCAACATGTCTGTCAGTGATCTGGGAGGGAAGGCAGATGATATCTGACCAGCTTCAGGGGTGCTAACAAATTGAGGCAAACAGTTACATTTTCAGGCAGGTTTGCTGCTCAGAGGCTTGGAAATATGGGCTGACATGAACCTCCTCAAGCTCTACAAAAACTGCCAGCTGCTGCAGCTAGGAAGGATGAACCCCTGCACTACCAGAGGGCCTCCCTGGGAGCAGATTTGCAGAACAGTCCCTGTGGTTCCTGCTGGTGGTAAAGCTGAGCATAGAACCAAAGGGAAACTGGTAGGTAGAGAGGGCACCAGCAACTGGGCTGTAGGAACAGGGTCAGAGCCAGAGCACAGAGGAAAGGGTTTATTTGTTTTCTAATTGACATTTGTTAGACCACATCTAGAATAGCGAGTCCTGTTTTGTCCCCTCTAATAAAGAAAAGCATCAGTAAAATGAAGTGAGGTAAGGGGGGCCACCAATGCGGTGATGGATGGAGTACCTGACCTGTGAAGAGAGGCTGGAGAGCTGGCCTTATTCAGCCTGGAGCAGTGACAGCTTTAGGGAGACCTAACAGCAGCTCCGTGTGCTGAGGAGATGAGGAGATGGTTCTTGGCTTTTTCACTGCTGATCTTCTCCCTGGTATCCAGAGACAGGACATGTGGGAATGGTTCAAAGCTGTTCCAGGGGAGGCTTACACTGAACATTAGGAAGGCAGCATTTCTTTGTCAGCAGAGTGTTCAAACTCTGGAACAGTCTTCCTGGACAAGTGATTGATGGCCCATGAGTGTCAGTCGTGGGCAATCATTGGATAATGCCCTTAACAGCATGCTTTAACCTGAATTGCCATGTCAACCCTGAATTGGTCAGGTAGCTGAACTAGATTATGGTTATTGGTTGGACCTATCCTATCCTATCCTATCCTATCCTATCCTATCCTATCCTATCCTATCCTATCCTATCCTATCCTATCCTATCCTATCCTATCCTACTTTTGTAGTGGCGCAGGTGGGAGCGTGACAGAGAATGTGGAGGTACTGATAAAAGGAAAAGTTTTTTCACCATGACAACAGTTTAAGGACTGTAGGACAGCCTTGGAGGCTTTCAAGACGCAGCAGGATAAATCCCTGAGCAGCCTGATCTGAATTCAGTGTAGACTGTACTTTTAGATTAGTCTAGACCCCCCTCTGAATTATTCTGAGACACTATGATGTTGGCTGCCAATCTTGCTTATGGAATTAATGTAGTTCTGGTGTTGCTATTAAAACAAAAAAATGTCTAACTGCAAGGAGGTTCAAAGATCCAAAAGTGGGGTTTAAAGGAACTCCCAGAAAAACACACACAGCCCTCAGCATGAAGTGTGACTAATGATTCATCAGTTAGCTTACAGATGTGAGCATGAGCAAACTAGGTAATAGTAGGCTTTTCACACTAAAAAGAGATTATTTGTGCCTATATGACTATTTGTGAATAAGAATATAAATTTATATGTATGCTTAAAATCAAAAGGGAAAATTGTGCATCTAATTGCATAAATACTGTGTGTGGAGTTAAATACTGAGGATGCCCACAGAGATAATACTGGTTAGAGAGAAATATCAAGAGAAATCAGCAAATAAACCTGTCATCTAATTGGTCTGGCTAGATTTGCAGTTTTCCAAGCATTGCTAAGACTGCATGCTTGGGTACAGCATGTTGAACTAATGGGTGGCTGCAGAAAGGATCTGAGCAATCTGTGATTAGTTATCAGATGCAGTGTATCAAGGCTGGCACCTGAGTGCATAGCCACTCTCCATCACTAGAAACCTGCAGCAAAGGCACCTGTATATACAAAGGTTTGCTCCAGCTGAGCTCTGAATGCAGGCTTTGAAGCAGGGCAGTGCTGCGACTCCTGGCATACACGAGTTCAGGGTAGTCTGTCATTATAAACCCCAGGGCCATGCTGGCAGGGTCAGTGGGAGGATGGGAGGGCATAGCTGATGTCTGTGTGCAGAGGCTACAGGCAGTGCTTTGGGCAAATTTGTGCTGTCTGAGCAGAAATCTGGACACTACAGCATGCTGACTTCTTACCTGTGAGGCTGTTCACTCCTTATCACTGGAGGAGGGTGTAAAAGCAAGGCGATTGCTATTTACTGTTTCTTGAGAGACATCTTAATTTCTTAAAAGTCACCATTAAGCAATTAAATTCTCTTATTCAGTATATAAGAGGACCTATAACTTCTAGAAACTGTTTTGATGATAGGATAACACAGATATAATTCATTTTCACCGTGTAAGCAGCACTTTACAGCTACAATCCATCAAATTCTTGCAAATCTCTGTAAGCGCGCTTCACATTGCAAATCTATAGTGCCAGGTTTATTTTTAATCCATGAGCCTCTTCTGCACAATTATTCAGAGGAGTTTCCATGGTTATGCCTATAACCTGTAAATGAAACAGCGTCAGACTGTGGGCACATGCAAGGGCTGTGTTCACAGTTAAGCTGTTAGCCCAGAGCCTTGACCTGCTGCAAGTACTGCTTTCCAGGAATTTGCTCAGCTAGGTCTGAGGAGATAGCACAAACCAGGGACAGTTCCCAGTGAACAGCCTGAAGGCAGTCACTCTGTTTCTGAGGATGAGAGTTTAGCCAAAAGGATAAAGCTGTGCTATGCCAGTTGGTCTCCAGGCTGGGGAATGGTCCCTGGCCCCTTTCACTTACTAGAATAGACATAATCCTGGTTGCTGTGTTCACAAAGATGTCCTTAGCAATTTGGGACCCTGGTGACATTCTTGTCAGCCACTTGGCCACCTCTGGCTGTTGGTACATAAAGTTGTGGTCCTGTGAAGGGCAGAAGCTGTGCTGCATATTTTCTGTTTTGTGTGACTTGGTGCTATTACAGTGTGAGAGGATAGCCTGACCTGCCACCTGTGCAAATAAAAACTTGTTCCAATTAACACGTATCGAATGAACACAGCACCAGATAATTGCAGGAAGATATCTTTGGAAGGATAAAAAAGTATTTTCCTTTGGAAAATCAATGCGCTCTCACCCTACCTCTTTAATGACTGTTCATACCTGTCATTGCAGCCTTCCTGTTGAGACCACATGTCTTCCTCCCCAGGCCATTAGCTGTCTCTTTTCATTTGTGTTGCCATGCCATAAAAAAAGAAAACAAACACTGTGGGATCACAAATGTGGCCATAATTTTTTATCAAGCAATTTAAAGCAGAAGCTAATAACAAGGAAAATGACTAATACTTGAACATGTTGCTGCATATACAAACAACACAGTAATTGTCTCTCAGTCTGAGTAAAAAGATAATAAAAGTGTTTTACAGTGCTCCTTAATTGTATGAAAAAAAACTTAAAATCAAGACTTTATTGCAGAAAAAGCAAGCATTAATCTGTCTGAGGGCCATTTTGTGGAGAATGCTTCCTGGGGAGGTGTGGTGATAATTACTTATCTTTAATAGACACAATAGGGTTGTGGAACCAAAATGCAGTGGTGAAGGAGGTATAGCAGTTATTTATGAGCCCCTGAGCCTCCATGCTCCATTATATCCCACATCTAGTGAGACTTGCAGGTCTGCATTTTCAGCATGTTTCTTTGGGTCCCCTTCAGCATCCAGCTACTGCAGGCAGTCGAAGGAAGCACACTGGCTGAGTCACTCCACAGTGTCACGTGAGTTTTCTGCTTTCCTCAGTGAAGCATCGTGTTGGCAGCTCGGAGCACAGAAAGGACTGGTAAGGCATGGTGATGGCCACAGCTTCATGGGAATCAGGCAGGCAGCAGAAAAAGGAGTCACAAAGATACTGTAGAGCACCAGGTCAGAGGAGCTTGTGACCACAGTGGTAGCAAAAGTGGACAGGAATGAGCTTGGCTGAAGCAACGTGCAGCCAGAGGATTCAAAGAAAAGTCGGTTTAAGCAAAATACTGGAGGAGAACAGGCTGTCTTTGTATTTGAAGTTAATGGCAAAATTCTCAGGAAGGGATCTATTATGTATTAATTCTTGCTGAAGGGTCAAGTTAACTACTGAACAAGGTGTTTTAGGTTTTTTTAAAAACGTAAAACATCTATTAATTTGATAGAAGCTGTCTATTGGCATCACTTTTGTGCAGAACAGCAAAACTCTTGTTCTCTGTTAACTGCTCCATAACCAAGGCATGGCAAATAATTTTGGTTTTTCCCCAGAGCTCCTATACAGTCATGCAAGAACTTTTCTCTGCTTGGTGGATATCAGAATTCTGTTTAAGTATAGATGTTCAAGCTTCTTCCTATGGTTTGGGTTTTGCTTGTACTTATTCTGCATTCCTCCAGGACACATTTGTTGTAGATTTCTGCACTCGGAGCAAACAAACACTAAATTCAGCTGACAGCCCCTAGAAGAGAATGAATAGAGCTAAGAACTTCTCTTCAGTTATTGACACTTAACTCCGTGAGTGGAATAAAGTTCAGTATCTCAGTGCCAGGTAAAACTGTATAGGTTTGTTCTCTAATCTTAAAAAGCCTGGTCTAATGAAAATGAAATATTTCTCTAGTGACTCCATTCTAGTGAGACATGGAATATTGGTCTCACATACCATTTTTTGTGATTTTTTTTTTCTTTCAATATGATTGTATTTACATTATGAGACATGAGCAAGAGTTTTGGTGTAAGGCACCATATATAAAGGAGCTTAGAAAATTGGACAAACCTCCATGAGCCATCTTTTGTATGGATTTTAGGGTCTGAATTTTTTGACCTTGTCCCCACACTTTCTGAAGCATCCTTTTATATTGTTTGTTATATGCTATATAAGTACTGTACATTATATAAGCCAGTGAAAATATATTAATAATAATTTAAATTAGTAGTTTCTGTTTGCTATTTGTGTACTCCAACTTATTCCCTCACCTCTGCTAGAGAGAAGCAAATTACTTTAGTATAGATGACAAGAACAATTCAACCTCAGAAGGAGAAATGCATGGCATAGTAGAGATGAACAGATGGGAAATGAATGAATGTGCAAATTTAAGAATAAATTAATAGAAGCAGGACATTTTGGTAGCATCTTTAATGCATGAAACACCAGGGACATCAAAAAACATTTGTGAAAATGTTTCTTCTGTCATTATGAGCAGGTAGTGTGGTTATATATATGGTAAGTGGAAAGTGAATGGAAAAATAATTTTGATTTATTTAGAATGCTGTGTAATTTTGAGGCAAAGCTGGCTGTAGAAGCACTGCAGCACATATATCCACAACTCAGCTCTGAGTCCTCCCAGAAAAGTGCTGCGATGGAAAGGCAAACTCCTATACTTGAATTCCTTGGGATCAAACCAGGTTTTTGCTTAGCTTTTTTTTTCCTTCCTGTAACTATTAAGTATTGTCATTTATCATTGTTAGAAGAAGTACTTAATGACACTTTAAACATAATTTATCACTCAGTCTACAGCAGTAAAAATCTCTAATCAGAAAACCCAGATTGGAGGTTAGCACCTTTCAGGCTGATCTGTGTAAGGGAGTTGGTTGTAAGAACAGACATTAATTTCAACAGTGTGATCATTACAGGTTTTTGGCTTACAAAGATTGTGGTGATAACTGGAGCACTTTAAGGATAAGACTAAAGTATATCTTCATGTCTTCTACTGGCTCATGGTGTAGAAGTAACTCTATCCTAATAATGAGAAGCCCTTCTCTTAGGGCTTTGGATAAATGTGGGCTGTCATTTCATTATTCAGGAGGGTGGCAAACCATGAAGTGCTGTGCTGCCCTTCTAATACCTTTCCTCGCTTGCTACATGGCTGCAGGGAGTCTCTGTGTGATGGAGAGGGAGATTCAGGGCTGAATATGGGTGGTGCAGATGTGGGCAGAAAAAGCTGATGGTGAGGGGGAGCACTCTGCAGGGGTGAGGTGATTCCCAGGATGGGGACAAGGAGCAGAAGGGAGCAGGACTCACTGAAGTCAGCAGAGAGCAAGATGTATGGAGCAACCTCTAGAAAGAGTAGGTAACTCACTATGAAGCACTGGCAAGGGTTTAATTCCTGTGAGCTTGATGAGCTGGGATGGCACCAAGCACTTGCCTCCTGGATGTGTTCTAATATCCAAAAAGTGCTTCTCAGAGGACACTGATTGAGATCTTTTACAACTGGCCAGTTGTCAACAATTTGCACCTAGGAGGCCTTGGCATGAAAGACAGAAGAAGTGTGAGACCTCTTGCAGAGAAGAAAAATTAATCCCTGGGCCTCATGCTGTCAAGCCAAAAGAGAAATCGATGCCTTGGACTGGCTACCTAGAACTGAGGCTAGACAAAGTGAGAGTATAAAGCAGGTGTTTATTAAAAGGCTTTCAAAGGATACACCTTGGGCAGTGCAAAAGGCTACACCCAAGATGGATGACCATGAGGAGTTTTCTCAGATGGATATATGCTTGATCTATTTGCATATCAGATTAATTGTGCAATTACAGCTTCAGGAAACGAAGTCACATTCCCCCAGTTTGCTTTTCACCCCAATGCACTTTTGTGTGTACTTTTCAAGCCTGAGACTGTAATGATGACCTTGGTTCTCAAGTGCAGAAGGATTGTTTAGTCTGACCAAAATGTGAACAAAGCTAACTAGCACTCTCTAAAGAGTTATATAGTAATGCAGTACAGAATCTGAAAAATAAAAAAGCTAAAACTTATGGCATCAAAATGACATGGCATTTCACATACCTGCCTAAGTTAGAATCCTCCCGTAGACACTGTGACTTTTTTTTGTTACTTTTGTTTAGATATGTCTTTCCAGGTGTGTGGTGGAGGTCACCGGATCAGTCTTTGCTGACTCACACCTGTCAAAGCATCTCAATATTTTTCCTGCTCAATTTAATAAGACCAAGTCTGAGGCACAGAGAATATAACAGATTATGAGCCAAGCGTATGATCAAGTATACTCTGAAACTCCTCATACACATGAGATGCCACTGCTTCCTAGCTGCTGTGACATGGTTACTGCATTACAGCTCTTTAATAGCACAGTGGCAGTGAGATCAATGGTAACTGCAGTACATCAGCTTTATCACTGAAACCTCATGGAGGTCAGATATCCGCCTGCTCTCCAAGCAGATGGCCCCCATGGGTACTTTTAATATTTTCTGCTTATTGTATAATTTAATTTTTAATCTAAAAATCCTTAGAGTCATAAAAGTTGCAACCCTTTCCTCTTCTGTGCAAAGCAGTGCAATAGTAATTTATTCCAGTTGTTTGGCACTGCTGAGTGCAGAAGCTGGTCGTGCTCTCATTCATCCAGATAAAGGTTTACTCAAGACCCTGTGGAGTTTGTGTTGCTTCCCCAACTCTTGCTGAGAGCAGCAAGTATGTTTGTTCCTGTACCTATTGTTATGTTTGCCCAATTATCCCATCATAAAAAAACCCAAACAATATTTAAGGTAGAAGCAATTTTAATTGAATAGCTTAGAAAATATATAAATAAGGGATAATTTGGTTCCAATAATAGCGCATAAGCAAAAGATACCGTGGGGTACCGAGGGCATAGTTCAATGACCCTTTCCACCTCACGTACAAGCTTGCCAGGTGAAAATCACCCCTTATATGCCATGTGTCAATGCCATCTCCTCCCATTTTCGGTTCGCCATATCTCTATCTCCACCCTCATTACCACCCTTATCACGCATGCGCCGCCACTCGGTTTGGTGGTCACACAAGTCTTTGGGGGTCGTTTTGGACGAAGACCTCTCCTCTTCCTCTTTGTCCTTTAATTCACCTTTGGGTCACACATGCGCACCAAGCCAGTACAATGTAAACCAAGACTAGCGTATCACTGCATCTACATATCAAGGCAATAAATCCCTTATAATTAGCATTTTCTTGGACCCAACCAGGTTCTTTGGTCATTTTTAGCAACTGTATCTTCAGCTTCTTTCCTGTGGTCCTTGAGAACATCTGCTGGGAAGGGGGGGTGGAGCCCCTCCTTTCCCTCTCTTCTTTGGCATTACAACTTTTAAACTATTTATTATTCTCAAATATTAATTACTGTATCAATATCAATTACTGTTTCAATTTTTATCAGCACGAATCATACCTATTTATCACACTATCATAGTGGAACAGAACTGGATTCACCTGTGGGCACTGACAGACGTCTGGTAGTGTTCACCAGCTGTGGAGCACCCATCACTCCAGCCAGATTTGACTGGTCCTTTTCACCTCCCGCTTCTGCCTTGCTGCAAACTGAATTTGCACTGATTCTGCTGACAACTTGCTTGCATTCATATTGCATTCCTCTTTCTTTTTATTAATCTAAAAATTCTTTCAGGCAAGGGTTTGACTTCTCTGTGTTGTTTTTTGTCCAGCCTAGTCTGACCCTGGTCAAATATGAGACCTTCTGTCCTTTTATAACTACTGCTACTGGTATTACTACAAAAAATCAATGGTATCATTAGAAAATAAAACTCCTGTATGCTTCAGTGCAGCTGACACCCAGCTGATACATAGCTACATTAAGACATAGTGATATCATACTTACATGTCCTTGTTAGTGCTTGTAGAATGATAATGTGGACCTTGATTCTCAACAGCTCTTTTTAATTTCCCCAGTGAAGTGAGTTACTCTCGCACAGAAATCAGAATAGGTTGTCAGCATTATCTATGAATCTGTGAATATATGAACTTGAACTACCTCGTCTGCCTTACTGGGTTTGAAATCCTGCAGCATAACAGCTACATCAAGTAACAGCACTGTTGTTTAAATAGACTTTGTACACAACAGGCAGCTCATCATCAAAGCAGAAGCATTTAGTGAATGTGCTTATTCAATTGGCCTTTTTATTGCATTATGGCTGCAAATTTTAGAAAGTAGAAATTGCATACTTTTTCAGATTGACTTCGGGCTTTGGATGCCCATTTTTTCGTCACTTGCCTAGTGGATGGAATTGCATCACATGATAGCCTCATTGCTTCTTCTGCCTCAAAGGAGGTAATAGTCATCTCATGTATCTGCCTTTCCATGTTATCCAGTCACAGATGTTTTCTATCCTATTGATTTGCAAGTTCTAAAATGAACAAAAAAAAAGGAAAATGGTAAAAAGTTCTGGAAGGCAAGGACATGTCACAAACAAGTTTTAGCTCATTGCTTGGTCTTAGTATTTTTAAAGTTAAGTTTTTTTTAGTAAGTTAGGTCAGCTGAAAGCAAATAGGGTGAATTTCAAATGGAGTGTAAGTTCAGGCTTTCCTAAAATCTGGGGCCCCTGAGCTCCAAAAGAATTAAACAACTGTAAAGACTTTGCCAATGTGTAGTACCAGTACTGTCAGTGCTGAATTAGGATCCTTATCTATCAAGATAGAAAAAGAATTTTTTTTTCCAATGGCTAATGTTATCCTTAGGTTCTAATTTCTTTCTGCTAATGCCTTATGTTTGTTCATCAAACAGAACAGGCTTTCATTTGCTAATGTTGACTTTACTTTTGTCTTTCTACTTCCAGCCAGACCTATGTCTGAGCTGGGAGTTGTTAAAAATCAGCCTTACAAGTGCAGGTTCAGATGTTTCCCCTTCTATCCCCCTGCAGAAAAGCAGAGATAGAATCTTGGCCCATAGCTCCTGAATAGGATCCTGGTTTGAGCGACTTTTTCATAGCTGAGCACAGAGACATGGAGCCCTTTATCCACTAAATAAACCTGCCATGGTCACAGTGTAAGCCCTTGTTGACTTTGCCAGGAACTTGGATTATTTTGAGCCCATCCAGTGACCAACTCACTTCAAGCTGCTCAGGGAAACATCTCAATGGTGCTGCTGGTAAAATGTGAAATGTTTTGTTAGTGAAAGATAGAAGAATATGTTGCTACGGTGGAGAACAATGAAGTGTATTCCATCTACAACTGTGATAAAAAAATATGTGTGTGTGATTTTACAGATGTAGTCAGGTAGCCCTGTGGTCTGAAGACTGTGGTGGAAAGGTCTTCTCTTATATTTTTTTTTGAGAAACAGAAGACTGAGGCAAATTCTACAACCCTCTTTCATTTAGGTGTTGACCATGCACTGAGAATGTTTCACTTGTTCTGGTAAAAATTCATTCAGTTGTAAGGAATGGAGCTGTGAAATTTAACCTATTAAAGAGGATGAGAAAATACATTCAGAAAATATTTTATAGGGCCAGAGAGAAGGGAGGTGGCTGGATTAAAGGGAGTTTCTCGTGTTGACTTTCTGAGTTTAATTTTGTGTTCCATTTCCTCTTCATGAAAGCATTTTTGTTTCATATTTAGACCCAGACATAGGAAGTTATTGCTGCAAAATTTCTGTTTGGGGAAATGTTTGACATTCTGTTTCTGTGTGAATGTTGAAGCTATAACATTTTGCTATCCTTTGAAGGAATTTATCATATTTGAAACCGGTTTTATTTGCTGTCAGCACAACTTGCCTGATAGGTTGTATATCTGTCTGTAAATAAACTGAGCCCCATAATAAAGCCCGTGGATGTGTTTGTACTGACACAGGCAGGACATGGAGGACAACAAGATGTTGCTCCTGCACAACAAATTTACTGCTTAATTTCATAAAAGGTGATATGAAGAGGGGGGAAGGTCTGTCTCAATGTCAAAGAATGACAAAAGGAATGTAGACATGATGTGAAGAAGTACATGGGGTTTGGAGTGCAATCAGATAAAGGATCTCGGGTATTTGGGAATAAGTCTACCCAGATGGGCAGCAAGCCTTGGCACAGGAGAGGAGGGACAGGTTAATGGAGCATGTGTCACTGTGTGCACTACCACTGTTTCAAAATTGGCATTCTGTGGTACTTTATCTTAGAGATTAGAAAATCAATATTTACTTAAATATATGGTGCGTTGCTAGCAAATAAAAGTAGAACAGTGTTTTTTTCCTTCTGAATGGGAAGTGACTGGTAATTAGTCATTGAGATGGAATCAGGGGTGAGAAATCTATGACCCTGCCTTTTCAGGCTGAAGCTTGTGAGTCTCCATAGCCAAGTGACAGAAGATAACCAAGATTTTCTTGCTTGTGAGTCCAATTAGTGAGGGGTCTGTGGCATCATCAGCATTCTTCAGTGTCCAGTCTGAGAAACCTCTCCCCTGTGGGGAAGTACCTTTTTTAAATGAAGAGCTAATAAAATATTCCATGGTAAACACATTTTTTTGCTCAGAAAATTTCAGGATAGATTAATTGGTGCTTGTGTAGACTTTTAGGACTATATACTTTTAGTACTGAGTTCACAATGGTTATCATAATCTAATCATAAAAATTTAAATTAGACTTCCAACAGTGAGCATTTTAATCCAAGTTAGCTGGAAAATAGCTCCTCTGCAGTATTCTTAATTTACTTAAAAAAAATTGTCAGCATTATATATGTTTTATGCAATTACTTTATGTAATATATTATTACTACTTCCTTATTAAGTGTATTTTTGCACATTCATAGCTGTTCATAACAATCATAACAACCACTAAGAAATGGTGTGATAGGACATTGCCTGTCAATGTACATTTCCCATCTGGAGCCAAGAGACAAGAAAGCATAATGGATTTTTTCAGAGTTTAATGAGTTCCTGCGAAGTTCAAGGTAAAACACAGAAGGACTGGCGCTCAGGAAGTCGGATCTTGCATGTAAGTGGCTTGGGCAAGGGAGAATTTACTGTATACCTTTAGAGGCAGGTTTTCTCCTAATTCCTTCAAACTTGTTTGGAGGGGATGAGGTCTCGAAGGACCTTGCACGGAACTAGGTTGAGTCTGACAAGGGGATGAGTGACAACCTGTACAGCTAAATGCTATAGGCCACATAACTCTGAATTATCATTATGGATACTGTGCAGAAGCCATTTATAAGCCAAAGCAAATTAAAGGACACATCTAGAGAGGACATATTAATGCAAATGCAGTCAGAACTAAAGTTTTGTCTGAGCATGGGATAAGCCGTATGAGAGATGCTTTGTACGGATAAGCCTCACAATGGATTGCAACGCAAAAGCAAAGGCAAAGCAGGGTTATTATGGAATGAGAATCATGTAAAATATAGGACACTGCAGACAGAGCAGCTGGAGCTGTGAATTCTTCAGGCACTGCCGAAGCAGGACTAGAAAGTGCCCTTGTGCTCTGTCTCCAGCAGCAGCATCAGGAGATGCTATCTTGACTGGAGATTTCTGCCCCAGGCTTTCCTTATGCAAAGCCCATACTCCTTACCCCCAGCAGCTCCTGTTCGTTCAGGTGGCCGGTGATGGTTTTGCTCACTGCGGGCTCTGTCCCGCTGGGCGGTGGGGCAGAGAGCCCGTGCCCGGTGTTCCAGCCCCTCCGGAGGCGCTGGGCAGCCGGCGGGCACAGCGGCACCTGGGGCTGCTGGCCAGGGCACTCGGCTCGCTTCGGCCCGCGCCTCTGCAATCTCTGTAATTTCGCGTCTCAGCTCCTCCAAGGCTCATGGGTTAACACCATCTGGTCCCAATGACTTGTGGAAACCGGATCTGTCTGCTTGGTTTGAGACCCCTGTGGGTTTGCTTCAAATTCCTCTCACTCTTCTGGACCAGTGTGCTGCAAAAGTGTCGGGTCTCAAAAACTCCCCACTGTCTTCAACAGTGCAAATCAGTGCAAGGAAATGAAATAAGATTCCTCTTATTGTCCCCACAAAAGATGCTCCTTATACACCTTTATCATCATTCTGCTGTAACTGGTCTGATCCAGAATTTTAATGTCTCTGAAGGAGGACAGTAAAGAGAGAAAAGCATTTTTCAAGTTATTTTTAAATTATCTCCTTTACATTTGACCCACACTGTTTTATAGGCTTTTCTGTTCTCCTTATTTGAACCATTGTCCTATTTCTGAACACCAACCAATTTGCTAGTGACTTTTCTATTGAGCTATGCAAGTTGTTTTCTTGAATTTCTGTTTCTTTTTCAATCACGATACATTTTATCTTTATTTCTGATGCACTATTTTTGATACTCTTCAGGCTTCTCATAGTCTTTCTGCTTTTTATTTTGACTGTACTCTGACCCTCTCATGCCCTCCATCCCTTTGCTGGCTTAACTTATTTTTATATAATTCCATCTATTCAGACTGAATATCTATGTGCTGGAGGATATTATGAAAAAAAAAGTCCTGTGGACTTCTCTTAGGTGGCATGACAATTTTGTCATAGTATTTTTATACTTTTTTGTTTAATATTACTCATCTCACAAAAGCAGCTCCTCTGCCTTTACCTACTACCATATTTTTCCTGTAAGTTTGGTTACTTGATAACATGGTATTTGTCTGCTTTTTCTTCTCCATTATATGCCAGAGATGCCTGTTATAGAATCATACAATGATTAGGATTTGAATTGACTTTAAAGACCATTTGATTCCAACCCCCTTGCTCCATGGCACTTACTAGATTTTAATTTAGTCTGCGTATTTTATTTCTTCTATCTTTTTGGGTTTAGGCTTTTAGTACTGCTGTAGAAACATTTGCAAATTCTGCCCTCACCCTGTCACCTGAAACTGGCATGAAGAAGTGGAATGGCGCTGAAAATGGCCTTGTTCACCTTCCTTATTTATTGTGTTTATGCTGAAATTATTCTACCGTGTTTCTCAGAGGTACACTGAACATTAGCCACAACCAGCCCCAAGGTCACGTAAGATTGAAAGAAGAGCTCTTATGCTGTTAGCTTTTCTTCTGCTTCTACTGCAAGCACTCCTCCTGATGTAGTGAGTTTTAGTGCCAGCAGCCTGGCTGTATTATGATTAAAATGCATTTAATTTTTCTTGTTCAAGTTTTCCCAGCTCCGAAAATGCCTATCATCTCTTTCACTAACAGAGACAATGGATTTTTGTCTGTGTCTTTGGTTTCATGCCTAGGGCTGGCAGTATTTCAGAGAATGCTTTCAGTAAAGTCCTGTCACCCCAAATGAAGCCTCCAGAACTCCTCTCTTGCCCCTCCTTACATTAATCCAAACAAGATGGATAATGACAATGACATTTCATTTTGTGCACCTCAAGTAAGTATGGGAATCTCATGGGATCTGCTAAAGTTGCCCTCCTAAAGGCACTCAGCACAAAGAGTGATACTGCTGAGGTGGGAAAAATCTGACAACTCCACAGGCTTCAAACAGGACTCTTGTTCTGTTTGTTGCTCCACTTCAACTCATCTCAAGTGAACAGACTTGCCACTTGGGCACGTAATCCATGTTCACCTATGCTAGGAAGAGCAGACACGTTTTTTTTTGGAAGCTTTCAGTAGTTTAACTTCTCCTTTGAAGAAGTAATTAATATTACATTTCCTTTAACTTTAGTAAAGGTAGCTAGCAGTTTGTTAGAAATACTTGAGAACATGAAAGAAAGCACATAAAACCCCACCAAACAAGCAGCAAGGTGATATGCTGCACCTTGTGTTCACTGCAGCCCAGGTCCCAAGAGCAAACCCAACTATACAGAGCATTCCCTTGGTTACTCAGCCGCTGCTTGTAAACCTCTCCTGGTGGTCTGGGCAAGGGTTGCCTCCTCATCAGGATAAAAATGTGCCACCCCAGTTCCACTTGCACTCTGCCTTTGGATAGCAGACACACAGCAAATGATTAAAGAAGCCTCATCTTGGCCAGACAGGGCTCAAACATGTCCCAAGTCCTGGACCAGCACTTAAAGACCATACCTAATCACACAACCCAAAACTCCCCAAGGTCTTTTTGATCCCTGATCCCCAATTCCAAACTTCTCTTTCACTTCCTACCTCTCCCAAGAAAAACTGCTCTCCAGATCTTCCTGCTCACTGTCATCTGTTTTCTGTGCTTACCCATCTGTTCTGCTACTATGGGAGGGACACTTGCTAGGGGACACTCATACAGAACTCATCACTTACATTCAAATCTCTCATATATTGTAGAAAACAAAAGCTCTCTGGTCACCAGTAGCATTAAACCTTCTTGTATTTACCTTATATTAATTGATGTTCAAGATCTTTAAAATCAGGCTGTTGTGAACATCTTTAATTCAGAATTATTGTTAAGAACTTGTTACAAAGATTTTTCTTCCAGATACAGTGGAACAGGCTTCCCAGGGAAGTGGTCACAGCACAAATCCCGACAGAGTTCAAGAAGTGTTTGGGCAATACTCTCAGGCACATGGTGTGATTCTTTGGGATGTACTGTGCAAGGCCAGGAGATGGACTCGATTATCCTTGTGGGTCCCTTCTAACCCAGGATATTCTGTGATTCTGTGATCTCCTGACAGTGCTGCTCAGCTGGACTACCATGCCTGTGTGGGGCTCCAAATGCCAGCTGCATTTCATGTGCATAGGTAGACTTGGTGTCATGATACAAGACAAGAAATGCAGCATAAGTTTACAATAAATTTCAGTATTAAATGTGAATCTAGGCAGTTTAGTAGACAATCTGTATTAGTTAATATATAAAATAAGTCATCAGAGAGATAAATGAAAAGCAAAGGTCTACAATGACACATTGCAGTCTCTTCTTTCTGCCCTTTACACATTCAACACTGTTTTTTTTCAGCACCTTCATTAAATTAGTTCTTCATTAATTGTGAAGTTTCCTTCCTTATTGTCTGTTTCAGCCTTGTGGCTACTGTACCCATAGTGCTTCCAGTGCTGACACAATCACCTAATAATAGAAATGCTGATCACTGTAATCTCAGCTTCAGGAGTAGTCCCACAGGTCAAATTGACCTTTAGTGTAACCCTAAAGTTTCCCAGGGACAACTTTAACACTTGCAAAGCAGTTCATCAGCCCTGCACATTGCTACTCAAAGGGAAATCTGACTGTTTAGAACATGGTTTAGACAAGTGTTACACTAAGTTGCCTCTTCTTTCTTGAGGTATATGTTCACTTTCTCTGTTCTGACATAATAAAAGCAGCTGAAACAGGTAGTTTTTACTACCAGTTTAGTAGTTACTACAAGTTTAGTTTTTACTACCAGGTATCCTATATACTATTATTTTAGAAGCCTCCTTTATTTGCTTGGTCTCTCTCTGGTGCTGAGATAGTAAGCATACATACTTCAAGTGTGTATCACTTTCTCACACTCAAGTGTGAGAAATTTTACAGAACCAAAATGAAACAGGCATTTATTTCTTTCTCTTCTCAAATTCTGACATTGTGAAAATCAGTTGAGTTAAAAGTATGTGTGGAATTATAACCTTTTTCCTCCCTCATGCTGGTTTATGTAACTATATTTGATCTGAATTATAGCCTGTCCTTGCTACCTACATAACACCAAACTTTTATTGTATTTTCATAGGGTTTGCTAAAAGAAAAACCTTATGGGTTATTAACCCATATTTGAAGGCTAGGCACACCCCATTCTAATGGTTTATAGGTTAATTTAAGTCAGTTTTGATGGAGAAATAGCTTTTCTATTTTTAATATTTAAGAGAAGGTGTAGCTGCTTTCATGTAAGGGTGACAGTAAGAAAATTTGAAGACAAAATATTATGGGTCTCATAAATCCCTGCTTCTACTAAAAGCAAATAGGGGAAGAGATGAATACCTCATTATTTAGGTACCTAAAAGTTAGATTTATACAAGGTTCCTCATTTATCTGGGTAGACTTGTCGGATTGGAAGATAGCCATCTAAAATACAACACTATGGCCCCATGAAAGTGGGGGTATTTTTTCATCTGCTGACTGTACAATATCTGGAGGGAAATGAAGGCACTCACAAGCTCAGGAGGGCATTGACAGGTCCTACAGGTTTTCCTCCCCACCCAGGGTTTGGTGGCTGTGCTTAAGGGAAGGCCTGACCAGTACAGCAAATCCTGGGGTCTGGTAGCTGTCCCTCCCACACTGGCAAAATCACCATTCATGTAAAGCTGGGTAAATCACCACAATTGTAATGCCAAAGTATTTTAAAGCCCCTAACTTTTACTTCAAAAGCCCAAGATTTTAAGAAAATATTACAGATTTTAGATAACCAGTCCTGTTAGACATGATGGCTCTTGGGAAATCTGGTCCTTGAACATATCACAGAAGTTGGACATCCAAAATCAAATCACAGTAAGTCTTCTGTAATTTCTGGAAAAAAAACCAAAAAACCAAAATTTCCAAAACAAAAGAACCCAAGAACCACAGTGGCCTATAGATGCAGAGAAATAAAATTACTAGCAGTTGCAAGTGGTTAATACCTCTGAAAAAAAATGAACTGTTGAAGCCGACGCTTAAATATTGATTTTTATTCCTAAATTTAGGCAGCCAATTTTGAAGATGTTGGCTAATAACCATAACACCTGAATAAGTGTTCTGATTTTCAGAGACTGTAAGACTTTTGTATCTCATTAAAATCAATACCTTGAATAATAACTGCTGCTGTTTTGCAGAATTATTTTGGATGCTGCAATACATATTTGTGCCTTTAAACCTCAGGCAGATAATCATGCCCTTATGTGTGCCATTTATTCCCAGGCATGTCAGTGTCTGGGTATTTGTCTTGAAGGACTTAAGTTATTACTTATTAAATACAACTGACCCAGCCAAAATGAATTGAGTCTAATCAGAGAGACAAGGGAAAGAATCTATGTGGGATGGATCTTTAACTTTTTCTTCTTGTGTACCCCCAAAAATACTAAACAAAATTTTCAAATTAATTAAAAACTTCCTTTTTTTATTGACTTGGATGGGAACAGGATCTTGTCTGACATTTTTTAAAAATGAAATGGAGAGACAAAGTTGAACCTTTCCCTCTCAGAAAGCTTTTACGTGTTGGCTATGTACTGCATAGAGTTAGAAGTCCTTACACTGCTAATTGCGTTTGTATGCAATGGAAATGGCATAGATGTGAACATCAGGAAACATTTATTTACTAAGAGAGTGGTCACAGACTTGAACAGGCTTCCCAGAGAACTGGTTGATGCCCCAAACCTGTCAGTGTTTAAGAGTAATTTGAACAAAGCCTTTAACAACATGATTTAAATTTAATTGGTCAGGCAATAATTGTAGGTTCCTTCTGACTTTGCTGTTCTATTCTATTCTATTCTATTCTATTCTATTCTATTCACAGTAAATTAAATTAATATTTCCATCACTGCAATCTAACTTTACTTTTGAAGTACCTAAATGAAAAAACCAAAAGAAAATGGAGTTAAATTTACCATGTCTTTTTAAGACCAAGTGAAGGCCTGAAGTTGAAATGCTGAGAGATCCTTATTGTTACAATGCAGACATGAACAGTGACATTTCAATGTTTGTAATATTAAATTTTTTCTCGATAAACTAAAGGAAAGCAGAAGACAAAAACATCTGTTTCAGCCTGGGGACATACATTGGTGCTGCTCAGTGTTATCGCTGGCACATCAACTAATCATACAGACATTGTTAAAACAAAGATTGTTTTTTAATCCTATAGAAGCATAGCATAATAAAAACTCAAATAGCCTCCAAACATATTTGACATTGACATACAATGCCAATAAATAAAAGCCATACAATGGATTGTGAGCTGTAGATGGATGAGCAGAAACAGAACTGTTTCTGTAGTAGCTTTCTATCAGTCACCTGCTATTTTTGAAGCAGGAAACAATAAAAATGACCTGGTGCTTTATTTTCTGTGGCAAAAGAAGTATTCTTTGAAATTTTTCTAAACATATTGCAGGAAAATGAATATTTTACATTCACACAATTTGCAGCTCATGGAGCTCAGATGTTTTAGAAATTATGCTGCATTAACTTTCATTCAAAAGGTCCTTGAAGATGAGCAGTGAGTGCAATGTAGCACTGTAGAGGATTAGCTATTTTGAAGAATAAAGAATACCCTGTCCTTTATCATTAGATTTGATTTTGTTCACCAGTCTGTGACAGAGCCTCTAATTGGTATGGACATACTGCAATGTGTGGACAGAAACAAATGATTTTTGTTAAATACTTGGGATTAATCAAACAAATTGTCCTGAGTGACACCAACTAAGCATGTTTGTATACATTCATTCAGTGATTTTGTGGTAATGGTTCCTGATTACAGTAATTTCCATAATTGGTACTTGTAAAGCCAACGATAGTTCCAGTAATTTATAGGAGATGTAGGTATTCCCTAAATTAAATGTTTTTCATTACATGAAACTCAGTTATTTAACAGTACCCTCAGGACTCCTTTCTCAATGATGCCACATATTGGCAGCTTTAACTGATATAAGTTTAAATACTAGAAGACTTCAGTTTGGGAGAGTAATGGAATTAATTCAGTGGGAGCTGAGCAAAGCAATTGCCTCCATATTTTACAAAAAAGGAAAAGACCACTCATTCTACCCTTTCCCTTAATGTTCTTTGCCTCTGCTCAAGTAAAAAGCTCAAAGATGGGTTATTTTTACTATATAAAAAGGATCAGTTTTTTCTTTTTGGTGAAATAATCTAGGAGGAATGGGTAAAATGATAGTGTGCAAAACGTGTTACCGAACCCTAGCTTAAGGGGTGCCAGCACCTATTGAAAAACCTCCTAGGCCAAGTACTTTCCAGCAGTTATTTTTTTAACTTGGCAAGGACTAGGAAACAGTCAGTCTTGCAGATATAGGACTTTGGCTGGGCACTGAAGATCTTGATTTTGTCACAGAAACATCTCAGGTCTTGGATAAGATTTGTGTTTTGTGGCAGTGCAGGGGATATGCAGTCCTGGGGCAATTCTGGCTGCAGAAGAGTAAAGGAGCAGGAATTCTGCTCCTCCTACAAGCCCTAGAAAAGAGGGCTTTGTAAGGTTTATGTGCTGTGTAAGCTTCCATGTTCTGCCTCTGCCTAACAGCTTTTTCTTCAGGTCTCTATCTCTTCAAATCAGTGATAAGAACATGTAATTATGTAGTGCTTTCCGCTGTCGAACAGGGAAGTACAAGGACAGAGGGTTCCAAGTCCTGTGGGGCCGTATGCAGAACTCTTAATACAGCACGAACCACAGTGAAATATTGTGCTACTGATGACTGTGGATTGCAGGTTCTTTTATTTTATATTAATATTCATAACATAAAAATATAATATTACGGGTTAATGAAGAACTAAAATAATTCTGCAGAATAAAAAACCATTTTTTTGCTTTCAAATTCAATCAATCAAATTCAATTATATAATCCAGTGAATCAGATTGTTTGAAGTCACTGCCAGTTGTTCTATTCAGACAAGTGTGCTTAATTTTTAACTCATAGTGACACTGGAGGAAGTTGACTGCATTTTGCTATCTTTCACTGCAAAAATCTGAAACAAGCACACAAGAGCAGAGAAGGTTTACTTTCCACATCTGCTCTAAGGACTTTATAATTTGTCATAATGCATGTTATGTTGCCTTGGAAAACTTTTAAGAAGAAAAAGGTCACAAGTCAAGGTCATCTTTCCATTTTGCTGGCTTGCAATGTGTTCCAGTTGCTCATTTTGAATGGTGTTTGTGTAGAGATTCAGACCTGTAAGGGATTTTGCTGATTGTGTGAGGGGTTTTATATGGAAGTAAAGGCAACACACCCAGCTGGTTTCACTTTGCTCTGATAGCATGAAAATGAGGCACTGTCGTGGTTCAAGCCCAGCTGCCTACAGGCTTCCTTTCACCTTTCTCTTTCAGGCAATTGGAGCTTAAGCATATGGATGGTAGGTGTGCTTGATTGCAAATCAGTTCTGCTCTGCACTGAATTTGATCAGAATTGCAGTTTTTAGAGACTTCTCAGACTGAGAAATACAAAGACATTCAGTGGTACTGCAATTTTCTTGGTGCCTCTTTGCTGAGTGGGTGTGTTTTAACCAGTGTGCCTCATGGAGTTCATCATACCAGCTTTTCTGAAGTGCCTTTATTTTTTCCTAAACACATCAAACCACATTTCTTGAGGGAAATCCAGATTTTTCTTTTCAGCAGTGTGTGGCATGAAATGCAAAAACATTTATTTAATAAAATAAATGTAAAAACCATTGTTTATTTAATGACTCCTTCCTCTTGAGGGCTGGAGTAACAGGCCTGTGAGTTAGTTGTAGTCTGCTTGGCAAACTAATTTACAAATAGTAATCCTGATTCTCTATGATGCTCAGAGAATTCAGCTCTGCTGGGTTTTAGATTAATGCCATCCCAGTATGTAATGCCAGTGGATGCTCTGGAAGTGATGTCTTTTCTGAGAAACAAACCACACATTTGGACATTCTGCATGGTTAGTTGGGGCTTTTTCTTGTTGGTGGGTTGGTTTTGGGTTTGGAGGCTTTTTGCCTGTTTGTTTTTGGTTTTGTTTTTTATTAAATAAATGTTTGGCTACCTTGAGTCCACCTCAGGTCTCAATGAGAAGTATAAGAAGCTTCAGGAGTTGTTATTGCCCTTCTACTATTTAATAAATATGAAATAATCCACAAATAGTTCAAGCCATTGTACTTAAGAGAGCAATAGTGTATTTAGGAGTGTAAGAAATACATAGTCAAAGTTGAATTTTAAAGGATTATCAGCTACTTGGCATATCAAAACAGTTGCTGGGAAAACGCTGTAGAAAAATCCTGATGGTATAATTTTGCCATCTAGATTTCCCCTTTGTACACAGGTTATGCAGATGCTGCTGTTGTAACTGAATGGTTCAGTTGGTTTTTGGGGTTGTATCCATCTGAGCAGGTGGAGATGGCTACACCTGGGCTAGGCTCCCTTTCCTAAGAAGAGACACTTGTGAACACAGACCAATTCACCGTTAAATATATTGGTCAAATATACAAACTGAAACAGGATCAAGATATTTTACCACAAGTGACGTGGTGCAGATATTAATCAATTTCTGGTCTGTTCTTGATATGTACCAAAGTACATGCTCTGTCTGAAAACTGAGCCCAAATAGTCTTAAATATTCTGGAGGATTTACCTTGATAAATCAAATCTATTTTTGATGCTGTTTCTGCTCTGAGCAGGGGATAGGACCAAATGACCTTGCAAGGTCCCTTCCAAGGTAAATTTTTTAATGGTTATAATAAGACTTATAAGAACCAAGGAATTCAAAATGAAATTTTAAAACGCGGTTTGAACTGTTCCTCTCAGCTGATCTCTTTACAATGTCGTGTCTCAAACTAAAGCATTTAAAATTTGTAAGCTAAGAAGCTACAAGCAGCTGGTAGGCTTGACGGATCGGGTTTGTTCTGTAAAGTATTTCCCTGGTTGGGGATGGTGAATAGCATTACAAGGAAAATCCTATTGACACCATGCTCTTCAAGTTCTATATTCATGGCAATTATCATGGATCTGAGCCTGAACTTCTCCCTGGGGCAAAATTCCTCTTGAAAGTAGCAAGTGCTGCTGACCTTTATCCTTTAAGAGATTATATTGTCAAAATAATCTCATGCTCCTGGACACAGCCTGAACTGAATATGTGAAGGGTTTCAAAATATATGATTAATTCAACCTTGAAGGTTTTTGCTGCTTGCTTACTCACACTAGAGTGGCACACAGGCTAGCAGATTAAAAGCTATGTTCTTCACCTCTGTTAACATGACTGGGTAGGATAGGAAACATAAATAAAAAGATTACTGCCAGCACAGCATGCAGTTATGGCAATCCTGCTGGTGTGCATCACGCCTGGGTTCCCAAAATGTACCAGCAGAAGATTAAGCAGGTATTACTTGTGACTTGGTCACCCTTCAGGTCTTCTGGAGGCTAAATGGAAGGTAGAGCAGCTCTAATCTACCTTCTCACACTTTCAGAATTCTCAGTCATAAGGCAACAGTTGAAATCAGATACTAAAAGCAGCAGGACACCACTTCTGCCTGAGCTTATGATTGGAAGCTGCTTCTAAGACATAGCTGCTGGAATTGAGAGTCTGTATTAAAATGTGTTTCCCTAAACAAAAACAAACCCAGTTCCTGGATATTAACCAAGAAAAAATTTGCAGTATCTGCAAATCCTCCCTTGGTGCTTTAATTAACACAATTAATATTTGTCTCTTGAGACATGGGAAAAAATCTCCTGAATACCAGCTTGGATCACCAGATTCAGAGCTGTAAATCCTCTTGGTGGTGTTCTACATAGATGATACTGGAAGTTTTCTGAGTAACTTCTGTAAATTTTGTAATCCAGGTACCATAAAGACTGTGGTACTGCTACTGTAGAAAAAGAAAATTGCTGATTTTAGGCAGAAAAGGTTTAGATGATGGAATCTGAGGACCTCACCGTAAGTTCCTTTTGTTAGATCTATTTGAGATTGAATTTTAGGATGGTATGGGTTTCTTGAATCAGTGGCTAGCACAGGAACAAACAGTGCCCCTTGAGAAGTGCAAGGGTCTCGTGCCAGGGCACTGATCTGGCAGTAATTTGGGAGATTCCCATTACTTTTCCTGCGTCCCAGGTATTTTTGGAGATCTCAGGTGGCACTGGCATCTTATTTGTGGACAGTAAAAAAAATGCTGTACCCCATGTCTATCATAAACAGAGCACGGAATTAATATGTCAAGTATTTATATCCATCAGTCAGCTGTCAAAGTTGGAGATAAAAATATCCCACACTGTCTTCTAGAAGTGACTGGGTTAGTAAGAACCTGATGTGAAAACTAAGCCTACTGATTCAGGATTTGATCTAATTGATAGTGTCTTGGCTATATCCTTTTAAAAATCTAAATGCTATTGATTCAAGTGGATTTAATTTATCACTAGTGCAACATAATTATTTACAAATGATCCCCTGCTGCTCTCTCAGGAGCCTGACAAGCCAGCTGACAGAAAATCATTTAGTTGAGAAAGAGAGTACTTAGTATTGCCTAATGGCTCAGCTCAGATATGTATTTTAATGCATGTTTTTAATGCCAAGAGTGGCTGATAAAGGGAGTTGGAAGCATGTTAAAGCTGCTGAATCTGAGATGAATATAAGAGAAAGCATTTACTTGGTGACTTATCTCTGAAAGTCTTATCTCTGAGGGGAGAAGATAGGAAAGCTGAATTGTTGGTAATCTAACTTAGATTTTTTTTTTTCAGTTCTTTAATGCAATGGCATTTGATTCCCCCTCTTCCCCTATTTGCTGGCACTATTGTAGCTCAGCCAGTCTCAAAGAGCTGAAAAATCAATGCAAGGCGCAATGTCTGTGAAAGGTCAGAAGTGAAAGAGAGTTCAACCTAATAACATTTTAAAGTCCTATGGAAAGGATATTTCATAAAATATTAAAAAATCAATTTAACTTCCATAAAACTTTAGTTTAGTATCAGTACTAAACAGAAGATAACTTAGCAAGGCAGGAGATGGGAGTCAGGCATTCAGACTTTTATTGCAGTTTCCCTCCTCTTGAGCTGGTGGTGTTTTTATTTTTTTTTTGCCCTGAACTGACTGGGAAAGAACAATATCTTGAAAAAAGGGAGATCCCAACTCCCCTTCTAATAAAGATGTTTATTTCTAATTTACTTCTTGTACCCATAATGCAGTAATTTAAATTTCTGCAGGCTGCATGAGAAGTCTTCCTGTTGCCTCACCTTCTTTCAGTTCATGTGAAGTACCTCAGCCCAAAACCAGAAAATTTCATGCTTCTTAATCCATTGCTTACATTTGGCTTCATAAAATCATGTAATATTTCTCAAGTATAATACATTTGGTTATTTCCTGAATGCAGTTCAGATTGTTAAAAAAAGGAATGTCTAGGGGATCGGAAAAGTGCTTAATTTCCAAATCCAAAACCCTGACGGCCATTGTTCATATAGTTTATAGCTCTTTTATCACGGCAGAAATTTTCACAAACTGCTCATATCTCTCAGTTTTGGAGTATGTTACTTTAGCTATTTATCTGTTACTAGAACATTCAAAGCATTTGATGTTTGTTCCATTTGTTTCAATTTTTAAGAGCTTCATTCATGTTTTCTTAGGTCTGGAAAAAATAAATATTTTTTCCAGTGTTAAGCAGTGTCAGATTCATTGTCTAAGGAGTCCTTATCTTACTTTTTTGTAGTTTGGAAGTAGAATACTTTTAGAAAATTCTTGATTTAACCAAGACTTTTACACATGGAATTTGACAGAAACAATACTTTAAAATATTGGTAATACAAGTGAGCACAGAACTCCTTAAAGATATAATGGATGCTCAGTCATAATGGGATTTCTGCAGATGACCCAAAATCTTTCAGTAAAATACCCCTGCCAGGGTTTTATCCAGGCTTTAATTTTCTTGTTGCTTTCCTGACATGCTTTAAGCCAGACAGAAATCATGGCTTTGGTATGAAAAATGGTCTGCAAAACTCTGATTTAACCCTCTAGGTAGATATGTGGAAAATTTTAAATGTTTATTTTTTATGAGCTAAACTCACCAAACAGAACAGAATTCCCACTGTCAGTGCCTGTCTTTCATCTTAGTTCATTCAATAACCACAAACTACACACAATTTTGGCAAAATAGTCTAAAAGTGTCAATTCCAAGAGAGAAAATCTGAGCATACCAAACAGAAGTAACTTCAGCAGAAAACTCAGTAATGTTGGCTGTTATCCCTGGAAAATGCAAATTATGGTGGGCTGGATGCTGGAAACCATTTGGAGTACTCCAGCTGAATTCCCTTTGGTTTTTTGGATTCAAAGCCACAGCAACTTGCCAAGCTGTGTGAGGAGCAGCCAGAAGTGTCTTACTACCAAGCACCTCTTAAAAAGAGTAAAACACCTCCTTCTGACAAGGGCCTGTTCAGTAATTTCTCTGAGTTATACCTGGGGCATCATTCTGTCTGAAATGTAGCAGAACTTTGTGAGTCCAAGCCCAGCCTGTGTGAGGGGCCAAACACACACAGCCTCCCTGGCCTGGAGGGTTCAGATTTTCTCAGATGGACAATCTGTGAGGGGTCATGGGTGCGGCATTGACTCCAGCATCCCCATTCCAGCCTGGTACAGACACAGCACAGGATGCTCTGGGTTCTTCCCAGAATGTGCCCTTCAGGGTGAGCCAGGAGGCCAGAGTCCAAACCTCACATAAGACCAGACCTCACCTTGTTATTGTTACCAGCAATTGTTGCCATGTTTGTGATTTCTTATTGTATTGATTAGCAATTACAGTTGCTTATAACTATTTCCTAAAATTCAGGGACTTACTGATAATATATTTAAAATTTGTTTTCCCTTAAATACTCAAGGGAGATGCAAGACAATTGGGAAATCCTAATAGTCTAATTATTCCTTTGTGGTTTCATTTAGCTAGATTTTTAGTGTGTCCTTCGTCTTCTATTAAAGTCCACAAATCAATATGTATATAGTATTTCAGATAACATAGACTAGGCAATCAAATAGTAGTAAATGTGATGGAAATAGGATATAAAATGGGGAATTAGCTAGTGGTTTAATTTAATTTATACTCTGGAGTTGTCATTAAAGGAAAGAACATTTCAACCATTAGTGAATGAGCAAATATTTACTCTGTTTTAATGGGGAAATTGATGGTAGTTTACTCATTGATGCTTTACTTCCTGAATGATCTTGTTATTTCTTTATCTTTTTCAAGTTTTACAAGTCCTGGAACCTAGATGGTAGAACTAGATGATTCCATTGGAGAGATTTAAATTCCCAAGAAGACAGGCCTAAGTTCAGATTAGAGTTCTTTTGGGTTGTTCTCCTGGAGGTGTTTGGAACTGCATCCCTGAAATGATGGGACACTGTAACCAAAAGCAGCAATCATGGAACTACTAGAAAATTTGCCTTGGGAGGGATGGTTGCTGTGTCCAGTCTGTGGGTAGAGGAAACACACAGCTGCTTTCTTGTAAGACAAGTCATTGAGAAAGTCATTATAGCAATAGCCATTGCTACATCCTGCCTCCACGGCAATGAGCCATGTAGGAGCAGCCTGCAATGTTCTGCTGTGCCGGGAAAAGCAATTTTATGCTTATAATGAGCTCCAGATATCAACTGCTATGGAGAAGAAATGATGAGAAGTATGCTGTTGTTAGCAGATGACAGTTTTGTTTCAAATAGCTCAACTTTCAACAAAAATATCTGAAATCTGTCAGCTGTTAGGGGGCATTGGGTAAATAGAATACCTGCTTATATTTATGGTCATTACCCTGGAGTGGAAAGCAAATGGAAATCCTCTTGCGAGCATGTACCATAATCAAGGACACCACAAAGACCCTCCTCCCAGCTGAAGACACTTGCCTTGTGCTCATTTGCATAATCAGATGAGATATTAACTTAGATAATAGCACCATCTATTGAGGACTAACAATGATATTTAAACTTTAAAATGTTATTTGCTAGCTCACTTTTGTAGGCATTACAAATCTGGATATATTTTAAGAACACAATTTTGTCATTGTATCTGACACCTACTGGTAATTATTAACTATGATTAAATAAGCCTATCTGCCTGCTAATAAGGTTCCCATACTATCCAACAAAATCTTTTGTTTAAGGAGACCTCTGATTATTTTTCTCAGTTGAGAAAGTAATTTTCCACTTCCCATACTTTGGTTGGACAAATAGAGCAGTCCATGAAGTTATACTGCTCTCCTTTTATAATATATTATGATTCTAGCAGAAGTCTGCTTTTAAAAAGGCATAATCTTTAGTTGCAGCAGTCTTCTTGTAGCCATAGTCAACAATGTGTTCTCTTTGTTTTTGAATGGTTCATAGTGTTAAAGTTATCCCAGGTTTATGGTCAGGAGTTTCAAACACATAGAGCACTGTTCGTGATGCTGGCATTAAATTAACTGGCCAGACTCTTTTCAGTGGTGTCCAGCCACAGAACAAGGGGCAATAGACAGGAACAGAAACACATAAAGTTCCATCTGGATATGAGGAAAAAACAGATTTACTGTGATGGTGACAGAGCATTGGAACAGGCTGTTCAGAGAGGTTGTGGAGTCTTTTTCTCTGAGGATATTAAAAACTTCCTGAACAGAATCCTGTGCAGTCTGCTGTAGGTGAACCTGCTCTAGATGAGCTCCAGAGGTTCCTGCAAACCCCAACCATTCTGTTTGTATTTATTTTGTATTTTAAAAATGTTTGTATTCAAAAGTACATTATAAGAAAACACCAGAAAATCCTGTGAGAAAGATTGGTATTGAGGTGAGGTGTAGTGTTAAGAAAATGTGGGTAAAATCTTGTCTCTTGGGCTTTTTCTGATTTCTAAGAAGTTAGTTTCTTATCTATAAAATCGAGTGAGGAAGCTAGAGAGGTTTCTCAGAATGCTTGTGTTTCTGTACTGTCCAGACTTGGGGCAGAGATATAGTATTCCACCAGTCTTCAAAATTATCTGACCCCGCATATGTTGGATCTGACCCTGAATATGCTAGCACAAAATTAACAGATTAACAATAAACGAGCTATTTATGTGAATTTCCTTCCACCAAATATGATATTTTTCTTAAATTTCTGTGGGTTTGTTCTTGTAAAGCATATTTACTTGTGCTATCTTAATTGAGCAGTATAGCAAGTATAAAATGCAATTTTATTTTCAGCATTAATTTTAAAGAAACTCCAGTCTTCTCTGCCACCTAGAGTGTCCTTCCTTACAACCTCCTATTTATCTCATGAGCCAACTCAGTTTTGGGGTGGCAACAGGAGCAAGGAAGAATCCTAGGAGCTGCTTTTTAAGCAGCCCATTAAACTGGATGGAAGCTCGAACCTATTTCCCTGCTGAGCATGGAACTTGCTCTTTCTGGATATTACTAATCTCACAGGGCAAGAAGACTATCCTGAGACTCATTAAGATATTTATGAGGAGCAGCATTGTTAAACTGAATGTGACTGCAATCAGCAGCAACTTCTAAAAGTTTATCCCATCCATAACAGGGTCTCCTGACCTTGTCTTAATACATGTGTGAAACGCATGGCAATGTAGCTAATCAGTGTTGGGGTTTTATTTTTATAGAAGGACATTAATCAACATTTGCAGACAGCCTGATTTGTATAAATCTTCCAAGTGCTGCTTCTACATTATTGTGTTTGTTAAAGCAATAAAAGCAGAGAGGACAATTTTCCCCTTGTTTCTGCAAGGCGGGCACATCTGAAATTTATTCAGGCTAGGAGAAACCTGTTGTCAGACATTCCTGTAAAATATTTGCAGTGTACCATGGCTGCTCTGTCTATCTTGCTGGACACTAATGTTTACCAAGTATAAAAAAGGAAACCACATTGCAAGAAAAAAAAATAGCTACTGTTTTGATCAGATGTGGCAAACCAAATCCAAAACTGCTGGAAAAATGCTTACTGGGAAGTTATCAGTAGAAAAGGTGGTTTCTCAGTGTTTTGTGCTGCTTCTGGGCTATTTCCCATTTCTTTTCCCCAGTTTTTCCTCTTTCCTAGTGAACCATCATTTTAATGAACCTGAAAGAGTGATATCTATTCCCCATTACACATGAGTACAACTGTCAGGCAGTCAGAGACATTTTTTAGTTCTCCTGGAGATGTAATGTGCAGTGTATGTGAGCCCAGGTTTGTGTGTGTATCTGGGTGGGAAAGGCTGACAGTGATACCCTTTGTTGTAGAGCAAAGAAAGCTGAAATTCCCAGCTGCAGCCCAAAGGAAACAACATTGAGTTGACAGTGCAGCAGTAGTCATTTGAGACCCGTTGTAGGCTTTCATTAAGCTTTATTTCCTTTCAGAATTGCACATCCTAACAACACAGGAAGGTAGTCCTATATATCTGCATCAGTATTAAAGTTTCACTAGGTTCAATATCCCTACATGGCAAAAAAACTTAAAATAAAAATCCATTTGATAGCCTGGGGACAAAAATAGCTCAGCTTTTGGTCACCTCTGAGATGTGCTACTTTTGGCTTTGATTTCAGTATTGGTCCCTGTTCAGCACAGCATGTTAAGGACATTTTTGCAGCTTCATATGTATTTAAACATGGGTAGCAGCAAAATGAACTGGCAGTGTAATTCAAAGAGGGATTGAACCCAGGCTTAACTGAGTGCGGGTGTAAATTAGTGTGGTGTATAACCTAACAAGGTGGCTTTACCCTGCCTCACTTTAAACACATTTGGTTCTCCCCACCTCAGACCATGAGTTTCGTGCATAGCTTTTGTGCTGTTGTAAGTAATTTACAAGATATTACTTGGATTTTTAGCTGGACTAATGTTTTTAAAAAAAGAACATTATTAAATACTTGATCTAACAGAACCATTTCAGGTTGTCAATTAACAGTATCCTTGAGGAAGTGTGATTGGCTCTGGACAACGTCTGTGGCCATCTGGATGTAATGTGTGGAAGAAGACTTTAATGGCAGTGAGGTTTTTCTTTGGGAGCCCAACATATCTGTGTCCTGTCCTTCACTTGGCTGAAGACTTTCTCAGTGACTTTGGGCAAATTGCTTCCCTGTACTGCAATTTATCTGTAAAGCCTCAGGCATGTGAAGATAATGAAGATGCAATGGCCATAGCGAGTTTCTTGTAATATGAAAATCACAAATTCAAATAAAAGACAGGAGATTTGAAAATGAGGAAAAAGAATAATTTAGTTAAGCTATAGAAACAATTGCTACAAAATATGAGAGCCAAATTCTCATATGAGTTCTAGAAGTGAATGGACAAATCTATGGTTCAATAAAGTCTATTAGGCTCAGATTTACTGGTTGTCTTAAGACTTAATAAACTCTCTCATTACAGATTAATAGAACCTGGGAAGCAAGAGCAGGAAAGCAACTCATGTTTCATTCCTCCTTAATTTCTTTTGTTTCTTCTAACTGCAGTCAAATTCACTCTGGTCTGTTTTATTGTGCCTGTCCTTGTGTCTCTATATTATTTTTTAGGAATAAAATTTCAGAGACAGGAATCCTTGAAGCAGTTTTCTCCCTCCCAGTTTTTTCTGTCCTTTCTGGCTGCTAGAACTTAGCCCTCACCTGACTTGGCATAATGAGAGCAACACTATTAAATTAATGTGTTCCTTGCTGGGGGTGGATATCACACACCCATGCCATGGTCAGCCTGAGGAAATAGCTGGGAAGTTAGGCTGCAGTTCTTCTTAAAAAAAAACCCTGACAAACCCGGACTGTCTTCTGCTATTTTTATTCTCTCAGTCTCTGAGAATAGTGAAGCCATGATTTTGGCTGGAATGTCTTGAAGATACTTTGGTATCAATAATTAATGATAACCAATGGTAATGGAATAATTAACTCTATTAGAGAAAGTGTACTGTTGCAGGGTAATAGCACAATTTCATATCTCAGTTCTGAAAAGAAAGCTTGATCTCTGTATTATGTTTTTTGATCCTTATTTATTAAGGAATGACTTATTCCCTTTCACTGCAAAAGTGGACTACATCAGAGCAGAGAATGGAAAAGGACCGGCTAGATACAGTCACCTGCTATTTCAAATAAACATTTTATCAGTCTTTTAGAAACTGATTGAGGTAGGCTGTTTCCACCCACTATTCCTCCTTGAGGGATATTCTAGAACCTCATTTTTTTTCCTGATTTGAGTCTTCTAGAGCCCATTAATACCTTTTTTTGATGCTAACATTGTGCCTTCATTTACATAGCTCTTTTCTACTATTTATGCCCTTGATATATTTATGAAGAGTTCTCATTTTCTTGTTCAGGCCTTGTCCCATTAACCTAAACATGTCAAGCATGTCAAGTATTCACTAAAGAGATGGTCTCTCTGCACACTGGTAAGGCCTGTATTAGCCTGGCCCTATTTGAATTTATCTTTATTGAATATTTTGCATATTTTTGCAGATGAGACTTCCTCATTAACTCATCACTAACCTGTCCTGGGGGATATATCACTGCTATGGTGAGGAAATTCTATCCTTATAGTACTCTTAGAAGCTGCACAAAAGACTACTGCCTGTTAGAAATACTTCACCTGACTTATGCAGCTAGCACATTTGTATTTTCCAGGATCACCACATCCTTGGTATGTGGACATCTTGTGATGAGCAGATATACTAAAGTCTTGCTCTGCCCTTTACAGCTGATAAGAACTCATTATAAAGCTAAAGTTCAAGATAATAGTCAATACAGGAACGACCTTGCTATTGGTCTTATTAGATTTTTTATTATTACTATTATTCCAGTTTGCAAGGTCACAGAGTACTACTTCATGAGTAGCATAATTCTATATTGGCAGTGACTCCCAACTTCTCTATCACCAATTTTTGTGAGCACATCTCTAGCAAATTCATTATTGAAAACTTTTATTTAATTCTTTATATAAGTGGATTTTTGTGGCTGTTCTTTGTTATAAATAAGTAAAGTAATTCAATAATAGTTTTCCAAGACTTATCCTCTAGGAACTGTACTAGTGACTCATTTCAACCTAACATGTGATTATTTCTTTTTCTGTTCTTTCTCTAATGTTATTTGCAGTGTTTTGTACTAACTCCTAGTTCAATTTCTGTGTATCATCACAGGAATTGCTTTACTCAGCTTCAGTTAGATGGGATTTAGATAGCTGCTTTGTCTTGGTAGTTATTTTGTCAAATGTAAGAGAACAGTTTTGGACAGAGTAACTTTGATAAAACTCTGGGTTTTTTTGTGTCCTATTCTCCTTCTACTACTGTGCTCTTTATTTTGCCTTAGAAAACTATCTGAATGCCTTGCTTTTAATTGAAACTTACTAACAGATTTCTGGGTATCTCTTCCACTCATTCCTCTCCTCCACTGCTACCTCAAATGTGGTCACAGCTTTTTTGAGGCTGATACTAGCTACATGAGGGAACTTCTTAAACATAATTTTGGATAGCCAATGACTAGTCTATAATACAAGAACAAAAAAAGAGAGAAAGGAATTTCTGATGAGTGTGCTCAATGTCTGATCTTCATATTATGCTGCATGATAAAACAGCTGAACAAACACACACACACCAGGAAATCATATCAATATATCCTTGTACATATTATCAGGGTAGGCAATCAGTGCTTAAGCATTGCTAGAATCTGTATTTAGTATTTAGTAGAGTGTGACACTTATGAAAACATCACAAAATTTCTTAGGATCTGATTAACTGAAGTGGGTTTTTCAAGATTTTCAAGACATCAGCAGTAACTGATAATTCTTAAGGCTTTAAAAAAGTGTGTAAAAAAAATACAGGACTTCCTCCTGGGTAAAAACAACCTAAAGCATTCTAAAGACACTGGAATGGAGGGGGAACCAGTGCCCAGAAATTTTGTTCCTAAAATCTGCAAGCATGGCCAGGATAAAACAGCAATGCATCATGGAAAATGTTAACTTTAAAAAAATCATGCCTGTAATGCTTGTTTGCTTGAGGGTTCTGTGAAACAAGATGCCAGCAGTGTGGTGCAAGTAGATGAAAATGTGATAGCCATAGAGTCTGCCAAGAACACAAACATGCTGGTAAATAGATCCTGTTGAGGAAGAGTCTACAAATTGCTCATCAAAACAAGCCAAGCTGTCAGATATCTTCCTTATTCTCAGGACTCTTCTAGTATAAAAGATGAGCAAAGAACTGAATCAATGAATTGCTGCTGTACTTGAAGACATTTTTTCAGAGCATCTAAAGAATTCAGTATTAAAAGAAAATCTATGAATCACAGTTTTGTAACTGTTTGCCCCACAGGTAAAAAAAAAGTCTTGAGAAGACCATGAATGCTAAGATGTTCTTTATTTTGGAATAAAACCAATCAGACAGTTCTGCTTTTATTCAACCTCTAAGAAACATATCCCCACTTGGTGCCCAGCAGAAGTCATTGATGTGGCTCTATCTTTCAGTCACTTAATCCAGATTTTGGTGACCTATTTGTATAGAGTAGAATTTAGCTTCAGAGCCTTGCACTGACCACATCTACAAAAGCTGGTTACCTACAGAAATTAGAGACAGAAGTTCTTTAACTTCTTTCCACATATTGCTGCCTGCCAGAAAGCTGTCAGGCATTGTAAACTGTAACTCTATCCATTGCAATCACTGATCAGCATGTCCACCTCTGTGTGTATACTACCAGTTCAATCTTACAGAAATATTCAAAGATGGAGTTCCTCTTACAAATACATTTTAGTCTTTTTTCCTTGGTCTATTCTATGTTCTACTACTCATAACCTCATTTAAGTGAATGACCTTAAAGATGCAGTTCAAACTAGTCCTGTGAAAAATCCAGGCAGAAGACAGGGGACTGAAACAAGTAGATTGAAGCTGCTGTAGATGTATTTCACTTTTGCAATCAAGAATTGATGTTACAGTGAAAATGTACACAGTGAGTGTCTTTCTGATTAGATTAGTGAGTAACAATTACCTCAGGTGCCACATGAAGTACTGTTAGCTATAAATGGCATCTGGAAAACACCAAGCAAGTGACAGGAGTCTATATAAATATAATTTGGGAATGAGCCAGCATTATCAAGGAGAGTGGTGAGTATACCCTCAGGCTGTCAACACAAGCATTGATTCCCTGACAGCAGAGTATTGCTTGTCTGGTGTAAGAGCCTTAATACAAAGCTAATGGTGCTTTGAAGAAGATAAATAGGGCACTAAATTCTTCTTTAGTTCCTGACTTAAAGCACTGTTGCATACTCTAGAAGCAACTACAATGTATGAAGTAGTTGCAGTAGTTCAGAAACACTTGAAAATCATTGGCAATAAGCCTTTGCCAAAGACATTAAGCTGCATCAGTTCCTGACCTAATAGCTAAAAATCCTACCAGTACACGTCCAAATCTTTCAGCAGAACACAAAAATGACATTAAATGAAGCAACCTGTCATATTACTGTCAAAAATCTTGCTGTGGGCTTCACAGAAGATTTGGATTCCCTTTAGCTACAAGCTGGTCACCCTGCCTCAACATCTAAGCAGCTCAGAGCATATGCTGATTTCTTTAGTATAAAAGAGGAATGTAGTTATTATTTTTTGTGTAAATCACAGATATTTCCTGAATGTTTTAAACTTCAGAGTATCAATCATCTTTTTAAAAACTGTACAGTATGCTCTTAAACTGGAGATATGAAAGGGACTATTAAGTCTCTCCTGGGCTTTGCTGAATGGTTTTAACATTTTGTTATAAATTTATAATATTTTTTAAAATTTCAATTGCTATACAGGAGCAAGGCATAGAGCTACAGCAAGAAGGAGAGCAAGGTTGAGAGCAGAAGCAAAAGGGAAAGATTCTCTTTATTAGTCTATGATACCTCCAACTCACATCAAGGCAGTTTTATGGGTGTAGGAAGAGATCTCAAGAGGTTTCCTAATTCCTCCCTGCTCAGACAGAACTCAGAACCCCTTCCCCAAGTCTGATAAGTGACTCTGAAATGCGTTCTTTAACGTTTTGTTAATGAGAAGCGAACAGAAAGCTTTGTCTGTTATCTAACCTGATACACCATGTAGAAATTCAGAGGTGTATTTCTCTGTCAAATCTACAATAAACATAGAGAACAAATCTTTACTGCCTGCCTCATCACAGCTTTTTACACACAGCAAGAAGTCTGTTACCATGTTTCTGCTCCGCCTTTGGCTTGCTGGCAAAACTAAGGCTGATTTTTTCAGCTTCTCCTTATAAGCTTCCTGAGTTTTTGACATTATTTCTCTCCCAGTAGGTATGTTTACCAGACCTTCTGAGTGTTGAATTAGTCAAGACATACAGATCTATTTCTTTGATGAAAATACTGTATAATTCATGTCTGCATGACAGGAGGATAGGACTGAAGATCATTATTGAATATAGTTGTGTCAGAAATCAGAGATAAGTCATTAACAAATGCAGGAGAGGGGCCTTTTTCCCTACCAAGCCCTTATGAAGATTCTGGTAAAACATGGATATCATGAGATCTGGGCTGAAGGAAACAATAATTACCTTTGTGACAATTAATCTGCTTGTCTTCAGAGACATTGGGCCGCAGTGCTCATACCATGTGTTCACCATCCTGATCACAGTGAAGGAGAGGAAGGGCACCCGTCACAATCTCCTTCACCACACTGGAATTGAGAGCACTGGTTCCTTTGGCTGAGTCTTCTCAAAACAGCTTTTCTCTGTCTTACTCACTCTTTCTCTCTTTATCCATTTTTAAACAGGTTTTGGCCCAGCCATGAATGTGGAAGATTCTGTAGTACTGACAGAAAACATGAAGGAGCTGCAACTGTTGTCTGAAATGGCCAGAGCTCACACATTTTGCTGGTTTTTGGTAGGGCTGACAAAATTTTTGCTGTAGCTGTTTTATTCTCTAGCAGTTATGGGTAAGGATCATTACTAAGAGAAGAAAATTTGGCTTTTTCATTATCCATTTGTCATTATAGTTTTCTTTTTGTTTTGTTTTGTCAACAGGATAAAAAGCCTGGGTTCTACTAGTAACACTTTCAGCATCTCAGGTGGCACTTTGTGCTTACACTAAGCAATTTATCTTTTTCTATAATCTAAAATTTTGGACAAAGGATGCTGAGACAGGCTTACATGCACAAAACTTTTCTAGGGGGTCTATGGCTTATGTCAGACATCAATTGCAACAGTGAAAGTTACAGTGCAGTAGGTGATGACAATAAAGATGACTTGGTGAATTTTCCCTGTACTTTCTCCCTAGCACATTGACTCACACAATATTGGACTAGTCCTCTGAAATAAGCTAAAACCTACAAAGAAAGAGAGGAAGGAAAGGGAGAGAAAGAAGATGTGAGTTTCATGCATTTCCTCCCTGGGAAGCCTGATACAGCAAGAATATTGGGTTTTGCAGATGCAGAACTGTGAAAATAGCAACTGGAGGGCAACAGCATAAGAGCAAGGCAAAACCTGTGCCCTGGGGAAAGCCCTGCCACAGCAGCTGGGTGAAAGGCTCAGAGCCTTGAGGGAAAGGCAGGAGGCAGAATTGCAGGTCCTACCCCTTGCTTTACCAGGCACAAAGCACTCCACAACAAAGCATTTTCCAGGAGTGCTCTCTGTACTGCCCTGTGGAAGGGGAAGAAGAGTTTGAGAACGAATGCCTTACCTGCTACTTCAGTATTTAAATAGCAGACTTGTGAAAGAATAGAAAATGCTTGTAAACCTTTTTAGACAAGGTTTAAAGTGGTTTACTTGAGTTTTCCCTCTTCACAATGGAGCCAGAAAAAGTGTCCTCTTCAGGACATGATCTGTCTTTCTTGTTTTTCCAAGTCTTTTCAATGTCTTAATTCTGTTTATTTCCCTACATATCTAGTTAGCTGTCTCCTCAAATCTAACCTCAATTTGCTGCCTAGAAACTAATCTGATTATGCCTAGTCCTATACTAGGTTTGATTATTGACTGTGATTATCCTTGTAATGGGCTCTTATGACTTTGAAAGCTGCTGTCAGTTTTCTTACTTACATGTTGCAGCTCAGGTCCTTCAACATTTCATCACTGATACTGGTTTTTAACCCTCTTCATTCTTTCTAATCACTTTTCATTCTTTCCTTTCATTTGTTTGAGCGTAAGTTCCCAGCTGAATAGAGCAGTTTTATCTCGTGCTTCACTCACAACCAGTAATTGTCTCCTGTCTTTTTACTTTGAAAATTCTTGGTAGTAAAGTTAAGAATTAAGTTTATCCTCTTTTTCAGAAGCATTGTATTGTCTAATTTGATTTGAGTCCCAGTATGCTGATACTTTCCTGAAGTTTTTCCTGGGTAGACATATATTTTCTGTTATTGATTTTTGCATTTTCATATTTTTCTTTGAATAAGTTTGTATTTGTGTTTGTGTATTTCAGTCTTGACGTTTTCTGGGCAGCTTTTATATGAAAATATACTTTTCAGGACTATTCTTTCCAATGCCTCCCAGCTCTCTATAGCTCCATAGGACTAGCAAACACCTTCATCCAGGTTGCCAGTGAAAATACAAAAGGTACCAATACTAATACATCCAGACCTGTTTGCCTGAGGACTCACCAAGAGTCCTCACTCTCCAGCTGAGTTGTGAACCAGTGCCTCAATGAATACTTTTCCATTGCATGTGTACCTATCTTATTCAGAGCTTGTTTCTTTAATTTGCTTTTAAGATTATTTTATTGTACAATGTTCAAAGTTGACTTAATTCCAGATTTTTACAGCTCCTATTCCCTCCCTTCCACTGGGCCACCAAATGAACTTGGTTGTTCCTGTTTTTTTCTTCACAGCATGTTTTCTGCTTTGTATGTGCTAAGTGTTTATAAATTGATAGATAATATTAATAATGTTAATGGAATATTTTTCTGAGAATCTTTGTTAGGTTAACTTGTTCATAATTCCCTAGATATTTTCCCTCCTTTCTTGTTTATACTGATACTAATTTACAGTCCTCTGGGACTACCCTCACTTTTCATTCATTTTTAGATATAATTATTAATGGCAAAGAGAATACCCTGGTTATATTCTTAAGTAGTCTACTGTGAATTTCATAAATTCCTGATGACTCAGATACACCTAATTTATCTCAGTGTTCATTAACCTGTTCTTGCCCTGGCTTGTACTACTGTCACGTTATTTAAACCAGTTTAGCTAAATGTCTGCTCATGCTTAATCATTTTTGGTGTAGACTGAAGACAAGAGGTTGTATACTGCTGCATGTGATGTGCTTGTTTCTATTAGTGTTGTAATTTGTGTTAGAATTCCGAGTCATTAGGAATCCCCTGATATGGCTTATGCAGCTCTAACACTTTTTTCTGTATTTCTCTCATCCCTCTAGTATAATGATTGCGCCTTTTCACTGTCTCTTACAGAGATAAATGAAAATTATTCTACTTTAAAACTCATCCAACCTTTAGAACCATTTCCTGGCTAGAAAGCAGTACTTCAGCTACAATTTTGTTTCTTAAATGGATCATAGAATCCTAGAATCATAGGATGGTTTGGGTTGGAAGGGACCTTAGAGACAATCCATTCCAATCCCCTGCCATGGGCAGGGACACTTTCCACTAGACCAGGTTTCTCAGAGCCCCATCCAACCTGGCCTTGAACGCTTCTGGGTATGGGGCACAGACAACTTCTCTGGGCAACTTGTTCCAGTGTCTCAGCATCCTCACTCTAAAGAATTTCTCTCTAAAATCAAATCTAAATCTCTCCTCTTTTTGTTTTAAACCATTTCTCCTTGTCCTGTCACTATCTGTCCATGTAAATGTTGATCTCTGTCATTTTTCCAAGTCTCCTTTAAATACTGGAAGGAAGGCCACCATAGGGGTCTCCTTGGTGCCATCTCTTCTTCAAGCTGAGCAGTCTCACCTCTCTTGGGCTGTCTGAGAAAACCTTCAGCCCTGTGATTGTCTTTGTGGCCCTCCTGTGGATTCACTCCAACAGGTCCATATCTTTCCTATGCTGAGGACTCCAGAGCTGGATGCAGCACTAAGGGTGGGGTCTCACAAAATCAGAGCAGAGGGGCAGAATCACTTCCCTGGAGCTGCTGGCCACTCCTATTTTGATGCAGTTAAGGATGAATCCTCTATACACTTTGGGAGTCTTCTGAATTACTTACAGCCAGCTCTGCTTTCCCAGCAGATGTCTGGGTGGTTGAAATCTCCTAACAGGGTGGGAGCTTATGTGTGTGATGCTGCCTGCAGCTGAAGCAAGAAAGCCTCATTAGAAAGCCTCCCCCTGGTCAGTCATGCTGTAGTAGAACCAGACTATAGGTGTCCTTTGTTGGTCCTGTCCTTTTTAACCCACAGGCTTTGATCTTGTGTGTTTTTCAGAGGCAGCTTTTCCCAGTCTCCATTCCTTAACACAGAGCACAACACCCCACCCCTCCTTTCCAGTCTATCCCTTCTGAAAAGCTTGCAGCCCTCAGTGGTGTGGTTCAGTGATTGCAATGTTTCAGTTGTGCAACTTGTCCCACATTCACAGGTGTTTTTCAAGGATTTTTAAGTAATACAGTTGCAGTACTAAATAGGCTGAAGTGTTGTTACTGAGCTTGTGAGTGTTAATATTATATGGGGCACCCATATGAAGAGCTGATGCTCAGCAGTCTGGTCTGTGGCATGAATACACCTCGCTTGCAATTTAACAGGAATTTGAGGTTTTGGGATTTTTGCTTTCTTATGCAAAGGCTCATTTCCTCGGTAAAGAGCAGAATACTGAAAAAACTCCCAGTTCCACCAAAATGTTTTTTTGGATAAAATACTCCTGTGTGATCTTGTGCTCCCAGTCTCTGTGGCAAATTTATGTCAAAGACTTCATATTTTGGGATGGACCATAGTTTCACTATTCAAGTAGTTCCAGTTCACTATCATATGAGTAATAGAATATGCTTGCAATTATTAAAAAAATTAACATATTATGTGCCACAGAAAGTTTACACTCGGAAAAACCCCAAACCTACATTTTTAAAAATAAAACCAGAATTTTCTAATCAATAATGGGGTTATCTGCAATCTGTTGGCCACTTCTAATGTGGGCACTTGCTACCCCTCTCTCTGCTGAGATATATATCTGTGCTGCTGGATTTGCTGAGGCTGCCTTTTCCTCCCAGAATCAAGACAGCTCTTCTTTCTGAAGTAGAAGATGTAGACCCAGCCTGAGTTGTATTTGCAGTGCTATAAATTGCCATGGCCAGTGACATCCCACAGATTGTGTATTTGATAGTTTTCATTCTGACATATAAAACAATCAGCAAACCGTGGCTGAAAGCTGAACTAGCCACTGAGGATTTCTGGAAGACTGTGATGGACAATACTTTTCAGAAGAAGAATAGCCATCTTTGGGTTTATTTGCCAGCAGGATTCATTTTATTGAGGGAACAAAGCAAGGCCCCTATGTCACTGGGTAACAGTACTCTGTTACTTCTTAAGACAGCTGAGGAGGGAAAGTCAGAGGTGGCTGATCTTTCCCCAGCCCCATATTTTGTGCCACTGCCTATCAATAAAAGAGTTCAACACTTTTATTAGATGCTCTGAAGAATGAGCTTAGGATGTGAAATCACTGAAGGCCATACTTTGGTCAAACTTACAAATAAAAATAAGAAATTTTGGGGATAGGAGTGAAGGGGACAGACAGAGTTCCCTGGAAGAAAAACAATAGGGAAAACTGCATTCTGCAGTCTAAATGATGCCACTTTAAAACAGAGAACTTGATTAAAATTAACGAATTTACTTTTGGTAATCATGAAATTTTCCCAGATATCACTAATTATTATGGATTATTTTGGTTTATAATAACAGCTTATTTTCTGTACAATCTATTTCCTTCTCTTTCCTCTTCCATGTACTAATGTTGTAAAATTATAATGTGATATCACTGCTATTTTCATAAAAAAATATTATGGTAACATATTTGGATTAATGGGAGTTTTGGCTGAATACGAAGTGTAGCAATTGGCCCTTGAGATTTCATTAAATGGAGCCAGCAAAGGTAGAACTAATTAAGAAAGGGGAAGATTTCTATACTTTTAAACACCTATGTTGGGAACTATGTCTCTGTTTTAATGAAAAAATCAATAGCATAGCAACAAAATTATCAAAGAAAGCAAAATGTAATCAGAGTACCTGTGAAAAAAGCTATTTCAAAAACAGTTTTCCTGCATTCAGTATAATACAAAGTGTTTGGAAGACAGTGTAAAATGTGTTTAGAAATTCAAGGCCAAATCACTTCCCCTCCAGAAAAAAAAAAACCAAAAAAAACAGGATATGAATGTTATTTCTTAGGAAAACATCTCTGTTTTGTTTAGAGGAATATAGGAACACTATGGTGATTTTCACTAGACCCTGGTGATTCATAATTGTCTCACTTGTTGACTAAGTGACAAGTCCTTACAAAATCAGTTTCTCTGTTGATTGAGAACTTTTTTGAAAAGCAGACCCCTTGAGGGACTATCCAGATTGGCACCTAAAAAAGGGCTTTTGCTACTGGATCTCTTTTGCCATGTTTTGTTTCTAGACAATAGGGAAAATAGTTATTTCTTGCCACCTTAAGAATATTGTCAGGGTTTTATGATGATTATTTTAATACAATGACAATGAGTCTATACATGTAATCCAAAAGTGGAAAAGTTCATCTCAGATTAGGATCTGTGGAAATTGAAATGTCCTTCTTTTGCATGCACAGAAACTAACCTAATCATTTCACCTTGAGTTACTGATGAGGGTATGTCATTTTAAAAGGACAAAACTACAGGAAAAGAAAAAAAAATATATTTTATTCCCCACTCTCATAAAGTACCCTAAGGAGTTCACTAATGTCTGGGCATTTCTGGCATTGATTTTGTGTTCACTGTCGTGTTCTGTCAATTTAAAGTGATGTTTCTGTGCTACCTGCAGGGAGCAGTGATAAATACAAGACGTGCCCTGAGTGCCTTGACACCACTGAACGGCCAAACTGCAGGACCTCACCAATCACACAGCTGCTTTTCCATGGCAGACCTGTGTGTTAATTCACAGGTAAGAAAACTGTCAGCACAGCTTGGCCTGCAGCACTGACACCAGGTCTGCTACTCAAAGAGACAGAGCTTCCCCCAAAGAGCAAACATCACACTTGTGAGTTTTTCTGAGTGGCACCTCATGACATGTCCCGTGAGCTCGTGGGATAAAACCAGAGGATGGCACAGAGATATGGAAAATGCACAGGACTAACAGATGCCATTGTGGAGGGAGTCAGGAAATGAAGAATAATATTGAGCTGTGGATGTCTGACCTCCTTGGATATCTGAACTTCATGACATACCTCTTGCTTTAGTGATTAGCCTTGGCAGCTGCACAAATTCTGTAGTAATTGTAATGCTGCAGAAACAAGTGAGAAATAGAGGAAAGGAGAAAATCTGAGGAGCTTTAGGAAAGTGGAAGACAGAGGAAAACGAGCCAAGTGCCTTGGCTAGAGGATGTTTAGGCTGGAAAGTGTTGTGATGAAAGAGTTGGGGGCAATTTATGTTGTGTGCTTTACTGATGAACAGATCGTCAGTTTGTGAAGTGGAATCCAGGGGAAATAGGAACATACCAGCAGTTGAAATAGAAAAAAATTTGTCATTGAAACTGGAAAACTGAAAAAGACTAGGGAAAAAAAAAAGAAAATTAAAGATGTAGGTGAAAGATGGGAGGAAAGAGAGCAAGAGAAGAAGGTAGTTCAAGAAGTGATGGAGCATTTTGAAAGTTGACTGCAACAGAAGACTGAAATGTACGACTTTTCTGAAGTCCCTTTGGAGAGAGGCTATAATGACTCAAACTGTTAGGTTCTGGGAGGTATCACAGACAAATCTATTATGGAAAACTCTTTCATAAAGATTTCTAGGTTTCTGAAAAAAACATCTGATACTTTCCAAGTTAGGAGAGCCTCTGTAAACCGTCAGCCTGTGCTGTGAGGTATCAAGGCATCATCATATCAGCCATGAAATATTTTTCTCTGCCTAATTTGTTTAAAACCCCCTAATAATAGTTAATATATCAAGTATGCATTTACTTGCTGATTTATTTTTCATTACAATTTTAAAAGTTCTAGAACTGCTTCAGAAAGATGGACAAACCTCCCCCATGGATCCAGCCCAACAGTTGTCCTTGAAAGAGCCATGTGGAGGAACTCTGGCTCTTCCAGTGTCAGCTTGTGCGGACACTGCTGCAGACTGGGGTCAACTGTGGGTTCATTCAGGCTTCTGGTGATTCATAGCAGTGCTAGTTCCTAAATCAGCTAATTTTGCTGGATGTGCATGGACCCCAATAGCAGGAATTTTGATCCCATTCCTCTTTGGTCTTCCACAATGACTTGCACATACACATGACTCCCAAGCACCACATTGTTGGATATAGTGGCTCTTTTGGAGCTGTAGTCTTTAGTGAGAAAGTTCAGGCTATTAATCCTTTTGTTTTTCATTAAGTCATTTTCTGATACACAGAATCCCTGCAATGCAGTGTTGGACAGTGGGGAGGAGGTAGCAGTGAGGGTTCCACAGGCCTGCAGTTATGTGCTGGAGCCAAGGCAGTAAAAAACCCACATGTATTGCAGACACAAAGCAGTTTGCTAATGAGTTCTTATATTTTTGAATTTCTTTCATCTGTTGCTTTTTACTCCTTGGATAGTCCACCAGGATAGAGTTTTCTGGGTAGGGGTCGTCTCAGGCTTTTAAAATTCTTGTCCTGCCCTCTTCATAATGTCTAGTTCCCCAACTTTTTTCATTAGAAGAAAAGAAAAAGCTTGTTGGAGTGAAAGGCTTTATAGGTAAGGAAGGAGCTAGGAAGAATTTAAAATGACACATTGACCATTCTCAAAAGCTGGGCTTTTTGGCCTGGCTCTCTTCCAGAATTTCTGAAGGCAGTTTCACTACTGCCTTAAAAAGATCCAAGTCTGGCTGGCTCCCAGAAAGATAATCTTGCCCTCCACACATGACAATGTGATACTCCCTACCTACTTCTTTGTGCCAGCCCCAGCTCTGATTTCACAGGGTTACTCTGTATAGGTATCTGACCCAAATGAAAATTAGCTGGGTCCCTTCCCTTCCCTTCCCTTCCCTTCCCTTCCCTTCCCTTCCCTTCCCTTCCCTTCCCTTCCCTTCCCTTCCCTTCCCTTCCCTTCCCTTCCCTTCCCTTCCCTTCCCTTCCCTTCCCTTCCCTTCCCTTCCCTTCCCTTCCCTTCCCTTCCCTTCCCTTCCCTTCCCTTCCCTTCCCTTCCCTTCCCTTCCCTTCCCTTCCCTTCCCTTCCCTTCCCTTCCCTTCCCTTCCCTTCCCTTCCCTTCCCTTCCCTTCCCTTCCCTTCCCTTCCCTTCCCTTCCCTTCCCTTCCCTTCCCTTCCCTTCCCTTCCCTTCCCTTCCCTTCCCTTCCCTTCCCTTCCCTTCCCTTCCCTTCCCTTCCCTTCCCTTCCCTTCCCTTCCCTTCCCTTCCCTTCCCTTCCCTTCCCTTCCCTTCCCTTCTCTCTTGTCTCTCTCTGTGGGTTAGTCTTCGCACAGACTATCAGCTCATGGGCCATCAGTTGCAAGGTCTCATGGTCACCTGATGTTGAATTTCAGGAATAAGAGGGAGCATGGTGTGTCCATTGAGTAGCACGAAAGTATGGACAGGTCTGACCCACACCTGTGGACAATGCCTTTGTCTCTGAGGGATGCCAGGTGTTTGGAACAAACCCTTCCAGGGCTGTTGCTCTCAGGAATGCTCTAATCCATTTTCATCACATCCAAATTTAGGCCTTACTGAAGCACTTAAGCTAGAAGTGCTCTCTACAGATAATAGAAAAATAGTCTTTTCCAAAGACAGTTTTGTATTTGGTTTATGCTTTCTCTCTCTTTACATTAACTGTCTGAGAAGCCAATCATTACTAATTCTCAGATGCCTGATATAAGGATATATAATAAATGAAAGATTTCCTCTCCTTTAGAACTGCTGTAAAAATTTTGAAAGTGACTTGCTGGAGAGGAAAATAAACTGCTGGGTCTTGATCCAGAGGTGTTGGGGAACAAACAGCTTCTTTAGGTTCACAATGATGTTTTAGGACAGTTTATTCTTCAATAGACGTTCTGGATTTCTTCCCTGTGTTGAGAAGCCCTATATTATACCTTTTTGACAGAGGTTCTTGGGAGTCTCTGTGGTCAAGATGACCCTGAGATATGTCAGAGAATCTCTTTTCCCAGCCTAGCAACTGAGGAGGGAGTCAGGATTCTTCTGTTCTAGTTTTCAAGGTTGTTTATTTTCTGTTATGTATAACATTCTTCCCCTGGCCTGCTGAGGTCCGTTCAGCAGGTCATTCAGTGGCACACTGCCCGCCCTCAGGGCAGTGTTGGCCTTTAATACTAAAAATTATGTGTACTTTATGTACAATTATTTTCCAATACCTATCACCTCTGTTAGACAGTCCGTCTCTACTCTAAACCAATCCAAAAGTGCCACCATCACCCGGAAGATGGAGGCTAGGAAAAAAGAGAAAGAAGAACAAGGCACGCCCAAATTCCTCCATCTTGGCCTCTGAACCCCCATTCTAAAAACCCCAAAATTCTACTTTTCTATCATTCTACCTAAACTTTCATGGCTTGTAAATCCTCATACAAGGTTGGTAATTTTTTCCACGGGTCAAAATCAAAGGCACAGGGGTCTTTGGCTCTGTGCCAAGGTCTCTGAGCCCCCTGGCAGGGGCTCAAGCCATCCAGGGCAGCCAGAGGGATGTCCTGGGTTCCAACAAGAGGTAAAAAAAGTGTTTGGAAATATACATTCTATTTTCAAAATGGAGTGTAGAAGTAGCTGTAAACTTCCATTTATCAGTGGGAAAACATATATATGCTTCTTGGAAAACTCTCTTTAGAGAGTTTGAACTCTGCTGCAGCAAGTTTCTACCCTACAAAGGTGTGTGCAGTTCCATCCCCACTGATACACCTGCCCTTGCCCATTATAGTAAAGCATTCACCACTGGGCTCTAGCAGTGCTACCAAGATAAACTCAACCTCATGCCTGGAACTCAAACTGGATTCTCCTTGGGTCTTGTTTTGCGGTTGATAATAAAGATTACAGAGGCCTCACTCTGGGTTCAGCTGTACTCAACTTTCTTCCTTCATGGGAATTACAAGGAATAACTGGAGGCAGAATCTGACTTCATAATTGCAGCATAAATTCTGTTTATGTTGCACAAAATGGAGCAGGATTCAGAGTAATCTTTCTCAACTGCATTGGAGCAGCAGGATAACAGGAAGAAAAAGCGATAAAAAATTTACTTACTGTAACAAGCAGATTATGCCAACTATACTCAGTAAGTAGAATTGTTCAGTAAAAAATTGCCGTATTTGCCGGCCTGCTTTTTGAGGCAGAAACACCTATATTTTTTCCACTTCGAGTTTTTCAATATTGTTTAAACTGTGTGGCAGGTTCTACATTGTTGTGTTGCAAAAGAGAGCATGGTGTTTGCCATCAGCAGTCCCTGATGGGAAAAGCAATGAAACCATCAAATTGCTTCTTCAGAAGACTGAAAAATTGGAAAGATTTTTTTAATGTAGGCGACAGTCACCTATGCTGCAGCTAATCTTTGGCTTTCCAGGGAGAAAAATGAAGCGTGTTTATTATATGCCGTAAGTCAAACAGAGCAGAGAGCACATGTATTTGAGCAGCTGCCCCTGGCAGTGAACTCTTTTGCCCCCATGATTATGCTATTGCCTGAGCTGACATGAAATATCCTGGCACATCAGCTGTCTCTAAAGGCACACAGCATTGCAAGGGTTGTTTAACTGCAGGTTAAATCATGAAAAGAATACAAGCTTTACAAGTTCCCAGTTATCCATATATTTCTATCGTACTCTTGATGGCTGTTCAGGCTGGCAAATGGTGACAGTGTGTGCCTGCTTGCTCTCATTCCCATCCTGGTTCTACATCAGAAAGTCTGGGTCTTTCAGTGGAGTTGCTGCCCATGTGCACTTGCTGGAGATGCCAGTTATTCCAAAGAACCTTAAAAGAGTGATTGCTCAAGTCTAAATGTCTGACAATGAGAACTAGACCTTCTCAACATTAGTTCCTTTGCTCAAATCAAAGTTGGTAGTGGCAGAAAATCACTGCTCTTTGATGGATGTCCATAAGTTGCCTTTAAATGAGGTGACAGTTTCTGCTTTTTCTGCCCTATTTGGGCTGAAGAGAAGAGCCTCCTTGGGGAATGGAGGTGTGTTGGGGGTTGTGTGTTGTCAAGGCAGTAAAGTTATTGGAGCAATACTGAGTTGAACTTGACCTAATTAGTGCTGCAACATCCCGTGTGGGATTCCCTGGGTGCTAACCCTCCTAGCCTGGCATGCCCTCAGACAGAAAACAACCCCAGGCCATCCAGCAGTATATAGGGATGGTATGGTAATTTTACTGTGACTCTTGACTCATGAACTTTTGCTCCAAGCTGAGAGTAGCTGGACTTTTGTGTAGGCAGGTGCTGGGCTGCCAGCAGGACAGGGAAGCAGCATGGACCAGATGACTTCCAGAGGTGTCATCCAACCTCAACCATTCTGTGAACGAAAATGATAATGAAGAAAATGCCCAGGCTATGTTTCCATGCCCCAAATGCAACAACAATTGCCTTTAGGTCTGCCTCATTTGCACAGGCTGCAGTTCCAGGATCTCAGCAGAGAGCTGAGCACCTTCTATTCATTATGCAACAGGCAAAATCTGAAATCCTCCCTTAAGCACTCAGATAAACGTGCTGATGCTAAATGTACCGAGCTATAATGTATCATGCACTTAGAGAAATCAGAAGATATTCATCTTTCTCAGGAATAGCAAGGGTTATAAATGGTTTTTTGATGGACTCTCTGGCTAAATGGTAAACAGTCAGGAATTTGAATGCATATGTTTTTAAAGGACATTGTATTTTCTTTTTTTTTTGCATTACCAGTGGTCTTCAAAAGTATTACAGCTGATCTTGTGGTGAAGAGTAATTTCTGCAAACATCACAAATAAAAGTTCAGAAACAAATGCTAGGAAAAATGTTTCCAACATATAAATAATGCAAGGATGTAGGCAAAATTCCTATTTTTTATTTTTGAATGCTTGCATATATGCATTTATACATGAATGGGCATGAATAAAAGTAACATTTTGAATATATCTGAATCTGTGCATTTTCATAGGTCTGTTAAAGGAAAGTATGTTAGATTGCATGCAGGAAGCTTACACAGGCTTTTGGATTGCTAAGACTCCAAACAAGAACAATTTAGCAGGACTTTGCTGGCTTTGGGGTAAGATATTTTTCTTCAGTTCTGAGCTCAGTTATGCAAAATCAACCATCCTGCTGGCTTCAATATTTTATACCACTTCAAGAGATGTTTCTTTAAGCATTTTTACAAACTTTTACAGGTTGGTAATAGCTTTTTGCCCCCTTTTGAATGTTAAACACGAGGTTTTTACCATTATGCTATGCATGCTTCCAACAGTAGAAAAAACCCAAGAGCCTTTCTTTGACCAGCTGAAAAAGCAAATGAAAGTTTATTTTTAATGTAAAAAATTGTGTTATTGAATTCTTTATTAAGAACAACCAAAAATTACTTTTCAGCTAAGAGATATGAAGTATTTCTTATCCCTCTCCAAAATGGTAGATCTTCTACTCATTGTTTTATTCATTTGCCCTCAAAGGTTGATTTAGAGACCTCTTTTTGAAGAATTCACTAGTAGAGATTTTGATCTGCTCAGAAAACTGACTGAAAAAAGGAAAATATATTAATGAAAGAATTCATGCCCTAAACTTAGAAAATCTATTTTAAATTATTATTTGATGAACCAGAAGCAGATTTTCATTTAACTTCAAAGAAACAACATTTTTGTGTTTGTAAACTAGGAAAAGAGTCTTTTCTTCCCAAAAGTGTCTGTCTGAAAGTGTTAGTAACATGAGAACAGGACATTATAGAGGTATTTATTTATGTACTTAAACTGTATTGTATGAATGATTTTTGAAAGAAACTTAAAAACCTATCTGTGCCTCACCATTTTCTTGATTCAGTCTTCAAAATATTTTTAGTTGTCCCTCAAAAATTATCTGTTAAACTAGTACATGCTTGTGAAGATGAGTCTTTATTTTTCAGAGTCAAAGATCAAAATTCCCTTTTTATCAAGTTAAATTTTGGTTATGTGATGGTTTTAGAAAATAGTAAGCTTGTGATGAACTTCTCTCCATTTTATTTACTTCATTTGGAAAACAAGATATCCTTTCTGAAGGCTGAAACCATCCTTAAAGTAGAAAAACAAGTGCTAAGACATATTTTTTAATCAATTATATAAAATCTTAGTAAAAATGGAATCATTTATGTCTGGAAAATTGGTATGTTGTCAAAATTTATACAAAAGATAGAGTCAAATAAAATATTCTGTTGTCATTTTCCTACAACATGATGGACATTAAGTATTCAACATACTGTTATATGTCAACAAAAATATTAAAATAACTTACAAATTCAGTATTGCTTTTATGAAAGAGACAGGAAAAAAGCCTCACATCTTCAGCTTCTGCCGCTGTTGTAAATCTTAAGAAGAAAGGCTCACAAAGGGATATCCTAACAGGAACTATCAGTCATGGCTACTGTAAAAAATCCAGGGAGCTAATGAATTTTGATATTAAGGTAATAGCTATGGAATTTCTTCAACTTTAGTAAATTTTTAGGTTGTTTTCAAAAGAAGGTAAAAATTTTCTGAGTGGAAATCATTAAAGAAAAAAAAGGTTTGAAGCAATTAGCATGTAGCTAAATATTTTGTTAGAGAAAGTTTTTACGGGAATCAGATTTTAACCTCTACACTTTGTTCAGCACGTTGAATATTTCTATCATTAAAAGTAAAAATAAAAAATCCATGTAATAATAACCCCCATACATTTTACAGGAACTACATAACCAGTCTTATTCATGAATCTGCAGCAAAAGTTTTGCATATGCAAATGGCAGATGCAGCTTCTTGGAACGTTTTTTATAAAGTCCTATGGTTTATTTTTGAAATTGTTCTTGGCACTGTGAAATATTTCTGAAGATCATGAAAGGGTTTAAAATAGGAGAATCAGACAGATTTGCTGATATTTTTCCAGTCTAAATTGCGCATTAATCTTGTGATTGGAACCCTATCATCTTGTGTACAAACAACAGGTGGTGAGACACAGCAAGTTCTTCAATTAGAAATAACATCTCTCTTCCCTGCTCTACTATTTCATAAATGTTCTCAAGCAGTCAGAAAAGCCTGTAAGCTAAAGAAGCATAAGAATTATGCACCAGAACAGATAAATGGTCCAGCTAGTCTGACATCCTGTCTCTCACAGTGGCTCATGCCAGATGTTGCACAGGAAAGTAAAATACCTACACAATGCACCTGATTGTGCAATATTTTAGCACAAGATGTAATTTCTGTCTGTCCCCAGCTGGTGATCATCTCATGTCTGAAATAAAGACTGTTGGCCCCATAATTTTTAGCCTAGTTAGCGTAATTATAAGGCGTGTTCTTATTAATATAAATGCCTTATTGTTTTTTAATCTTGCTAAACTGATTTTGCCTCTTACATGCCTTCTTTTAAGCTGTTCTGCCTTTTCAAGCATGCAGATTTGCTGGTGTATTCCCAGGGCTTGCAGCACCCACTGACTTCAGCATCTCACTTCCCAGAGAGCTGCTGTGCCCTGTCATGAGCTGTCACCCTCCCCAGAGCCATTGGTGCTGCTGGTGCTGACACTGACACTCCTAGTGAGCATTATCCCATACCTAAGCACCTGCTGCATCACCAATTCAGTGCCTCCTTGTCCCACATTTTGCCCTTCCCCTTCCAGGTGTCCAAGACCTAACCTATGTTGCATTAAGGCAACATAGCTGCTGTTGCTTCTGACCACTGGAGTGAAAGAGAAGAAGTAATTAACAGGTTTTCTCCACTCTCCTGGCTTTTGGCAGTCAAGCAGAACCTGGATTTTAGGATAAAATAACTAAAGCAAAGAATTTTTTAAAAATGACAATCATTTGTAGAAACTATAATTTGATTTCAAAGTTCTGTATTTTCCTGTCCTGGGCTCATCATGGAGCATCTGTCAGCTTCTGATGTTGAGGATGCTTCCTAAAGATGGACTGAGCAAGAAAGTGAGTTAAATATAGTTTCTGTGGTTTATCTCTGTTTTGTTAACAAGCCTGAAGTCCCCAAAAGGTCACCACACCCTCCTCAGCAGGTGCTCAGCAGGCACTGGTATGAAATTTTTTGAGACTTATGAATTGCCAATAAAGGCAAAACTCCAACTGAGTTGACTGAACTTCATGTTCACTCTGAAGTCCCAGAAGTGCCATCAGGGGAGTCAGCTCAGTACAGAGAAAACAATGGATAAATACTCTAGAACCAAGGGATAATTCCTGTTGGAAGGGGCCTCAGGGAGTCTCTTGATGGACCACCTTCCACAGCAGGGTCAGCTGTTAGGTCAGTTTAGGTTACTCTGGGGATTATAAAGTCAGGCCCTGAAAACATCTGGGGTTGGAGGCTACATAACATCTCTTGGCAGCCTCTTTCACTTTTTCACTGTACTTGTAGGCAAAAGGTCCTTCCTTCTGAATTCTTTTCAACTTATGTTCCCAAAACTCATCTCCACAGTACTGTAACCGGCACATCAAACAGGAAAGACTGTGCCCAGTGCCCCCCAGAAAGGCCACGCTCGACATTTAGGAAAGGTCCATAACATTGGAGAAAGGAGGAAGCTCTAAGATGGCATTTTAGATTATTCTAAGCTATGTCAACTGTAGTAGGAACAAGGCACTCTCTGGAGAATGCTGTCATTCTCCATTGCTAACGGAGCCAAGGTTTCATTAACTTGGATATAGATGATTTTTTTTGTCTAGGTGGTGGTGAATGCCCCCCTTACAGAGGGTGGTGGCTCAGAGCACTCAGAAACAAACCCCTTTAGCTGAACTGGTGCAGATGACTGCCTCATTCAGGCAATCTTGAGAGGAGGAAAGGTCTCTCTGTCGTTGAAGATTTACAGAACCAGAGGCTGTATTGATTCCTATCACTGAGCTGCTTTAACAATGCTGATTTTTAATCCTGGTATGAAGGTACGTTGATTGGTTTTTAAATAGAATGTTCCAGTGCTAATGAACACATCAATATAAAAATATATTGACTCCTGTGGTAATCAGTTTGTTTTATTAAACAGGCATTTGTCTTCCCTTAAATCCATTATATTTTCTGCATCTATCAGCGTGAATGAATACAGTAAATAGCAACCTGTACAATTTCATTGGAAGTCATATATTTTCATTGGAGTATCTATACATAATTTAATTGCGTGCAAGTTAGCAGAGTAAACAAACAACTCTGAAATGTTGCTCTGATTTTTCCAGTTTTTAAAACTTTTTTTAAGGAAATCTGGTAAGTCATTGTCTGTTCTGAATCTGGTCTGCTTAGCAAGCATTGCAAACACTCATGAAATTCAAAATTTTCTTGATTTCAGTAGATTTTTATTACTTCATTTCTCTGACGTTGGTTACATATAAAAGCAAAAAGCTCACTTGTAGTAAGTTTGAAACTTGCATGGCATCAAAGCCAATTTGAATTAAGTATATGCAGGAATTGTAGATGAATAATGCAGAAGTGCCCCTAATTTATCAATAGCAGATGAAAAATGTCTATCAAATCAAGCTTCCTCTACATCCTGTTACAAGGTATTACACTGTAGGTCGTGATGTGTCATGTCATGATGGTGATACCTCTGATTGCAACGAATACTCATGATTACCTGCGGTGAACTAGGACATGAAATGCCAGTCTCAGATATATCTTTTCCTAGATCTGACTTTCCCCATGGAAAACCGTGCTGAAAACAGACACTACTTGTCAGCAGAAAAGGAAGACCTTTCCTGTTGAAATGTCAGAACCAACTTTTTGCTTTTGAAACTGCTATAACTCAAAAATATGTTTTTGTCTGAAATCTAATTCTTAAACTGGTGTTTGCAATCTCCAAGAGAAGCATATTATCTGAAGAAACACTTAATTATATTATTGCATATCATACATTACACTAATTTATAATATTATGTACTATTATAGAAAACAAGTTTTTGAATACACAATTTTCCATTATAATATTCTTCCTTAGAAAAAATATAATCAACAGCACCTATACGTGAAATAATCTCGTTTTACAAAAAATGTGATTTCATTTTTATTGTGCTCCATAATTTTATTTTCTGTAGTCAAGTGTTCCCCTCAAGCAGACACATACCATCTGAAATTTACTATTTGTCTTACATATTCTCATAAGATATAAAAAAGAGTTTTTACATCTTACCTACAGTTACCCAATTTTTTAGTTACTTCTTGCATAGCAAGTTTTCCTCTTCCAATTTTAAGTCTATTAGCTAAAGTAGTTTCAGTGAAGTATTTATAAATCATATCAAATTAGTCTGAGGGATTTTTGCTTGTGTGTGTGGGGTGCACATGTGTGTATGAATATGTGCTCATGTGTGAATGAAAAGCCAACTGGCATATTTTGAAAGTCAGACATCAAATAAGTGTAAGTGAATTTTGAAAATATACATTTCTATCAATATGTAATTTTTGTATATGCATTTCCTCCTCTTCATTTTTTGAAGCAATTCATTAAAAACTTGAATTTTATGCACAGATTTCTGATATGTGATGAAACAGGAAGTCAAGTTTTGAACCAATTTGCTTGTGCTGTAGTCAGACGGGGATGGGTAAGGCTATGATATTCATGGAAAATTAAGGAAACCACTTGAGGTTCAGCACCTTCTGCTACAGAGTATTTGCTGCACTGAGCACTGCTAAAAAAGGCTATTACAGCTCTTATATCCTCCCATGACAAATCTTCCAAATCAAAATGGCTGTGGAAAATCTCTTTAAATGAGTGCTTGATTCATTGCCAATTTAGTCTGCAGCAGAAATGGCAATCTTTGCTCCACCCATCAATGAAGGCAGGGAGCCTTTATTCTCGCTAGACAAAGAAAGATTTGCTTCTGGTTTTGGTGGAATAAGAGGTCCTTCACTTTCATTTGGTTTAATTCCTATTAATTTTTCTTTTTCATAATGGTAAGTTCTTAATCAGCGTGGACCTTGCAGGAGGTCAGAGAAGGCATAACTCCACTGACATCAAAAGGTTAGGCTGATTTGCACCAGCTCAAAACATAGCCAAAAAGGCAAGAAATCAATAGTGAATCAGACCCTTTATTATTTTTTAATCTGTGGTATCAGTCATGTGTTACAAGACGATGTCCAGTTATTTCTTTTCTAAGATCAAATTTAAATATGGGCACTCAGTTCAGCATCAAAAGTTGATATGAGAGGCCTTGAGGTCCTTCACCTCAACCTTTCAGAAGCACAAGTTTAATTGAAAGGTAGCAATGCTGACCTTCTTTCATGTGCTTCATTTTACATTGCAATGCATTGTTCTCTCTTATTGAGATGTCAAATCAGCTATATCTGGGGATTTCCCCATGTGGTACTTCCAAAGCCTATGATTTAAACTTCCTCATTTTTCACCTGAGATGAAACAGCTTCAATTCTGCTGTCTGCTGTAATGAGAATTTCCTAAAACCTGACAAACTTCATGTGATGGTCCGAGCTTCTAGAAACCACAAGCTTAAGTTTAAAAAGATGAATGCTGTGATGCCACAAAAATTGAAGGATATCTTCAAGAAGATGGAGCCATTCTGGGCTTAAGGAAAACTGTTGAAGACAAACCATTCTTTAAAAAAAACAGAAAAGAAAAAAGAAATATCCTTTGTACTGTTTTCTCTTCAGCTCTTTGGCCATTTTACTTATCTGCAAAGTCTTTTTTCTCAATTGGATATAGCTACAAGGGAAGGGAGCTCTTCTCTCAGAATTTAAGGAAAGCAGTAGAAGCAAAGGTGCATATAAATCTAGAGAAAATATATTTTGTGGAAAGCTGCATTGAAATTAAGAGTAAAACATCTGACTGAGAAGGATGAATCACTGCAATGTCCCCTTCTGGTAGCTGCAGCAAAACTGATCATAATAATAAAATTCTTAGAATGTAACCTTAGATTTTTTAGATAATTTAATGTAACAGAAAATAAACAGAGAGTCACAGTGAAAATAAGGACTGACATCTCCTTCCAGATTTGGTCATGTCCCTCCGAAGTGCTGGAGTGGAGATCACACACTGTGATGTTTGACCTCCTTGTATGGTCCTTTGGAAAATTCTGCTTAGAAAACATTCAGTGGTAGATGCATCATTTCCACTGAAGAGTAATACTAGAGAAAGTGAGGACTTTAGGGCCATTCCTTTCTTTTGAATATCAGATGAGGCTGTTTCAATAGCAACATCAACAGGGATCAAACAAGCAGGGGAGATTGGTCATGTGGATGGGTGTGGTTTCATTTAATTCATCCTAAAGGAAATTACAGCAAAATTATTGGAATATCAAAGGCTAATAGAAGCCTATTTCATCAATTCTGTGAAGTATTGATTTTGAAGAGCAAAGAGCCTGTGCCTGAGAATATACAATGAAGTTATATGTTTGCTAAAATGTAAATTAATATCTATGGTATCTTATTTACATCCGCAACAAATACTCAGGCTTGATTACTAGAGGAAGGCAGAATGAGGAAATTATCCTCTCATTTTTGTTTTTCCAATTAGATGTGAAACTGGATACTGCATTACCTGTTTACACATAGCAAAATGGAAATAAGCAGAAAAGGGATGTATCACATAGGCTGCATCATGCAGATTTTGTGCATGCTGAAAAGAAGGTTCCTAAAGAAGAAGATAGAGAAGGCTGGAGGGTTGGCAGCTCCTAATATTTATTGAAGGCAACCGAGAAGATGCAAATATGGACTTGAAACAAGTGAAAAATTTATAATTTAGAAGCCATAATTTCTGTGATGCAGATGAGAAGCTCTTGTGAGGATTAACAACTCATAGAGTCAAGAGTAGAGCAACATTTATCAGGTTCAGTAAAATGTGGGTATTTGGCAACATCAGTGTAAAAATACCAATGATAATATGTAACATGGTGAAATTTGAATTGTATCCTCTTCTGAGGAAATAAATTGTGAGTTGAAAAACTTCACCATTGATTGAAAGATCACAAAAGTGGTTTTCAAAAGCATCTTTTGTAAATCTGGAAATAAGCAAAAAGAGTTGGAATTACTTTTCATAGAATGATATTATGAACAAAAGGGAAAGTCGTGTGGGAAGCCCAGGGATATAAAGATTTCAGAAGATCTCATAGACAGACTTAAAAGAATATGGAGATTCTGTTTAGGATGACAGCATCCTTCAAACTGCTGAAGGAGTGTGGCAGGGTGACATTTTTACATAAGAGATCACTCTGGGCCAAGCAAGGATCACCTCCATGCCGGAATCCCTCCTGTCAAGATGTATGGAAAGGTAGTACAGCAAAGATCTCTTTAAAATTTGGTGACTTGTTGAACTGATGGAAAAATAGCATGGAATAATATGAGCAGCTTTCAGTAAGAAACTGGCAGGACCTGATGGAGTTGGCTCAAGCTGACAGATGCTTTTGCCATCCTGTCTTGGCAGAGAAGTTCTGTGTCTGGGCAATGAGTCCCGTGTGTCCTGGGATGACACCACTACAGCCTGGCAGCACAGCACCTGTACTCAGCAGGTCCGTGGGCTTTCATTTTATACGGCAAGAAACACCATCTGGTCATAGCACGTGGCCCCTGAAGTGGCCAGCCGTGAGAGTCAGCTCCCTTCACATCTCCACCTCATTTAACTCATTTGGAGGGCACAAGCAGCAGTGCAGCTAGTTCTAATTTTTTAACATTTGAAAGTAAATAAAATGTTGGTGTTTCTGACACTCTATTCCTTTTTACTGTAGTTTTTGCAATCACAACAGTTCTTTCACTGTATTTCTGTGCAATTTATTAATAGCCTCTCGGGAAATTATAAAAAAAATCCTCCCTTATAAGTTGATTTATCATAGCAATTTTATTAGCTGTTTTGTGATGGAGTTCTTTTCATATGGTTGATTTTACAGTTCCCTGGAACTAATATTTTTAATTCATTATTTTGTCCTTTACATTTTGAAAGATGAACAATTTGGTGCTTTTTTTCTGAAGTTACTTGATTATATTTTTATGCCATTTATTTTAGCTATACCAATGTCTGTGAAACATATAGAAAGAAGCTTTGGACAGAATTGAAATCCCAATAAAAAAGTCAGACTAAATTTTTTTCTAGAATTCAACTATCTTTCCACTGCCGATTTGTTTTAATTTTGATAGGATTCTGCAAATGCTTAGTACATTACTGAAATGTACCAGGAGAAAAGAATTCAAGTAATGTCACGCAGTCTACTGCAATTAGATTTGATGCTCTTGTACTCTCGTTCTTTAGTAAAAATCTGATCTACTTACAGCTAAAAGGCTCTAAAATACTCCTGCTTAGCTGGAAGATGGTGCTTAGTAGAGGCTAGGCTTCTATTTTCAGCTCTGGGCTGAAACTTCATGCTAATAAGTCATACACAAAGGAAATGTCATACTGAATGAAAGCAGAGTATTCCTCTGTGATTGCTGCAGAATGATGAGCCCAGCTGGATGAGACACTTGCCCCAAGAAAAAGGATCCAAACTATGTTTGCCTTCTGGACACAAACCTGTGTAGCTTCTCCTCATACTGATTTATCCCAGTATAAAGAAGGAAGCTCCTTGGTTTTGTTTTTCTTTACCCTGTTTGCTTATTACATCATCTCATGTTAGGAATGGGAGCTGTACGAGCAATCCAAGAGGATTCTGTTCTTCAATGACTGGAAAAAGGTTTTCATTCTGTCATTGACGCTGACTTCCTCCCAGACCTGACACAATCTAAGATTAAGGAAATCTTTTTTGTCTTGTCTTTTAAATGACTTTTCTCTGATTCTCATTGGACAGTGAATGATATTAATTGTTTTAAGAATTCGTGGGTTATACTGGTCAATTTTTGATCTGGCTTCATATCTGCTGTGCTAATTGCATGAGGGGTCTTAGAATATCTTATGGTCAAATGCAGCTTTGTCAAAATCACTATAGGTTTGAGGCAACAAAAGGAACAGATGGAGATGTGATGGCAAAAACAAAAATAAATCAAAAGGTGCCTAATACCTGATTGGAAAAGAAGGACTCTGCTAACTTTATGTTTGCAAACATTTCTGGAGTCAATTGTGTTCTCAGCATTCTGAAAACCAAGTTTTTGCACACCTTTCCTAACTGCAAAGTTTGAAATCTGGTTTTCTGATTCTGCCTGTTTGTGAAAGTCTCTGCTGAGGCTTTGTTATGAAACTAGCTAGCATGGAGCTTGGTCGCTAGCATTTAGAAGAATCATCAACCCTGGATTACAACATTTTACTGGATGATAGCAGCAAATAACAGCATAAAACCCTCCATCTTGGTGACAAATCAACATTGCTGTGCAAATGAACTGCTGTGGTCACTGCGTCTGTCAAAATTTGCACCCATTATTTTTTGTCAAATCTTCCTAAAGATGTGATAGATCGCTACACACTGTGTCCCCTACCCACTCAGCTGATGAGTTAAGGAACTGTCTAAATATCACAAATTTACAAAAACATTAAGTCCACTTTTGCCTTACAGAGGAAAGGAAGAAGAAAGAAGTTATATTTCTGCTGTTTCTGTTTAAAAAAGCCTCTGGAGATAAATTTGAGATGGTAGGTGTAAACTGTGTTTGCTTGCATCCACATACTGCTCATGATTAGTTTTTATCTATTTACCATCATCTCTCACAGTTAGTATGTATTTTTTTTTATTATTAGACTTTTATTTTCTTTCTTCTTTTGCTTGGCAATTGCAATTGCAATTAGTAAATTCATAGATAATGTGACTTCCCAAAGATACATTGATTGTTATCATTTGCTATGCTGCTCTGAAAAGATATTTTTGGGGCTCCTTGAAGTCCCTTGTTCCATTCTGCTGGAGAATTTTGTATGTTGGAAAAGGTCAAGGTTCAGTAAAAAAAATGTTTCTCTAGTCCTATTTTAAATCGGATGCATTACCTTAAATCAATTAAAAATACATAGGAAAGATTAAGGAGTTGGGGAAGGAATGAATGCAGGAAATTAGTACTCTCTAGTCTGAAAATACATGAATATGACTTAGAAGCAAGTCATTTTTATTTCCTTCTCTGTGCCAAGGAACAGAGGTCCCAGGAGATGCTACAGTGAATTGAGACAGACAGGCTACGTATGTCACTGGCTGCTACACTGGATCAGGCATTTCTCGTGGCTGACAGGTGACTTTAGTTGGTTTGTCCAGTCAGAATGAAAACACAGAGTGAATTGTGGTGGGATTTGAAAGCTGCACTAAGAAGTTCAGAGTCCAGTTACTTTGGCTTTTCTATACATTTCTTAAAAACTTGCTTGTTTAAAGTGGAAATTCCCGTTGGGTCCATTCTCACATTTGACGAGCACTGTTGGTCTGCCTTTCTTCCAAGGCCTGCTCCATTTTGTCCATCTATGCTCTCGCTGTTCATGTGAGCTGTTTGTTCTCAGAATATTATTCTGTGCAGAAACGGGCAAAGATGAGGACTTCACATCCTTGTCAATCAAAAAACTCTTCACAAAAGTAGTTCTATTTTTTCATGCTCCTGCCCTGTTTTACTGGTAAATTAACCAGGCTTTCTCAGAGTAATTTGGCTATCTTAGTAACAGTTTGCTTCAAAAGTGATCTAATTAAAAATACACAAAGGTCCTTGCAGAACTTAAATTTTCATGTCCTCTTATATTTAGTTTTTATTATTTTGTGTTTTACTCAGCTTATCAGTGGCACCTATTTCTCAAGCTGAGGCACATCAGAAGTGTGAAGAGAGAGCATTCCATCACTCTTGCCTCCAGCAAAAACAGTTTGCCTTTTTTTGGATAAATTAGAGGCTTTCCATTTCCAGTGCTGTCAATCTTGTATCTTTTATGGTCTTATATATAAATTAAAAGTTAAAGAAATCTTTGAGCAGATGTAATTATTGCACATCTAGTAGCCTGGTAAATAAGACAACTGATTGGAGAAGTGATTATCTTTGACTGTCAGATTGTCTCCCTGTTGCTGAAATTGCAGACTTCAGAAAATGTTTGAAAAAAAAACCTAAGCATGGCTTTTCATGTTAATTTTCTTTTCCTAGGTATATTGTTGTCACATATACAAGTTTCAGAAATCTCATCTGCCACAGGTACAAAAGAGGTTATGAGAGATACATTGCATTAAGAAAAAGAATCCTAATTTAGGTGCACTGCAAATGACACCAGTACTTCTGCATGGTCATGGGTTGGCCCTATGGATTAGTGTTAGTTGTAGAGGACAGTGGGATAACCATCATCTGACATAATGGGATCCACCCTGTGGATAACTCAGCACTGCCACTCCACACCCTGTGGGGCAAAGGGTTGCTTCTTGCTTCTAGAGCATTCAGTATTAACAAAAGGTTCAGCTGAGGTGAAATCTTACAGGAAACTACAGGAGAGTCCTGGTTTTTTTTGAAAACTCTCTGGCTTGAACTGAATGACTTACTATGACAAGTTTCTGCCCAAGCATTCAATCCATGTGTTTTTCCCTGGTACATGGACAGATCAGACTGTGATCTGGGTGTGTGTGCTGATTCCAGCCTCTGTGTGTGTGCTGTCGCTCTGTATATTCAAATGGGGGAACGGAACTGTGGAAAACACTGCAACTTGCTGCCTCCATGCTATGGAAAAAGGATAAATGAGGCAATTTACTGTGAATTCATTTAAGCAGAGCTTCAGGGTCATGGTCACCCCTTTTGCTTTTGTCCCCCTGGAGTCTCATACTTGTCTGTTTACAGCTAATATATTGCTTTGTTAAGAGTTTGCTTTTCTTCAGCACTGCCTGCATTTCAGTGACACGTGAAATGATCCTGACAATACAGGTCTGATATAAACAGACTCTTGTAATAAGAGCAGGAGTGTAAGAGTTTGGGGAGTTTGCTCCAAGTTGTACTGTGCCGAACACAGATGAAATGGTCTCCACTAACATGTTGAAGAAGGATGTTTTTTCCTAGCTTTTGCCCATTCAGGTATTTGATTTGAGTATGCAGAGTTAGTTTATATTATGAACTAATACAGTTCTGTATCTTGTAGTATAAAACAGTTGACATCCTTGGATCTAAGTGGAAAATAATATTTCAGGATTATTTCTTCTCATTGCTGAAAGACAAACAAGTAGTTTTTATCCTCTGAACCAACATTGTGAGCTTGCTCACTCCTTCACTTACTTTTTGCCACTTTTTTTTAATTGACTCATCAGAAAATATTTTCAAGATAAATGAGAGACCCTTGCTTGGTAACTATGGTAATCTCTTGTTTGAATAGAGAAGATCACGCATGTTTCCTACTTTACACTGTCTGTATGGTGTAGTACAATATATTTTCACATGAAATAATTGTAACACTATGTACTTTATATAAAATTATATACATAACACTAAATGTAACATAATACATGTCTAAATTACACAATTAAGTTGTCTGTAGTATGAAATAGGACAGAGACCCAAGAAGAACATTTTTGCAACCTTTTTATGTTAATGATTTTTTCCAAAAAGGAAAAAAGAAAAAAAAATAGAAAAAGAAGAGAAGAATTAATTTGGGTATGTATGTTTATGTTTAGCATCTTTTGACTTGATCTGTATATACACCACCTGGGCCTAGATTTGAGGATTGACATGCATCTTCTGACAACTCTGGGTATACAATACAGCAGAAGAAAGTAAAACAAAGATTATACAAGGAATGAAAGAATCAAGATCTACCAGGGTAAAATAAATAGCTGATATATTAGAAATATGAAGGAAAAAATATCCCAAGACTGTATCCAGCAACACACACCTTTTCATAAGCTGTCATTGAAAAGAAATAAAAAGCCATGGGAATGCTGATCAATAGCAGTAATGAAAAAAGCCAAGCACTATATCTTAGTAAGAATAAGTTTTGAAGATTAGCAGGCTAAATTCTTCTTTTATCAATAGAATAAAAAATATCATACTCAATATACCTACTCAACAAGGTAGCACGGGATTTTAGGTGCTGTCACTGGCAGCACCTAAATGAAGGATTTTCCTTTCTCCCCATCTTTTCATGACAGCATTGAGGCTGCTCTGCCCTGCCATGGCTACAAAGCAAGAACGCATCTTAGAGTCCTGGTGTCTCCTTGTCTGGGTACATCTGGGAATAGAGATTGTGCTGTGGATCTACTCCAGTCCACACAGCATTTTTGGGATGAAGTTGCTGCATAGAGTTGCAACAAAATGTTGTTCCTTTCTTTTTCAGATGTGTTCACAGATGAAAAAAGCACATTTTAGAAGACCTCAGGGATGTCAATAGACCCTTTTCCAAGCTATTTGCAACTTTGATAGGACAGAGGAACCTCTATTCCCACACTCTCTCTCCAAAGCTCTTTCTCCTTAGGTAGCTATTGTCCCCCTCAGAGGGTGACATGAGTGCTGCAGGGATCTTGCATTCACATCCCAGGGACACAGCAAGTTTATACACAGGTATGAGCAAGGAGTTTGAAAGTCATAGGGGGCACAGATCTGCTTAGAGCCCGTGGAGCAAGGTGACCCCCACCAAGTTGTTCTTTGTCCACTCATAGTCCATGTAGCCAAGAATGAGCATTAGAGGGCAAGGACTGACTCTCTGCAGATATTGTGGTGGCCCTGGGGACCAGTCATGACCAAGTCATGGCCTTCCACAGGCAAAGTAACAAGGCTACCTTGGTGGCTGGAGCTGCAATGTTCAATGATGTTCCAGTTCTCCTGGCAGTCGATGAATGGTATCAGCAGGCTTCCCTCCTGCAACTGGTTTCCTTTCCCATTTAGAAACAACTCAATTATACTCTTCCTGGGCATGGCATGAGGTAATTTTTCCTTCCCTTATATTAATGTCTGTCATCTGCCCTTTTGTCTCGCTAATGATTCTCAATCAGTCTGCTGTAGCAGCTCTGGATACGCTACCTGCTCCTGTCTTGGTAGGCAGTGCTGGAAGGTAACACAACAATAATAACATCCATTAGGAAAACTTCATGTGGGAATAGCTTAAATATAATATTTAAAAGCTAGACACGTTGGCCAGCCTTGTCACAAATAAAATACAGTTCTTATTTCTTAAGGGCTAGATTGCAGTTTGGATTAGGCATTCTGCAATAGTGTAAGTGGAAATAAAATTTGATTTTACTTTCTAAACATTGTGGGCTTGAATAGGCAGAATGGGCAAGGGGGAGAAATTGCAGTTTTCTTCCTCCACAGAAAGAACTCTGTTTTAAAAATAACCAATGTTTAATGTGAACATACAGGGTTGTTTTGCCAGAACTCTCTATGCCCGAAGCAAACCACTTGTTCAGAAGGAGGCATCATATTTATTTATTTATTTATTTATTTATTTATTCCAATGTATATAGTATATTTCAAAAGTTGCTGCTGTGGAGGAGACTCACCAGTAAGGGGGAAATATAGCTCAAAGAGCACTGCTGATCAATCCCTCTTGCTGGGCTGGGAAGCTAAGGGAGATGGAGGGAAAGGTCAGTCGTGCATGGCTGAGCTGAGTCAGAAGAAAATGATGATCCTACAAAGCAGGGGGAAGTGAACTTTAATGCACCCAGTCCTCTCCATGGATTGATCTGAGACCAGTGTGACCACGAGTAAATTTGTCCCTGTGGAACATCATCTGACCTTTTCTGACTGATGAACTACAAAATAGACTTATTGTCTTATATTTAAAACTAATTCCTTCTTGCTTTAAATTTTGAAAACCAAAACTCACCCACAGCTTAATTTCCCTAATTTTTAAATTCATTTGCATATGACACTTTGTGAAAAACCAAGATTATTCACCTTTTGGATTTCAGCCTGCTTTTGCATGAACACTTTTTGTTTTGGTGATCTGCTTGGCATATTTGAATTAACTTGGAAATCTATGTGGTGTGTCAGCCTCTAGATGACACATTATCTCTCTCCTCAGCAGGCAAGGACTGTTTGCCACAGCTGTCTGTATTAAAGTCATGGTTCTGGATGATGTAGCCTCTAAAGCATGAGTTTTTATTTTTTAGTGGCACAGAAGATTTTTAAATAGTACTCTGCCTGTGACTCAGTTCAAAAGACATCTTTTTGAACAATATCTTCAGGGTATACAGCTGTTGAGACTTCAAGAAGTGTGACAGTGCATTCAGCTTCTATCAATCACCAATGGATCTGACTTTTTTTCAGTTGACTGAAGGAAAAATACTTTTGTAAGCACTTTTGCACTTCTCACAGGGACAAGGCTTCTTCCTTTTGCAAGGTTCTTTGGCTTTTGTCTGGAACCAGAGGCCCTTAAAACCTTCCTTCAGTTAAGGTAATTCATCACAAACACCTAGGAAGGCAAAGGTGCTCGATTTGTTTTTCTTGTCTTTAAAAAAACCCACTTTAAATTATTTATTTATTTATTGAAATTAAGGTCTCTCATTGTTTAGGTATTTTCTTTTCCTTCTAACTTGTTTTTCTTTTCCCCATCCCAAATGCCAGCCAGTGGAGAAGTTGTTTCATTTGTGTTTTCTGTCTTTTTCTGATAGGAATCTTCCTTTTCTGTAGAACTGAGTAGTATCCACTGGCTATCTTTTTAATTTATTAAAAGATCATTTGTCATGTAGAACAAGAATCATGGGAAATATTTTATGTATTTTTTCATAAAAAACTGTGCAAAATTTTGAAAAAAATAAAATAAGCATTTAGATGTCAGATGGAATGTGTAGAAAACCCTTTCAAAGACATACTATCTGAAAATTATGTTGGTAACAGAGGTAATAGAACTATATAAATACTCAGACTCCGTAGAAAACCATATCCACAGGAAAGGATTCCAAAGCAGTTTTCAGGAAGCATCTTCCATGCTGCTATACACCAGTCTTTAAATCCTCCACAATGCTTCAAAAAATTCAGTAGTGTAAAACTACAAATGAAGCGTTTGCATGAGAAGAGAGAATCTAACGACGGTTTTTTGCCAATCTGAAGGTCTTACATCTCTATTAATAACCTCTCAGTCTTACAGACTCTGCTGTCAATGTCCTTTACACTCTGACACGAGGTGGGAGGAAATGTAAAGAGTGTTCGCTCTTCCGTTCTCTGCTCTTTTAATTTTTTCTCCGGAACTTGCAAGTATGAAAGTCCTATAAAATAATCATAAAAGAGAAAGCATTTGTCACATTCTGCCCCATGATCTTCCTCCATTCACAGGGGGCTGTATTGGGTGCTTTGCATTCTGATTTATATCAGTTTCTAAACACAGAAGTGCCCAAAGTCGTTTCTTATTACCGCGCCTGTGTGGGCGCTGCTGGTGAGAGAGAGACGGTGAATCTTGTTTCTTGAATCAGAAGGCTTGATTTATTAAGATATTATATAGAATACATTATAACTATACTAAAAGAATATAGAGAGAGGTTTGCAGAGCAGCTAGGCTAGGCTAAGAATAGATAGAAAATAATCTATAACAAAGTTGTGTTCAAGGACTGAGTCCCTGGCTTACACTTTGTGATTGGCCCTTAATTATAAACAAAGAAAATGAGCCAATCAAGGTGCGTCCCATTACATTCCACAGCAGCTGATAATAATTGTTTACCTTGTCTTCTGAGGCCTCTGTCCTCCAGAAGACACAGAAATCCGAAAGAAAGGATTTCTGTGGAGAAATGTCTGCGACAGTTTCTGATGTTGTAATGGGAAGCACAGATCTCAATAGGATGGCAGAATACATTTCAGTCCTTGGTGTCTTGAGTAAACAGGTGTTTAAAAAATATATCTGACTATTATGTCAGGTTTTGTCAAACTGTTCTTTCTGATCACATCCTTCTTCCCTAGAGATACTCTGAAATCTGAATTCAGTAAAAAGTTTGAAATGCAATAACTAGATTATTTAAAATAGCCTCTTGCTTTTAAAAAAATTAATTATTTTTCATCTTAAAAATGACAACAGAAATGCAAAGGAAAACATTTCATCTAGAATTGAACAAAATGCTTCATCTGACTCAAAGACATTGGTTTTAAAATTTGTCTTGAGGAGTCAGTGAACTGACAATATCAGGTATTCATGAGGCATTCTCTGTGTTCATCCTCAGTGTATTTGGACACTCAGTATTGCCATCGTTTTTATTTATTTGTTTGGCTTTCCCCAAATAGAAATGAGGAGGAGAGAAGTGGAGCTGGAAAGTTCAGACTGTTCTATTGGTTCCTCATTTCTTTTACTCTTATTACTTTCTGTTGTGCAATCCCTTTGAAAATAATGAAATGTGTTTCCTCACTTCCAACCAGGACATTTTGTCTAATTGAAAGCAACCAGCAGGTGGTTCTTGTAAAATCTCATTAGCCTATGATTGGTTTTGACTCCTCTTTGAAGGAATGCTACATTACCTTACAACTGGAAATACACCCTGTGTATAGGTTAATTGTCATGGATTAGAATATAGGGAACACCAAGATTTTATTTTTTAAAAGAGAGAATATTTTAGCAACCAAAGATAATTTTATTGTCCTACTTGCAAAGTGTGTTGCAACCTTGGTACAAATAACAGTTTCCATTGGTGACACAACAACTGAGCAAATTTCTAAAAACTGTGTCTGTGTCAGAACATGGAGATGAAGATCACTCTGGTGTGTCTGATCACATGCCAAAGGGCAATTTTGTAATTCCATGGAAAGTAGCCAAGAAGAAGAGAGAAAGAAAATGAGACATCTACTTGGGCAATTATGTGGAGAGAGGAAATGTACCCCTATTCAGTTGCTCTTCAGGTTCTGCTCCTGGGTTGTTTCTTGCTCGTTTTAAAGCTGTGGATATCTTAACCTGCTGGCATCATTCCTTACTAGGGATCCACTTCTGAGAGATCAAAAATCTGTGTGGTTGTGGTATGACCCTGAAAATCCTAGGAGCATTTCCAGAAGATTGCTCAGGTCAAAACTGTGGCATTTAATTACATTGGTACTTATAATACACACTCTGAAGGAAATACTCAAAGTGTCTTGCTTCAATTTAAATGTAGGGGGCTGCTTTTAGCCTGAAAGTATGGAGAAGAGTTATTTTTATGATTTTCTCAGAGTGATTACTATGAATGTATGACCTACAAGAGTAGTTATTTTCTAGCGTTCTTTTTCATATGTATTTATATTCTGACTTGTACTTGTTGTATATCTCCTAAAGCTTTCGAGAGATACTATGTGCATTTACATAAGCAAATGCATATTCATGGTATCACAGAAAAATATATAAAAATTTTGACATAGTGTACAACTGGCAGTGCAATGTTTATGTTCTGGCTTTTCCTCATGCATAAAAAATGAAACGTGCAAGTAAGCAAGGGGAGACTTCTCACAGAACAAAGAAGCAGAATAAGCCCGGCTACACTTCTCAGCTCATGTCCAAATTGGCAGAAAGAAGAATATTCCAGTAGTCAAGGCATTCTGGGTCAGGAGGACAACACTGTTTGCAGACAAAGTTATCAAAACTCAACATACAACACAAATCATTCTTTAACATCAATGAGTTTCCTATTTGCTGATGGTGTTTCTGTTTTCCAAAACATTTAATTGTATCACCTGAGGGATTAGCTTGCTGTTATATTGTTGAGTTTTTCTTCTGCTTTTCTCTACCTTTCGTAAAACAGATTCTCAATTAAAGATAACAACTGGGTATATAATGTGATTTTCATAGTCTGTTATCTGTTAAGAATGACAAGAATTTCACTTCTCAGCATTCTCTCCAGGTCCATAAAATAGTATGACCCTGAAATAATTCTCATAAGGTTTCCCCTCTGAAAAATAACCACAGTCCAATATGCTCTCTTGTGTTAAGGAAATAGTGAATCTACTGTGCTTTAGTTTCTCCTTTCTTTTTAGACTAAGGTGAAAAATATATCAGGAAAATCATTCTAGGTCTGTCTCCAGGGCTTTTGAAATCTGTTTCCCAATTCTGGGAACTAAAGAATTAATTTTTGGACAACAGGACAGCAGAGCAGTTAACCCCTTCTAGTCTTTACAGCTCCATCACCAGATTTGGAAGTTATTTGCAGAATAATCACAGAAAAGGTGATTTCAAGGAGTGAGGCTTTATCATCAGTGTTTCATTTGTTATTTCAAGTGTTTTGACATAATGCGATGCTTTTTTACCACATGAGAATGATAACCACTTCTCTGCTGTGTAAACGAGAAAATGCAGATATTTTTGTTCAAAAAAAACTGCAACCCCCAAAAAAGGGTGCAGTAATATAGCTAAAAATTTTGGGGATGCATAGTTCTTTGTCTGCAACACTGCACCTTTGTATGTGTGCCTAGCGCATCTCCATAAGTCTCAGAGCAGTTGGAGTGAAAAACCCCAAGAGGTGATAAAATGGAAGTATAAAATATGTCTTGAGTACTGAGCTGAACCAGGAAGGAAAATGAGGTGTTTTAAAAGAGGTACATGGCTGATGAAAAAGAAGTCTCGTGCCAGCAGCCCAGACTGTACTTAGGTGAGGCAGAATACTTAAGATGACTTTGTATCAGACACAGAGAAATGTAGGCACTAGCTTCAAGATAATAGCTTTCTGAGACTCAGAGCTAGTCTAGTCTTTAATTTTTTTTTTTTACTATTTAAAGTGTCCCTGCAATCCAGAATTCTTACACCCAGTCTATTAAATCTCTTCTTCATCAAAGCTACAGCTTCAGTACGATGGAGTCAAGCAGAAGCATTATGGCAAATGTGAGACAACTCCAGAGAGGTTCAAACCAGTGAAGAAAGAGGCCACACAAAGATGCAAATGAAATATCAAGAGAAAAAAATCTCTTGAAGCTCAGTTTTGCTGCCTTTCCTTGTGGAAGACATTCAGTAAATGAGAAGGGTCCCACAGCATTTTGGGCTGATCCTGTTTTCAGTAGTCAATCACTTAAAACTATATGGCAGATCTGATTATTGTGATTGACAAGTAATTGTGACTGGAGTAGCAGCAGGTACACTGTAGCATTACACCTCAGGTTTTATAAAAGGAATGACTAAATGACTCACTGACATGATTTAGTCACAGATGTTACTGCCATCCAAACTGACAGTAAAGGACTGCCTATGTCTGCTGTTGTTATTACATGAACATCTTCACTATGGTCTAGAGATGGAGGTGTGGAAAATGTGCCTGCGCATGTACACTTGGAATACAGAACTTCTGGCAACTGGACTCAACAGATCTGATGCTGCTGAGAACCACATCCATCCCCATCTCCCAAAACTGTCATGCTTCAGCATGAGAGACTCTTGACACAGTGCAGGATAGAAGGGAAACACTGGCCTGATGCTAATTGCTGCTGTTGCTGATTCTGCACTGTCATACATGTCATATACAATAAAAATAAACAAACACAACTTTCACTGGCCTAATCATATTGATAAGGAAAATTCTACCTCAGTTTCTCCAGGGAGTAGTACAGTGCTTTCTTACATTAGTAATTTGTTCAGATTGACCCAGAGGAGTAGCTGACAAAATGCTGGAAGAATTGTAACACTTATACATAGTAAATCCAAAGAAATATATATTGATTTTCATTCATACAAAATTAGAAATCTCCCTCAGTTTGCTAAAACTATTATCCTGCTAGACCTGTCAAAGCATGCATAATCTGGAAAACATCATCCTTATAAAATGATTGCTATGCACAGGTTAATAACGATTCTTAGAACGCTTAACTTTGTGCCTAGTGGAAATTACTTTGAATAATTGCTTGAGAGTTTCATGAGGATGCTATTGACTTGAGGAGAGGTTAAAAATGCCAGAATCTTAAACAATAAAAATAACTGAATCATTTAGTGCATGGAAGTATACTTGACATAAGATCTGAAATGATCAGTGCTGTTTTAAAGAATTTGGTAGCAACTAATTGACTTCATGTTTTGTCTCTCAAAAAGCAGTTCAAATAATGACAAAGCTGTGTTTAGACAAATGTTTGGGTTGAGTTTAAGAAGTAGGAGTAATGTATGTTTTGATTTTGAAAGATACTGAAAACTGGAGAGGGGGCAGGAGGCATAGCAAGAGCGAATCTTGTATGCAAAAGAAAAAAAACCCAGGTATTGTTTTGCTTTTCTGCTCTTTATATCATCTTCATGATGCTTACATATTTTTTTATCTTTTCCTTGTTTTTGTAGGAATTTGAGTTAAGCTGTTGAGCTGTGACTATCACATCTCCTCTCCTCTCCTCTCCTCTCCTCTCCTCTCCTCTCCTCTCCTCTCCTCTCCTCTCCTCTCCTCTCCTCTCCTCTCCTCTCCTCTCCTCTCCTCTCCTCTCCTCTCCTCTCCTCTCCTCTCCTCTCCTCTCCTCTCCTCTCCTCTCCTCTCCTCTCCTCTCCTCTCCTCTCCTCTCCTCTCCTCTCCTCTCCTCTCCTCTCCTCTCCTCTCCTCTCCTCTCCTCTCCTCTCCTCTCCTCTCCTCTCCTCTCCTCTCCTCTCCTCTCCTCTCCTCTCCTCTCCTCTCCTCTCCTCTCCTCTCCTCTCCTCTCCTCTCCTCTCCTCTCCTCTCCTCTCCTCTCCTCTCCTCTCCTCTCCTCTCCTCTCCTCTCCTCTCCTCTCCTCTCCTCTCCTCTCCTCTCCTCTAGCATTTCATTTGTTCTCAATTAGCTTTTCACACTAATTGCTTCTGGCTCTCAGGTTACTTTACTCAGTGTTCAAGTACTTTCTTATAAATTTCAATTTCAGGCTTTCCAGTTTCTTTGAGTTATGAGTGAAAATATTTTATGAAGATATTGAGCTTTATGAAATTTGGGGCTCAGCCTGTTTACATTCTTAAATATACACATATATAGATCTATCATCATATACATCTATGTCTATCTCTCTCTATATATATCTATAGTTAGGGCTCTGTTTACATAAATATATAAGCACAAAAAAGATAAGTTCCAAAGAAGAGCACTGCACAAGAGTTGAGGCATCTGTATTCTCCCAGCAGTGGGCACACTTCCCTAATTATTGTAGGTGTAATTTTAACACAACTGCTAAGAGATGTGCCTTTTAGTATATTGTGCTATTGCTCTAATGGGTGTCTGGAATGTTATGGGGATGGAGGATAAATCTCAGTTCTTTTTCCACTTCCCACCTGTTCTAATCCATTTAATGCATGTAGGAATTAGTAATAGAAATCTGCTAATTCAGTGACATATGCTTCTAAATGTTTCATTTCTAATACTGTGGCAGGAAAAATCATTAGCTGAATATCTTTTATATCCAAGATGCTAAAACTGTATTACTCAGATAAAAAGAAGATCAGCTAAGAGGTGGCAGCAATTTAAGGGCAAACTAATGAAGAATGGTAGTCTTCTATCTGACAGGCCATGCAAAAACGAATTTTTCTTAGGGAAAATAGTAAATTAGAAGCTCTTTCACAAGCCAGTTTATTGCAGAATTGCCTGAAGAGCTGGACCATATTTGGCTATGTTATTAATCAGGAAGTTACCCAGGTTGATTTTCAGATAAAGATGGAATCTCAAAATAAAAGATAGGGTGGAAGAGTAGATACAGAAGAGCCTCAAATCAATGAAGATGAATATGAAGGGTTTTGTCAGGCCTAATATCTCTCTACATATGAGTTACCCCTTACTGCCATAAGTGAGTTTTTTTGATCCTGACTGGCCTAAAGGCAGAACAAGTCCTGAAACAGAGCACAATTTTTTTTTTGAGGAATACCTAGCCCAGAAGTCATTGTTACCTGGCCATAGCAGATAATTAATGTCTTGTTTAATGTGAGATTCAATTCTGACACAAAGAGACTATCAAAAGCTATAAGCTACTTATAGAAACTAAGAGAATATGTACCATGAGAAAATTAATACATGAAGGGACCCTTGTCAGCCTCTCCTATGTGCTGTTACTTGCACTTCATGGGAGCCTTCACTGGGTGACTGAGTACATGCAGATATTTTATCTGCACGTGCAGTATCCCTGAAGTTATAAGGGGTTTTGTCCATGAAGCTGACAATATTAAGACAGTTGGAAAAAGTCTTGCTAGATTTTCATGCATAATATGTATTTACTCATTATCAGAAACAATAAATCTTGGGAGGAACAGCGCCAGACATTTTCTCCCAGCTGTCATATAATCCTTTTCCTCAAATCAATAGCACCTTATGCAGTAATGCATCAGACAGTGGGCAGTTGTATTGAGTAGTCATTAAATTAGACTCTCATCCATCCACATCTATTTGTATTTCATTCTCTATCCCATTCCTTATACAGGGGTAATGGATAATGAAGATAGGGGAGTTTTTGATGGGGTTCCCAAAGGCAGCTGGAAGCATTGCTTAGGACCATAGACTGTCTTTTGGTGTGAGATGAATAACTGGGTTCTCAGAACCCTTTGAAAATTGCACGATCAGAGTTTTGATTTGTTTCTCAGAAGTAGCTAACAGAAGCTCCCTCTAATCTTCATGTTAAAGGACAGCACTGGCATCTATTAAAAGTTGTCTTACTCCAGAAATTAATCTCTAATTATCAAAAGTCAGTTCACTTTTTTTTCTGAATGATCTCAGTTTTCAGATGCTGCAAATTTGGGAGGAGCATATCAAACAAATTTTCTTTGTCTTTATGCTTACACTGTAAGTTCATGCTTAGGATATATAAGTAAGATCATGCTTATAAAATCCACAAATAATCAAAGAAACAAGAGCAAAAAAAAAAAATCTGAAACCCAAACCCTCTGTCTTAGTTAGGTATATTTTTTTAGGTGTGATATTTTGTTCCTTGGAGATTTTTTTCCTTGGAGAAATATTAAAGATCGCTTTTCATCTGAGATGTAGAGGTGTACTGGTTTTGGCCAGAATTGAATTAATTTTCTTCCCTAGTAGCAGGCACAGCACTGTGTTTTGGGCTTGGTATGAGAATAATGTTGGCAACAAATGGAGGTGCTGGTTGTTGCTGAGCAGTGCTTACCCTAACTCAAGAACTTTTCAGCATCAAAGAGCCCCAATGGTTGGGGCAGCTGACTTGAAATGTCCAGAGGGATATTCCATATCACACGGCATCACACTCCATCTGTAAATGGGGGAATGGCCTGGGAAGAGCTGAGCATTGCTTAGGGGATGGGCTGGGCATAGGTCAGAGAGCAGTGAATAATTGAATTGTGCTTTTTTGTGTTTCTTGCATTTTATTCCTCCTTGCCTTTTTCCAATAGTTGTTATTATTAGTTCTATTATTAAATGATTAAACTGTTCTTATCTCAGCACACGGGCTTTACCTTTCTCTAGTTCTTTCCCCCATCCCACTGTGGCAGTGAAGTGAGCAAGCAGCTGTGGTACTTGGTTGCTGTCTGGGGTAAAACCATAGCACAAAGACAAAAAAAATGGATTTTTTTGTGGACGAATTTCTGAATTTTGTAATAGCAGAATTCAGGTGAATATGAAATTTCTTAGGACATATACTGTATGTTTTTTGTTTGGTTTTTTTGAAAAAGGGAAGTAAATGCAGAAAAAAGTAAAATAAATACCCAATAGGAATAAACAAATGAAGTGCATACTTTCAGGATACTGAGTGTCCTCCACATTTCAATAGGAAATTATATATAGTCAGATTTATATACTCTGACCTTCCTTTAGGTTCCCAGCATCTTTCTAGACCAGAGGTATTCTTTGAGCTGTGAAAGATTGGGAATACATATCAAGAAATCATAAAAAGATTAAAGGCATAGAAAATATCAACATTTTTCTCAAAATAGTTGTGAATCTTAGAATTTAATAGAACACTGACTATAATCCATCTTGAATAGCTCAGATCATAAAGCAAAATAGCCATCAAAATCATATAAGGAAACAATAGATATGAGGGAAAATTACAGATTGCTCTCAGGGTCAAATCCCTGACTAAAATGCAATAGATCCAGTGAGTTAAGAGAGTGACCATGATTTACAATGTCCAATCATTTGCCCTCTATGCCTTGCACTCTGACCTTCACTAATGCCTGGAACCATTGATTCTCTTTTTTCTCTGAGACGCTGATTTCAGAGGGGAATTGTACCCATGAAAGCAGGGCAGAAAAGGGGCCTTCCAATTTGAGTTGCCATTTCCCAGACGTGGGAGTGCAGTGTATTAATCAGGACAATCAATAGTCCCCTGACCCTCAATGCATCCCACTCAACAAAAAGACATCACCTCTACTTTTGATTAATCAGTGCCAAGGATCCATTTCTGAAATAAATCCCTCAGAGAAATAGTTATACCAAGCAGATTCAGGGCCTGATTTGCACTCTGTTTGAGACAGGTTTTAGATGAGGATGCTCTTTTTAAGTACTTGAGAGTCTTGCAGCTCAAGAGAATATTTCCATTGTATACGATGAGATGTATGGGGCTGTGCCTTCAAGGATCTTCTCTCAATCCATTTGTCACTCAGTCTGCACTGATAGGGGTGATTGTGTTGACTCAGACATGGCACCTTGCATCTGGTGCAATCATCAGCACCAGTAAAGACTGGGTGATGAACACACTGAGAACAGCTCTGGGAAGAAGGGTTTGGGGTTACTGATGGATGACAAACTGGACATGAGCCAGCAATGTGCATCCACAGGTCCAGAAAACCAACCTGTGCTGCAGTAAAAGAAACATGGCCATTAGGCTTGGAACTCAAAGTTTTGAATGATGGATGTGTTCAGGATGGAGGCTTGCACAGCAGTCAGCACTTGCCAGCTTTTGCCTTGTTACCTACACAATGAATCAACTTAATGAGAGCAGGTAAAGTTCAGCATTACAACAAATGCTTTCATACGCTGCTTCTGAAACCTGCTCTATTACTCATTTAAGGTGGCAAACGTGTTTTCTCCCAAAGATTCACACAGAAAGAATTTAATTTTCTCTTTGTTCAATGTTCCTCTTTACTTTTAAGCCTATAGGTAAGCTTAATGTCTGGATATTTTGAGTTCTTCCTGATCTTAATGAATCTGCCAACCAAGGAGAATGTGAGTAATAAAAATATAACAAGTTTAACTCTTGGTATGGCTGGGGTTTTAAGATTTATTATCAAATTTTTTTGTTGTTTTTAGTTCTTTTGTTACAAGCGCTTCTGCACATTAGGAAACAACAGAATGTTAATACAGATGTCACTATCAGTACCAGACTGACTAATTCTGGTACAAAATGAAACAAAATTTGGGTAAAATGGCTATACAATCCCCCCACTCCTTTTATTTTTTGTTGCTTTTTCTTTTCTTGTCTAAAATTTTTGCATGAGAATGAAGCCTGGTCAGTTAAGTAATCCCAAAGTGTCATGTGACAGAATAAATGAGACTTTTAATTGTGTGTGTGCATTCAGCTAATGATTGCTGGAGTAAAGAACAGGAAGCAGAATCACAGCATGCTGTGGCAAAAATTAGTTTTTCTGTGAATTTCCCTGGTTCAAGTGAAGAATGTATGCTTCAATCCTTGTGCAGAACAGTTTCTGTATTCATTTTAACGAGCTCTGCAAGAAAATGCCAGTATATTGAGGTGCCCCAATTAAATTTTGTTGATGCTGTGAACTTCTTTATGGCTGAGCAGTGCCACTGCTGGCAATTAGACTAACAGCATAGCATACATCACTCAGAAATAATCAGTTGACTTTTGCATGGCAATATGAGGGAATTTCAGATGCTAAGCACTAAGATGTTATTCCAAACAACCCTTTCTCAATTATTACACAAGTTTTCAAGGAACCTGCCCATCCTCATTTATTTTAATAAAGGAAGTGAAGGACCTCTATTAGAATATTTTATTAGAAGCAAAAAAAGAAAAAAGTAGAAATCATGTAGGCAGATGTTATAGAAATAATGGATATGCTTATTTAGAGAGTACTAGAAAAGACATAAGAAAAACAACTTCCCTTGTCCTCACCCCTGAAAAAAAAGGAAATGACATTTGGAAAAATATATTGCTTGCCAGGTCAGTTCCATGCATTCAGTGACCCTAATTCCATGTAGATACTGTGCTGGCTTAGATAAAACTTAATGGCTTTAGGGTGATATGCTCAAGGTGATAGGAAGATCAAGAGAGGATGGGAAAATGAGAGGGAAAAAGGAGAGGCTTTCTTATGTTTTGATAAAGGGAGATCAAAAGAATAAGTCCTATTTGTGCTTGTCAGACTATCCTGTGCCTGGCAAGCAAGGTTTGCCAGGTCTCTGATCCGAATGAGTAACAGTTATGTTTGTGTAATTAGTAACAACAGTGTTTGTATATGGTATTACAATCCTCGCCAACATTACTGGTTTTTTTTAACTCAGGGTCAATTGGACAAACTCCTGACTTGTTTTAATAATTCTCCTATGTTTCACTTTATACATGAAAACTGCAACCTTTCTCTCACTCCCATCTCAGGGTTGTCTTGGGAAGCAAGATATTATGATAGATTTTGGGAAAAGCTTTATAGGGAAACTAGATCCCTCTTGGCACAAAACCACAGTGCCCAGTACATCATTAGGTTAGTTATCTGGGCTGGTGTTCAAACAATTAATTTAACCAGTAAATAGTGTACCTGTGGGTGGTACTCAAGATGCTGCATTTTGTGGGACAAACACTTTGCTGTCCTGCTGCAGAAATGGTCCCTCTGGAACTGGGGGCTGTCCATGGGAGACGCCCTGTGGACAGGCACATTTTAGGCAAGTAGCAGTGTTTCAGAGCATGGCACTTGGTGATCCTCATCTTCAGTGACCCCTCAGAAGAGCAATTACCATTCACGTGCTTTAGGTGTTTGTTGAGAAAGAGCAAGATTGATGCTGCTTAATTTTAGTCACTAATGATGCAGTCATTCCAGAAGAAATTGCTGCTGTTTGGCCACCAGCTTTTAATATCTGTTTAAGTGAGGTGATAGTGACTTAAAGGGGCTTATTTCTTTTTTCTGACTTTAAAAAAAATCAAGATAACTGGGCTATATCTAAATGCATTACTGACTTATACATTTGGTTAGATGGATTGTGCCCTAAATTTTTCAGAAAGTCTACTTTTGAATGCACAGATATCCCACAAAATCTATTAATCAGCTCATCACTGTCTCTTTCTTCTTTGTAGAATCATCAGACTGTGTTTGAATTACATCTGAAATAGCAGTGGAGTTTGAATTGCAACTTTCAGCTGACTCATGACATTCAGAGATGTGATTCTGCTGATGAAACCTTTGTATTTAAGTGAATGTGTCATTAGAAGTAGAAACTATCACAGCCTCAAACTTCCTCATTCAAAGCAGACCTAAAGCTGGAAGACGTGCTGAACTGTGCTTGAAGAGCACTGGTGCATTGGCAGCCAGTGGCAGATTTTCTGAGCTTTGAGAGTTTTTTACACTTTTCCTTGCTTTCAAGTCCTCATTTGATTTTTCCTGAGTTAACTGAATCTCTGCCAAGCCTAGAGGATCTCTGGTTTTCTGGGCTGTGCTTGTGTTATTCCTGATTCATGTGAAGAGACCATCACTGCCTTACTCTAGTAGCAAGGAGGGCAAGAGCTGTCACTGAAGGGCACATCTGTGCTGTGTGCTGTCTGTATGGACAGCTTTGATTCAGGCACAGGAGTCAGTTTCATCTCAGGACTCTTGTGCTTTGTGGGGTCCAGCTTATCCCACTTTTTTCTCTGCCGAGGAATCTTCAATCTGCTTCTTTAGGTAGCAGAAGTTATCTGCTATCTGTTATCTCCCACTATCTGGAAAATATGAATCTGCTTTCTATGCTTCATGGATGTCTACACACAAGCATACCTCTGGACAAGGTGGACAACATTCCACGTGGCAAAGACTCTATCTCACAAATTACATATCTGTCAGAGACATATTTTATGAAAAATCCTTTTCTTAGGATTTTTTCCTCCTGAGAAGCTGAGAGGCCTCAGGGACAAAATGTAAACAATAATTATCTGCTGCTGTGGAATGCAACAGGTGCATCTGTGATTGGTCTCATGTGGTTGTTTCTAATTAATGGCCAATTGCAGCCAGCTGGTTCAGACTCTCTGTCCAAGGCACAAGCCTTTGTTATCATTCCTTTTCTATTTTTTGCTAGCATTCTGATGAAATCCTTTCTTCTAGTCTTTTAGTATAGTGGTAATATAATATATATCATAAAATAATAAATCATGCCTTCTGAAACATGGAGTCAGATCCTCGTCTCTTCCCTCATCCTAAGACCCCTGCGAACACCGTCACACATATCCAGGAAGCAAATGGTGTTTTCTTTTTTTCTCTGTCGCCCTATGTCTGCAACCAGCCTCTCTTCTTTACTTTGGTTTTTGTCCTGTGACTCAGTCCCTATCCAGATATACCTCTTCCCAAAGCGCTGATTTCAGGAAACATAAATCACCTCAAACCTGCCACTGAGAACAAGCTATTTTTCTGTGCTGGATTTTTAATGACATAAAGTTTTCAAGAACATTTTCTTCTTTAGTAATGGCATATATTTTCCTATTAGTAAATAGGTCACTGGTGAAACTGAAGTGTGAAGGCAGACCAAATTCTGCTCATTCCTTTCTATCTTCTACTGGTACATTTGACAGTCCTTGAAACAGTTTCTGACACTGAATTAGGCTTAAGTGGAAATCTAATTTGTGGCAGCAACAGAACTACAGGGGTGACTTTTGTGAGAACCTGCCAGAAACTCCTCCTATGTCCTGCAGAGCCAATGCTGGATGGAGCTGCTGCTGGCTCAGGCTGAGCCCATCAGCAACAGTGGTAGTGCCTCAGGGATAACAGATTTAAAATAAGAAAAGCAAAAACACCAGTGAAAATGCAGAGAGGAGTGAGAACATGTGAGGGGAACAGTCCTGCTGACCCCAAGGTCAGTGCAGAAGGATGGAATGGAGCTGCTCCAGGCACCAGAGCTGAGCTGAGGTTCCCCGGCAGCCCCTGGGCAGACCATGGTGGGGCAGCTGTGTCCCTGCACCCCAAGGAGGGCCTCATGGAGCAGGGATCCACCTGCAGCCTCTGGAGGAGGATCCAATGCCAGAATAGGGATGCCCAAAGAAGGCAGTGACCCTGTGGGAAGTATGGAAGATAAGAAACCACAAAATAATGGGCTGAAGATAAAAACAGACTCTGAAGCTATTTCAAACGGCATAGAAAAAGATTCAGTCATGATTTACTAGGGACTATCTCAATCAAAATCTATTTATGCACTCATGCCTGTAATGGCCCTGTACAGAGAGAAGACTCCTGTAGTCTTATCACTCTCCATTACTATTCATTATAATAATAACAACATAGTGGGAATTTCTCTGCCCATTAAAAGAATGCTGTTGTACTGTACATGCTTAATTATAGATACTGAAATAATGGAATAATGATATAATTACCTTGTTTTGCACTTTGTTCTACAGAATTACCCCCCCAACCCCAATTCCTTTTTATTTTTTTTTTTTCTTCCTTGCCTGGCTTAGAGAAAATTAGAAAATTAACAGTGTTAAGTGTCAGTTAAACTTTTTTCATACTAATGGGCCAAAAATAACAAGCAACACTAAAAATTTGCTTATTTTAGTTTAACAAATGTCAGAGAAAAATGGGGTTGGAAACATAGTCCATGGGAAAGTTTATCTTCCCAATTTCCTTCTCCTGCTTCCCATTTGCCTTCCCTTTACTATGTAATCTATACCAGGTTGGGGCTTATTCAAGATGCGATGCCTGAATGTTCTTCAATCACTTCCCATTACACCGTTGTTATCATTCCAGGGTTCATGTGGTTCACTTGCATTAGTCATAATCAGTCCAAAAAGTTTGGGTTTTTTTTCCCAGCTGAAGGAAGAAAATCATATGAGTCAAGGGATGTGCTTCTACTTTCAGTGAGACAGCTATTTTTTCAGGAGGGCATTTTGCATAAAGATATAATTTTTTATAAGTTCTCTGGTGACAGACAAGGTGTGCAAAAATCCTAATTCGATGTGGTCACCTTTTTTTTACCATTTACCTCCTACTATGCTCAGGTGCTGTAGTGGGAACCCGGAACCCCAAATTCCCCTCCCAAAGCCCAGAGCATGTCCATGAGCTTTATGCAAAGTGGGAATAGATGGTGTTGATTTTCCCCATGCAACCAGTTATCATGACTCAGCACATTAAGCTCGGAAAACTAATTTGAAATTACAAAAATAAAAGGAGTACTAATGTCATTTTGGTATTACAAATGTTGCCATTAATCCCATATTTTAAGACTATTTGGCCTATGTATACACAACAAATTCACCCCCCCAAACCCCACCATCTTCCTCTCCTTTTGCCAGATTAGTTTCTCCACCACTGCATGCATACCCCTCACCTTTGCATTCCTGCCCTGCGCTGTCCAGTAGAAATATTCAAATGGGCCAAATTTTCCCTGATTCTACAAAGATGAAATTATACCAGGGATTAATTTCCTGCCAGCTATTTTCAAATGTCAGATTATAAACTACTCAAGAGAATGATTCATGACAAATCCTCAGAAGTTCTCTTAGGAGAAAATTTTGTGCTTTTGTCTAAGACTGGCAGCTCCTGGCTCACAAAAATTCTCCTTGAATAATAAGATGCCCTTTATTCTCATGTGAATTCTCTAAAGGTCAGCTTAAGCAGGTTGACACAGCTACAACTAGGGAAATTTCTCAAACTGATGGCTCATTTTATTTTAAGAAGGGTGTTTAGTCAACAGATAAGACAGTACTAAGAGCTTGGCACAGCAGCGTGTAATTGATGGTTGCAAAGCACTGTCAGAATTGAAGCTTGGACAGGCTGCCCCATCTTCCCTGGAGAACTGTGTCTTTATGGTGCTTTCTCATTTCTTTCTTGTGTGTTGGGAATCCACCTTCTTTTTAATTCAAATTCTTTATTTATGTTTATGTAAATGCAAGCTGGTCATTTAGTATTTCTAGGGCTGATTAATGGTAACTGCTTGGATGCCTTTTCTCAGCTGGCTTTGGCTGAGTGAGGGGCTTTAAACCACTTCTGCAGTGGTCAGCAGGAATTAGAATCTAAATAGGCAGTTTAGATGAACGTTTTTGCTTTCAGAATGAGCTGGAATGCCAAAGAGTGGCTACTTCTTACAGCATAAATCAGTAATTTCTTAGTGCTTTTTAACATAAATGTTGTGGTTTACTTTACTTTCATCATAGTACCTGTAAAAGGATGAATGAAATCTAGATACAGTTGTATTAAATATTCTTCCAACCATAGCGACATTGTTTAGTATCTGGAATTTTTGAGTTGTTGCTTCTTTCCTTTTTTTTTTTTTTTTTTTTTTTTTTTAATAAGGAGGGATCATTTTGATTTGCTTGTGGTTTTTGAGTTTACTCCTTTTTTAATTTTCCCAGATATATTGGTATATTTGAACTAGCAAAAAAGCAGGGTCTTTTTCATGTTTAGAAAGTGGTTTAAACTATGCCAGAAAGCACAATTTCACTAGTAATTCCTAGACAAGGAAATTCTTCAGTTTTATGACTGGCAAATTTCTAGGTTACACCAGACTTACACAAAACATAGTTTTGCTTTGAGCAAGTTATTTTATAACCCCACTGAATTGTATTCATTATCTTAATGCCAAAGTACATTCAGAAAAATCACATTTTTATAATTCCTTATCCAGTGTCTTTCTCAAAGGGAAACTCCAACTTATTTTCTTTCACCTTCATGCTGTGTTCTTTGCATATTTTGACATTATCCTTTATAAAAAGCTCATCAGCTGAGCTATACATCATTGTAGTGGAACTGTGTATTGCTATTAGAAAAAGATTTACTTTTCTAGAGCATTCTTAGATTTTACTTACTGAACACAATTCGTTTAGATCTGCTTAAGAAAGAAGTTCTTTGTGTTTATTTCTGTAGTAATGACTAGTGAAGAGGAAACTTTGAGATTCTTCTATCCTGCATGGACTTTTTACTATTTCAAATCTCTCTGCTTTTATATATATATAGCCTACATCCTAACGTGTCTGAAGCTTGCAAATGAAGGTTAAAAACCCATGACTACCTATTCAAAGAATAAGCGATTACTTTACCAGCAGAAAATATATGAAAAGAAAATTAATTTTTTTTTGGTTTACAGGTAACATAACAAATATGTTGAGTTTTTTTGTCAATGGAGAATTTTTGCTTTTTTAAACCCACAGAGGATTGAAATCTGTAAATACCATGCCCCACATTTTAATGATTTTGATTTTAAAAAAGAGGCTTTTGAACTGCTTGACAACAGAAAATAAAAGGAAAGTACACCTAAGTATGATATGCTATCAAATATATTATTGAAACTTTCTATGTTAAACCCCTTCACGTCTGCTGCACATTTGAATGTGCTTAAATGGCTTAATATTCTGATCTGTTTCAGTTAGTTTTCAGTTCTTGTGCTACTGATTTCTATTTGTTTTTTGCAGATGATGGACAATTGTTTATGCTTGATTTACCATGCCTACCTCTAGGACCACATGCTGCAGGGCTGTCAGCCTCCTGCAGCCCATGGAAATCATTAGCAGTAAATCCTCTCCTGAGCTGGACCTTATGGTTTTCTGGTCCAACTTCTATGGGTGATCAATTTTGGATACGGTTTTTTGTAACTTCTGATGGTTCTCAGCATGGCAAGATCAATCTCTCATGTAAGAGAACATCAGTTACTGTCCCCGTGTCTCTTATTTAATTAGTGTCAACTCAGTAACCTCCCACAGGGCTCAGATGAGCCAGAGAGCAAGGAGTGGCCAGAGGTCCATCTGCCTCCAACAGTGACCAGGGAGAGGCCATTCAGGGACAGCATGAAAGCCCCACTGCTTTCCCATGTCTCTTTGTCTTTCCCAGCAGCTACAAGTATTGCAGCTGGAATAGCAGCAGTATGTACATCCCTGCCCAGCACTTTTAGCATCTCCTGTTCATGAATTTATCTGATCACTTTGTGATCCTGCTGATGCCGTCTCCTCAGATTCCTATGGTAGCAAAGTTTACAAATTCACTTCCTGCTGTGTGTAGAAGTACTTTCCTTTGACTGTTTTACACTGATTTTTCTAAAACTAGCTTCAGCAAATACCTTTTGCATTTCAGGATTTAATAAGCAACTGTTCAGCATCCAGCTTACCCACAGTCTTAGAGAGTTTGTAAAATTCAGCAATGGTCCTCCTACTCAAGCTGACAAGCCCTAGCCATAAGCAAGCTGAGGCACATGATTACTCCCCTCTTTTTGGAACTTCTGAGATCACAGCTGTGCCCAGTTTTGGTCTCCAGTGCAGGAAAGATATTGATAAGCTGGAGAGAGTTCAGGGGAAGTCCCCAAGACTGGGACTGAAGTGCTTGCCCTGTAAGGAGTGTCTGGGGGCTCTGGGCTTGGTCAGCCTGGAGTAGGGTTGGCTTTGGGGGAACCTTACAGCTTTCTGCAAATGTTTAATTAGAGGGGTTGGATGATGAGAGGAGACAAACACTGCAACACAGGAAACACAAATATACAGCAGGGAAGCATTTAGTAGTGAGGGAAGTCAGGAAATGGGATGATGTCCGAAAAGGCTGCGAAGACTCCACCCTTAGAGGTGGTTAAGACCCAGGTGGACACATGCCTGAAAAACCCAGAGTAACACTGAAACTGGATGTGCTTTGAGAAGGGGTGGCTCAGATGATCCCTAGAGAACCTTTCCAGGCTCTCTGATCTGTCTTCTTTTTTTCCTAGAACTTTGAGAATCACAAAGTGTTTTTGCAATATTGTGAATGATGGCTTGGAGGAGTGAATAAAGTGGGTCTGCTGAAGGGACAGACACCTAATCCAAACACCACCAGGTTCAGCATAAGGTGTTTGCCTTAGTTGTTGCCTTCTTTTGACATTTTGAGAGCTACATGGAAACATCCAAAGTTGTCTGAAGGAACAAAGTCCTTTGTGGATCTGCCTGAAGATATGATCGCCTCCTGTTTCCATCTTCAGAAGAAAGAAGAAGATTGTAAGCGTGTCCTAATTGAAACTTGGAGTAATTTTATCATTAGGTTGGTATTTATTTCATCATGATGTTTTTCTTTGATCAGGATAAGCAAGGACTGTATCAGGAGGGTGTTCAAGTTCTGATCATTTTACCACTGGTAAAGTAGGGGCTCCTGTTTTTCTGAAGCCCATTTAGGTCCTTCAGTATATTTTTTTTACAGGAAGAGCTAAAAAGTCACCAATACAGAAACTGCCCAATTAGAATGATTTTCTCTCCTTCCTTTCCCTGCTTTACTGGTGTCTTCCCTCCACACAGTCTCTACATACTTAGCAATGACCCTGTTGCAGTTTACCTAGGCTTTCTGCAGCCCCAACTTCTATGCTCATGATTTCTGATTTGTGTTCAGATCAGATCTGGCATGGCCCCAAAGAAATGTGTTTTCCCTGTGAATGCACAAAATAGCTAAGTCATCCTTTTCCCTTTCTGCTTCCACTAAGCTTTGGTTTTCTATTTGTGCTTGTAAAACCTCATGCAGTGTTCCTAAAAATCTAAGGCTTCAGAGAGAAATTTCCACATTCCTGTTCAGACTGTGGCATCACCAGGAGGCCCCAGAGCTATGCTGGGGCTGTGTATGTGGCTGATGGCTGCGTGCAGCTCCCCAGAACAGCATCACTCTCACGTGTGCTGCATGAGCACTCTTGTATCTGGGCTAGAAGCTGCAGTGAAAATTGGTGAGCTGGGGGGCAGGTTTTAACCAAGTAGAAGCGATGGTCTTGTCATATCAGCTCCTATTCCTACACAGCATGTGTGCTGTTCCGTGTGGGTGCACCCAGCCCACGCGCTGTGAGCCTGAGGCTCTCTGCACTGTGCTCTGCTGGGTGGTGTGGATGTGCTTGCTGGCCCTGTCTGACGGGCAGAGGCTGCAGGGGAACCCATTTCTGTATTATTTCCACGCTTATTTTTTACAAGTGGAGGGGAAAAAAAAAAAAGACATATTTGGCAGGGATTCTGTTTGTTGCTTTGTTTTGAGTCATGAGAAACAAAGCATCCAGGGAAACTGAAGGTCAGATCCTTCAGTCATTTACAGCACTGCCAGATCACATTCTTGGCTTCAGATGTGAGGAACTTGAAGAAATTTTGGAAATGACTGAATCCCCATTGTCAGGGGACAGTCAGCACAGTATTTATTCATACAGTACCCTTTCCTTCTGATCATCAAGGAGTTTAGGAGAAAACTGACATCAAACCTTAAGGTATTTGTCTAGTTAAATAAATATACAGAGTGAATGTGCCCAGTTCTAAAGATACCTTTGTAAGCAATGGCTTATGCTGAGAGCAAACACAAAGAAAATCACAGTTGTGCAATCTTTGCTACTCAAAGGACTAAACAACTAAACCTTTCATAGTAAAACCTTTTCTCAAGCTTGCTGGTGTGCAGCCATATAGAAGATTCTCAAATACCCATCACAGTCCAATTAGCCTAAGGCTTGTGATGAGAAGACTTTTTGTGATTTCAAGGTGAAGAGATGAAACAACACAATAAAAACAAAATCCTTCCCCACAAATTTCACATTTCTCTAGCTCTCCAGTGAGAGCTTCTGGCAGAATACTTTTTTCTCAAGGAAAAAGAATAAATCACTGAAGTAGATTAAGGATAGAAAGAACAGCACAGTGTTCAGGATGATTTTAACAACAAAGTACCTATTCCATGCTGATGTCTGAAGTTTGTTGTGTTTCCTTGACCTTAATTTTAATTAAATGCAATTGTTTTAGCTTCTGCTTAAATATAGCTGGTATGTTCCAATGAATCACTTCTAGATATTTCATTAGTGGTGAGTACTGAAAATCAAATTGAGCTCAGGAAGAAAATATAGCTTTGACTCTTTTAGCTTGTGCTTACTTAGCCAGAAGGAGTTACTGGGTAAGAAAATATTTTTAAAAGATAATTTTATTTTTGAGTGGCTGAATCCCAATCCATAGAAACCATGACAAAAATATGTGGGAGTATTACTGTAGATGGAAATATATTCCAGTGAGAGTACCTATGAAAGACTTTATGGCTAAGCATTCTTCAAACTAGGACTCTAGTGGGACATTCAGCTGTCTATCTCCTCAAGTGATGGAGTCTGGGATCCTTCCAGGAATAGGTCTTGAATAAAATATTTAAAGGGAAGTGCCTTTACTAGTAAAAAAAAAAGGAGAGGTGAAAGGACACTAACTCTTGCCTAGTTCATGACTGTAAGGGTAAAGAGTGGCTTTTCTCAAAGTTTCCATCCAAAGCCTGCTGAGCCTGCTGGGTGGGCAGGTGACACAGAACTGTTATTTCTTGGTGCTCCTCAGCATGTGTTGGGGCAGTAATTAAAAGCGTTACCATTTGAAGCCTTTGTACATTCAATGTCAGCTGGTAGATCATGTAATGACTTCATGTCAGGGGAAAGCAGAGAGCTGCATCAGCTTTAGCACTCTCATCAAGGTGAATGGGCCTACAAGGACTTGCCCATGTTTTAAACTGCTCATTCCTTCAAAAGGTCAAGTATAGAAGACCATGGGAGGGAAGGGTTCTTTGATTTGCTTGCAGATCCACTCAGCCTCAACTCTGTACCTTGCTTCAAAGCCTCTGATTAAACCTCTTCACCGCTTTTCCCATGCTCATTGTCCTGCCATCTCCAGTCTCACTTTCCTGCTTCTGAATCCCTCTATTTTCAGCCATCCTTCTCAATCCCCTCAACACATTCCATTCCACTACCTGCTCCTCAGCTGCCCATCCCTTAGTCTTTATGAATTATTTTTTAACTACAGTCAACATTTCCCTTTATTCCTTTGGGCTGTAGGTATAAAAAGATTTGCTACTGAAAAAGACACAATAAAATATCCATTTCTTTGTATGTGATTGAAAAGCATAGGGATTGGGACTAGCACAGTTCTAAAACCATCTAGAAATAAGGAATTAAGTTTTTGTTTAAAATCAGACTCTGCTTTTCGTTCTGTCACTGAGATTTGAAGAAAAGATTTGTGAACTTTTTCTTGTTTAAATTTGGAACCAAATATACTTTGTCTTCTTGACACAGTGTTTTCAGCTGATTTCAAGGGGTTTGTCCAGTGGGCAGGATCTGTCCTCTCTAGAGCTGGTGTCCAAAAAAGGATGAAGTGGTAAAGTTGTGATAGAGATAATAACCTTCTCTGGGCTCACTTTTCTTTAAGACTCAAAGCAATGTGAGGAAATGGATAATTTACTACAAATTTCTGTACTGCATGGAATAATGGGCTTAAACATTTTGGTTAATAGTTCTTACTAAAAAAATAATAACAAATTTCATAATAGATAATTGTAACCATATATACATGGTGGTAGATTACTATTTATGGAACAAGTTGCTACTCAGCATAAAGTAAGATGGCAGAATCAGGTTATGTTCTAGTCACTGGCCAAAGTGATTGTGTTGTGTGATGTGAATTGAGTTTAATTTAATGTCCAGAAGAGGGATACTTCCTCTCATTGTAAAAGAGTTTTGGAAAACTAGGCTAATAAGGCAAAAGCTAAAAACATGTCAGGAATAAGCTCCATCACTCCAGTAACCAAGGTGATGTTAACAGCATAAGTCAAAGAAACTGTACACAAGGCAGTTTTGTAAAACCCACTATACTCCTTTCTTTATTCAAAACAAAGATTTAATTGGTTACAGTGTAGCTGAATTGAGCAAATAAAAGGTATAATTGATCATGACTCCTATATAGCACTAATAGCAGTTATTTTTTATTGTATTGGCAGCCAAAATTGCATTTCCTCTTTGTCCCAGGTCACTTACCACCCAAATGAACATTTGTTAATGGAACCAGATCATTAATAACTGCTTTACTGATTTCCATGTCACTGCTCGAATGACCATTTAAATGTACATGAAAAGTTAGGGCTTGGCTTTCTCTGCTGCCGGAATATGAAATTCTCCTCATTTTGACAACCTGCTTATTTTGAAGCTTGGAGAAGAACTGGAAAAAAAGTCCTGACCACTAACTAGGTTAGTTTACTTACCCTGACAGAAAACTTGGATCACTGTTACAGAAAGAAAACTGAGGAAACAGAGGGTAACTCAAGAAAATATGACCAGGATCTTATGTTTTTGGGAAAGAACTGTGTGTGATGCAAACCAATATATTTTCTTTTTTTTTTTTTTTCTGCATAGAGCATTGTTGTGAGGAGAAAATTACTTCTTTCTGAGCAGATTTCACATTTCATCTGTGCCCAAATATGTGTGTATATGTATATATATATATATATGTACTTATAAATCCAGTGTGTGAGGCATTCTGCTCACTACAGACAGCTTTACCTCCACCCAAGTCTGATGCATCCCATGGGCTTGGCATCACTTGCCAACGGGGAACACAGAACAGATGGGTGAATGGATGTGGATGAAATTTAGGGCATCTGAATGTGGAAGAGAGATGGTTTCCATCCTCACGGAAGCACACTTAAACAGATTTCTACTTCGTACATAAATGACTAAGATACAGAGGAATTACTGGGCTTGCCAGAACCAAAAAGACAGAAGAAATATCTGGCATTTCAACATGTGCCTTTTGGACATCAGTCCAGCACCAGAGTCCCAACACCTGTTTTCTTTTCTGTGCCTTCATTGAGGTAACAAGGTGAGATCCAGCACTGAGATTATTTTGTGGCAATTCATTATACGCTAATAGAGCACTCAACATTTCCCTCAAGGTTAAACCATCATACCTAGATCTCTGGTGCAGTAAGAAAGCTATATATGAAATACAAAATTTTGGGAGCAAACACATTAATTTTGATCATCACAGGAGTTGCAAAGATTTTATGAAGGAGTGAGGATGGAGGATAAAGTCATCACATAGCAAAGTCCAGGATCACTGTCTTGCTTTTATGAAAGCTTCCTTCTTCAGTTGAACAAGTAATTCAGTGTGTTTTTTACATCTCCTACACTGGGCCATCTGTTAGTTAGCCGTCTCAGCCAAGATGGTAAGTGATACCTCACATCCTTTTTGTTCCAATTACTTTTTACAATGAAAATAAACAACTCAACTTCTTTTCTCCAAATGCTGAAATATTTAGCATCTTAATAGCTCTGTATAATGACTTAGACAGTTGGAGAGACGGCACATGCTTCCCACTGATACCAAATCTATTAAAGTCTGTCTAGAGGAAAAATAAAACCCTCTCTTTTTAAAATGCAATTCCACAAATCTCAGTAGCATTTTTAGTCACTCTAGGTTATCTGTTAGTCTCTTAACCTAAAATTTCCCACTATTCTCCAGTACTACCAAGACATGCGGTTGTTTTATTAGAGCAAACAAGCTGGAATTGTTTTTGTCCAGAATAAATCCAAAGAACTTAGACTGGGAGATAAAAGAAAATGAAATTCTTAAGCAACTCACACAACGTTCTTCCTTACTTCCTCTCCAGTACTAATAATATATGTAGCATTTTTAGTATCCTCCATGACGCAGTTCTAAGTACTTTTTAAGGGGAAAAGGCAATAGATCATGGAGCATAGAGAGCAGATAATAGATAACAGATAATAGATAGGGGTTTACTTCTTCTTTGGAAAAAGGTACTTTTTTTACCATCATGTGCTGATAACTTCTCTCTACTAGAGAGTTAAAAAGTGTTTAAAATAGAGCAGGATTTTTGATTCTTTATAGCTTGACTGTATGAAATTCTAAACAGGTCTAGCTTCCAGGGCCTTTGAATTTTTCATGCAATTTTCATTTCTATTTATGATTTTCTACTAGGAAAGTGGTTTGAAATTTGGATCTTGCCCTGATACTGTTTTATTTGTTCACCTTTCTTTATTGATTAATTTCTCTTAAAAATGTGAAGCCATTACACAAAAATTGAAAGACTGGAATATCCCGAGTATACTCAGGATGCAATAATCCTGATTTAATAAATTTACATTATTTTTTAATGAATATCAGGTACTTTTCCAAAGACGTTAATAAGCAAAAGAGTACAGTAAATGTGACTGGGGTTTTTCTTTTTGTAAGTCCATTTATTGTTCTGCAAATTTATGAGTAGTATACATAAATGCACACAACAAAGGAGGCTATTTCTATGAATTAATTTAGGTTCTCCCAAAATTGCATCATTTACACCCTTCCTTGGCTGCAGAGAGCCTAGAGTTGTGCATAGATTTATGTGGAGCAGTTTGTGGTCTGTTGAAAGAAATACTTGTAGTCATGGTTAGGTGGCGACCTGAGGGTGAAAGAGCATAAATCAGGTATTGTTAAGTGATTTAACTTTCTGCTTCATTGCTCATGTTGGCCACATTTATATTTATATGAACTCTATGTGCTTTAGAACAATGTTGTTGTTGTATTTAATTTTTTTTTTTTTGTCTATCACATTGTGTATTTTGGTCTGTTTAATACCGTGTTCAGAAGAGTGAAATCATATTGCTTATCACTGGGTTATTCAACTACAACAAAGGAAAGGTCTCTATTTTATTGAATAATGATCTTGTCTGCAACTCCCTATTTTCTTGCATGGAAATGGAATACAATTAAATTCCTCTGAGGTACACAGGTTACAGGATGTCTTGTGCAAACTATACAGAGAGATTCAAAGACTCAACTTTTCTAATGAATCTATATACAGTGCTATTATTCTCCTTCTGATTCAGTCTTTCCTTATTTCAAGATAGTGAAGCACAATAATTTATGGCATTTCATATGCAAAAATTTTTTCTGGTTTCATATTTTCCATTAAAAAAAAAAGGATTTCCCATTTATGATCATATTGAGAACTACTAAGGGTACCAAAAGTTAAAGGCTGTTTCACCAAGTGTGCAAATTTAATCATGTGTTTAGAAATTAGATTGTTATTGCTACTTTTGGATCGTTGCCTACTTAATAAAGGGCTTCTATTGTCTCGTGTTCTGGTTCTTCAGAGGGCATGTGTCTTTCTGTGGAAACAGCTGGTACCAGCAAATCTAGAGAGAAAATAGAGGGCCAATAGGTTTTGGGTTTCATGCTCTTCCCTCTTTCATCTGATAGTAAAAGGCTACATATATGTGTGAATTTGTTTTAATTGTGGATATATAAATATGTATATATATTTCTGTATATACATTTGCATATACATATTTGAGTGGGGATGGGTGTACATGTATGAGAAGTTGTCTTTCATATTGACAAAAAATGCAGCTAATTGGAGAGAAAGCTCTTCTAGCAAAGTCTGAGGAATGGTAACCATTGAAGCGGCACATTTGAGATGACACTTGGGTAACAAGAAGAAAGGATTTAATATCTCTTTGACGACTGACAGAGTTGGACACTGGTATCAGTGACCCAAGCTCAGCCCAGAGACTTTACTAGACTCAGTGATGACTCCTTCATATGGTTTCACAAGTTCTGCTCAATTTCCTTCCATCATGTGTGGACCAGAATGTTCCTGGATAGACCTGAATTTTCATGAGGAGTAGAAGGAATTATGCCTTTTCTTGTGCTGCTGAAGGAGGCTGGTTCTTCCCCCTGCCCTCATCCTTTGGCCATTGGTAAAGGTTCATTGCTGCTTCACACTGGAGTCCAGCAATGGTGTTTAACTGTTTTATTGTTTTCTGCAACAAACCAAAAAGACATCAAACCAACCCACTAGTTATTGCAGACACTAGGGAGAAGGGAAAATGAGGCCCATAATTATCCATGGATCAATTATGCTCCCCAGAAACATTATAAATGTGTGGAAAATAGCTTTAGCATTCCTTTAACAAGGCATGTTAAAATGACAACTATGTATAAATTTGTCAATAACACGGAGTTATATTCACCTAGGAACACGTGAGTGGTTTTCAGACAGTAAATGAAATCTGTTTCACAGCGGCCACCTCTGTTTTCTGCATAAATATTTTAAGATTCTGAAATCCATCCACATCATGGTTAAATAGGTGAACCAAGTACCAGCATTTGGCTAAAAATATCTGTAGATGGTATATTTTATCTACAGAAGTCCTAAAAAAAAAAATTTATTGATTTTTTAAGCTAACTGCTCCCAGAATACCACACACCATTAAGAAAGATGGGTAATTTAGTGCTGGATTTAGGTCAAAGTAGAATGTTTGAGTGACATGTTAAGGGAAGAAATAAAATTTTCTGAAATGCACTTTACTCTGTACAATACACAATTTTCCCTTACATGTGACATCTGCAGCCAGCTCTCTTTGACAGAACTGGAGCTGGCTTGTGGAATTAAGTTTTTCAACATCTGAGATGACTGCTTTAGCCATTGGGCTTTGGGGGCAGCCTCTTTCCCTATCCATGAGTCACTGTATTTCTGACCCTCTCAGAGAATGAATATTTTACTATATATATAGAAACTGGAACAGCTCTAACACAGGGAAAGAGTATTCTCCCAGAGCTAAGAAACCTCTCCCAATGAAATTTAAGCAGAGCTTCAGGTATTACTGGGTGAAATGCTACTTTTGATGGATCAGAACTGTCATTGTATGTTCTGATGTGACCTGATGAACTATAAGCATTGTATCAAACTTCTTCCTTCTGTCCTGAGAGTTGAAAATGGGTTTTCAAGAAAACATCAAAATGTGATGACAATTTTGGCCCAATGAAAACAAAATAAGGAGGGATTCTCCTACCGAATCAATCTGTGAGTAGCAAATTGTGAAATTTCACCAAGAAGGTTTAAAGAGTCCTATCAGGTACCTTCTCAACCCCAAGGAGCCACAATGGTGGGTGTGAATATGTCCCCCAGCCCTGGTGAGCATGGGTGAGGTAGTTTAGAACACGTAAGAGACTAACCAGAGTGTAACGTAATTTTCATGCATTAACATAGAGCTGAGCTTGTAGAACTGTTATAGACAAGCCTTTGAAATGCAATAGTTTACATGCAGTTGCTGCATTGATTTGACAGGCTATGAATCAGCAAAGAATTTAGGTCCTAGCACTGAGACATCAAAGAAAGCATGTATTTAGAAATGGTATATGGAAGGCTAAATATTTGTATATGTAATGGTAAAAAAATAAAGAAAAAGAAAAAAAAAAAAGAAAAAAATATTTTCTATTTTCTTTCAGGGACTAAACTCCTCAGGAGTATTTTAATAAAAAAGACCCAGCTGTTTGCATCCACTGACTCATTTCCTTTGCTGAATTGTAAGAACTTTTAACATAAGAAAAATTCTAGGAAAATGCAAGGCCCATTCAGCATAATAACAGTTTCAATTATATTTGAAATACTTTTAACTTTTTTTTTGAGATGCTTATTGTGGTATATCAGTATGTAGCTGTCATTAATGTCCCAGCTTCTTTTTCAAACAGATTTCTAACAATTTGGCAGCTTAAGAATACATAATACTTCACTGAAATAAATGCTCCTCCTGGGGTGGCCTTTATTGCTAATGTCAGTAGATACTGAAATTTGTTGTTCATGGGATGTTCTGACTAAGAAATAATACTGAAACTCATGGTTAAAGTACATTATCCTTTGTTCATAGTAATAGCTGACATTTCCTTTTGTTTCCCTTTTTACAGTAAAGGAATCAACGTTCTTAAACATAAAAGAAAATGAATGATGAAAAATCTAATAATCACAAATTCCTTGTATTCCTTGACATGCCTGCTTTCTCTTCTCACCAAAGTGGTTGTTTAGTTATGTTATCTACACAGAGCAGCATACAAATGAAGTATTGTTATATGACAGAAGAAAATAAAATGTTAGACTGAATCATTGCCTTTAAAGCGAAATGTCTGACACTACTGAATTATCAGCCAAAGAGTTTCTGAATGGATTAAAACCCCAGAGGAGGGCATACAAAGTTATATTCTACTTCTCTGGCAGCTGGGATATTAATAGTGATGTTCTTGAGTCATCAAGCCACGCCAAACTGGACCAGCTGATACTGCTAGCAAACCTCCCTTAGAAAGTGGAACTAAAGAAAGTCTATAGATTTAATCTGGGAAGGAATAAAAAGTGCTTTACTCCTGCTGTTGACTATTCTGAATCAGCACAAGAAAAAAAATACTCCTCCAAATACATATTCATTGGAGAGGGAGGAAGCTTGACTTAGTCTAATATCGCCAGCTACACAGAGCAAACTCAGGGGCCAGAGCACAAAGTGTGCATTAACATTACAAAAGGGAGAGAGGTTATGCCTGGAGCCCCTGAACAGCTGAAGGAGTGCCAGATCAAGCAGTGGCAGGGAAATTTCAGCCTGCCACGATAATACATTCTGGGTCATCTGAAAGATGTAAAGGACAATGGTATATAAGGAAAAGTCTGACTCAGAGCTGCTGTCTGTCCAAGCATGCTGGAAGAGGGAAAGCAAATATTTCCGGGAATGTAAGGAAGAAAAACTGCTCAAAATGTACAATGTAAGGAACAAAAATTGCTCAAAAATTAATGCTCGAGTCTTTCTTTGCTCCTGTGTGCTCTGCCTTTCGCAGCACAGTGTGGGTCTGACCACTTGTCCAGCTGGCAGCAATCTCTGTTCGTGCCAGGGGGTTACACTGACTGACAGCACCTGGGGGTCAGCCTTGCCCTTGGTGTGAGGAGGGGTTCATGGCTTGTGTGATGGGAACTGCTGAGAGGACAGGGGTTGCTGTGCTCTAGAGTACCATGGGGCAAAGACTGTCAAGTCTTCTGCAAAACCTCGGCTTTCACAGTGTCCTTTCTACAATGAGAAGTGTCTGAGACTTCAGGCAAAAAAAATATTTGGGTGAAATTGATGAATTCACAAATTAAATAATCTTCCCAGCAGCCCTTTTTCTTCCTGTCTTCAATGCAATCATTCACAAGAGTTTTTTGACAGGTATTAGGAGCAGCAGCCTTGCTGGTGGTGAGCACAGTCCTGGCAGTGGTGCTCTGCACTAGGCAGGGCCACAGGCCGCCCTGAGACCTTATTTCATAGAATCCTCGGGGAAATACTGGGTTGCTAAAGGTGGCTTTCAGGAGAGGTGGCAGCATAACATCTCCTAAGGCCAGATCTGTTCACTTACTGAAAATAGATACCTGTGTTGCTTAGCCTGGGTACCTTGGTCACTGAGTGAAGGGAATACATTTTTGGAAAAGTCTATAGAGTATTTTATCCTTCATATTGGCTCATGTTGTTGCCTCTTTACTGACCAAAGCAGGGATTAATTTCCCCTAACTTTAGCTATCCAAAAGTGAAGAATAGCCTGAGGCAATGGCTGAGCCCCTGCTAGAGCCCTCGGAGATGCTAAAAGGAAGGGACAGAACAAGGGAGAGACAGGAGTGCCTCGGTGTGAGGTTTGGGTGGCATTTTGGCATGTCGTGTGAATCCTCACCTGACATGGAAATCATTGATGCATGGCTATCCAGCTCCCAAGCTGAGATACCTCACTTTTAGTTGGAAAAACTTTCACAAGGCAAGTCCCTCACTGCATGTGTGTGTATTGTAAGTGCAGGCAACCCTGATGAGGGGATAGATGATGAGGAGGACTCTATCTTATCAGAAGGCTAATTTATTACTTTATTATACTACATTTTATTAAAGAATACTATACTATATTATATTAAAGAATGCAGAAAAGATAACTTACTCAATGCTAAAAAAATAATAATGAATACTCATGACTCTTTCCAGAGTCCTGACACAGCTTGGCTCCAATTGGCCAATGAGTCAAAACAACTCACACCAGAGTCCAATCAAGCAATCACCTGTGGGTAAACAGTCTCCAAACACATTCCACATGAGCACAACACAGGAGAAGCAAATGAGATAAGAATTGTTTTCTTTTTTTTTTCTAAGGCCTCTCTCTGCCTTTCAGCTTTCCAGGAGAAAAACCCTGGGCGAAGGTGTCATGTTCAGAGAACATGAATGCCACATGTGTATGTGCTCCTGTGCATGGATATGGAAAGGTTTGCTCCTCTGTGGCACCTTGCTCATAAATTTGAAATTATTGTCACTTTTGTGTAGGCCACAGTGCAAAAAATTACTTTTATACACAGAATACTTTCGAAATCACCTGAGCAGTGACAAATAGATCAGCGCGTTCCTTTGCTAATACTTCCCTCTTTGGTTTTAAATCAAGAGAAATATAAATGGCTTCATTCTGTATTTATTTTCCTTTATTTTAAAGCCTTAGAAGGTTTCATGGCCTTTTGATGGGCTCAGGAAACAGTTATTAGTCGTCTCCTTCCTCTCATACTAGGCAGCAGACTGTTTAATGTTAAATCCTCCTGTGAGCTCCAGAGGGCTGCAAATTAGCACTCTGTAGAAAGCAATGAGGGAAGTGATGGGCATTGGTATATGTCCCATATAAGTAGTAGTTCAGCATATATGTTTTCATAGTAATCTCATTAAAATACTGTAAATCAATAAACAAAAACTGTAAAACCATAAATGCTCAAACACTGTGTGATTAAATTGAGTGAATCAAAATCCCAGATGCTATTTTGGTCCTGTGCCGTGCTGAGATTTTGTTATTGTTACTGGCACCACAACATCTGCAAGGATAATTTTTATGTTCATTATATTTACTGTGTTGCTGAGAGAATTAGAAGCCCCTGAAGTACATCTTAAAATCCTTTATAGCACTATAAAAGACTCTGTCACTGTAAACTCCATTAGCTGAGCTCTTCAGGTTCATAATGAGATTCTTAGGAAGAGGACAAGGCAAAAGAATGACAGGATCTTATCCCAGTTCTTCTCAGGGAGTGTGACTTTCACTGACCCATGAGGAAACAATGGATGCGAAAGGCTCAGTGAATTAATGGCCTTGGAATGGCAGCACGGGCTTGGCAGGGCTTCTGTTTGTCACTTTGATCAGAGTCATGCCACATGTCTGCCTCCAGTTCTGGGATGACAGACAAGATATATGGATCTGCAGGAGAACCTGGGTGTGTCTGTCAAATTTCACTCTGCTTTTACTATTGCTGTTTATTTCATAGATATATATGCAATGGAGATCTTAGCAGCATCTGGAGGACTTCCCAGTGACCCAGGTAGTTCTGGTGCAGGCAATATAGCCACCAGAAAGCTTCTCACATTTTGCTACTTTTTTCTTCAATTTTCTTCTACCTTTTAGCTCCTATTGGTTTTCCAATAGGGAAGAAAAAGAGTATATTGGACTGGAAAGCAAAAAAGATCAATAAAAACATCTGTCTTTGGTATAGTTTTCAATAGTTTTATGCATCACAGACATGAAATGGTCCATTCATTAATTATAAGAGTAATTTTGACATGGCTGAACCCATTCCTTGCTTTGACTGTTGCAGAAGGGTTGCAGCTCTGCAGGGTGATGTGGCCTTTCACAGGGCAGCTCTTTAAGATGGTGAGATTCACCTCTCAAGTATATCTTGCTATTGATTATAGTGATCATGGAGACCCCCTAAGATGGCTCTAGCTAATGACTTTGCACTTTGATATCACTGAAAAACAAACTCCATTCTTACTCTATTAATTGCTATCTTTTGCACCTGAATTTATACCATGGACTTCAAAAGCAGCACTGTAAAGCTTTATAGAACTAATGTGAGGTCAAGGTCTATATCCTGCAGGTCTCCAAAGATGATAAATACATCTTTTTCTCATCCCTGGAAGTGTTCAAGACCAGACTGCATAGGGCTTTGAGTAACCTTGTCTGGTAGAAGGTATCCCTGCCAAGAGTATAGGGGTTTAAAGTAGAGGATCTTGAAGATCCCTTCCAACCTAACCCATTCCATGATCTTTCAGATCCTAGTCACTAATCTTATTAGCAAAAGTAGATTTTTTTTTTTTGCGACAAGTAATTTCTGCTTTGTTGATGAAAAATTTCACATGACTTATCTCATTCACAACAACTCCAGCATCAGACAGTACAGACTTAGATCCTTCTACCCTAATACACAAGAAGAATCTGGTAGCAGTGTAAACATTTCTGTCTCAGATTATTTGTTTCCTTACACAGCTAAGAATAGCAGGATTGGGACTAAATTAGCATCCTGAATGTGACAAACTGTGGTTTATCTATAGAAATCATCACCATCTGTGTTTGGATTCATAGTACAATTATTTTACTGAGCTGATAATTTAGAATCCAGTTTTTGGATCAACCTAGGGTTTTGATTTGACTGGATTTCTCATGCTGTTTGCTGATCAGTTCTTAGGTAACTGAATTACTCTCTTGCCAGACAGTTGATGAAGCCAGAAACCCCAACCCACCTTTCAGACATTCTCTGAAGATATCTCAGACTGCTCCATTGCAGACACCAGCTCAAGGCCGGAGAACGTTGGAATGATTTGTGTCCATAGCTGCTCAATTTTTGGACAGTGTTTGAGCCTTGTGTTTCTGCCATAAGCACAACCAGGGAAGGAGGCAAGAGGTACATTTTGGGATGGCAGAAGGAACCTGAAAAACTGGATGTTTTTGCTTCACGAATGTCTTTTTGTAACAGGCACTACAGGACCTATAAGTGTTCTCAAAAGCCCAGAAATTTGCCAGGAAACGATTATAGAAACTAGGATAGAGAAAGAGAAGGACTTCTTTGCCAAGTGGCTTAGGTCTTCTCCATGAATGGAAACTTTGACTTTAATTTTACTGGGGATAGTGGAGATTTTAGCATAGAAATGGGAAGTGCAGGATAGGGATTTGGGTAAGAACATACTTGACTAGTGTAATTTGAATGTCTGTCTTGTTGAATCACTTGCAGACTTCACAGAAAAAAAATCTCAATTTAAAACCCGATTCTCTCATGCTTTCATCCTGACAGCAGTTCATACTTGCAACAGGGAGAGAAGGATTTTTTGATAATAGTTATTTTAAGTTCCCACAGCACTCAGTGGGCTGGAGTCTTCTTTGTGCCTCTCCAGTTTTACTGTGGTGTAACTCCATCGACTCTCTGGGGGCTGTGGGAGTTGTCAAGCTGAAGTGTTATGGCAGTGAACTGAGAGAAGCAAAATATGATTGCCACCCCAGCTCAAAGAGAAAAATTGTTGACCATAAATTGTTGTTCTGCTCTTATTTAATTTAGCTGTGTGATTATAAAGTTTCTTTTTGCTGTCGACTGATGATGAAAGACCATAAATAGTCCGCACCTGAAGTGTGTTTGTTTCATTTCAGCAGGGACAGAGCTGGCCAATATTTTACCTTGCCTGTAGGACTAGTGAAAGGTCAATAAACTCTTCAATGAAAGTGCTTCAGGACTTTGCATGGGAACAGCATTCAGCAACCAGTTTTTGCAGCATCATCCACAGAAGCCAGCCTGCCATCTCTGCTCCAGATCTCATTTTTTACTGCTTTCACTGCCCATGATTTTTCACTGCCCACTCTTTCAAGCACAATGCAAAACTCGGGAAGCTCTTTATAACAAATGCATAATTTCCTTAATTGGCCCCCACTGTTCCCTGTGAGTAACTCTAGAAAACAACTTTTGGAACTGCCTTTTTTATAGCTCAAAAAATATTTGGAAATTCATACTTCATTATGTCTATTTGCTTTCTTAATTACTCATTTAATTGGATTCTGCTCATTATTTCACACTTCATTTTTGTTACAACTTCGACATATGATTTTTTCAACAACCTTCTTTTACTTTATAAAAGCCACACTTTACACCTCTAAACACAAAAATGCATAATACCCTTTTATCTGTTTTGATATGAGCAAGATTGAATTCAGTGACACTCACTTTGTTCCTTAATTATAGGATTTTCTGTGGTTTCTACACATTTTCTAAATAATCTTTTAGAAAATCTTCAAGTACCGATTACTTCTACCATTTCTGTTTCTTTTTTTGTTTCATTTCAATGTATTAATAAATTCTTAGATTGTATCTATGTTCTAGGAAAGTGTAAGATATGACTACAGAAATCATGCTATTGTGATACATCTCATGGTTTCATAAAAGGCTTTGGTTTTGTTGTACAAAATATTGTAAAAATAAAGCCTTATTTGTAACAGTCAATCTTAATTCTAAAATTCTGATTTTCTGCTAAAACCTGACAAATATTTTCAATGGAAAACCATGGTGAGGCAAATGACAGAAAGGAATGAACCATGGGAGTAGAGATAATCTGTTTTCTGTTTGTTGGGTAGCAGAGTTGCACTTTGTGTGCATCCAGAACATAATTTTCTTAAAAATATATGGATGTGAGGTATACTTTTAAGATACATACTTCCTAAATTTTGTGTTCTATGGTAAAGGCTGAACCTGTGAATTATTTCAATACTTTCATGCTTGAAAAAATATAAGATTGCGATTTAGCAGCAGAACCAATAAACAATGGAGCCGAGTTAGGTAACCCTGTTGGTGACTTCATATCTACTTCCACATGGGAATAATTCCTGCCTTTGTATGACAGAGAACTTGAAAAGAAACTCCAAGAACCAGCAAGTCAAGGATTTCCAGTAGTGTGTTAATTAATGCACTTAATAGTTTTCTTTTTATATTCTTGCTTCAAAAATATCACAGTTCTTTGTTTGTCTTTTTCCTCTCTAGAATGAACAAGATTTGGCATTTACCTTTTAATTACATGTGAGCTCTATGCCAAGCTGCCTGTATGAAGTTGCCCTGCATGTGCTGCACTATGAGACACTGGGAGACTCTCCAACTCCCAGGTGCAGCTACAGCAGCACATATTCCCCACTCACCATATTCAGCCCCTGTGCCAAGATGTGACTTGAGCAAAAGTCATAGCTCCCTGCAGCACTTCTTCCATTGGGAAGAAAAATAGGGCATGTAAGAGAAAGGAGTTGGAACATATTTCTGCCGCATTGTGATATAGATAGGGAAGAGCTTGGTTGTGGTAATCCCAGAGGTTTGCATGTGTTCTGGACTCTGGGGGCTGATCAGCATGCAAGTAGAGTAGGAGGTATCTACAGTTTAGTGTGAATTGGGAATTTACATCTCACTGTCAGGGCCAGGTTCAGGGGGTCATGATGACACATCCACTTTCATTGAAATTATTCTCTGGCAAACAATCAGTTGCGCTTTTGGTGTAGAGGTGTCTAAACTTTGAAAAATGTGCTTTAGCTCTGAAAATCCACTGTTTCCTGGTAAATGCTTTCACATGAGCTGTTGGGGCAAACACCTCCTCAAAGACATTTGTTTTAGCAGAGAGTAGAGTGGAAACAGAGATCTTCTTCTGCTGCATTGTCTGAAACCCTGAGTTATCACAGCACTGCTCTGTGACATCTGGAGATACCCATTTGGAGCAAGAGCTCTGTGAATGCATTTGATTGGTGCTGAGCCAAGCTGAAGTACTCAGCCTTCCAACGTAAGCTCTATCGCTTAGTGCTTGCATGTGTGGGGGTATCTGCACCCCAGTGTCAACACTCAACAGTCTTTCCTTTGGCTATGTATAACCCCATCTGTGTTTAGTATGGTCTTACTATTTCACCTTCTCCCACCCCCATCTGACCATATAACCTTCAAAAAACTTTCCAGGTGGAAAACCACCTAAATCAAGACTTATGTGAATGTTTGTAATCATACACAAGGCAGGTATTAACTGCTGAAAAATTCATCTGGAGTGGTGTAGGCACATTTAGGCTGCAATTAAACTTCAAGTGACATGTTGAAAATCAGACCAGAAAGTGGCTAGGAGGAGCAGTTTTAAAGGAGGCATCACCTTTACAGGCATCCAGCATTTAATAAAGTTAATTCCACTTGGCAGTACCTGTGTAGAAATGCTCAGAACCTACTTCTTGCTGAGCTTGAAAATGCAAAATGAAGGAATGGTGGCACTGTAGAAATGGTGTTGTTGGAGAGAGGGAACGGAAATGTTTATAGATATCTTGGTGGGTTTGCAATGATTCTATTTACTTGAAAAGAATCAGCTACCAAATGTGTTTAATATACACATTTTATATGTTTTATATATGTGTGTGAGCACATCATAAATGGCTTTATTAATTTCCTCTGATTCAGACAAAAAAAACTTTTTCACCATGCCAGCCATTCAGAATTCTTAATTTCCCAAGACTTTATTCATACCACAACTTTCTTTAATTCCTTCATGTCTCTTAGAAGCAACTCCTATCTGATTGATCATGAGCAATGAGCAATACCTTCTAACATGTCTACATTATTCTCAGTATAATTTTATTCCCCAACTGCCCAAGCTCATCTTTCATGATCTCTTGCTGTAAAATTCCTCTGTGATTCTATGGGAAATTAACAGTATTTCTAAGCTATCACATATGAACTTATCCTTTGAACCAGGAGGTCTGACCAGCTTGCTACAGTGTTTTTATGGCTAAATTTTTAAACCTCCAAGGATGAAGGCTGAATATGCCCTTGGATAATCTATGACACCACCTGACAGTTCCCATTATGAAAATGTTTCTCTTTATGTCCAGTCTCAAATTCTTCTGTTTCTACTTAAGTCTGCTGTCACCCAGTTAAGTGTCATCTTATAATTTGACCAGAGTACACTCTGTTGCCTGCTCCACATCACTGATGAAGATTGCTAATTATGTTGCAGGACTGATCCATGAGCTTGATAATGTAACTGCAGTGTTATACCTCTGTTTGATCCACTCATCCAAACTACGATATCTCAGCCTGGAAGCAAGATACAAGAACCTGGATGTTTCAGGAAACACATTGAAAGTCTTTCTGAAAATGAGATTAATTTCTGCTCTTCCTTCATTTAGAAATCTAGTAATTTTATTTTAGAAAGCAGTTAAATTGGTCAGCATTGATTTAGCCTTTGCAAACACATGCAGACTATTCACAGCCGTATGATTCTACTTCATGTGTGCAGAAACATGCTCCAAGAGCACTTACTCTATGATTTTCCCAGGGACTGAAGAGACACTGTGTAATACCTAATTCTTTAGATAACTATCTTGGCCTTTTATTGAAAGTGGATGCAATATTTTCTTTTCCTCAATTTTCAGGCACAGCCCCTCACCTCCCTAACCTTTCAAAGATGGCAGATTACCAAGCAGACATTGTCTTCTGGAAGCAGGGACAGAAACAAGATTTGTTGTGATTTATTTTGGTGTCTTGAACAGTACAGTCCACTTGCACACACCTCCGCTTTGCGTAGCCTTCATCTCATATATTCCAACTGTATTTGACAGTTCACAGCCAGCTGGCACCCATGCATTACTCTCTCACTGTTTATTAGTTTGAATGCTTTATTTATAGGGTACAAGGTCATCTAGTGTTTCTCTTATTAGTATTCAGGCTTAATGATTGGCATTTGGGGACATTTTAGACTTAAGTATTAACTTTGTCTCTTTTCCTGAGCAGCAATGTGTTATCAAGAGGAGGGGGAAAACCAACAAACTATGGGAAAATAAAAGAAGCTTCATTGTTATACACATTAACATAGAGATTTGTTTGCAGAACAACCACTACTTTTGTGAAACATCTTGTGTATAAACCAATCATTGGAGTCTTATAATAGCCCATTAATTGATAAGATAATTTCCACCACTCAAAAAAATCAGTTTCTCTGATTCAGAATCAGATGTATCAATTCGGTGTTAAAACAGGTATCTATGAGGTCCGCCAACTCACATCCTTCTTTCAAAAAACCCCTTTGTTCGATATATTTGGTAACGCTATTGTCATCAAGTACAGATGTGCTAAATTCAGGCGATGGAAAATCCATTGTGTCAGTCATTAAATTGTTTCACTGGGCACTACTGTCATTTGAAGATTGACATTTTATTTCTTACCCCAAATTTGTCTTGATTCAAATTTCAGAAAACAGATTATTATATACCTTTATCTACTATCAGTATTCCTCTGCACTTTGAAGTATTTGCCTGTGTATTATGTGAAGGCTGTGATAAGGTGATGGTCTAGTCTGTATTTTTAGAAATTAAATAAATTAGGTATCTTTACTTTTTTATACTTTAATGTGGCTTTTTAAAATTTTGTGTAGCTTGGTTCTGTCTTCTCTCTTTTTTTTTTTTAATCTTTCAAGTTTTCTGCCTCTCTTTACAAAGTATAAGGCTTAGTAAAGGTTTCCAGAAAAGGTCTCATTAATTCTATGTGTCATAATAATAATAATCTCTCTTCATTCTACCCCTGCTGCTTTTATGCCAAAGATTGCACCTGCTATCATAGCTGCTGTATCAGTCAGAAAGAGACGGCTGGCTATTCTTGTCCTGCAGAACAAAATTTATATAAAGAGCCAGAGGCTGAAATCTTCACATAATTTAGGCAAAATAACAGTGACAGCTGTTAATTATGTGTTATGGAAACATAGCAAAGCCATATTTTGTTTGGATCTTATGCAGGGTGGGTGGAAGGGTGCTCAGACGCCTGCTGAAGGTTTCAGGAGCATTGTGGGGCTGTGGCTGCTTGTACAGTCAGTGGGAAATGTTTCTGAAGCATTTTCTCAGCTCTACAACTGCTGCTCAGCACATCATGGTAGAATCTACCTTTATTCTTGTGCAGTGATCCAACTCAGTTCCCAGAACTGGTTAACCATCCAGCTGCTGAATTCCTTGCACTGGAAGTTGCCTAATCATCCCCTACTAAAGTCCAGGTTATGGTCCCTGATTCCATGGCTGCTTTTAATTTTCACAGAATCTCAGAGCGAATTTGGGAGGCACCTCCAGGAATCATCTAGGCTAATCCCTTGCCCAAAGCAGCTCAAACCACCTAAAGGAGGTTTCTCAAGGTTTTATTGAGTCAGGTTTTGAATATCTCCAAGAATGGAGACAGTACAGCCCCTATGAGGAACTTATTTCAGTGGCTGACCACCCTCACTATGAAAAGTTTTTTCTTATGTTCAAATGGAAATGTGTTGTATTGCATTTTATGTATGCTTGTTACTCTTGTCAGTGGACGTGAGTGAGAAGAAACATAAAATTGCTCAGGCTGGAAAAGACCTTTATGAACACTCAGTCCAACTGTTGATCTAACACTACCAAGTCCACCACTAAACCAGACCTTAAGCACTACATCTAAATGTCTTTTATATACCTTCAGGGATGTTGTTACAATCTGTTTAGCAAGAGGCGCCTCTGTCCATCATGGTCATGATCATATGCCAATGCCAACAATATGGATTTTATTTATTAATGAATGTGAGGTAGACAGATAGAAACACAAAAAAGGGTGGATGAGAGAGAAGGAGAGAGATCTAGCAGGAAATAGTCATCACTCATGGATCTGCCCTGTCCTCTTTGCTCACCCTTTCAGATATTTATACACATTGGTTAAATCCCCTTAGGTCTTCTCCAGGCTGAACATTCCTAGTTCTCTCAGCCTCTACTTGTATGATGGATGTTCCACCCCATAATTACCTTTGTTGGACTCACTTCAGGACGTTCATGCCTTCTGTGTTGGGAGTACCCAGCACAAAACACAGCACTCCAGAAACATCTTCCTATGGTTAAGCAGGTGGAAAGGATCACCTCCCTCAACCTGTTTGAGATGCTCTGCCTAATGCAGCCCAGAATGCTGCCAACAGACAACAATATCCAGTTCTCATGTCAACTGCAGGTGCATCTCAGGGCTAAGAGCCCAGTTTTATTTCTTTCTCCTAGCTGTCAAGTGAGAAGTTTATACTATTTCTTTATCATGTTTTTTGTTTGCTTGTTTTTGTTTTGGTTTTTTGAACTTTTTTTTTTTCCCTCAAAACCTATATTGGCTGCATGATAGATTAGTTCATCAAATGAGGCAGAAGTTCCTCACTGCACATGGTTTGCACTTGCTGTAGAGAGGTGTTCAAAATCTCCTCAACTAGACCCTGATTGTTTTCTTTCTACGTACTCTGATTATTAGGTTGATTTTTTATTTGGCAAAACCAAAGAGTTTAGGCCATCATCCTTTCTGCAAATAGGTGGTCCTATACTGCTAATAGTTCATTTTTAAAAGGGGTGAAACACCTGAATACCGAAAAGACATTTGCCACCTTGAAAACTCTTTTTGCCTCAAAGTCAGTGAAGTGAGCTAGATGCTTAACTTCGATGGATTGGTTTTTCTTCTGCAGATCTTCATGAGTATTCACTTCCTCTTATTGTCTCTATGTGTCACTTAGGATGTCCATGTGTAGATCATACAGGTGAAAGTGTTTGAAATGGTGGCAACCCCAAATTTAGATTTTCAGGTGCCCTGAAAATTTGCAGCAGCCAATTGCAAGCATGGACAGGCCATTTTTTACTTTGATAGCAGCTTTGGCCAAGGCTTCTGAGTTGTTAGTGTCTGTTGGGTGAATCTGTTTGCATTGGACCCCTCAAGCCGAATCAGTGGTTAGAAATAATGAAACTAACCTATAGCACTTGGTCCTTCTAGCACCACTGCTTTGCTAAAGTCAATCCACTCTGCATGTTAAGGAAAGATATTTCTCAATGCTTTGAAAGGAAATATTGGTATTCCTGTCTTCTGAAAAGATTAGAGAAGGAAAAGAAAGAAAAAAAGACAATCCATTTTATTTTGATGTGTTATTGCAAAACCAAAATTGAACTGTCTGTGCAGCTCTACCCAGAGATGCAGGATGTGATCTCTCCCCAGCCTCCCTTGTCCTCTGCTGCCTTAGAGTCTCTCGTTTTCTATGTGTGCTGGTCATCAGAGGTGGCAGACCTACCTCTCAGGAAAGTGAAGGCAGTTTGCTGGCTGATTCCCATGCTCCAGTCAGGTTGTGCGATGCAGTTTTGTATTAATCGCAACAGAGAACCTCCTAGTAGATTCTGTCACTTTTGGCTTAAAATCTCCACTCTGGGTCAAATTGCTACTGAGAGGGAAAATTCTTGTGGGCTAAATAGGTGTTACAAAATCAGCCCCTAAGAACATAGGCATCTCTGCATGAGTGTGAATAAATATGAAAAGAAAGATTATTTTAAAAGAAAAAAGCAGAAAAGAGTGTTTTCACTTCTATACTTCTGCAAATTAATATCATGCTGTAACTTACTTTTCCTGTCAGTTTGGCAGGATGTACTTTTTCACCAATTTTATTCCTATGCTCAATCATTTCCCTAGTGTTTATAAATGACAACTCTCTATGTTGGTTTTTCTCCAGATACATATATATATAGTATTTGCCTGGTCATTAATAGTGCTACCTGTCTCCCTTTCATTCTCAGTAGCATTCATTTTCCAGAATAGACTGAATGAGCAAGTTCCACAAAAGGAAAAAGGAATAGCAGATTGGTGAAACAGCAGGTTGGTCTCTTTTCCAGGATCATTTCCCAGCCAGCAAAGCCTATAGTAGCAAAGATAGTAGGGTGATCATTCTATCATGGCCCTCAGAATAAATTGATCCTGGTTTACCAGGCTTAAACATTACCTGAGAGGCTTTACTCTGTATTTCCTTACTGTTGTGGGGCAGTTCTGGAGACGGGAGGATATAGATCTGGTGCTGAATGAAACTGAGCCCTGAATATCACAGTGGTGCACTGCAACATTTAAAACAAAAGAGAGAACAGTACCTTGACCTTGTTAGAGGAAACCCTGACTCAGATTCCTGATTAATTTTGAATATTTATCTATTGAAATCGAAACCTTGGTCTCAGACTTGATCTCTTCTCAGGAGTGAATTCAGAGCAAACAACACAGCTATCTGTAAAGACTGACTGTTTAAAAGCAAAGAAAGAAAAAGTCCCAGATATTTTCCCCATGATAATTTGCAATCCTACAGGTTTGTAGGAGAAATAAACACGAAATTCAGTTCATGTCTTCGTTCAAAGTCACAGGGACTTCTGCTTCTAAAGACACTTGCAGAAATCAAGCAATGTCCAAGGTGACCACTCCAAAACAGCTGCTCTCACACTGGGGGGGAGCCTGTGTTAGACATGTTGAGGTTAATTGAATCGGGCAACCCTTAAAATAAAAGATAGGTGCTATCTTCTCATAAAATTTTCCTCTTTTTCTCTTTGAATACACTAGATAATAAAACTTCAGACTCCTGTTTAGGTGCGGGGTTTTGTTTTTTATCTTTTTGGGGTTTTTTGTTTGGTTTGGTTTTTTTCCTCTTTTTTTTTTTTGGTTTTTTTGGTTTTTTTTTTTTTTTTTTTTTTTTTTTTTTTGGTTTTTTTTTTTTTTTTTTTTTTGAGAAGAAATACAGCTGTCCATTTTCCAGGTTAATTACAGCTTTTCTTTACGGGCTGCTTGTTCTGGGCTGATGTGTCATGGCTTATCATTTTTAATCTCTTATTTTTCTCAGTGTTTGATTTCCACTTAAAGTTATGTTTAAGTTTTTCCATGTTCCAATATAAATTAAAATGCTACTGTTTGAACCTGATGCAGAATTGAAGCCTTGCTGCACATTCAAATAAATACTTTGTATCTAAATAATAAATTGTGAAGTATTTCATTCTATGAGTGTCAATAGAATTTGATTCAGGATTAAGAACATTTTTGTGTGCAGTTGTGAATATTTATTGTATGAAAAAGGAGTATTTTTTTTTTGCAATCTGAAGATAAAGCGGCAAATTTTTCTGTTCCTTCTATGTTGCATTCATGGGAATGATGTTGTAATAGAAGGGTCTTGAGGGCAAGGTAAAAGTTGTATGGGTTTACTTGAGCAATAAAATGGTCCAATTTTATATATCTAGAGGGAATAAATTGAAAATAATTGAAGAACAGAAGAAAAATTGGCCTATGGTTAGGGCTTTGTTATTTTCCTCAAGAACTCAAGATTCAATTGTTGCCATGTTGAAAGTGTGGTCTGGTAATTTAGTCTCTATTTGTCGAAGATATTTTTAAGGATAATACACATTAATGTTGTTTGAAAGCCTATTGCCTATTTTCTCAATTAAAAAATCTCCTTGGTTTAAAATTTTGGTTAAGATTTAATAAATTTCCTATTGATTGTGAAATAGGAAGAGACCATTGGCCTTTTTCTGCTAGAAGTTATGTTCATAAAAACAGCTCTCCTGAAGGTTCATGCTCTGTGACCATTATTAAAGCAAGGCACACCAGGTTTATTTCTTTCTCTCTGAAAGCTTATCACGGGTCTGATCTGGCTAGCACTAGCATAATTCATGTTGGGTACACAGATCTGAATCATTTCCTGCACAGTGCAAATATTGCAGTGATTCTAAGGTATTAATTTCATCTTTAATGTAATTTGGCTTGATTTTCAGTGGTTCTGAACATCACAGCAAATGTCTTTGACATTGGTGGCAATCAAGTAGCATGTCCTGGAGAGGAACCTGGCTTGTTACTGGTGCACTGCAAATAGGGAGGATGGACAGCCACATCCACAAATGGGATCCTGTTCATTTGGTCCCTAGTATACTGAATTAGAGTCTGACTCCCACACATACATACAGGCAGGAAGGAACAGACTACAGCAAAGTATATGTTAACACCTCCATTTTTTACTGTTGTACTAAGGGAGATCAGATTCAGAATTTCAGTAATATTTAAAAACATTTTTATCTTGATGGACAATTTATTGGCTCATATTTCTGTCAAGATACATTTAAAAACATTCTTTTTTTCTAAAAAAAATTGGTCTTTCATTGTGACATCTTGTATCTTCCTTTCAGCTTAGCTCTCCTAAGTTTTCTAGTGTATTTGTCATAGCAAGTAGCGTCATTAGTTGAGAAAACTAATGAGAACCACTCTGTCTCCAAATACATCCCTGCATGAGAACCACTCTGTCTCCAAATACATCCCTGCTTCACTAACTTGCTTGCAAAAGTTTTATTACATTTTTCTTTTAAGTTTTAGGTTTAATTTTTGAAATCATTTTTAGCCTGGCTAATATTCTGGAGCAACTTATGGGATATATTATTTAAAATAAATCATATTGTTATGCAAAATATTCTGCCACTATAGCAGGTCTCTTAAATTATTTTTTTAAATAGATGGATTAAAAAACCTACTGTTCCAGTATCATGCTAGCTATTGCATATTCCAAATACATATTTTGATGAACACTGCTTAAACCACTGCCTCTGTCTTGCTGTAAAATAAAAATTTCTGCCATGGAGAAAAAATAATGCTACAGGCAAGAACAGAAGAAATTCTTGTAATGCCTAAGCCTCGGAAGAAGAGAGAACATTTGCTCAACAAAATAAAAGTCCTCTGCAGGAAAGTATGGGACAGATTTACTGCAAATGGAAAGCATAAAGGATCACTAGAATCAATGTATCCTCCTCAGCTTTCTGTTATTTTTAATGGTTTACCTAATACTATTGAGAATTGAATTTTCAGGTGTGGATATGATACTAATGCAGGAAATACAGCAAATAACGAAGAACAATGAAGCTCGACACAGAGGACTTAAATCATTTAAATGCCTTTTTCTAAGAGACAATGTAAAATAGCAAAGAATCCAATGAGGTAAGAAAGAGAATGTCACTGCAGCATGTTACTAGGAGTTTGTAATAAATCTGGGGAGTTATTATGGAGAAACTCCCTATGGCCTTCAACCCACTGTGCTTGTGTATTGGAGAAGGCAACCAGAATTGCCAGGAGAACAATATAAATCAGAAAAGATAGTATTATTGTAGATAAAGTAGTTTGTCTGCACCTAGAGCACTATAAACAACATTGAACATCACACCTAAGAAAATACCTAAGTGCCCATGGGGGTGCAATAGGGAGCAGACAGATTTGGTCTCAAAGGCATTTGCCTGAGGAACTGGCATGTTTTTAGTGACTGAGATAAGTTTTTGTGCTGATATAGCAGAGAATCTCCAAACTGTGAAAGCAATTAATGGAAAAGGCTCAGGCAAGTAAGCCAAGCATTTATCAACTAAGCAGGGATTGCCCAAAGCATTATGAGGGTTTGGGCAAGCGTCCAATGTTTTACTTTTGCCCATCTTTAGAACTCCTAGCCACTTCAGGAGCTCCCTGCAGCAGATGGCTGCTCCCAGTCATTGAACTGTGAAATAGTTAGGGAATTCATTCCACTGGTCAGTGTTTGTTGGAGGAGTGTGTCGGACGTAGAGTGAAGTGCAATGTGTGGTTCCCTGAGCTTGTGATAATTCACCAACCTCTCCTGAGCAGTAACTTGTCTCAGTGACATCTGATCTGATGGACAGGAACAACATCCAGGCTGGCCATTTTCATGTGGCCTGTCTACTAGACAGCCTTTGAAGCTGGTCAAGGGCAAGTCAGTAATATATTCATGTGGGAAAAAAGTGGAAGGCTGTAGGTGTTGTGGAGATGGTCAGTGGTTGTTTACATTTAGTTTTTCACCTACTCCATGATATAACACTGACATCAGGCAGAAAGGATGGCCTGAGATCTTTCCTGGAGCTGGATAGATTAGATACATCTATCACATGGGCAGATAAGGTGCATAAACACCATGAAGTTCAGCCAGACTTCTTGATGATAGAAGCATAAATGTGATATCAAGCTTGGAGGAATCAGAGTGCTCTCAGGATCATGCAAGACCAAAACTGTAATTTACACCTACATATTTTCAACAGAATTGTGCCAGGAGGAGTTTCAGATCATCAGGAGTTATTCTAGGTAGGAATAATAAAACTGTGAAATGTAAATACCTGTTCATATAGACCTCTTGGTGTTAATCTCTTAGTGTTCCAGCTGTGTGGCAAAAATATATGGAGCTGGAAGGACAGAAATGATGCTGAGGAACTTTGCATAGTTGATCTGCACATAAACTTTGAAGAGGCACTTATCTCCCAAACACGGTTCAGAACCTGAGATATGAGACATTTCTGACCAACACCACTCCCAGAATATGCAGGCTCACCACAGAGTAGATAATTATCTTCTGAAAATTATTTACAGTTATTTGTTGAGGAAGACAAATAACTGAAATTCTTTAATTCAAATTCACATTTGTGGCTTTGTGCTGAATGTTGTCATCAGTTGTGTCTAACTCAAGCAAGCAGATAATTTTTTTGCTACACACTTCTTCATACCCTGTACTCACCCTGCACAGGGTACTGCACACAGGTTACACATACCCTGTAAAAAACACAGGGTACTGCACCCTTGCTGCCACAGGTCATCTAAAGACTTTGGCCTTCCACTAACCAAGATACATTGGCTGAACATTGCTGCAGAATGACCCTGTTATGCGAGGTATTTGCACACCTTGGCTGCCTGTGATTGCAAAAAATGAATCTGATGATCTTTTCAGTTCTGTGTGCCATGTTTTCATCCCCTTGCTCCCCCATCTCCTTCCAGAATTACTGCCTGAGGAACTGTACAAGGGCTTGCAAAATGATGGTGTAGAGAACTCTTATTCAGAATAGAATTGTAAGAAAAAGGAAACTTCAGTACTGATAAGAGCTGTTTTCACTATGTCAAATGGAGGTTGCAGTCATGGTGTTTTTCAATAAGCTGGTGATAATGATGGATATGGATATGTATATGAAGCTTTTGCTATTTAACAGCAATTTAAAACATTGGGTTTTGAATGTATCAAAGCAAGATGGTAAAAATATTGTTTCCTGAATCTTTGCTAGTTTTCATCTGCACACTGACCCAGGTAAGAATGATGGCCTCTGTTGTACAGGCATATAAATTCTCCTCAGTGAGAGATGACTTAGTCTGTGCCATGTCATTTAAGGTGTGAAAGTTCTTGATCCTAGGGATACCTATTGCTTAAAGGATTTTCATCTTATAGCTATGAAAGAAATTACTATGAAAGAAAAGAAGTAGAGAAACATTCAGATTTGCTTTAAATTAGAGATTTTAGGGCTGGCAGCAGTCCAAAGCACAGGTTAATTCATAGTGGTAGGCACTTTGTGCAGAAATAGTCTGCTGCAGGTGCCTAAGATAGCTTATTTAAAGCTGTTCTGTATTAGTTCTGCAGTGCTCTGCTGGAGAAGACATCCCTTTAGGGCTAAGCTGTCACTGACTTGCGTTGTAGGAGAGAGGAAAAGTTTGGAGCTCCTTCTCAGCTCTTGGATAAGCACAAACCTGGATTAAAAACTTGCATTCTGAGATGGTTCCTCAGCAGAATCACAGAATCTCCAAGTCAAAGGAAAATAAAATGGGACAGGAAACATGACAACTGGATCTGTGGCTCTCAGTCCTTTCCTGGCTGGTGGATTGTTTTTGTGGTACAGATAACATGTCATGCCCCTCCACTGTAGGGTCACAAATGTCTCTGCTCTCCTTATTATGAATGTCGCTGCCAGGCACACTTGGTGCTTTCACCATGTATCTCTTCCTATATCTCTTCCAGATATAATGCATGCTGAATGTAAGTGGTGTCAGAGAAAATACTGTTCCAAAAGCTAAAGGGTCAGATCATTTGGACACATGTCCCCAGGTTTGATTTTACAAAGGAAGGAAAGCTTTAACTCTGTGACTAAATGACTGGAGTAGCACCTGATTTTAGTAAAAAGTCCAGCCCTGAAAATAATATTTTAAAAATCTAACAGAGAAGTACATGTAGAAAGAAAAGCTTGATCAACACAAAGCTTGAGCTCCTATATTTCTTTATGATAGAAATTCACTAAAAGTAATTCAAGATCTGTGGTTTTATTACTATAAAGCAAAATAACACCATACAAAAGTCAAACAAATGTTTAATGTATATATCATAAAAATGAGTTACATAAATCCACACACAATAGGATTGCTTGACAGGCAATTTGAAACTTTATACATAAAAGTCATATAATGTATAAAAGATACATATATTTCAAAAGCATGAGGCTAAGATTAAAAAAAACTTCTATGGTGATTAGTGTTTGTGTTCTGTTAAAGACTTCGAAACAACTATTTCTTCTAATAAATATTACCATGTTTTAAACAAAGTGCCATCACGGATCTATGCAGTGATAGAAGTTTTCAGGTTAATTAGAACTACATTTTCATCTAATATTAGAGTTTTTATTTGATATTTTGAGGTCAGAAAATTTGGTCTGGAACAGTCTGATACTTCAGTGTAATCAGATGTGAATCTCTTATGGGATAAACAGATCTATCATTAGTTCCCTGTGATACTCTCACCCTTAAAGCAAAATATCATACAGGAAGAAAAATATGTAGAGAGCTATACCATTAACTTTCTACTATAGCAGTCACATTCTCTTTATATTATTACTAAACATGGAAGAAGCTTCAGATAAACCATATTAAGTTGATTGTCAGGACACATTGAACAGTTTATGATAGCAGTGAGCATGGCAAGATCTCAGAGACAAAATTTCTTGCCCACGTCAACTTTTCTCTCAGGTTTATAAAGATCCACAGATATCTGGGAACTTTTCCAGATTATTAATCTTACTGGGATGCAGTCTGCTGCCAGACTGAGGGTAGATGGAAAATAGGAAATGGAATAATAGAGAATTCTTATTGATTATGTTATATTAGGTTTTAGGACAGAAATCAACTTCATTACATGACAGACAGTAGCCATGGGAGACTATGGGAGATATCAGTTGTCCCTGCCCCAGTAGCCTTAAATTTTGCTTATATGGTGTGAGACAATTTACAGACAAATCCCGAAATATACCTGGATGCAATTGCAATATGCCATCTCATTCATTCACCTAGAAGAGACAATAGGGCTTTCTTGGGCCATGAGACAGACAAGTTGCCTGGTGTGAAAGATAAAAGGTCACAACTGCATGACAGAACCAAAGGGAGATGACTGTAAGGAGCAGAGCATGGTGGTGAGATGATGATGATGATGACGATGATGACCTTCTGCCTCTGCCTTGAAGGATAAATGGACAGGAGCACTCTTTGCTGGGTTCAGAACTGGCTGCATGGCCGGGCCCAGAGAGTGGTGGTGAATGGTGCTGCATCCAGCTGGCGACCAGTCACCAGTGGTGTCCCTCAGGGATCTGTGCTGGGGCCAGTTCTGTTTAATATTTTTATTGATGACATGGATGAGGGTTTAGAGTCCTTTATTAGCAAATTTGCAGATGACACTAAGCTGGGAATGTGTGTTGATCTGTTAGAGGGACAGAGGGCTTTGCGGAGGGACTTGGAACGGTTGGATGGATGGGCAGAATCTAATGGGATGAAGTTCAATAAGTCCAAGTGCTGAGTCCTGCATTTTGGCCACAATAACCCCCTGCAACGATATAAGCTAGGGATGGTGTGGCTGGACAGTGCCCAGGTGGAAAGGGACCTGGGGGTGCTGGTTGACACTGCTGAACATGAGCCAGCAGTGTGTCCAGGTGGCCAAGAGGGCCAATGGCATCCTGGCCAGTATCAGAAATGGAGTGGCCAGCAGGAGCAGGGAGGTCATTCTTCCCTGTACTCAGCACTGGTGAGGCCTCACCTGGAGTATTGCGTCCAGTTCTGAGCCTCTCACTTTAGGAGGGACGTTGAGATGCTTGAGTGTGTCCAAAGGAGAGGTGAGGGGTTTGGGACACAAGCCATATGAAGAACGACTGTGGGAGCTGGGGTTGTTCAGCCTGGAGAAAAGGAGACTCAGGGGTGACCTTATCACTCTCTTCAACTTCCTGAAGGGTGGCTGTGGTGAGCTGGGGGTCGGTCTCTTTCTCCAGGCAACAACAGACAGCACAAGAGGACACAGTCTCAAGCTGCGCCAAGGGAGATACAGGCTAGAATTAAGGAGGAAGTATTTTACAGAAAGAGTGGTCAAATACTGGAATCATGTACCAAGGGAGGTGGTAGAGTCACCATCCCTGGAAGAGTTTAAAAAAAGACTGGATGTGGCACTTGGTGCCATGATCTAGTTGGGGTGTTAGAACATGGGTTCGACTCGATGATCTTAAAGGTCTCTTCCAACCTAGAATTTCTGTGATTCTGTGATTCTGTGAAATGTATCTCTATGGTAGAGAAGGGTGGTCAGGTTGATTCCAGCAACTATCTCCTTCCTCCAGTCTGGCATGTGGGATGGTTCTGCAGGGTTCTTCTGCACCAGCCTCATGCTGCAGAAGAAAGGTCAGATACTCTTGATAAGTAGAGGCTGTATGCAGCATGGCACATAAGCTGGCTTTGAAGTCATAGACTCATGGAAGTGTTTGGGTTGGAAGGGACCTTAAAGATCATCTAGTCCAACCCCTCTGTCGTGAGTGTGTTCATCTATAATCAGATCAGCTTGCTCAGAGCCCTATTCAGCCTTCGAGCAATGAAGAATGAAGGTTATGCTATATTTCCAGTATTTTCTGTTTATAAAAACATTAATTGTCCACATATTTAAAATATACTCTCTAAACTTTGAATTAATATCTGATAAATATGATAAATACTTGTGACGTTACTGCTGAAATGCTTTCAATTTATGGAATAAAATGTTTTGGGAGCATATTAAATTGGACTGGAATAGTCGTTTAATATATTCAAGAAGGTTGTATTGATTGTGGGGTGTTTGTCTTAGAATCAAATGGTCATAGCTTCAAAATGCAAGATGTTTTGAGTATTTTTAATGTTTCATTAATCTTTACTCCAACTGCTTTGGAAATTTGAGTTTATGGATTGTTCTTTTAAGTTAAAAATTACAGAATTTAGCTTCTTGAACTAGGATTCTTTAAACAGTATTTATACATTATTTTTCCCAAAATGCCATATACCAGACACTGTGCAAATGGAATTGATTTCATAATGGGTAAGGCTTCTGAAAAGAACAAAATAATATACACTAAAGTGTACCCCAGTGACATGAGAGTAGGGCTTGGATTGTAGCAGTTTTACACAAACTAATTAACATCTCATCAAACTCAGCTACTCTGTCTACAGGATTAAGATACTTCTAAGAGTCAGTAAAGTGAATCATAACAATAAAAAGATAGCTAGATATATCCTTACATGAGTTATCACTGAATAAATTTCAGAGTTTGTGAAAATTACTCACTGACATTTCCCAGATGCTGATCTTATATCCATCCTATATTTCTTCCTAAACTGCTGTAAGATATATATTGCAAGAGGCATGAGTTCTATGCTATGGACTGTGCAGAATGCTAATTAGTTGCCATTAATTGATTTTTACTTTTGCTTGGGCTGAAACTATTCCACTTAGGGTGAAAGTATGCAGTCTTACTACTGACATTAAATAAAGAAAGGAAGAAGAGGGCTGGTTTTAATGTGACAACTTTAAAGAAAGAGTACTTTAATAGCAATTAGACTTCAATGACTATACAACTGCTCTTCTTTCCTGCCCTACCCCTGGGAACACTTAATGCCCTGTAGGAAGAGAATCTTGAATGGTCTGTTACTCATTAAGGTAGTTTGAAAGGGCTTTAAGGCTGTATTTGCAGCATCTTATAATCCCACAGTACTGTCAGATCAATGTGAAACAGGGCATTAGGAACCTCAGTGCCAAAACTGTGCTTCTCGTGGGTAGTTTGTGGACCATTGCCCCAGTTTTTACAGAAGGAAAACTGGGATACAGAGAAGTGATTTTATACTCTAGCTCAAGGCAGATGCTGAAGAAAATGTCAAATGGCTACACAGCTGTCTAGGATGGTATTTCATAAGTCATTCTGGTTTTTCAGCAAAATTGAGCTCTCTCTGTTGAAGTGCAATCTGCTCCCACATCTAAACACATAAGGATCTTTCCCTACCAGTATGGAGTACTTGAGAAACCAAGCATCTTTCAAGAAAAAGGATTTTTTTTTTGCTGCTGTTCTACTAGTAGTTTTTATCATCTTGAGCATGTCTTTCTTTCAGTTTCCCCAAATATGCATGTGTTGCTCTGATTACATACATTATTTTTGCAAGTGCCTTGAAAGAAGGCATGCCTTATTCATTGGCAGAGCCTCAGGCATGGGAAAAACTGGAGCTGTCCAAGGCTGACTGTAGGAAAGATAAATGCAATTTCACATCTAAGTCTGTTTCATACACTCTGTTCTGAACAGGAAAAATAGAAGGAGTCTCTGTGGTTCCAGATTTCTGGAATATTTGTTCCTATAGCCAGGAAAGCCAGCTTATAAAAATAGTACACAGTAGGAGAAATGCAGGCACATGGGAGAACACATGAGCTGGGTATGAGTTAAAGCATATGGTTAAAGCGTAACACAATTAGTTCCACACGTTTTGTTTTTCTGGGAATATGATTATATTAATATCAAAGATTAGACATAATCACTCACATTTAGTGGCTTGTTCATGGACATGTACTGATAAGCAATGTGTGCTTATAGAGTACAGGGTTCAATTCTGACATTACTCAGTTCTGTGGAATTCATTTCTTGTAGAATGGCATGACTACTATAAAATATATATAAAGAGAAACATAAATACATAAACAGACACACTTTCTTTTTATGTCAGAGAAAGAAATGATGACTAAGGAGAAATCTCACTACAAATTCTTTGTTGCTTGGAAGTTCTGCTGCTGGAGTAAAGTTTTCTTTTCAGAAAAGCACATGAAAAATTATTTATCCCCACGGAAATCTTTATCTTGATTGACATCAGAAGCATGAACTGCCATATTTTAGAATAGATGCTCAGCCAACTTGAACTGTCATAGTACCACTTAAGCCAATAGGTTTATGAGAGTATATCTATAATGAGATTCTTTGAACATCTTCAGGATCAAAAAGTCAGATTATTAATCACAATTTGGAAACTTGCAAGACTATATTGCAGGAAGAATTGTTTGAAACACTTTGGCTCACTGGCAAGATGAAGCAGAAGAAACTGATCATACTGGAAGGTGTTTGCAGGTACTATTTCACAATATAATAAGCCAGGAGAAAAAGACCACAGCTATTCAGAGTTTCATGCTCAGAGGTGACATGTTTCAGAGCAGTGTAGTTATATTTCTTCTTTCTATCATTGTAGCATAACCTCAGCCAGCACATTGTGTTCAGTCTGGAACACATAACTGCCAGATAGATCCTGATCAATTTGGGCTTGTTTTCAAATGAAAACCAAAAATTATTAGAGAACCGAAGACATTTCTAACATGTTGTTTGCCAGATGTATCATCTAGCAAGGGGAAATTTTGCCAGGCTCATGTTGAGCAGGTATAAATTATTGTGGGGGAAGGGTAGATATAAGTCCAATTGTGTCAGGAACCCACGTCTTATAAAAGGAACCCACTATGCAGCGGCAAAATGTCCAGATATGGACAACATTAGAACCAGACCAGTGAAGAGATTTTTGCTTTTATTTCCAGAACATCAGTCTCAAGACAATAGAGACATGATGTTAACAGCTCACTGATCCACACCAAAATGTCCCCCGAGGGTGGGGTGATACAGAAAGACATAAAATCATCTCAGTCTAGATTTCAGCCAATCATACACAGAAAAACACATATTGACAAGCATTCTATCCAATCTTATAAAACACACGTAATGGTAGTTAGAACAAAGACTGGTTCAAGGGAGGCAAAGAACAGAGCTCTATTCATGCTAACCTTCTAAAGATATACATTAAATAACCTTGTTGCCATCCTAAAGCAAATTCTACAGAGGCCTATTGTTATTTGTCACGTCTACTGCTTGGGAAACTTTTCTGCTTGCTTGGAAAACTTTTCTGCTGTATCTGCAATGCTAACAGTACTTCACTCTAAGGCTTACATACTTTTTTAACCATTTCCTAAAAACCCTCTAACTTTATGGATTCCAACATAAATCTGAAGGACTGAAAGCAAATACTGTTAAGATTGAGCTAAAATGAAGAGGAGATGGACAGGTCAAGAGCAGAAAGAAAGCCTAATAAGACATATAAAGAAGACAAAGCACTGAAGTCTAATTCCATGTAATTATTCACACCTCCAAGTCTCACTGATTCAATTTGATATTTTTGTCTAAATACCTTAATGGTTTCTAAGCAAGGCTTGCCAACCAACAGTTGATGCATTTGTGTTTCAGAGCTGTAGCATGAAGGTTGACAGCATGTTGTCGTGGTTCAATCCAGGAGCAGGTTGTGGCAATGTAAAAAATCAAAACCAGCAGGGAAGGTGGTAGGATTGGTGAGCAGCAGCTTGTTTCTTGTCACTGATGGCATTGCCTTCCTCTGGCAAGGTGTTGTGTTCCTAGTTCAGTAAGATGAAATGCAGACTTTTTCTCAATTGCGAGTTGAATATGTCCCTCTGTGAATGAATCTGGATCCAGTGATCCTGAAAAGGATCTTGTGACAAAAAATAATTGCAAATTAAGCCCAGTGCATAGCAGACAACCCTGGATCTGAGGTCATCAAGAAGAATTGTGCATATGTTAAGAAGGGGCTTGGTGTTGAAGACTCAGTGGAAAGTTGTTCATTTAACATCTACACCTAGTTTGATTAAGGTTTCCTGAAAAGAAGCCAGTGTTAAATTTTGCATTTGTGTGACACATTCAGAATGTGGTTTGCTCTTTAAAGTCATGGAATTCCTTAATCATAGGATATACTGGGTTGGAATGGTCACACAAGGATCACTGAATCCAACTCCTGACTTTTCCCAGGACCACCCCAAAAATCAGACCTGTGCCTGAGAGCATTGCCTAAATGCTCTTGAACTCTATCAGGCTGGTGCTGTGATGACTTCCCTGGACAGCCTGTTCAATGCCCAAACTCCCTCTGGGTGAAGAATCTTTTTCTAAGATCCAGCTTAAACCTCCCTTGACACAACTTCAGTCTATTCCCTTGAATCCTGCCACAGTTCACCACAGAAAAAATGTCAGTGTGTGCCCCTCCTCATCCCCTCATGAGGAAGCTGTAGACTGTGGTGTGTAGTCTTGACTTTTACTGGCTAAAGAAGCAAAGTGAGCTCACCTGCTTCTTTTATATCTTTCCTTGTAGACCCTTCACTATCTTGATGATGCTCCTTTGGATGCTGTCTAATAGCTTTATATCTTTCTTGTACTGTGGAACCCAACACTACACACAGGACTGGAGGTGAGGCTGCCCCAGTGCAGAGCAGAGCAGTGCAGCTCTGTCACTTTGATCAGATGCTCCTCACAATGCTCTTAGGTTGTGGAGCACTGACACATCACAGATGTAAAATTTCTGTTGGCATTGGAAGATCACTAAGCAGAATTATCTGTGACACTGATTTAGTTGACTGACAGAGTTACTCAAGGCAGTTTTCAGCTGCCCTGGTTGTTAAAGGTATATGTTAGTAAGGAAACAGCAAAACTTGGATACTGACTGAGGTTATTAGGATCTACTAAGAGGATCAGACATGATACTTTATCTACAGAAAAGATGATAGGAAGTTCTTTCTAGGTTCTCATTTCTACACCTTATTGACTTCAAATTTATTTATAGTCTGGCAATAGCCAGGCAGGGAACATCCTGCTTTCCAACAGAAGCTCTGAAGAACTTCAATGACAATGGGATCACACTAAGTTACAAATTCCTCATTTCCTTTCTGTTGGCTTGCTTACTAGTTGTCCTCTGACTGGTGTTGACAGTTTCTTCTCTTTAGCAAATCTTTTAGAAATACCCCACCAAATTATTTCTCTCAGTTTTTACCACAGGTTTTGGTGATGCTTACTGCATCACACACCATTAGAGGTTTTATTTCTTTGCTGCTAGGTAAGAGATTGTAGCCATGGACATTTGAGGACACTATAGTGCCTTTATCTAGATGTCTTGTCCTTGTTTATTGTTCCAAATATTTTTCTTCTGCTATTTTTCTGGTTCCCACTGATCAATGTGATTCAGTATTGGAAATAATGGAGAGGAAGGATGCAGATATAAAGGTGTTTGTTAGTGTAGTTTAAACCAAAGGTTGGTATCTAGGCAGTAGCTATATTGAAAAGATTTTTTCCAGTAATTTTTAGTGAGGTGGTGAATTACCGCGCCTGAGTGGGCGCGGCTGGTGAGAGAGAGACGGTGAATCTTGTTTCTTGAATCAGAAGGCTTGATTTATTAATATAAGATATAATACATTATAGTTATACTAGAAAGAATAAGGAGAGAGGTTTGCAGAGCAGCTAGGCTAGACTAAGAATAGATATAAAAGAATCCACAACAAAGCTGTGGCCAAGGACTCAGTCCCCTGGCTTGCACTGGTGATTGGCCCTTAATTATAAACATAAAACATGAACCAATCACCAATCAAAATAGGTGCCCCTGTTGCATTCCCCAGCAGCTGATAATAATTGTTTACCTTGTCTTCGGAGGCCTCTGGCCTCCCGAAGACACAGAAATCCGAAAGAAAGGATTTCTGTAGAGAAATGTCTGCGACAGTGGTGTGTCATGAACCAAATAGAAACTGTGAGAGGGACACCAGATAACATATTTTATACAATGCCTTCCCTCCACCATTATTTTGTGTCATTAGAATTGAGCAGGCATTTATGAAGTTTAGAACGCCTACAATGCAAAACCAAAATCATGAAGTTTTTGCATGCGTAGGCTTTTCATGGAGCCTTGAAATGACCTTATTCAAGAAATTTAAAACACACTATGGAGTGTGTTATATGATAAAATGGAAAAGAAGCATTTGGTGTAGGGGTGAATAGAGTTGAGGTTACAGTGAAATACAGAAGGAATAGAGTTTTTAAACAAAAAGAAAGGATGGAAACATTATGTTTTCCTCTGCAGTAATATAGTTTGGTTTGAAGATTCTGGGTAATTTGGTAAACAGTAAATTAAGTCTTGTGTTAAGACCACAGATTAGTCAAATACATATTTCCAGAAGGATATCTTTCTTATAGTGCTTTCTATGCTACCAGTGTTGCAGGAAAATAAAGCAATCAGCCCTGCTAAAGACCCCAAAATATTGGTCAAATATTTTGGTAAAATTAAATAATTTTTAAGTTATTTGCCTGATTATTAATGAATAAAAGAGTCATGGATCTCCTTCTTTCTCACCAAAACCAAATTACTCCACTGTAGTCCTTTACCTCCTTCACTGCATTAGCTGTACAAGCCTAAAACAAACGAATGTCTCCTGGACTCAGGATCTCATAGATCTCATTTATTTTGTGAAGCCCCTGGAGGAACACCAAGCTGAGGGCACTAAACATGCTGCAGGGGTCCTTCAGGCTGTTTTTTCTTACCTTCAAAGTTTGTCAGAGTTGCATGCTGCAGAATCCTGCCAATGTGAGTGAAAAGAGCTACGGCTTTGTGTTGCAAAGGGAGAGGCAGATGGCCAAAGGATAAGCCTGTGAAGATTTTCACACCACAATTGATAAGTGTTTAGAAAGTCTCTGTCTACGTGGAGGGTGCTTATGTCCTTACAAAGGAGAGTCACTTTTGTAGAAGGAGGAAGAAGTGCAGAGAGGGCTCTAGAACTCACTGTGGATGCAGGCTCAAGTATTCATTCTGTAGACTCACTTCTCAGGGATGAAAACAATATTGTGAGTAAAAAAGCTCCAGCAGAGGTAAACTATAAAGACAGTGCTGAAAAATTGCTGCTCAGTTGGGTGATTTACTCTATTATTTGCACAGGAACGGGCAACAAACCATCATGAACCAAACTTTCAGAAAAACAGATTACAGTAAATTGTTCTTTATAAGGATGGGAGTAATATTCCCCATGTGTTTGATTTATACACCTGTAACTGAAACTTTATTAAAGGAAATACTGATGAAAAAGGAGGAAGAATTCTTGTGTATTGTCAGCCAAAGCATTTATGTTAGAGGGCTCTCCAGGGAATGGAGTGGCTTTGCACAGGTATGATAGAAAAGTTCATGCCCAGAAAGTCTTTTTCAGGGCTTTGCTGCTCTCAGCAACTTGTACAAGGCACTGCAAAGAAGATTTGTGCTTTGCCTCTTCCCTACTCAAAGTCTGTCCTGTCTTTTTTCTGACTCACTGTTGGAGAACACTGGCCAGCTCTTGCCTTCCTGAGGGCTTCTCTGGGTGGCACCCACCATGCCTCTTCATTGAGGCACTGAGCCTGCAGGCAGTTCCTCAGCACGGTAAATGCTGCTGGGATGATCCTGCCAGTCAGCCTCAGCAGCTGCTTTATGGTCAATTCATAAATCCTGCCAATATATGATATTCCTCTGCTCCTTCTAAACTTTGTTTCCATTCCTGCTGTTCTAATGAGAATTTGGGCTGGGATCTATAGGGATCATATTCTCTACAAATGGGAAAAATACTGTTATTTTAATATATATCATAACTGAATAATCAAAATTCAGAAAACAATCCTACTAATCACAGTGATATTGATGCTTAGGGTTCATGATAATACAGAAAAAGCCTCACACAATGAGGATATTTGTAAGGAATAGGCTTTTACTAATACCTGTCCCAGAGAAGGGGTTGAGGGTGCACAAGGACTTGGGGCAGGGGAGGACAGAGCTGAGAGAGCAGATCCCAAATGACCTAAGGGATATTCAATACCATAAGACCTCATGCTCAGCTGGAAGCTAGGGAGGCAGTTGGCGAGGGACCACTGTTTGGGAGTAATTTATTTCAGTTAATACATTCTTCTTGTCTCAACCCATGAGTTTACTTACTTTTACCCTTCCAGTTTTGTTCCCTTTGTCCCACTAGGGGACAGGGAATAAGCAAAAAGCTGTGTGGTGCTGAGTTGCTGGCTGAGGTTAAGCCACAGCACGAGCTTCTGCACTGTAAGTACTTTGACTTGAGAGCTGAAGATCTATTACACTTTGGGGTAATGATCTGTCTGTCATGGATCACAGTCAACCATTATACTTTTGAAGTGAAAAATGAAGTGCAATTGAAAAGATTTGTTTTTCCTTCCAACTCATTTGTACCTCTCCTATTCAGATTATAGAATTTCAATAGTGAGCTGGGAAATATGCTCCTGCAGCTACAGTGTCACACTGAAATAGTGTTCTCTCGATAAGGTTTATTTGCTCACTATTGAGTGGTGTGTGGTTTTTTGTTAAATCAGAATTAGAGCAGTGACTGTCTCCTGCAATATCATAGATACAGCTGAAATTTAGAGGGAGCTCCATGTAAAATTAATTCTTAGGCATGATGAAACACCTTTCATGTTACAACCCAGCTGTGGGAAGCATTGATACATGAGAACATATGGAAGGTGCAGCACAAATGTTATAGGAAATTTAAAAGGAAGGAGACAAAGCAGGGGAGGAAATATAAATTAATTTTCCTTTTAGTGGAAAACAAAATGAGAGTAGTGTCCTATTGTGGGTAATGTACTACCCACCAGTGGCTCTCATGGGCTCCTTTAAAGGTTTTATAATTTCAAACACATGTCAAGAATTGAAACTTGGGTCTGAATGGAGGCAGGTCAGTTTGGGGGCTTCAGTACGCTTCTGCAGTGTCTGACACATCCCTGTGTGGATGGTGGACAGGACATGTGTCCTGTGGGACATACCACCTTGAATATCAAAGACCATGAATGATACCTCAAAGTCTTCAAGAGAGAGAAGGCAGTGGTTCTGATCATCTCCTACAGGAGGTGGTTCTCAATTGTCCTAGTGCCTGCCTTCACCATCTGCAAAGGACTTTCCAGAGACCAGAGACAATGGTTAAAAGAAAATTCAACAGATGTGCCAGTAATTACCTTCTACATCTTCCACCTGTTTTTTTCTGCTACTCAGCTTGCCAAATAGCAAAGCAACTCTAAAGAGATGTTACAGTATTGAAAATATAGCTTCTGACATAATAAGATTTTAATAACACCATTTATTAAAAGGTAGACCAGACTGTGAGAGAATAATCAATATAGATCCAATAGTTTATCTTGATTAGCAGTGGCTAGCAAGTCTTGGAAATTATTTACAAACTTCTTTTTCAAAAACATGTATTTTTTTTTGTTTTGTTTTATTCTTTTCTTGGCATTGATAAGAATATTCTCAGCTGAGTAGAAATTGGTGTAAGAAATGACTATACACAGTATGCTGTCAAATGCACAATCTAACAAGCTGCAGAAAATAGAAGAAATTCTTCTTTCACCTATAGTAATTTTAGGAGTTCCTTGTAACTATATCAGGCTAGATTTTCAAGGAGAAATGAGATTTCCATTTTCATGGTGCTTCTTTAATTTCTAGAGCTAAGATTTTAATATTTTTCCCTGCATTTGTTTTAAATATAGGGCATTTAATGATAGCTTGAGAAATTGTATTTGCCTTTACATGATTTATTTATTTATGAATTATTTGATAAGTTACACAAAAAAGACAGCATATACTTTTATTACCCATATTAAGTATGCTCAGACTGTACTAAGCAATTCATAAAATATACAATATATCTTACATGACTGCAGTAATTCACAAAGCCATTCCGAGTTTCCCAGAAATGTAAGGGCATGGGAAAAACCAGACTGTCTTGAGCAAACTCCACAAACAAAATGTTCAAACTGATGACTTTAAATATGAGGGAGGCTTAAATTCAGAGAGACAACATGATGGAATAGCTTGTTAAGCATGCTTAAAGCAGCTTTTACTTCACTTTCTTATTTTGGTACTTTTTTATATGTCTGGTTTCCATCAGCAATAAAACATGTGTTTCTCATGCTGTTGATGAGATTCTACTGATAGAGAGAAGCAGGGATGAATTCAACTACTTTTGTAAGTTGAGTTTTCTCTCAGTTTGAAGAAGAAAATATTCTGTTTTAAACTGAAATTTAAACTGAAACTGTTGGTACAAAATCCAAACTTGAGAACCAGGCTCTTGGGCTCTGATTCCCCACACAACAGAGCACTTGCATTTGATATTCATTTCCACGGGACCTATCGGTATGCAGAACTTTGCAGGATCACAGAAGAATTGTGTTGGAAGTGACCTCTGCAGATAAACCATCCAATCCTGCTCCTCAGGCAGTCACCTAGAGCAGGTGACACAGGAACATGTCCACGTAGATGCTGAGTGTCTCCAGAGAGGGAGACCCCATCGCCTCCCTGGGCAGCCTGTTCCAGTGCTCTGTACCCTCAGTGTAAATAAGTTCTTCCTCATGTGGAGGCAAAACTTCTGGTTTAGTTTATGGCCACGGCTCCCCGTCCCGTCACTGGGCACCACTGAAAAGAGCCTGGCGCCATCCCCTTGGCACCGGCCTTGGAGATGTTTATAAGCATTGCTGAGATCCCCCTCAGCCTTCTCCAGGCCTAGCTCCCTATGTCTCCCCTCATAAGAGATCTCCAGACTCCTCATAGTCTTTGTTGGCCTCTGCTGTACCCTCTCAAGGAGCTCTTTGTCTCTCGTGTGCTGAGTAGTCCTGCATGAGCACAGCACTCCAGATGTGCCTCACTAGAGCCAAGCACAGGGAAAAGATCATCTTCCTTGTCCTGCTGGCCACACTCTTCTCAATGCCCTCCAGGATACCACAGGCCTTCCTGGCAGCAAGGGCACACTCACAGCTCCAGAATGTCAGGCCCCAGCCTGTGCTGGTACTTGGGGTTATTCCTCCCCAGGTGCAGGACCCTACATTTACACTTGTTTCTCTCTGCCCAACTTTCCAGCCAATCAAGGTCCCACTGAATGGCAGCACAGCCTTCAGGTGTACCAGCCATTCCCCTCAGTTTAGAGTCATCAACAAGCTTGCTGAGACTACATTCCATTTCATCCAGGGATATTCTTATATCTAATAGTTATTTCTCCTCATTCAACCTAATCCCCAGGGCTGTCAATGTGGTTATATTAGTTTCAGAACATCCTGGGATGTTTTTGCTTATGCAGAACTTAATTAGTTCTTGCAGCCTGCCCACTTGCTATTTTTTTGGGCAGAGAAAACCACACACACCCCTACTGCCTGCAAACCATTAATGCTAAAGTGTGGCACCAATCTTCGTGCTGTATAAGCAATCTCTGCTCTTCCATTGTGAAATGGAAGTCACTTCCCATGAAAATGTGGGTTTCCAGCTGCATTAAGAATTAGTACTCCTGCAGGAGATGCACTGCTGAAGAGCTCCTGTTTCCTTCACTCTTAGCTCTGAGCTAAGATACGAAGTCTTTTGAAGTCTGCTTCCATTTTGAAATGCATTTTATTGTCTTTCATGTTCACACATGAAGGAGTTAAAAGGGCTTTTTCATGATAGAAAGGCAGCATAAGTGTGAGAGTTCCATAACAAGTAGCCATCACTGAGCAATTAGAGATCCTGCATTTTTTCTCAAGGCCTGAATTCTTATTATTAGATCTCAATATTGATTCTGATAATCTTGGAAGTGAGTAAAATCAATCAAAGGAGCTATAGAAGCTGACTTTGAGACAGACATTTCTTCTCTTATTGCATTGCTACTTAACATAGCCAGTTAAACAGCAGTATAAGCCAGGATTTTGTTGATGAAATTCAGATAGATGGTAGAGGACTGGATAATTTGAAGAGTGTAAATGCTTCTGTTGTTCTTGTCTTGAGAGCACAAAACTGCCCATAACCTTGAGGGAACGGTTATGGTTGGCATATCTGTCATAGAGCAGAGCATCCAAAACATTAAGGTCAAGATAACAAGAAAACATCACAACCCGGCTAGCCTTGCAGTTGATAGATTGTCTAATTATTTCAGTCCTGGGATGAATAAAAACCAGAGCCATTCCCAGGAGATTCTTCATAGGAGCTAGGCTGACAAAGGTTTAGTCATGTATGGCAACACTAACAAAGATCTAATAAGATTAGTGTGTTAAAAAAAAAAAAGAGAAACAACAAAACTCTAATGACTACAAAGCCTCTCTGTTCTGTCCTTAGAAACACTGTGCATTTGTCAGGTACTTAGGAATAGAAGATGATCGAAGTCTTTATGTACCGCCACCATTGGTAACTTGTCAAATATGAAGAAAAATAGCTGGTGCCTTTGACAGTTGTTTCACAGAAGTATCCAGGATCTGGGCTGAACTGATTACATTCATGACTCAAAAATAAAAAATGAGATGCTGGAATTAAACTGCCTAATAGGCAGCAGATATTTGGGTGAATTGGTGCCAGCCAGTCAGGAGGTTTCTCAATCAATCACACAGAAAGTAAAGAGATGAAGAAAAAACAACCCAGTGCCCACTAACTGTTAGATTGAAAAGGAGTATTAAGTATGCAACTGCCACTGTGGCTTCATTAAGGAGAAGAACATTTTCTCCGAGTCCTGACTCAAGCTGAACCTGGAAATAATATTTGGAGATGGATTATTCCTTTTAATTTTCTCCTTTGCAGACAGTGACAAAAATTCGAGTGAAAGGGAATAATTTCACCCAACCAGTCTGTCAAAGGTGTTTTCCTTGGGGACCGTGATACTAAGAGCTGCAGTTGCACTGCTCTAATTTATACCAGACTTAGGACACCTGAGTTTGGGAAATTTTGAAAATATTGATAGTGCTATGAGGGACATTTTTAATTTACCACTTCATGTGCTGAGAGGATAGAAGGGACAGAAATCCTGCCCACAGATTTTTTGCTAACACATTTGTGTTTTAAATGGTAATGGGCTATGGGCTGGACATGTAGGACCCACAGGTCAAGTGTAGTCCTCTAATTCTTCCAAGGAAAAGAAAAAAATATAATTTCTGGAGAAGTCTCTGAAGTCTGTGACTGTTTCTAGGAATCACACTTCTTGTATCAGGGGATAAAAATGGCAACTAAAACTCATTCCTCCCTAACTTCTAGGAGGATTTACACATGAGATTTTATATTCACCTGGATCAAGAACAGTTTGTAAAAGGACCTCTGGAGAAGACATAATTACAGAACTCTGCAAAGGACAGGAAAGAGCTGCAGAAGGAGAGAAAAAAAAGTATGTAGATTTTAGGCTAGGAAATTAGTGAAGAGGTTTTATAATAAATTCTGAGGCAAGGGAGAATTCTTTCCTGGAGGAAATGAAAAAAGACCAATTCAGACTTTCTGCATCTCAAAGGCAAAAACAAGAGAAAAAGAGGTATTATTAGTATGATGGCATTGGAGCTGATGTAAGCACTAATAGCTTGAGTACTGTATCACAGGAGTGCAGGATTGCTAAAAACCATGCTGATAAAATAATCTAACAGATTACAGAATTGTGGAACAAAGCACGATTTGTTATGATGAGGGTTGATTCTGTTTTGTGTGTTTTGGAGGTGCAGTGACAGAATTGTGTACAGGCTTTACTTTAGACTTTTGTTGACTTGGATCATTTACAGTCGATTGAGCTGTAAGGCTGTCCCTGGTCATTTGGGCAAAAAAAAAAAGACCAAAAAAGGACAACCTAAGAGTTGTTGTCTTTATTACATTCTGGCACTGGTTGTGCTGGGAGCTGCCTTACCTTTGGCAGCATTATGTGCACCTAACCTTATCTTTGACCTCACTTTTCCTGGGAGACAGCCCTTTACTGCCTGAAGCAATGGAATCATAACAGTCTCCCCAAGCACAGGACCTCTAAAGAAAGGTGAAGAAGAGGTGGAGGGTGACAATTAGTCAGGGTCTTTTGACAGAGGGCAACTGGCTAATTCTAAATGTCATCTGTCACAGTGCAGAAACACCTGTAGGGTGAGCTGGGATGATAATTCTACAAAAAAAAAATTCAGTTACCCTCTCCCTGTTTTCCATAAATATGTAGAGCAGTCACAGGTGGTCTGTGGAGGGCAGAGCTTATTTATATAATTCTTATAAACATAGTTTGCTATTAACTTATAGCAAGGTCCTTGGTACCCTAAGTTGTAAGGGAGAGCAAGGCAGGAAGCATTGCTGGACTTGTGGCTCTATGCAGTTCACAAGGTGATGTCGATGCAATGATACTCTAAGTATCCCCTTCCCCTCCTCAGTAAATCACAAAATGTTCATTTGGACGTTAATTATGAAGGTCCACTAATTAATCCTAATTAACCCTGATTTATTATGCATGCACATTTAAATTATGAAGATAAGCATAAACCCCATGTGATACACAAACAGGTATGTGATATCTACAAACAAAATCTTTTTTATTGTAAAGTGAGCTAAGCTGCAATAATACTTTATGTGCTGGTTTGTTGTATCTGTTTTGTTTTCTTATTAAGAGTGTGGAAGAAAATGCAGGTTATTTCTGTGCTGAAATAGCTGCAACCATCAAGACTTCCACTGTGGACGATTTCTGATAGCAAAGAGCTTTCTTTTGTCAGTACTCATGGCAATTTGTGGTTCCCAGGAGGAGGGTAGCAACATCCATAACATTGTGGGGAAAAAAAGCCAGATAAGTGCATCTAAAGCTATATATGCATCCATCCATATATCTATCTCTGCTTTTACCCCTTGTGATCTGCTAGAAAACACCAGGTGAAGATGGTATATTTGGAGTAGGATTTAGTTGGAGATGTATCCAAATCTCTGTGGTAAGACATCCTGTGGACTCAGCACTGCAAACAAGTTTGGCACATTCCCATTTGTCACCTGGGAGTAAACAATGCTTTTAGAGGTCTGTCTTTCAACACACAAACATTGTTCCTGAGGCGCCATGAGAGATGCAAAGGGAGATTTATTCCAGGTTCCTGCCTTGTTCCTGTGCCTGTTGCCTTGAGTTAACTATCAATTTACTGGAGTAAAAGCTGCTAAGAAAAGTGACCTAGTACAACACACAGAAGATGGCTTACACACACACACACACACACACACACACACACACACACACACACACACACACTCACTGTGCTGAACAAGTGAAATAGAAGAGACTTATTTTTCATTGATAGCTGTGCTTTCTTGGAGATTGTGCTGCAGTTGGCAAAGTGGTGTTTACGGAAAGAGTGCACTGCTGGGATTAGATATGCAGGTGGCAAACGGCCTGCTTTTACTTGGAAACATTTCCTGCTGTATGGAATTGCCATAGCCTTGAGCCAGACACTTGGTAAATATCTGTCTTCTGCAGATGACCTGGCATCATGACCAGAGTCACATTTTAGGGGCTAAAAGTCCTCCCCTTCCTTTAGGGGATTCAGTGTTCCTAATGTGCTCCCAGAAGTTTGTCTATCTTAGCTTAAACATCAAGTGGACAATGTTTGGCAGTCTCCCTGGAGACCTTGTTCTGTATTCACCAAGCCTGATGTGATAACTTGCTTTCTTGACCACATCCAAGTATTAGCTGGAAATGGTGTCATTCTTACTACCAAATGTAGGTAGCTTTGCTGGAGTCTTTGGGGATCAAAACCCTGAAAGTGCAAAGCAGCAAATGGATGTAAACAAATATAGGCAGTATCAATAAATAGAGGCAAATATTCAATTTTTAAACACACACACGCACACACAGACAGAGGCTGGTATAATCCTCAAAGTCTAGTAGCCTACATTACAAGTCTGTATTTGCCTTTCATTTCTCTTCACTGCTTCTTTCACCTCCTTTTAGTATATGAGGACCATCCTGGTGAAATTCTACCTTCTTCTATCAGGAAGGATATTCTTGTGCTTGTGAGATTTCCCTAGGGCTTCTGAATGATTCTTTGGAGTTGCTTTCAGAGTTCTTTATATTCCTTATAGTTTCTTAATGAGACATCATTTTATATAGAAAAAAAATCTACTTTTCTAGTGTGCCTCTAAATGAACAAATCAGGAATCTTTTAAACTGACAGGCAGAAAAGTATCTTCCATCTGTGTTAACCATGTGTCACTGCTCTGGAGTCTCAGCTTCCTTCTCCTTGCCCAAATTCTAGTTATTTTCAAAGAAAACAGAGCTTTCTGAAGTTTATGTCAACAAATGTGTGTACACATATGCATAAGGATATGTAAGTGTGCAAATTGCTGTCAATTACTACATTTTTTAAGATGTGGTGTTTGCTGGTTGTCCATAGCAGTGAGAGGGAAAAGCTATTGTCACCTTAACTCAGTCATTTGCAGTGACTGCAACTATGGTTTCAGCATTTCATACTACTCATTTTAGACTTACATCAGGGGTGAAGCTGGCTGACAAATGAGAGTGTAATAGATTAGACATCAGAAAAAATTGGAAAATACAAATAAAGTTAGTTTTTTTATGTGGTGTTTTTCTCCTCTGTATAGCTATTTCCATTTTGAAGCCATATGCTTTGTAATTGTGAGCTATCTCTTCAACTTGCCAACATTAAAATTAATAGTTGAATAATTTTAAAATACTTGATCTGGTTTAAAACTATTTCCACTTTTCTGAATAAATCTTCAGATAATCAGAGATTCCAGATGAAGCAGAAAAACATGCAATACTTTTCTGGACAGGGGAAACGTTATGATCCAGCTTTGCAATTTTCTAAATGTTTTATGGCAGACAGTAAATGTAGCTATCTCTGACTGACTTATACAGCAGGTACAAGTAATATATACCAGGCTGTGCATTCATCAGTCAATGCTTTTAAACACATAAAAGTTGTGAATTTTTTCTATATTTCTTTACATTCTTTTGGATATCAGTTAATTAGGTTGACTCTGCTGTGAAACTGCATCCATTTCAGAGGTGTTTTATACTAAACTCAGCAGCTTTGGGGAGACTCTTTGAAAAGGACACATTACCAGAGGAATAAAAATCAATATAGTGCAGATTTAACCAGCTCTAGGAGGGCAGGCTTGGGCATGGAGGATGTCAAAAGGACAGGAGAGACTGAAGCTCTCCCAAGGGGGGACTGGTGAAAGGTGCTCTCTAATGAAGAAATGTTTCAGCTGCTGGACTATTTTCAGGAGCACTGGGAAAGAGAAATCATTAAGCTGCCTTAGAGTTTTCTTAGACTTCTGATTTTTTTTTTTCTCTCTCCTTGGTAAGATCTTTGGCTGCTCTGCAGTCCCTGGCAGTCTTTAGAACTGGAGAAAAACAGCACTCTTTCATGTTGACAAAGAAAAGGCAGAAAGAATAAAGGCTTTTTTATCCATTTTCTTTATGATGAATGAAGATGGCTGAAAATTATACTTCAAATTTTTACTGTTTTGATTTTCTGCATTAGAAATGCATTTGAAATTTATGCTTACTTTTTTAAAGGATATTGGAATTATTGAAAACCAGACATAAAAATGTATGTAGGCGATTAACATCTGTTTGACTGGAACAGTTGGTAGAAAAACTTTGTTAAATGTTCACAAATCCTATCTTTTTAAATGTGGCTAATAAAAATGATCCTATACTTAATCTTTGAAACATGTAAAAAAATAAGACCTAAACTGAAAAACTCCTGTAAGTAGCCACTGACAGCAGAGAAACCCAAACAATGGCCAACATATGACTTGATATTTTCAAGAGAAAAGAACAACAAAATGAAGATTACTTCAAGCCTTATTTCAATTGCTTTTATACATTACGAAGGAACATGAAGGAACCCAAACAAATTTTTCTTATCTTTGCTGGTTACATTCCAAAACTGTTTTTAAACAGGCAGTCAGTGAAGAGGTAAGTAGTTAGAATAATATGTCATTATGAAGTTAGTGTTATAGCTAGGAAGTAGTTTTGTATCTCACAAGTGGGCAAATAAGGAAAAAATCTTTTCAGGGAATGGTTCTTTATTAAAAATAATAATCCTCTGATATAATTAGAGCTGTACTTGCTGGTTAAAGACATGATTAGGAATCCACTCTCTCATTCTGCTGTGCTCTTGATTAAGTTGTACTGCTCAGATTTGTTGATAAAATCTTTCTTCTTGCTATGCAATGACACAGGATCTCATTCTGCTTCAGACATTTTCCTACTTGGACACTGTGACACACAACAGGCCTTTTAAATAATGCCAGTGTTTTCTATGAGGTCAATGAAGAGTGTTATTCACAACCCTCTTTACGTTGGGCAGCGGAACAATGCCTCACATTATATGTATACTCATATATTTTTGACAGCCTAGTGGGATTTTTATCCTGATTATTAAACTGTCCCTTCTGCTGAAAGATTCTCCTGAGAAAGGATCTCCTCTTGTTTAGATGATGGCAGTAGGTCACTTACTAGGAGCAGCTACACAGACTTGGGAGGAGGTATGCTGAGAGGTCTTTACTCCCCTGTCTCACACTGCAGCTGAACAGTTCCTTGCCCTGTGATGCAGCTGTAATCCTGTCCAGCTTCCATCCCCTCCTTCCTCTTTCTTCCCACTGCGGCTTTTTCTTTTCTTTCTGATTTTATGGACACTGTGATCACCGGGTAGAACACCAATTGCCTTTTGTCTTCCATATTAATTTTATTTAAGGACACTGTAACAGAACAGCTATCTATCTGGTCCATACTTCAGTGACATTCCTTTTGAGCATCATTCCTAAATTATGAAATCTGCTGCTTAAACAGCATTGCTCACAAGAGTTTCCATTGCATTTTGAACAAAGAAATCATCAGTGGGGCTCTTGCTAGCACCATATCTTTGAGAATTGCGTCATTAATGTTGGCCATAGCATATGACACACTCTGTTTCTGTAAAGATAGAAGGCACCCAAGCTGTGCTGGGGCAGCCATGCAGCAGTCTCCTGTCTGCAGCAAGAGGCGGCTTCCCTGTGTGCTGCAGTCCTTTCAGCATGTGTGATCTGCTGGAGCTGAGATTTAACATGCTGTAGTGTTGTTCACGGGAAAAATGCCTCTTTCTTCTAAGTCAAAGAACTGTATTTACTCTGTGTAAATACTAAGCTGCCACCTCCAAAATTGAGGAGGAAGGATTCTGCACTCCTGAGCATCTGGAAGCAAATGTGCACTTAAGAATTCAACTTCCAAAGAGTCCTTTCTGTGTCTTAGTTCTCCAAAGATATGCCAAATGGCAATGCATAGACATACTTTTGCCTTCCTTCAAAGTATTCTTGTTGCCATTTCCTATAGCAGAATTCCAGGAAAGGAAAGATTTTTTCCTGTCCATTGTTCTTGATCCTTTTCTCTTTCCTATTACTTGTCAACAGGCTGATGCAGGAGAAAAAAATTGTGACAGCATAAAATCATGTCAATGGCCTTGCTTCTTTGGAATAAAGCTTTGTTTAACTCAGTAGACCATCTTTAATGGCTGTATGGGGAAAAAAAAAAAACTAACTAGGCAAGCATCCTTCACCTTATATGTTTCCAGATTCCAGGTATTCTCCCCTGCCAGGATTCCATGAGCCTGTTGAGTTTGATCGACTGACACTCAAAAGATCAAGTGAATCTCCAAGTTTTTGCATTCATGACATATTTTGGCAAGGAATTCCACCAACCAGTTCTGCCATGTTGCATGAAAGAAGTCTTTATCTTCACTTTTATCTGTCTCTGGCTTTATCTCTCTTCCTCTTACGGCCACTAGTCCTTGTGCTGGACAAGACAGTGAGGGGCCAATCCTTGTTTGGCCTCCTGGAAGATCTTTGAATTTTGAAAACCTCAGCTGTATCTCCTTTCGATGTCTCTTTGCCAGCTGAAGAGTCCAGCTTGTCCTTGGGAGTGATTCTGTACCTTGAATTTCCTTGGTGTGTCTCCCTGAGCATTTTCAAGAGCTAGCACATATTGTTTGTAATTTTTTCACCCATGAGAACCAAAAGTAACAAGGTGTGGGTGTTAGCTGGCAAGACATTTTGGCTTTTGTTCTCTGTTCTTTTTCTTATAATTTCTACTCTTCCTGAACTGCCTTCAGTGCTGAGCTGATGTTTCCATAGTATTGTGGATTGCAGGCCCTGCCCTGACTCACCTTTCCTGGCTTACTGTAGTTCTTTTGTCTGAAATGACCCTGACAAAAACTAGGTGTGAAACCATCCACCATCGGTCTGTTTGTGTAGCTGCTGCTTGGAGTTCCTGTCAATATCTTGGATAGCTGTAGGGCAAAGTCTGTAACCTTATGTCTGTTTTATAACTTCCCCCACAGAAACCCTGAGACTAAATAAATGCCTATTTTCTTACCAAGTTGTCAGGCACTAAGCAGGCAGGGAACATTCTGCAGTGTGTGTGGAAGTGGACTCAAGGCCAGAGGATGCAGGAAGATGCTGGGTCATGGAGACAGGCAGAGTGTGGGGTATCATGGAGAGAATCAGTCTGGAGGACATTGCCCCCCACACCCTGTGCACAGCACTGCAGAAAGCAGCCTTACTCTCACTCTCTCACAAAGAAGCTGTAGAATTCCCAAGCCATAAATTGTTCTGTGCTGGGAAAGAATTGTGGCAAATTATCAGTCTATAGCTACCCTGTTCTTATATCCTTCCCTAGCTATCTATTTTGTAGCCCCATTAGAGACATTCTTCTGTTTATGTTTCTTGGCTGCAACAGAGCAGCATGTATCCTCACTAAACCATCTCCATTTTGCCGTCCCTATAATAGGGGGAAAGATATACACAATTTCTTGCCAGCTTCCTCCTCTGGCTGTCTCAGATCTGTGTGACTATATTGTAAGAGCAGCCTTTTCATGGTCTGTTGCTCGTGCTTCGGTTCTAATTATAAATCAGAAATACAGCAGAATCCACAATTGCTCTTTCTTTTCTAAGTGACTTGCTAATTTCCAAACTTCAGAAGAAGTCAGTTTTCTGTTAAAGTTTGAGTCCCCTTGCTCATTTCAAATTTTCTGTATGTTGTAAATACAATGCCAGCCAGTTGTCAGATGCAACTGCTCTGTGAACTGCTTTTGATTGCTACTGCATGCCTATATATATGGTAGCTAACTCCTGTGTCCTTGCACTGTCTGCTGTATCCGCTTTATTTGAGACTGGAAATATTTTAGCAGCAGGCAACAGAAATTTTTTATGGGCATTTCAGAGAAGTCATAACTCAACCCCCCTAAAATATTTTCTTTTCTCCATAGTGCAGTAAAACACCATCCTTCTTTATATAGCTGGAGTACTGTTGGATTCAGGTAGAAACTTTCCTTACATTTCTTTGGGTCTTTTAGGAGGTTAGAAGTAAAGGTAAGTAACTGAAACAAATTCCACAAAACATAAGTTATATATAGGAGGCATGAAAGGCAGAGATAACCGTTCCACATTTTAGGCCTGTATCTCTAAAGGCTGGCAAAATATTTGCATCTGGAAACAGATAATTTGCATTAAGTCCCAAGACAATGTACTAGAGGAAACCCACACTCACTGCTGAACTGTAAATGTTTGAATCACATCCTGCTGTTCATGGAAGCTTTAGGTTGCTTTGATAATATTATGTAGGATATTTTTGGTTGGGTTGTTTTATCGTTTGGTTGGGGTTTTCTCCTTATTTTTTTTTCTTTTTTTTCCCCCCAAATGCAGACGAATGTGATTAATAGCATGTTCAATTTCACCAACACTTAAACTTGGACATATTTCCATAGACTTGGTCTGTAGCTAACTGCTGTTAACAACTGTCATTAATTGTTGAAAATGGTATCCTCAGGAGCAATATGCACCATGTCCATTTTTGTTTGTCACACATCTTGTAATAAACCCCCAAATCCTCCAATGTAGCTGTGGCACCTTGGGAGGAGAGAAAGATTTTGACTCCAGGAAGAGCAATGTGCGAGTTTTGCACAGCTTACAGCTATGGCAGAGAGAAAGCCTCATTAAAAAAAAATGCATAATATTTTGTTTAACTAACTTGATGTCTGGTTTAAGACAGGGAGCACCAAGCTGATCATGCCCTTAGGGAGGGTTGTGGTGGTTGCCATGTGGCTGCTGCTGAGACTGGAGCACTGAACCCTGCGTGGCTGTGCAGCGCAGAGCTGCACTGACTCTGCAGACAAGAATCAGCTGAAGCCTGAACCACTTCTTTGGGGACATTTGGTGGGATTTCAGCACAGTTGTGTCCTGTCTGCTATTTATAGAACACTGGTTTTCCTTGTGTCTCTGTAATCTTGAAGGATGGTGTAGGAAAGGCACAGCAGAAAGGCTGAGGGAATTCTATTCCTTGTCTGGAGGTACAACCTACTTACTTGGAGTAAAGGACACCACCACTAATATTTTGTAATGTAATGTTTAGATCCTTTGAAGACATGGAATTTATGAAAAGTGACACAGCCCACCAGAGGATCAACAGCTATATAGTGTAAAAAAGAAAAAAATATGGAAAGTAGGGACTGAGGATCCTACTTAAGTTTTGCCCAGAACCACAGCTGATCCTAGCACAAAAGATTTCTCTGTTAGCTTCTAGTAATTTTCTAAGGGCAGATAAATCTTTTGTTTCCACGATTATGAGAAACTAAGGGAGAAATAAATGAAACAAATTTAAAAAATACATACATTCTCTAAAAGCAAAATAACTTGTCAATACATATTTTTTCTTGCTTACTCCTCTGTAGTACTTCTGTTTTCCAAGATAAATGTGCTGCACAAGCACACAACTAGCACAGCCTGGTTTGAAGTCTTTTCAGCAGAAAAACAATAAGTGAACTGCCAAGGGAAATGTTTTCTTCTCAAACTTGAGGGGAGCCTTTCCAGTTAAGATTTGTATGTTACTAACTGTGACTCACACTAAAAAGCCTGTCAAAGATAATAAATCAACAGGAAAAAAATATGGTCAAAGAAAAAGTAAAGTCATAAAAAAAAAAATTAATTTCAAAGCTCACCTGCTAGTGCCTGGTACAACAGAAAGTCTCTTTCCTGTTTCAGCTCACCCGACTGATCTGAAAGTTGAACCTGCAGAAACAGCTACTTATTGAAAAAAAAGTTGTCGTTAAAAAAAATAAGTAACAAACAAAAATCCCCAAGCAGTGACACAGCAGCTGCCCAAAGTCAGTATAGGTATTGTCAGAGGAAATCTAAAAGGAGACAGGAAGGGCAAAGTAATTAAGCAATCAGTTCTTTTGTTTCACATGTGCTGGTGTTTTAGTGGTGTTCTCAGATCCTAGGAAGATCTTATCTGAAGACCAAATTTTATAAAAGTATTTTGGTCTTAATTGCCAGAAAAAGATAACACAGATATGGTCTTCATAATGCCCTTTTCAATAAGCTAATAAGAATTTAGAAAATAATATTTAAAAATATGTTAAGGTTGTTTATGGGTGTTGTTTCTTCTTTTTTTCCAAACATTAATTTACAGAAAACAAAAGTTAACTAAACTTTACAAAATATTTACCTGATTTTGGGGTTCAAGATGCAAGAGAGGGGATTGCCTCTTTTTTCTAATGTAAGAACATATAGAAATACTGTCACATCAGGATGAGTCTGTATTTTAGATGTCTTCCTGACAACAGACATTAGCAATTCATAAGGAAATACTTCATTAAGCAAATAACATATAAATTATGGGGTAATTTAAAAATGCTTCCAACTCATTAGAATAGACTGATTAAAAAGCAGATTTCTTTCATAACATCCTCTCTTAATCCATGATGACATTGAACCTGAGTTTCATTCTGTTCCCTTGAAGTCCAAATATGTGGGAACTTTGGACAGTCTTTCCTCCAGCTTATACACCAGACCCAAGATCCAGAGGTGCTACTTCCCTTTTTAGATGCCTCTGAGGTAGGCTGTTAAATTGAATAAATCCTTACACACGTAGGCAAGCTGATCTGGAAGTGGACTACCTGTATGGATAGGCTTCAGCACCTGCTTGAAGCTACAGGAGACTCTCTGGCTCTTTGTAGTTCTCATAGAAAGGTTGGGCCAAGAAACTGCTCTTTCCTCAACTCTCCCTCATTCTACTGGGAATCTGCAATGCTTATTTTCCTTTCCACTTGGAATCAGAGCTTCAGCTTGTGGAGATAGTCTTCAAATAATGTTCTTTGAATACAGAGGAGCTGCCAGAGAGATTAGCAGCAACCAAATGTGAAGAGCTCCTGGATGCAGATTTTGGTAGAGTTCAGAAAAGGAACTCTGAGCCTGCTCTCCAGGCTGCGTGGAATGTGTCTACATGAAATGCACAGCTGCAATATGGTGCACATCATCCAAAGTAGGTATTTCTAGAAGAGTGCTAGGGAATCATAACTGATTTTTATTTGTTTGGTAACTGGACAGCAATTGTACATTATTTCTGCCAGAGAACTGCCTGATAGGAAATCAAGATAGACATGAACCCCTCATGGCCCTGAGCTAGGATTTTGGAAGCACTTTTGGGGCCAAAGAGGTACACACAGACACATACACACATAAACTATTTTGACTTCACAGGGACTGAGATTTTTGTTAGCTTTGCCAAGGAAATCTAGAAATTATGTTGAATTGGGTTCATGTAGCAAGTCTTTGGCAATTAGGAGCTGCATAGGTGTCCCCAGTGGGAAAAGGCCAGGGGCTGCCTCATGCCAGACACATCCAGCTCCAGGTGGCTCTGCAATGCACTGCTGCAAGGACAGAGCTGAGCCCAGCAAAGCTGAAAGCCCCTCTCTGCAAATGTCTTTGTGAAAGAGCAGAGCACACCACACAGGCAGAGGAAGAAGGGAAAAAAATGAAACAGTGAGAAACATCAGAAGGAACACCAAGCTGAGAAGATGAAAAGGATGTTCTTTGTGATGGAACGAAGATCACCCCACAAAGGACCCATACATAAGCCCACACTGCAGCAGATACTACCCTGATAATACTACAGCCCAAAGAGGCCCCATGCTGGTGTGTGGAAATTGTGTGAGAAGAAAAGAGCAGCAGAGAGAAGATGCTGTGTCTTGACCCTGACCACCTGCACCTCCTGTTGCCTCGCTGAAGCTGTTGAAAATAACCTGTGGTAGCAGTAAGGTGGGTTGAGAGGTGTCTGCACTAAAACTGAGCATGAAAAGGAGGAAAAGCATTTCCCAGGTGTCTACATATTTGTTGTTATTTTTTTTCTGTTTAACAATACCTAAATTGGTACCAAATTATTTAGATTGTTAACAAATTAAGTTCTCCAAGTCTGAGTCTGTTTTGCTGGTAATAGAAACTGTTAAATTACCTTTCCATTGTCTTGTCTTCTTGCTCCTGTTCATCCTATTTTCTTCCCTCATCCTGCTGGGGTGATGTGGGGGAATGTGAGTTGATGTGTGGGTGCTTGACTGTGAGCCGAGGCTATACCACCACAAACATATTCCTAGTGTCTTTGTTTATCTACTCCCCAATTCTATATGACTTTCCACTTGAAAATAAAAGGATGTAGGATGATAAAATGTTCAACAGTATCTGTAATGAGAGTTCTCTCATTGATATTTAAGCAGCAAATTCCCAGATTTTCAGCGGGCATCTCTTGATAGCATGGCACTCTGTCATTAATGTCTAGATGATGTAATCTGCCATTCACAATTCACAAATAAAATTGTGTTGAAATGATGAATAATGGCCATGCAGAAAGACACAATCTATCCCTCTCCTGTGCCAATCCATGGATATGAATACCAGAACTAAAATAAATTTTTAATGCACAATTTCGTATTATTTTATTATTTTAAGAATTTTGCTGACAAAAAATTTAATATACTTTTTTCTGCAATTTGCAAAGCAGTGCACTTCTGGTGATGAAAGTGAAAAGATGCTGATGGAGTCTGAGGATGCAGAAGAAGGAAACACTCTGTTAAAGAAAAAATATTGAATTAGAACTAAAGCCAAAAATTGCTTAAAGATAGTTGTGAAACACTTCACCAACATCTTTCTAAGCATCTTGGCCTTCATCCAACAAAACTCAGAACCATCTGCTTGGTTTCTGTCAAATGTTACATCACTGAAAGCAGTGTATAAGTCAGCCCATGAGGTTAAGGATGTGCTGAGGTGTTTTACTTGCAAGGTTATGGGGTCTTTTCAGACACGGAGTGGAATTGCATCACCGAGACCCTGTAGAACATAAGCCTGAGGAATGCCTGCTAGGTTGGAAGCTGGGCTTATTCATGTGTTTGGAATGGTATTGCCTTGACAGCATTCAGGCATGTAATTTTTGACATAAACCTCTGTATAGAATTAATTTCCTAGCTGAACACAGGTGGGGCTGAATTTCAGAGCTGAGTTCTGGAGTTTTTCTCCATGGATGGCCATGAAGTACATTTAGCCATGTAATGATTCCAAGCAGCTTTCTAACTGCTCTTCTTTGCAAGTCAGATTATACCTGATCTGAAAAAGTAAAAAGCCATTGTTTTACTTCAGGTCATTAGAGCTCTAATTGGCCATTACTCAACCAGAAATGTATATCCATTATTACTGTTATAAATCTTTCCTCTATTTTCCTTTTCTTTTTAACCAACTGGAAATGAGAGAAAATCTAGCTAGAACTGGATATCTACTTCAGATTTTTTTGCATTTCTAAATTATTTGGTGCCAGTCTGGAGATGGGTTTTTCTTGAGTACTTAAAGTGTTACTTATGTTTAGGTTTGAAGTGTTTGCATCAGGACAGTTGAGTTATATTCTCTAACAAAGGATTTGGAGTAGATATTCAATTTTCTGTATGTCGTTGTGAGCAGTCAGTCATTAAAGATGGCGTGATAGCCAAAGCCAAAACCCTGAATCTGGAAACATTTGGGTTTTATCATCCTGTTAAAGGAGGAGGGTGTATGTGAGAAAGATGGATGCCAACAAAAACAATGAATCTCTGGCAAGAGAACTACTTGAAAAATAGTTTCCTTGGAAACCGTTTTATACTTCATACATGCTATCTTTGTGATAACAGCTTTTTCTTATCAAAACACACATTTGGCAGAAAATACCTGCTTGTATTTTCTCCCTCTGTTTCCAAGAGAAAGAAAGGTTACAAGAAATTGACACATTCAGAATATTTTCCCTTTCTTTTGACCTGTGTTTTCCAGTACAATTATTTTCCATCCCAAAGGAAATGCAAGATTTATGTATGTCAGTCCTGCAGCTTAGCTCATGGTACTGATGGGAGTTAACATTTAAAGGCTGAGAACTGGTTTGCTCTCTCTGAAAGTGCTTCATGAGAGGGAAATGCCAAAGAACTTGTTTCTAAGGCTTGATAGAGTCTTTTGGAACTAAAAAATATATTGATATTGTTAGTTAAAACTATTTATTATTAAGCATTATTTATCATTAATAATTATTATTGCATATAAAATTAGTAGTTATTAATGATATATGTATTAATAATTCTACAATAATTAATAATTTCTATAATTTTGTCTCAAAGGCTAATACAAGTTTTATTTTCTGATGGTGACAACTGATAATCAACTTTGATTTCCTCAAGGTTGCTCATGGATTTCTTTTGAGTCACAGGAAATGTATGGATGCAGTTTGGTGAATCATGAACCCTGAAAAACAAAGAAATCTTTCTAGAGAAAAAAGAGGTAGAAACATATTTGGGTACTTTTTTGTTTATACAGAGTCACTTGAATGAATTGTAATGCTTATGAAAATTTGAACATGTATTTTCTTTAGAAGTCAGGCATACAACATTATTATGGCCTCAAATATTTACCGTAAGCATGGTTTTAAGTAATTACATTATAGCTGCTGCCCTACCTGCTGGTACCCACGCAAAGTCTGAAGGATTTGTGAACTATGAAGAAGTGTGAATTCAAGAAATGACCTCCAGTGAAAGCTCCTGCATATTCCTAAAATAGAAGTTGGCTCCAATTTTATGGTGGGATCCTAATCAGCTTCCTAAGTTTTGGGATGGTTATAGTCTGTGTACTTGTAGAGTGTAGTATCAGACTCTGAACTATCTTCATCATATCTATCCTAATAATATCCTAATAATGATTTTTTAGCAAGCAGAAAACTTAGCAGTTTACAATTTTATGGTGAGATTCATCATACCTACCTTTAGCTAGCTAAACATAAAATATTTTTTCTGAGATGTCCATACTGTTTCTACAGTAAAGGATGCGTGCTAACCATTTCCAGAGGATACTTCCCAGCACCTTACAGTGATTGTATAGAGCAACCTTGATAAGTCCCTCTCAGACACAGCTCTTTCTTTCCTTTGATGGTCATTAGAGGCTTGATGACTCAGTTGGACTACATAACCAAGTTTGAGACCTGAAATATTTATTCCTCAAGACAGGGTCCAGGAACCAGAGTGATGGCCATGACCTCTCACACTCCATAGCAGAGATCCTGCTTTCATAAAAATAAATCATTCCAAAAGAAAAGCCAAACAGAACCAAACAAAATCGATAGGACAGTTCTCTTTGATGATGTCGCCAGAAATTAATTTTTTCTAAGGCAACCAAATCTTCATTACTAAAATATGCATATTGAAAATCAGTTCTGTTTTGGTTTAATGACGTTATCTGGTCTCAGAAATTGTAAGCTCTTTTCCATTGCCAATTCACAATAATTCATGATAACTTAGTTATTGAAATTCCTCTGGGTATCTACAAAAGGGAAAGCTTCCAACTGAGTGAAAATTAAGCCAGTCAATACATATAAACCAAATTATAATTACTGCATTTGAAATGGGGGGGGGGGGTGTTGCCCAGTGAACCACTGGACAATAAGCATAAAATATTATAGCGAATTGCAATTATTGAAATACAGGTGCATTGCAGTCTTTATTGGAAGTAAAACCAAAAATCTGTTTACTTATGTGTCAGTGAGAGAGCATCTCTAATCTTGCTGAGAAATAGAAATGGCATTATGTGATTTAATTGGCCTTTATAAGTAATTTCTGTTTACAATCCCCAAATTTCTGGTGATGACTTTTCTATATTTTTTGTTTCCTTAGTCCTATTTTGTATATAAGGAAAAAAAAATAAAAGAAAAACAAAAGGAAAAACAGCAACTTGGTGCAACTCTGAGTCATGTAGATACAAAACACAGCTTGGTAGCCTACTGTTATTGTCTAAAATTCAGAGAAACTTGCTAGTGCTGGAAAAATTGATTATGCAAATACCAGTGACTCATGCTGACCTGTCTTTTCTTTGGCTCTACGGCTTTGCAACTTCTTGCTTCGCCTTGGTAAAGATAATCAATTTGTTCAGTCTGGATTATAGGGTTTTAACACAAGCATTTTTCAGTAGGTGTGAAGTCTGTGGACTTAACTATAAACTTTAGAGTGGTTGTAGGGAGAGTTGTTCAAAACTGGATTTGGCAGAGCAAGTCCAATCATGGAATCTTTCACGAAAAAGTGCTCTTTTTTGTTTTTGCTTCTCTGAACATCTGTAGTTTCTTGTAGTATAAATTGCTATTAATTGCCTTTGTATGCTTTGTTAATCTAGATATGGCTCATTAGAGGAACAATCCTATATCTACTGGAGTAATTTGGAGATTTTTGTGTTTAGGTCTTCAGGAACAGAATCGAGACTGTGGCCTCTTAATTAATTTTATGAATAATCTTTGGAAAAATGTACTTCTAGTTCTAATTTGTTTTAATGGAAAAAAGACTAATTATGTGTTTATGTCATTACTTTATTTATTTTTATTTTAAAACCTTTCCTATCTGAATATTGGCACCTTGTAGCAGTGCCTGAATTGAAGTCTTCAGTTTAACCAAGAAGCTGCGGCCCCTTTGCTGTCACTGGGGTGGGGAAGGCGCCCTCACAAAGAAACTCGTATCTTAGGTTCAAAGGACTGTCTGGAGATGCTCTCTCTTCACTGATCTTAAGGTGAACATGCATTCCTAAAAAATTGGGATTTGAATTGCCCATGATTAATTGGAATGGTACCAGAGCCATACTGTGACTGTAAAGATTGGAATGAATGCTTCTCTGTACCAATTTAGAATGAACCATGTAAGATTTTATGCCCTACTGCTGCAACTTAAGGAAGCCACAGAAATCCCAGCCTCTACTATTTGACATTTCTAATTTCTTTAACTTCAGTAAGGACAAATGGGAGTATCAAGGCAGTGCTTATTCTCTTTCATTCTCGGAAACATTCAGATTTAACATCTGTTGCATGATAATTTAGAAAAAACATTTGTGTACATGTTCCTTTGTGTTTCTTTGGCTTCAGAGTGACACAGGACTATCTTGGGATTAAGTGTTTAAATATGTTTCTGAATATTGTCCATACTTCTTCTTTTATGCCTTTAGGTGGAGTTAAAAATCTTGAACAATGATGTTAGTCACAAATAGTCAAGAATTTTTGTGAAAGCTTTCACAAGAGCTTTTGTGAAATACATTCTTTTTAGAATTAAGTGAAAGCCTTAAAATGTAGTAATGAAAAAAGGAAGGAAATGAACTTCAGTAATTGGACCCTGGTGGGTGTTTCTGCACTGCCTAATTTTTTCCTGCTGTCCTGTTAGTTACTGAACTGTTTATGCAAATTGAGAGTGCTCCAGCCAGGGAATGTGAGAAGAGCTCCCTTTATAGCTTGGAGATTAAGGCAACTGAGCTGTAGGTAATCCTTTTTGAAGTTCCTGCTGTCAGCAAGAGTTCTCTGCACACTGTCCTCATTTTGACCATAAATTTCATCTTTGTTGTTTTTCTTTTCCTAAGGGAATTTTTGGGGGGGCAATAAAATAATAGCTTTGTTAATTGTCATTGTGTATTGGAAAATAATATAAGGAAATCCCAAATCTTGATATAAAAATAAATAATCAAGACAAGCAACTGAACTGACTTGATGATGTAAACTTTCTGTAATATTCTGGAAACTGGTCTTCCCTAGATATAGTGCTCTCATTTCCCTGAGTAGTAGGAATGTTAAATCCCTCTAGCCTTCAGTCCACCAGTTTAAGTAAAGACAAGAAAAAAATTAGTAACAATTGGTAAATGTCTTGTACATCTGCATTATTGCCTATAACATTATGAAAATAACAAACTCACATCCAGGATAAATGAGATAGATAAACCCATAGAGTGCAACCTCCAAAAAGGATTCAAACTCATCATCAATAATGAGAAAGGTATCTAAATACCTTAAAGGGACACTTGAAATTTATGTAGTTTTACACTTTAAAAATTCAGAAACCTCCAAAGTAATATGAAAATAACAGGTCTGGAGGTTAAAACATGCACAGAAATCTGCAGTATAATTCTCAGTCAGCTAAGATTTCTTTTGAAAGAGAACTAAAATTTAAAAAAAGGCCAAATTAAGGAAAGTAACAATTTCATTTGAGAATATAAGTAAACTCAACTCAAGGGAAAAAAGAGACATGAGTAAAAGAAAATGTTAGGGGCTTAAATGTCAGCTTCTGCTCCGTCAGCTCCTGATCATAGTTCAAGATTCAGAGAGAAAGAAAATGTGCTTTACAGCCTGCAGAGGCTAAGAACTTTACTATATGCTATATTTATACAGGCTGTAACAATTGGCTTTGAGTTTGTTTCCAAGGAGATATTTCTTTGTCACTTTATTGCTATTTGGTTACTTATTTTGAAACTTAGTGTTTTAACCAGTGTCTCCATCCTGAGAGATAACAAAAGGTCTGGCCTCTCTTCATTGGGGAACTTTTAAACATGTTTCAGTGTTGAAAGAATGTCATTCATGGTAAAAATCAAAAGCATATCTAACTTCAGTTGTATGGCTCTGCCATCTTCTTTAACAAATGCCCTGATCTCAATTTCAGTTTTTCCTCTTATGCATTTAAATATCTGGGCATCTGTCAGCATCAATGGTCTCTGTGTAGGATGGTCAACTTATCTTGGGTTTATAGCATGTCAAAGCTATCAGATCCACCTATCTTTTTGACACTCCTTATGGATATCTAACCCCAAGTGTTGTGTGGTCAAAAGAGAGCTTTTAATTTTGTCCCAGAGTTCTGCTCCATCTGTTGTTTTGGCATCTCAGGACTACATCATCATGCAGCCTATCAGTCAGGTGTGTAACTTGGGCATTGGCTTCAATTCAGATGTGTAAGTTCTTCCACCTGGGATATGGCAACATATTTCAGATTTTTCCCCCATGGCCTTCAAGCATATGACTGAAACTGTCTTCCAGGCCCTTGTGCATTAATTATGGTGTGATGCTTTTGCTGACTGAGAGATATGACCTTGGCTCAGCCATGCCAGTGCTGAATTGTCCTCCCATAAAAGTTATTTCTTGTTTGTGTCTTGAAGCTATCACAACTCTTTCAGTTCCCTTGTTGGTTGCTCACTCTTGCTGTCTCTATCTTAAAGAAACTTTATGGCTAGTCTTTTTTTTTTTTATTAAATTTTTGACTCCTACCTCTGGCTGATATCTACTGTCACTGATCCACAACGTTGATTCATTAATAACAGCTAAATATTTTGTAACTATTTCCTATGCTTTCCTTTGTATCTGGGAGAAACCTGTGAAAATCTACGGAGCCTTTTGTTCCTCTATATCATATCCCTCCTCACAAAGCATCTTTTCTATGCTGCTAAAGCTGTTTTGTTAATGTTTCCCTTCATCATGCTTGCTGTATATTCTTACAACTTCTGTGTATATCTATCTATCTATCTATCTATCTATCTATCTATCTATCTATCCATATTTATCTGGTTTTATTGCCTTTTACATGGATTATATAGTTTTTGGGTAGCAACTGTCTTTGTTGCAGGATTCTAGAAATTCTATATTGCAGTATATTTATCCATAAATCGCTGTTAACGATAAACCTAATAGAGAACACATAATCAGGTTAAAAGTACTGATTGTCTTTACAGTGTGATTTTCTAAATCAGTGCCAGCTACTCTGCATGCCATCAAAATAAGATATCTTTCTGAACAAACTGAGCTCTAAAATAACTTCTCCTACTTAAGAACAGTCAATTCAAAATAACAGTACAGGGGAGCAGATATATATGCTATTTATTTGCTGGTTTTACTGTGAATGAAAGAAATGCAGCATTTTGTGGTGAAGAAATAGAGTTATTTTACAAAAGTAATTCTCAAATTGTCTTTCAAAGTATATTTTTTATAATGGATTATAGCTTCATCTGAAAGGGGCATACAAAGTCTTTTGACTGGAAAGGAGATACATATCAGACTCTGGGTCCATCTTCTCTTATCCTATTTTGCTTAAGTGAAACTTAGTCAGAGTTGGTTACTTGTACAGCAGCAGACTCCAGGAGATTCTATGCACTTACTCATTCACCCAGCTGGTGAAGTGTCCTTCATTTTCTTACTCTTCTCCTCCTATCATTGTCTTCTTTCTGTTAGTACACCATAATTCTCATGACCAGACCAAATGGCAACTGTGAACAATAACTAGAGGAAATATGTCTAAGTATTTAGAGCTGGGGCTGACAGAAAACTGCTTCTAATTTATTTATTTTTAACTTGAGTAAAATAAAGGATTAGGATAAATGTGACCAGTTTCACTGTCACATATGCAAACTTATATTGCAGTATTTTCAATTAAATTTTGGAGTTCATAGGTACTAATGTATTATAAATCACGCATTACATATGTTAATTTCTGTGCACCAGCATGCTTGAACCTATAGAAAATATAATGTGGGACAAGACATCTGTGCCCTACCATCTAAGGGGTTGTTCTGTGTGCCTTTCTCTACCGAGAACCTTTCATTTAACATATTTTTAAGTGAGTTTTGTCCTCATTACCTCTATGGATGTGTCCCCATTTAACATGCATCTACCATGGATCACTGGTCCTTGGTTTGTACTCAAACAGTTCACCATTTTTTCTCCACTCACCTTCAGACAACTTGAATATACTGCCTGTTTCTGTCATGTGCATTTTCTCTTTTCCACTTCCATTGTGCAATATTTCACACAACTAACGGTGACATTTCTGACATTTCTGTGACATTGCTGACATTTCTAATGACTTCTTCCTGCCTGCATCAAAAAGCATAGTCCTGTTTTGTGGCCTGTGACCTATCAGGTGCTATAACACCCCTGATCATTACTGCCGTCTTGATTTCATCGGTTTTCTTGATTGCATTCTGTTTTGTCAGCTATTGCAACTCCATCACCTCCAATGTCTCTTATTGTTGCTTGAAGTGACCATCGGGGTGACCTCCAATACCGTCATGTCAGTCTCCTCAGGTCCATTCAGAATGCTAATGGACAGCCTCTTTGCTATCATGTAAGAATTGAGCCTGCTGGAAAATGGTGCAAATATCTTCCAACATCAGCTGCAACTTGAGAACAAATAAACTCAGTCATCTTCCAGCCTTTTGAGAAAAAGTTGTGCCACAGTATTATTTGCATTCTCACTTTTGTTAAATCCAAATTAGACAAAGACAAGCATTCATTTTAAGATTTCTACCTCCTTTCTGTGAGAGAGATTAAAAACAAAGATAGGATGGGTAAAGTTCATTAAATTTAAACAAGAATCAGAATTCTTTTTATTTCAAGTTTTCAATACCATCACAAAACATACAAAATAATTGTACAAGAGTGAATATTCCAAGACCCCAGTAAAGCACCACAACAATTCAAACTGAGCAAACAAAAAGACAGCAGCTACTTCATTCCCTTCTGCTTGTAATACACTTGCAAAGAGTTACCATCTTGTAGAATGCTACCTTCTCTTGGATACACGGTTTTTGTGTTTATGTGACATACAGGACAGCTGGGTTATAACTAGAATAGTGCCTTTTTGTGCAATACGTTTTTAGAGCAATAATATCTACTTTTCTTCTTTTCATTTTCCTGTCCAGATCTTCCATATTAAACTTTTCTCCACCTGATCTTGCATTCATGGTTTTTTTCCTTTTTACCTAGAGTTTACTCTTCCTCATATTTACCAAGAATCTCCTACACCTTTTGTCACACCTGTTCTGAAAGGCCAGACACTATCGTAGACCTCCTTAAAGAAAGTCTACCAAGTTAGAAAGTATCAGGCTGCTGCTTCCATGCATAAGGATCTCTCAGACACTGCTAGGCTCTTGCTCACAATGGGCATGTCTCATGCACCTTGATGCCCCAGAGACTGTGAGAGTGATGGAGATGAATTCTGTTGCTTTACTGATTCCTGCTGGCCTCTCCTTCCATGATGCGACATAGTCTGGCTGGTGGGGAGACACTGACAGCTAAAACTGCATGCTGACAGCAAGCCCTCTGGAAACTATAATTAAGGTGCACTTCTGTGAACAGTTCTTCAGTGTAGAAATCTGTTTTCTACCATCAGTGAACTTTATGGAATGTGTTCTGTAAAGCGTAGTCATTCTTTTTACTCCTGGGAAAAGAAGGATGCAAAAAAGGAATGCACATATTTTCAGCAGTGTCCATCTGATATTTTTTAAATCTCTTTGTGTGCAAACAATTTAGACATGTTTTAGACAATTTTCAGGGATTCTGAGTACAGGACCACTCAGCTGAAAAGGAGTTATACAAACGCCTAGGAGCCAGAATGTTTGTATCTCTTGCCAATATTTGAAAACTGGAGGCTGCTTTCAAAAATTTGCAATTAGGCCACCTGTCCCAAGAAGCCCAGTGTACCACTGTCCTGGTCCAGCACGCTCATTTCAGCTTTCCCATCTCCTTCACAGAAGCCTGGCTTTTTGTTTCATCTCTTTTTAAGTGAGAAAGTGCAATAATAAAATGTGGTTGTTGCTATTACTGTTTTATGTATATGCAAGGTTACTCCCCTGACCTCTCAGAGGAGAAAACTCCAGAAGTGCTTTATACAGACCCATGCATATTCAACACAGCACATACTAGTGAAGGAAATAGATTAAATAATGCTTTAGAAAGCTGAGGCATTATGCATATAAATGCATTCTGTTTATGTCTTCCATGCTGACCTCTGGCAAATAAATATGCAGCATCACCTTTTCTCAGAGATGTACCTGTCATGAGAGAGGGACAAATGCTTTCATGTCTGCCAGTTACGGGGGGTCTTCATGGGGCTTCACTGATGGTTCTGAACAAAGAGGGCAAGCGCTGGTGCCGTGTCTGTCTTCCTCAATCAATAAAGACAGTTAGTGACATGAAGCAGAAATACAGCCTGCACAAAATTTACCAGGGACCATGTGAGGTTGCTTGGAACTAATGCTGATCACTGGATAATTCAGAAATGATGATGAAAAGCTCATGACATGCCTGAAAGACAAATGAATCAAAGATAAGAGCTGGAAGAAACCGACTATGTCACCTCGTCCATAGCCAACTGTCAGGGGAAGAATTTTTCCTGCAGAAACACAGTGAAATCACATTTGAAAACTTCCAGCCTGGATAAAAAGAGGGAGGGTTTATTTTGTTTTGTGGGGATTTTTGGTTGTCATTAGCTTGCTTTTTTTTTTTTTTTTTTTAAAGGAAGTAGTTGGTCGAAATGTGCAGTTTGTGAGACACACAGATTTAGTCTTATCCTTATGAATAAAAAATTGCCACACTTTGTACATTTTAACCATTTTCTAAATCAAGATATATATTTCCTTTCTTTTTTTGAATGTTGTTCACATTTTAAGTGTTTATTGTATGGTTTCATGTAAGTATTTTGAAAAAGCCAAATATGAAATCTAGTTTAACTCAGGAATTTCCATGCAGAATTTAAGGTATTTTGTACTATTTATTTTACAGATAAAGAAACTTTTATGCTTGGTACAATATAAATAGTGACAGATATGGACTGATGAAAGGAAAGCTGCAATTTGTACTTGACACCTGCTTCAAGTGTTATTGTTGGATAATAATTTCACAAAACTCTTAGTTCTTTACTCATAAAAATGTTTGCCAATTTATCCTTCTGTCTCCAGCTTCCGAGTCACAGGCATGCAGACCAGCATCCTATTATCTCTCCACTTCTTTGTTCCTACAGTCTTTTCTCTCCAGGAAAAGGTCGTAAAAATTGCTACAAACTCAGCTAAAGTGCCATGGTTGTTTTTTCTTAATCTGTGGTTACATGAATTCACAAATTAACACTTTCTGAGGATTACAGGACTCTGCTTTTTCCATACAGCATTAATGGTGTTTAGGCTTTTGCATGTACCTCTTCTGTATTTCTGCTTGCCCAGTTAAGATGGGAAATTAGGAGCTGCCAGTCTAAGAAATTAACACACATCACAGGTTGCAAGGCATTGGAATTGGTAGCTATGGTAGAAAAATTAACAAAGGGCTTTCAAGTTGGTGGCTAATTCTCATATGGATCAGGTCTAATGTAAGGAGATTCAGAATCATGGATCCATGACCAAAAGAGTCTTTGTATATATTTAACTTGTATTTGAGTGTTTTTTAAAGTCTTTGCTAGATAAAGACCAAACTGGATTTTTACCTTCTTGTGTTTATTTTACAAGTTTACTGCTCTGGGACAGAAGTAATACAGATTTCTTACTTTTCAATTAGAAATAAAAGCCACAAATCTGAAATTTGTCTGTGAAGAGGATTTTCAGAATCTTCTTAGTTTACAGACTAAGATTGGTAAAGATAGTTTCAGAGATCTGGCAGATAGTAAATATAATTTTACAAAAAATTGGGGAAAATTCAGTTGTTTCCTCTATATCCAAACACTAATGTAAAAAGCTCTACTGAAACAAAATGTCCATACTTTTTATTTTTCAACCAATTCAGCATCAGTAAGTTTTTTTCTCTGACTAAATTGTTCTTTTCTGCCTCAACTGTCCAGCCAATTGTAATGGGTACCATTTACATCAGTGGGACAGGTGAAGTATGAGGTTTTGGTCTTTGCTTCATTCATTTCTAAGCACCAGTGCTTTAAAATAAAACCTGATAAATTGGAGGCAGTTCAGGGAAGAGCAGAAAAAATGATCTAGGTAGTCAGGAGGGATTGACTTATGAAGAAAGATCTAGGTAACTAAATGAGCTTGTCGTGGCAGAGGAGATAGGATGACACACCACAACAATGACATGATGCAGGTGAGAAAATTTTGTAGTGCAGCAGGCAGAGTGGTAACTAGGAGTAATGGACTGGAGTTACAGGAGTAATTCTTTTCACTGAATCTTTGTGCAAATATTCTGACAGGGAGATGCATTGGACTGTGGAATTGTGTCCCAAAGGGTGCAGTTGAAGCCCTGCCACTTGAGTAATTTGATGCTAGAGATGACAAAATACTCACAAGAAAGGAAGCGACCTGGTTTTGCACTCCTCCATCACCAAGGTCTCTGTCTCTATAATGCACTGCAGAGGGATGACCCTGTCTGCGTGCCTGGTGCCCACCAAAGCCATTCTGTCATGACCCTCGTCAGCTCAACAGACGAGACAAACTATCATGAAGGGCTTGTGGTTTAAGGGTGAGATCACTCACCTGTTACTGTCATGGGTAAAGCAGACTTGGACTTGTATTAACAATCAAATCAGATTTGGATGAGAAATCTAAACTAAACCTTAATAACTCTTTTGCCCCACGCCTCCATCTTCCTGGGCTCAACTTCCCTGCCAGTTAGGAGCTAGGTTAGGGGCTCCAGAGGCAGGCTGTGGAGCATTGCATCTGGAGTGCCAGAGACCGGAGCAAGGCCCATCTGCCCCTTTCCCCACAAACATGTGGCAAAAATGTCTTGAGACATCAATCTTTCCAGTCTCTCATGGTCTGTCTTGGCTAATGTTGGCTCTGTCAGATATGAGAGAAATTTCCAGCAGCTTCTTACAGTGACCAGCCCTGTAGTCCTCCCATTACCAAAATCTGTCCACACAAACCCAATGCATTTACAATTATAAATTCACTGCAGGGGAAGCTCTGCTAGCAGAGGTAAGACAAATATTATTGTCAACAGTGAAGAACACAGGAATATAACAGCTAAATTTGTTTTTTCTTTTTTGAAAATGTTTTCCTTTCCAAGTTTGGCTGTGCAAAGCTCTTCTTTACATTCACACATATAAGTGTGATTGAAAGCTGTGACAAAATGCTGATTTCAGACACACAGGGGAGGAAATATAGTAATTTTAAAACACAAACAAGAAGAAAGGTAAAGAGAGAAAGTATGACTCATGGGGGAAAATGACAATTTGCAAACTCAGCCAGCTCAAATGTTTAAATCTTCTGCCACTTGCATCAAGATCCAGCTCCTGATGTGGCCCAAGAAATATCTGTGTGATAATGTTCGCTTTCTCCCACACTACTCTGCCTCTTTCACATATTTCCTGTTTGATAGTTCATAGCACTCTCTCAATTGCTCTCTTTTCTCATTGCAGATTAAGAGTGTTATGTACCTTTGTGATCTGCCTGAACTGCATTTTGTAGGGGTTAAAGGACAGTCAATACCTTTGTGAGCAGTAATTTCGTCCAATGACTATGCAATTCATCCCAAATTTGACTGCTTCACTCCACAGAATCACAGGATTACAGAATTAACTAGCTTGGAAAAGACCTCCAATATCATCAAGTGCAAGTCATTATTGAACACTAATATGTCAACCACACCAAGGTACTGGGTGTCACATCCAATCTTTCCTTAAATACCTCCAAGGACTGTGACTTGACCATGGACAACACATTCCAGTACCTAATTCCCATTCTGTGAAGAAATTATTCCTAATATCCAACCTGAACCTCCCCTGGCACAACTTGAAGGCATGTCTCTTATATGTCCTCTTAAGAGTATGTCCTCTTGTCCTACTGCCTGGGAGAAGAGGCTGACCCTCACCTGGCTACACCCTCCTTTCAGGCAGTTGTAGAGAGCAAGAAAGTCCCCACCAAGCCTCCTTTTTTCCCGGCTAAACACCCCCAGCTCCCTCAGCCACTCCTCACAGGACTTGTCCTCCAGACCCTTCATGTTCTCTGGACATGCTTCAGCACCTCAGTATTGTTCCTGAACTGAGAGGCCCAGAACTGGACACAGCACTCAAGGTGTGGCCATAATAGTGCCAAGTATAGCAGGGAGAATCACTTTCCTAAACCTTCTGGCCACACAGATACAGGCCAGGATGCCATTGGCCTTCTTGGTGGTGTGGGCACACTGCTGGATCATGTTCAGCTGGCTGTTGACCAGCACCTCCAGGTCCTTTTCTACTGGCATACTTTCCAGACACTGTTTCCCCATCCTGTAGAACTGCTTGGGGTTATTGTGGCCAAAACATGAGACCCAGCATTTGGACTTGTTGAAGCTCACTCAGCTGACCACAGCTGACCTCAGCCATTCATACAGCCTGTCCAGGTCCCTCTGCAGAGTCTTCCTGATCTCCAGAAGATCAACACTCCAACCCAACTTGATGTTATCTGTTAATTTGCTATTGGTGGACTCAATCCCCTAGTCCAGATCATCAATAAAGATATTAAACAGGCCTAGGCTCAACCCTGAACCCTGGGGTGCACCACTGGTAACTGGCTGCCAACCAAATGCAGCACCATTCACAACCACTCTTAGGGCCAACCACTTCTTAACCCACCAAAGAGTGCACCTGCCCAAACTATAGGCTGACAGCTTTTCCACGAGGATGCTGCAAGATTCGGTGTCAAAGGCTTTGCTGGAGTCCAGATAAATTGCCTCCAAAGCCTTTCTGTCATCCACTGAGTGGGTCACCTGGTCAAGAAAGATCAGGTTGGTTGGGCAAGACCTGCTGTTCCTAAAACCATGCTGGCGGGGTCGATCCCTTGATTGTCCTATACATGTCATGTGATTGGACTCAAGATAGTGGACTTCAACAAGTTCAAGTGCTCCATAACATTGTTGAGCACTAAGATCAGGCTGAAAGACCTGTAGGCCTCCTCAATCCCTTTTCCAGACCTTTTTGTGGATGGGTTTCACATGGGCCAACTTCCAGTCATCTGGGATCTCCCTGGTTAGCTAGGAATGATGATAAATGATGGAAAGCAGTTTACTGAGCTCTTCCACCAGCTCCCTCAGTACTCTTGGATGAATCCCCTCTGGCACCATGGACTTGGTAGCATTTAAGTGCCTCAGCAGGTCACTAACTAGTTCCTCCAGGATTATGAAGGTTCATTCAGCTCCCTGTCCCTGGCTACCAGGTCATCAGGCCAGTTGTCCTGAGGATAACTGGTCTTATTCTTGAAGACTGAGGCAGTTCTGCTCCCTTATCTATTTTGCATAAAATTTTGCTTTTCACTCACCCCTAGTTATGTTGTACATGTAAAAGCAGGTATCAGAGCTTAAAGGATCTCATAGCAGTGGCAGGGATCTCAGCAGCCTCTCTGAATCAGGTTTTTATTCAGGTGTGTAACCAGAAATCCATAAATGTATTTGGAGCCCTGTACTCTGCTGAACTATGTGGACTTGAGTTCCCACTGCATCTTTGAGGACCTGAGTCCAAGGTTGCATACAGATTTCCTGCAATAGGTGCTTAGGTCTGTGAACACTACCACTCAAGAGGAAATAATTCAAATCAAGAACTCGGTTTTCAAAGGCTGACAGACACTGGCTAGCAGCTATTGAGCCAAATGATTGTTAAACTTGGGTTAATAATCTGTAGAAGGCAGTCACAGTATCATCTCTCTGTCATGACTGGAGGTTGGCTAGTAATTGCTGATGACAGGTCAGTTTTTCATTACTATATTTATTATAATTGGGATAATGTTGAAGTTGGCATCTGAATAAAAGAAAGAGAAACTTATTTTGGCCATCTCTTCCATCAAAATTGTAGTGGATGTATGCTACTCAAAAAAGATTTTGAAATCTAAAAATAGTCTTAAAATACTGTGACAAATCAGTGCTTTGGTGTTTGCTTCTTGCTTCTGCACTGTTCAAAGCTATTTTACATCCAGAGCATTGAAATAGTGTCATTTGCAGTATGATTAATTAAACTCATGATGTGTGAGAAGCGTAATTTTGTTTTGAATAACTAGTTAGGTGAGCAATTTAGTACTAAAGGGCATCTTTTTCATATATCTTGAATCTCTTGCTCATATCTAGACAAAAGAAGCAAAATCAGAGAAGATGAAGGTTAATGAAGACTAAAACCAATGGGTTTTGAAATATACAATAAAGTAGAAAAATAATTTGAGTGAAAGTCACTAAGAGACACAGGGGAGGGGAAAAGGAGGGAAATTGTAGCGCATTCACTACTGAAATGATCTGATGTTGAAAAGCTTTAAGATAAAAATGAAAGAACTTTGTGGAAACCAATTTAAGATGCTACTGTTTACAAAGGTCCTAAATTATTCTTAACTCCAAATTACCTTCAAGTAGGTACATTTTTCTTCCTCTCCTTTACGAGGCTGCCAAAACTCAGCATTCCAGCCTGCTTCTAACCTTCCCCACGAGACTCGTTCCAATCCTCCTTGGAAATCTTTAGAGTGGCCGGACTGCTGAAATGCTTGGCACTTTCATGAAGATGATTGAATAAGAAACCTCTACAATAAGAAAGAAATAGGTGGGGGGAGGACAGCTGTGATTCTTTTTTTTCATTTTTTTCCAGAATACGTGGTGAGCCTGAGGTATGGTGCTCAGGTAGAGCTAGTTTATCTTTAAAAGAGCAGGTCTGTGCCACACAGAACAACACACCTCTGAAGATGCATTAGCCACTTTAAGGCAGAGATTAAATGTTGTGGTTGGCAAATTAACACAAACACATTAGAAATTTGGGTAGTGGAATGTCTTTTTTTGTAGGCAAAAAAAGGGAAGTAGAAGAAACATGTTTATGGAAAACCCGTGAATGATCCTGAAAAAAAATTTTTGGAAATGAAGCCTTACTGTACTACTACATTCTCATGCAACAACAAGTAGAAGGTTATGCAGGTTTGAGCTAAAAATGATGTAAAATCATCCTAACACAGGTGGAAGATGGAATTTTAATGGTTTGATCTCCAGCTTGAAAATCAGTCACAAAGAGATGCCCATGTCACTCATTAAAGGATATATTGCTTTCTTCAGAGCTTCTGTCTTTGATCATGGTATCTCACAGCTATCCTGGCTACCAGGACCATCAGAGAAGTTCTAAAGTGGGAATATGGCAGTGAATTACTTTGGAAGCAAGATTCTTTAGGTTCTGACACAGAGAATGTTGGATTGTTTACATAAATTATAAAGAGAACAGTGGGTAAATAATTCCCTACCCTCTTGTCCCTCTGCACTTCAGTCAATTGATTCCCTCTCAGAGAAAGGAATGAGCCCTGAACACGTAGCTTTGCTGCCCTTGTTACCAGTATTTACTAGGATTTATTTGCTCTTTGTGCTTTTTCTTTGTGGTTTTGGCTAGTATAGAGTTAAATTTCTTCACAGTAGCTGTCATGAGGCTGCGTTTTGGGTTTGTGTTCAAAACTGCGTTGGGGAGGAGACACAGCTGGGACAGCTGACCACAAGCAACTAACCAAAGGAATATGCCAGGCAATAGGGTGGTATGCTCAGCATCCAAACCTGGAGGAAGGAGGAAATGGGACACAACTGTTGTGACAACATGTCTTTCCAAGCCAGAAGTCTGATGGAGCCCGCTGTCCTGGGAGTGGCCTGCTCCCAGGAAGGGGTGAATGCATTCATTTTGCTTTTCTTGTGTGAGTGGCTTTTCTTTACCAATTAAACTGTCTTTATCACAGCCCATGAAATTTCTCCCTCTTACTCTTCTGGTTTTCCCTCTCATCCTACTGGAGGGAAGTGAGAGAGTGGCTGCACAAGGCTGAACTGCCAGCTGTGGGTTAAACAGTCTTCAAGTTTAGGAATTCCTTCACCATATTTCTTAGGGTAGACAAAGTGTTATTTCCTCTCCCTTATCTTCCTCGCATTCCAAAATATTTACAATCAGCTCAATAATTCTTGCTCACTTTTATTTAACTGTGGGGAGTTCTGGAGTCAATCCCTTGCTGATTGGAATGACTGAATACATTCTTCAGCTTAAAGCAGGTGATTAATTCATATGGCATATTTCCTCCAGGAATTTTTATATGGGCCATGTCCTCAAGAGGCAAAGCTGAAGGACATACACCACCTAATGACACCTGAAGACAGTGGTCCACCTGGAAGCAATTCCTAATTCATGGGCCTCTGAGAAGTGCTCTGAAATGAGCAGGATAATTCTGACATAAGAAAAAGTACTTTATGGAAACTTTTCTAAGCTTGATGTTGTGTAACATGCACAAGTAAGGCTATTCTACTATTTCTAGAAGTTTCCTTCAAATAATTTCTTTGAAAATTAACCAAGAATCATTTAAAATTAAAGCTTTTCTCCCTTCAAGCTGTTAAAAAATGATATGGGAATACAACAATGCTAGAATTTTCACACTGCTATGGACACTTTAAGTTTTCATTAAAAGTTGATGTTCCCACTGCCTCCAGCCAAAATTCTTAACAAAATTAAAGCAGCACCATTTTTACTGCTATATGAAAGGCTGTTTTTGTATTAGTTTCCTACCTGTTGCTGTAAATATTTATTTTGAGTTGAAACTTGGTACAAAGTTCATCCTGTTGCCCTTAGAATGATTGTTTCATATTTCTGTCTGTTAGCAGGTTTCTTTTGGAAGCAAATACTATATACAACACTGGCTGTGAAAGCATTGCCTGCTTCTCCATCCATTGTTTTCCAAAAGCATAACATCTACTTCTTTATTGTACAAAAATAGAGGAAAATTCTCCTGCATTAACTTATCAGGGAGACTTATTTGAAGTGGAACTTGTCTCACACAACTGCAGTTGTGTAAAAAACAATGATGTCTCTGACTTTCTATGAGCAGGCTTCATCTGGAATCAATGTCACCCTCTTCAGCCACCTTGTAATTCATAGACTTTGTCTTTTTAAGGTTTTCTTCTCTCACCCTACAAATTGCCCTACTTTTGTTCCAGGACTGGCCATTAATTTGCCACCCAGCAGCAACATTGTCTGCTCCAGGGCTTGCCTCACCATGTGTCACTCAACTAGAACTGAAGGCTGGATTTTTGCACTGGTTTCTTACACAGAACATACAAGTCACAAGCGTAACATGGTGGTGCTGGCTCCAGCTAGCAACCAGAAGATACCAACCCACGTCCAAAGAATCTGAGCCAAAACTCCCCTTTTGGGTATATGCTAATGGTTTTATTTTACCTTTTACACAATTATAATTCAGTTCTTACTGCATTTAGTTCACACTATATATATATGCTCTGAATGGTTTTGCTAAGTTGCACAACTGATAATCTTCTGTTTGAAGACCTTTTTTTTTGATGGATTACAGCTTTGCTCATTTGTCATCTCACTTTTCAACACTGTCAAGCTCCCCTCTGTTTCACTTGCATAATCATGATTAGATCTCTTTTTTTTCCTGGGCCTCAAACCATGAAATATACAGGGACACTAGAAGATTAATTTAATCTAGGTGTTCGGTTTTAGATCTCAACAGTTATATGAATTTAGTTCCAACATGATCTCATTCTGCTTACCTTCCCACAGAGAACAGGAGGTAAAAGTGAGTCTATCTCACACAGATGAGGAGTTTTACACAGATGTCTACCTTATTCAGTCTTGGGGAATGGCTGGATGAAAGGCTGCCTGGGAGCTTGATCCTGTCTGGAAAGGAGGGAATAGGTACGGTATTTACTAACTTAAGATAAGGATTAAGTCCTATTCCACATCATCTCCCTTCAATATGCACAGGTTTATTTATGAAATATCTGAAAATAGTATCTAGTTCATCTTAAAATGGGATATAGTTAGTAATAAGTGCTGTTAGAAATAAATATTTTTCTAAGAAACTACAGTGAAAATAGGCATAATGTTGGGCCAGTTTACTTTTCACTTGTCTTTCAGAAAATGCAAGATCATTCTCTCCCTAATTGCTGACAAACCCAGAGCTAAGTTAGAATGGCTTTATGAAGTAGTCTTGAAATACGTTGGAGCCTATCTAATCCTTTTCTGTGGAAACAATCAGGAACAAAAGAGGCAGGGTTTTGAAATTTGGAGAAGAAACATTCTTTTTTTCTATAAATAATGATTTTTTTTCTTGTCTTTGATGACAAGAACATTATAGTAAATTTTTTTTGTCTTGCAGTTAAAAACAACCTCTGAAGTTACAGCAAAAAATCAGCAACCAAATGATTAGTTCTTTTTATGACTGGTTGAAAAAAGAAGGTATGAAAAGAGTTTTTTATTTCCCTCTATGTCATTAATAAAACACTAATGAAATTAATTCATGCTCTTCAAAAAGAAAGTATTGTGTGTGTAACTGCATTTATTAATTTTTCAGAAATATATGAATTTATTAATTTGATTTCATATTTGGTGTGTGTGTGGGTGTATATCTTTTATTTAATAACTTTAATCACAAAAGTTTTTAATTTTAAAAAGAAGATTATGGTTTAAGAAATGACAGTGCTTGTTTCGAAATTACCTGGATGCATCATAGTAAAGGTAAAATCCATCCTGCAACTTCCTTGAACAGATTTCCTCATAACTTGAGGCAAATTAATGGTGAGACTCATTTAGTGGTGGTTTCATTTAATCTCTTTCTTGTCTGAAAATTAAGCATGCAGTCTAATCTGTTAGTCTGTGCTACCTCACTCATTAATGGATAGGCTAGTTCTACAAACTGCAGTTTGGGGTATCTGAAGTGGTTAAGAAAAACTCATGCAGAATGGTAACCCCTGGTCCTATGCCTCTGCTGACCCTGGCCTACATTCAGTATTCATAATGTTATGTATTTGAGATCTGATAGCCCTTTTGGGTGTTCATAAGGTAGAGTCAGTATAATAAAGTCCTATTTTGTGCCTGAATATCCTGCAACCCTGCAGGGAGAGGCAAGCCTAGACACAGACTGTCTGGAGAAAGTCTTGTTTGCAGGTCATCACAGGTTTCTTCAGGGTTAGCTCTGATTCCCAGTGGCTGCCATGTGATTTTCAGTGTTCAAGAACTTGTTCCCTTCTCTCTTCTCTAGCAAGCACACAAACACTTTTTTCTTTCTACTGACTTGCTATGTACAAACATATCTGTAATGTATACAGGTAGTGATCTGACTTTCTGAATTCAGTCAGCAGATTGTAAACTGAATCAAAGGCAGCAGTGAGTATGGAGAGCAAAAGTGGTATTTTTCAGTTGAGTAAAGGCAGGTATCTCCAGTATATCTGAGCTAATTATGCCAGGCTCTCTTTGTAGGCAGTGAAGACAGATTGTCCATTTTACTGTTCAATTCATCTAGTCCTGAAGGAGCCATTAAAAATCATACGAATCTCATTTTAAATGTAACTGTCTCTCTGCTGACTGCACAGAGAGCTTGGGCCAATGAGCTCAGATGTGAATTTCTATACTGAATTTGTCTAGTTTGGGTCAGATATATACACTTCCAAAAACACCTGTGTAGGCAATTTTGACATGTCAGAGCACAGGTCACATACCTAAAAGAGCTCAATAGGGCCCCTGGATGATTATCTTTAGGTTATGATGATGTGCTATTCTGGTTTAACACCAGCCAGCAGCCAAGCCCCACACAGCTGCTCACTCCCCCACCAACAGCATCAGAGAATCAGAAGGGTAGAAGCAAAAAACCTCATGTGTTGACATAAAGACAGCTCAAAAGAGGAAGCAAAACCCACACACAAACAGGCAAATAATTCAGTGCTTCCCAAGGGCAGGCAGGTGTTCAGACATCTCCACGACAGCAGGGCTCCATCACACATAGTGACTACTTTGGCAGACAAATGCCATCACTTCAAACTTCCTCCTCTTCCTCCTTCTTACCCCCAGCTCTATATACTGAGCATGATCCCATATAGTCTGGAATAACCTTCTGGGCACTTGGTCACCTTTTCTGGCTGTGTCTCCTCTCAACCTCCAATGCACTCCCAAATTTCTCACTAGCATGGCAGTATGGAAATCAGAAAACAGCTTTGGCTGTGAAAGCCCTGCTCAGCAATAGCAAAAAAACCTCTGTAACCCTGTGTTCATGACAAATCCAAAACACTGTGAAGAAAATTAACCCTACTCCAGCTCAAGCCAGCACAACTTTCTTGCTCAAGTTATGGTGCAGCAAACTTTTTTGGTCTACATAAGCAACAATGTTGTTTTTTTTAGCTATAGTAATTTGACCACACAATGCCATGAATGGCTGTTACAGGACAGCCAAAAGGAGAGTGTCTTGTGGTAGGAAGACATAAGGGAGGGGATTAAACAGTTAAACTGTGATTGCCACCAAAGGTGTCAAGGGTTGAAGCTGAAGTTTAGAGTCTTAACTCCTAGAGAGCTCTTTGAAGAGTCAAGCTCTCTTCCCTTAGCTGCTTAGCTATGCATTTCACCTTAGTGCTGCATGTAATCAGATATCTTTAAAGTTACATCTGTAACAGTCTATTTTTATTTTTTGGGTTTTTTTAAACAGCTAATTTTTAAGCCATGTGTCAAAATAATTGTTTTTAAGCAGCAAATGTGCATTGCAAAGGGATGCCTACTGTGACCATAAACTTCATTACCTTGATAAATATTTCATATCTTGGCTGCTTATCAGAAGGGTGTTGGAGAGCCCTTAAGCTAGTAACCTGTTGACTGAGTGTCTATGAAAGGTATAATTTGTCTTTTCATTTTAATTTCTACATAAAATTCTCTATCATCTATTCAAGGAAAAATAAGCATGGGAGGACAGGAATATTTCAAAGAAAAATAAGCTGTCTAGCTAATTGTACCTACCCTTTGAGTCAACAATGGATTAACTTTGTAGTCCTATGGTAAAGATTGAGTTGTGTGCTGTTGCCTTGGTTCTAATATGTTTTATAAACACCAGCTTGTGTAATTCAGGAAAAAACATGTCAGCATAGAGCATGCACTCTGCCAGAACAAATCTCAACAAGTAAACTCCTTTTCCTTTGAATAGGATTTACATAATTCCAACTGATGGCTTTTTTTTTTCTAATCCAGATGTAAAGAACAGTGTTCAAATCAGAAATAATGTAGTGCTTCTCTATCTCTGCTTTGTCTAGCAGAAAGGCTTGCTGATGAATATATGGGTGGGACATCATGATATAGTAGAGTTTACTTGTTCAAACTTTCATTGTGCCTTTTAATAACAATACTACATCACAAAGAAGGATACATAACATATAAGCAAACTGTGGGTAAAGACATATATCATGTGCCTGGTAAGTATTGTATAGCCTGAGGGGCAAATTCTCAGCAGGAGTAAACTGAAGTAGCTCTTTGAAGTACATACACTTGCACAGTGCACACTGACAGGCTCTGGGGCAGGCAGGCAAGCACAACACACTGTGGCAGGTTGATTTTGTGCCAAGAATATTCTTCATTTCACTTCTGCACAGAGCCTTTCTCCATTTCTGCAAGCTGTAAACAATCTTCTGCTCCCTTTACCCAGTTATCCAGAAATGCAATCTAAATCCTGGAAAAAAAATCCATATTACAGAGAAAGAATTTAAAGAAGACAGCAGATGTGTGTAACAAACATGAATGAATGGCAACAGCTGTCAGCAAGTGCAGCTCTCGTTGGCAGTGTCCTAAGAAGGAATTGAAATATATAGGGTAAAGAAAACCTTTGGGATGGTTTCTTTCTACCCATTGTGCCTTTGGCTGTTAGGAAATAGACACAAATCAGGGCATGACTTTTTTGTGTCTGATACCAAACCGCTTTTTCATGCACTGTGGTGCCTGTGCCAGTCATCAAATGCTGGTGGCCTAGAGATTTTCTTAGAAAGGTTTGAGTCCTGAATACCCATGCCATTGTCAAGTGAAGTACTCTCAAGGAAAGTCTATTTTCTTCAGCTGGTCATACAAGGATCTCAGAATGGATATTTGGGATATAGGCAATGAAGATATCTAAAAGAGAGAGAACAAGTTCTGTCCCCAGTCTCTGCTTTTTTAGTCATATACCTGCACAAATTATTGGTGAGCATCTTCACAAAATGTTCATGAGATAAGCCTATCAAAGATAAGTCTGCATCCCCTTTCTCTATTTTTCTCTGTGAGTGGTAATTTGCTGAGAATAGAGCTCAAGCTCCAAAGCTACTTTAGCCTCTGGCCGCCTACCTACCTCCCAATCACCATCTTGCCATAAAAATCTCCTTGGTTTTGAGTTATTTGTGACTAAGTAAATGATATCTTAAAATACCAAATTCAATCAGGAACTGTGGGTAGATATTCAAGAGTTCAGCTGCCGAGGGTTAATGTCATATTTGCTGTCAATTCCCCTGTGATTGTCCTTTTCTGTGTGACAGAATACGTGCAGAGCAGTTAGCAGGGCAGCACGCAGCCATTGATCTTGGGTTGGTGGCACACATCAGCAGAGGATGCCTGGCCCAGCAAGGTGATTCATCATGTTTTCTGGGTCCCAGGCACCCTTACAGGAACAGGAAGAAATAGTTGCTCTCAAATCACAGAAACACAGGATGGTTTGGGTTGAAAGGAACCTTAGAGATCATGTAGTTCCAGCACCTTCACCACAGGCAGGGAAAAAAAGCACATTGGATTATCTGTCTGGCAGCTGTGTCCTTCTACGTATTTAGGAAAGCTAAGACGTATTTCACTCTGTTTAGTGACTTAAAAAATGTTAGATTGATCTCTGAGATTCAATAGGTGCAGGGGGAGGTATTCTAACCTCTTAACCTCCAAATTTCCTTAGATTTCCTGTCAATCTTGTTTAGCATTTTATAAGCAAACTGTAATGTGACAGGCCTCATTACTATTGAACACAGGAATCAGTGGCATGTGACAGATTGAGAATCTGTCATTCAAATGCAAGCATCCCTTTGGACCATAAAGAAATCATTTGGTGGAAGGAGGAAGGGCCAGGGAAAGGATGTTTAATTTTTTTAGTATACAATTTAAATAAATCCCCTGCTCCTATTTCTAATGGTCTTTGTTGACAAAGAGGGCAGTAGTAGATAAAATGTCATGAGGTCTGTTCTGCAATCTGCTGCTGCAGGTTTTGCCAATTTTAGTGTATCAAAGGCAACAATAGATAACATTTACTGAAAAATAGTAAAAAGAGGCATCTATGTTGTGTCCGTCTGTAAAAGGCAGGCTTGCCTCACAAGAAGTTGGCTAGATTCCATGATCTGGAATGCATTGTGATCAAAGCACATTCTGCAAAGAATGCAGAGAATGATTTTGCTTAAAAATCAGATGCTGAAACAAACATCTAAGCATTCATTTATTTCTCATATGGCAGCATTAATATAATTGGCAGCGCTGCAGCAACTGTAACAATAAAATGTATTTGTGCTTCATATCACAACAGAATGATTTTAGTAGGGGCTAGCACAACTTGAATGCCAATAAGGTACTGAGAGCTGTGAAACATAACCACCATACCGTATTTGAGACTTAGGATTTACTCAACTTACTACAAAATCAATAATGGGATCATTTGTAACAAAATCTATTTGCTGAGAAGGAATGTCAGTGCAGGTGTTCATCACAGGAACGGGATGCAGACGGGGTACAGTGCCAAAGCCAAGGATACAAATGAAGGTCTTTTACAGCACACTGGCTTACAGCTGACAGTTTCAGAAATCTTGGAGACTAGAAGGATATTAATGGGACTAAGTGGATGGGAAGACATTATAGAATATAAACAACCAAAAACCTTTGAATTATTTTTGTTCTCACATTTCCAAAGACTAGCCAAAATGATCATCCCCTGTCATCTCAATGTTTGTTGGCTTCTCTCATGATTACTTTCAAAATAACTGAAGCTGTTGTAAGTAAAATCCTTCAGTTTTCCTTCTGAAATCTGTTCTGACCCATTACAGAAAAGGAGTTTTATATCTTTTTATAGTTCATTAAACTTTTCACTTGTATTTGTTCTTTGCCCTAACTGTGCCTTGGCTCATAGTCATCACTAATTAAAATGTAAAGCTGAAAGTGTTACTGTTTAAAACACAACTGTGCCTTATGAGGGAAGGGTGATATGGTTATGTCATCCAAATAACTTGTTTTGGTAGAACTAGCAATGTTTCTGAAATTACCAGAAGTACTAGCTTTTCAAGATGGGTATCCCAAAATGGAAGTACCTCCATTTGGTAGGCATTCACAAGCCTTGGTTCTCAATCATCTTCTGTAAAGGATGGATCTTCTTTGAAACATAGGTCTTTGCCCTCTATGAGGACTTACCTAAAATAGGGGGTTATTTTGAGTTAGAATTATTTTCCTTTTTTCTTTGAATGCCCATTGTTTTTAGACATGTACAGTGTAATCCTATATTTAGAAATGTCTAGGTGAAATGGCTGTTAAGCATTCCTCATTTTACCTGAAATCACCATTTTTATAGGAAACAGCCACCTCTGACTCTTCTGGCTTACATTTTGTATGCATAAACAATTCCAATAATACAAATCAAACAGTGTCTTCAAATGATTGAGTTGCCTTCCTCTAGCATCTAGCTTGTGATCCTGCATGTGTGAAATGGGGGAGAAGAGGGCCTCCTTTGCTATGGTTTACTATTTAAGGGTGTTACGTGTAATAGATTCTGTCATCTCCATCAGAACAAATTTCAGCATTTCATTTTCCATGTTCTGATCAGTTCTAGAAGTTCCAGATCTATCTTTGGACTAGGCTGTATGGATGAGAGCTGAATGTCATCCAGGACAATTTCTCTTAATCTGCTCTTTGAGACTGCTTGACTGTGTATTCAGTGCATAACTGCAGAAAAAATGTAGCTTTTAGTAGGAGGTTTAGATATGAAATCTCTCTTTTGACTGTTTTATTTCTGTGTGAAGACTGAATCTAGTGATTCTGAAGAGAATAGACTGAACTACTCTTAACAATCTTGATTTTAGAGACCTTTGTAGGTGGTCTAAATATTACTCACCATGATATACGATCCTACCAGAACCTACAAAAAAGACAGAAGATGAAGTTCACCACAGCTGGAAAGTTCAAAATCTTTTAAAAATCTGAAACTGTTGGTCTTGGCTCAGGATCAACATTAACATTCAGAACTGACAACATAATATTGAAATTACACAGAAGATAACAATTCAGTGCATTAGCAGAAAGTACTACATATTCAGAGTCTTCTGGAAAGACAGCAGGAGTAAAAGAGATTGGTGCTTATTTGCCCTGCTTTCTTAGGGAGAATTGAAATGGTTAGCTGGATTTCTGCAGTCAACAAAATTGTTTTGGAGGGTGCTGCTGGAGGGACAATACCAGAGTGAAAGAGTAGGATACCAGTGGATAAAGTACCCAGTTAAATTGAATTACACATCTCAAAACAACCACTACAACTCCAGCACCTGCTATCTACCATTATCACTGAAAGCTGGTTGGCAAGAAAGGACAAAAATTTTTGCAATAAACGTCTGCTACTATGAATCATCATGATGTTTCAAAGTGTTTTTCAGCAATGAAAAATCAACAGTGTGTTCACATAAAAAATGAGGACAAAGTCTCTAACATCTCTTTTATATAGCACTATGAGTCTGACAATAGTGACTCAAACAAATAAAAAGTGACTAAGAAGTTCTTAAATGTTTAAGGTGTAAATGGAAAGAGTCAATTCAAAAGATAAGGGGTGAAACGAATAATTCCAAATGACTGTCTGCATAATGACAATCCCATCAGCACAAATGAAAGAAAATGTTTAAGCTTTGCTGTTATGAGAATGGATTAGAGGTGTTTAGAGCATGGAGTTTTTTCTGTTCCTTTGCAGTATATGATACCAAAGAAATGAAACTGTGCAATGAACCAAATCTTCCACAGATTTTAGTGAGTGACTCTAATATGGTGGCAGATGGTGTAAATCAGTGCAAAATTTGGCAGTAGGTATTAACTGGAATCTATAATATTTCCCGGGACTTATATGCATGTGACCCATGAGTTTCATTTGAAATGACAAAATTTTTCTTGCATTTGGATGAAAGCAAGAACTTAATTTAGCCTCTCAGACTGTTCCTGGCATTTAAGTTGTCATTAGTTTTCATTCTGATTTAGGAGAAAGTGTGTGATAACAAGTCAGTTAGAAGAAAAAACTAGTGATTTCCAGCCATTAAAATGGTTGTTAATTTAGAGAAAAATCTCCTAGGACAAAAAAGCTGACTGCTGCTGCATAATAAGACATTTTTCCATGTCTTCATTTTTAGATTAACTTGAGAGAAAAGTTTTTCAGAAGGGACTCAGTCAGTGCAAAGAAGCTGCCTCTGATTGTTTGGTACATGAAGGAGTGAAGTCCAGGAAACAGAATTCTGACTAAGCACAGCTAAATACTGCTTAGCACTGTAGAGAGAAAGATTGAGGACAACATATATGATAGAGTTTTTATTTTTTCTTTCTTCATTCTTGTGATTTTATGTGCTGGTTATGACTTACCAAAGAAATATTTTCAATAAATATTACACTCCTTTTCCTTGTTCCTTCACCTTAATTTTGTATTGAAATTTAGTACTATCACAGACAGTGCAGAACTGTTTATTCCTGGGAGAGTTCAAGTCCCTTGCAGGTTTACTTAGACACCCTCTTTCCTAGATGTAATGCAATCCTTCCTCTTTCTGGTATGGATTGTAACCATTATCCCATGTCTTCTGTATTTTTGGTGCTTTGATGGGGGCACTTTGTAGCTATCAGATACCAAGATAAGTCCTATGTTTCAAGTGCAGATTCTGAAATTAATTTAGCTCAAGACAGAATAGTGACACTACTGAAATATTTGTCCTATCTTCTGTTCTATACTCTGCATTAAGGTAAAAAAATTATAGCCCTTGAATGTCTGGTATACTAAACTGAGCCTCTTCTGCTTTTAATATAAGTGATCAGGCATGTGAGGAGAAAAGTTTATTGATAGAGAGTGAATACATAGTGAATTATTTCTTATTTCTCTCTTTGTCTTCATATTATGTACATAAAGTACTGACATTAGGATACTAAATACTTTGCAGAGATGGCATTTTTAGCCATTAAGTAGAGATAGGCTCCTCCAGATATAGAGAAAAAGAAAAGTGCATAGAGAAAAAGAAAAGATGTCGAGGTGTCATCTAGTGTATCTTCTTTATCATCTTGCAATCCTTTTTACTAAGTTTGCTTGGTAATTTTTAGCTACCTGAAACATTTTGTGTTTGGCTGTGTTGACTTTTTTTTCATATTTTTCTAATTTATATTTTCAAATTATGAAGGTGTCCCTACAATTCATGCCCTGATGCTTGAAAGTCACCATCCTCTACGAATTTAATAAACTGTGTACTCCACCACTGTGGTTGTAGATGGATCGATGGATGAGTAGAGCCACACCCAGAACATACACTTGCAGGACCTGAAGTCCTTCTTATTCTTTCCATGGTAATACAGAATGACTGATAATCTCTCTGTGTGCAGGGTCTTCCGGATAGTTTTGTATCTAGGCTACAGCATTTCATCCTTCTTGTAAGGGTTGAAGCTTCATCCTGTAATCCTCTTTGTCCTTTGCTTTTAAATTTAAAAATTTACTTTTAAATTTAGGAGGGAAAATGTCATCCTGTGTAAACACAGTATAATCATGGTGCTCATGAGAGTTTAAACATAATTAGTGACTACAGAGATGAAGGAAGTTTGAGGGTAAAAACCAATGGGGAGGTTTGACAGCAAACGGTGTTTTGTTGCTTGCTGTATCTGTACCATGCTTCAGCCAGGGCAATACACCACAAACAACTGATTTATTTACAGAATGAGTAGGTCTGGCCTACTCCTGAGTCAGAGAAGCAAGAAACATTTCTGGTATTGTGTATTATTATTGATAAGATTTCTTTTACTCAGTGTGTAAAAAAAAGAGAAGAAGCTGCTATCCTGAAAATGAAATATAATGAAGCATAACCAGTGATAAACTCTGGACAAATTTAATGCCTACAAATTAAATGTTTGGTCTGAAAAGTAGGAAATGGAGATGATCTAATGATTATCTGGAGAATCTGGATAACTTAAGTTTTCAGGCATGGAGGCCTTGACTTTATACTGCCTCTTTCGATGGGATCAACTGTGTTCGGCTGCATATTAACATCACCAAGTAATTCCCCTCTGTTCTGGTGCTGGTTGTATATAAGCTGTGCCCCAACTACATCTTGTACTGCCCTTCTTACTCTTGTATTCCCTAAATGGAGAACTGAGGATTTCCATTTTTCCATGATGACTAAGGTCAGTGAGGAGCTAAGGTGACTGACTGCCTTGATCCCTCCTAGACGCCTCAGGGGAGGAGATGTGCTGGAAGCACACTATGGACAAAAGTATCACAGAATGTCAATGGTCCTACTGGTGTGGCTGTGATTGTTCCTTGACGTCAGAGAGCTTTAAAAGTTTCAGGGGCTGCTCTAAATTATGCTGAGAGTTGAATGGTTTTTAACTCTAAGGACTGGAAGAATGTAATACAGCCCCAAGTTGTTTTTTCAGTGTTAGTTGTTTCTGTCATATTACACCATTGCTTTCAGAAAGAATTGATTGCCTTTGGTGTACTGGTCTAGTTTTTGCAGACCTTTTTCACTTGCTGTGTCTTATATCTGGTTTATACAAAGGACTAAGAAACAGAAAAAAAAAATGTTTAATTTAAGCTTTTTGGTGTTTCTGATGCAAATTCAGAATCAACAAAAAAGATCGAGGTTTCAAAGTCACCACCACAATAAGTAAAAGGTTGTTCTCATTCTTCTTCTGTTGTCTTTTAAAAGGTAGAAAGAGACAGACAGAGCCATAATATATGTATACATTACACCTGCTGTGGGTCTGACTAGCTTTATTTATGAAGGTCATCCCTCATGTCCAGTTCTCTTGGAAATATCATCAGAGATATTTCTTCTTGACAATTATACTTTAGGGGATGAATCAAATATTATTGAGCTGTCACTGCCTACAGGTAGTTTGGAAGACCTCTCCTCCCAGAGCAGTTATTTTGCCTTTGGATATTTTAATAGGTTCTGATATTAGAATCCAACTCAGGTCTGTAGTTACAAAAACTGCAAATTGAAACTGTAGTTCTCTTAGCAAATTGGACAATTTTACCAGCTTCTTTTTGTTAGGAAGTTTATAGTACCTACTTAATTATTAAGCTGTCAAGAGAAAACTAACTTGCCTGAGAGTGTCACAAGCATTCTCATGTAGGAAAAGTGGAGAATGTGAAGGCCGAGAGAGAAGGATGGAAACTTTTCATAATGTTTTTGTATCAGACATTTAGCACCAAAGCTATGTGTAGAACAGCTGGTCATTGACCTTCTCAGGTTTGGAGGTTTGGCCTTGGCCTGGTGGGGGAGTCTTCTGGACAGAACCTTTGATGAAAGACATTAAATGGGTCACTCATTGCAGTTTTGCCATGGATTCTTATCATTGACTTTTCCTTTGTTTAGCTCTGGGCACCTGCATCCCCCTGTGACAGCTGAATTGTGCATGTTTGACAGACATAAGGGGGCTGAAGATTTTTAAGTTGGTAGGTATTTTGAAGTGCTGAATGTCTGCAAAACTGCTGTCAGAGAGTGCCAGATCTCCTTATTAATAAGCAGATACTCAGTTGCTGTGTTTTCTGTCCCAGATTACCTCCTATGACTCTCTGGCTTCAAGTATCCCATGAAAAAGCTATTTTTACCATGCCATACATTTATTCAGTCTTCCTGGATGCCTCCCAAAAATTCAACTAATAAATGGCTCATTCTTCCCTCTCCAAAAAGCTTTTAGAAATCTGTGTTCCTCCTGCAAGCTTAAAACTCCAGGGGCTGAGATTTCCTGCAGAGGTCTGCATGTGAGCTTTCTAGCACTGCCAGCCTTAGCCCCTGTTGCAGGAGTTAAATGCCAGTGTTGGGTTTATTAGCACAGACACTACTGAATCACCTCATTTCCAGCCAATTCAGAACACAATCTGAACCTTAGGGTTTCTGCCTCAATGTGTTCTTGTGATTTTGAGGACCACAGACATCTCAAACTTTCACAGTTCTGTGAAAACCTGAAAACCTAACAGGTTTTCTAACCTAGACTATCATTAGTTAAACCCACCTTTCTTTTGGAGATTTTCTTATGGAATTTTCACATGTTCCTTTGTAGGGAAATCATCTTTCACATGTTTCTGAGTCTCTTTTTGCAACTATCTTGCTTTCATGGAGAAAAGACATTTTGCTTCAGGATTTCAGTCCATAACAGAGTTTGAAACCAAGACATTGGAAACAATAGTGTTTATTCCTTCTGAACTTGCACGCCAAATTTCTGTACGATAATTGACTGGAACATACTGTGGAACAATATCCACCACAAGTACCTTCCAGAAGAAGCTGATCACCATCATGAACATTTGCAATTTATATTTTTCTCAATATTAGAAATTTAGCCAGCACCTCTCTCAAAAAAAAAAAAAAGAAAAAAAAGAAACTTGAAGGTGACAAATTGTAGGTTTTAAAGATACTTACTTACAGGAGTACACATATATATTAACATTGTATGTGTAAGTCTGTAAGAGTATATTTATGGAAGTTTTATTATATATATATACATGTGTGTATATTTATATATATGTATGTACATGTATACACAGACTTTAAAAATTAGATAAAAGGCATTTCCTTCTATATATAATAATAAACAGGGTTCTGCCTCCAAATGGCCCTGATGACCAGATGAAAAGTAATCTGACTTCTCCTGGCATCCCAACTTTCTCCCTATGCTTTCAGGAAGCCCGTTCAGCTGCTCCTACCCAGCTTTCACAGGTTTAGCTGTGTGTGTTCTTTACCTGTGGCTCATGTAAGAACTCCAGCACCTGTTTTTCACAGCAGTCGCTGTACGCTGTACAGCAGCAGTTCAATACAGGTCACACTAGAGCATGGACCTTTTTTATACAAGCACATGATCTGTATTTGAAACAAATGAAATTGTTTCTGGCCTTTTTTTACTGCATGGAGTAAGTGTAAGGAAACTGTTTGTCTGCTTCATTAGCCGCTGCTTGCCTACTAAGCGGCTATTAAAATAAAACCTGTACCCACCCCATGCAGTTACAACAGTGGTATGAACTATGAATAGACAGCAGAGCAGATGTTGGAAGGTCACTGTAGAATCAGAAATGATGTTTCTTTAGATTTAACATCTATCTTCCTGGCTCCCAGGAATTTGATTTCCTTTTGATTATTAAACAAGAAAAGAGCATTTGTTTTGGGTGAGCCTTTTGTTTAGTGCTCATGCAGAGTATAGCACAACAGGATGCTGGGCCTTCAAAAAGCAATGATTGATGATAGCTCCATCTCCATGCTTGTAATGGGTTTAAGCAGTAATTACTGCATCAATGCCAAAAGATTTACAAAGGTCAAAATCAAGAGGGAGAGAAGACCCCTGTCCCTGTCCCTGCCACCAGAAGAGTAATTGTTATCAGTAGCTCCAATAATGGCAAAAGTGCTGAGCTTGCTTTGTGGTTCTGCCTTAAAAACTTGATTATGTTTCCCTGGTTTGAAAACCTCACTGGCAAGTTTTGCATGCTGATGACAGTCATTTTTCTTCCCACTTGATGTTGAACATTGCAGTTGTCCTTGAAACCCCCACCTCACCGCCCCCCTCCCACCCTCAATCTCATTATAACTTCAGCAGTGCTTTTGCTGAACAACAAAATAGGATCAGTGGTGGATGTCTCCTGATACGCCAGCAGTGGTGGATAGCAGAGACTGGTGCAGTGGAAGAACTGTTGTCCTTGGTTAGACCCTACCCTGGCATCCTGAAGAGGCAGAGACAGTGTTCTTTTGGAGAGAAGGACACTTGAAGATGTTTTGTAGGCATGGAAGTGGTTGTCAGTGATGCTGGCAGTGCTACAATACCCCGTAGTTAAGGCTTGGGCTCTGCCACAGATGTTTTGACCAGCTTTGGTTGGTCAGCCATGAAACAGCCACGTACAGAGAATAGGCTAGAGGCTGTAAGAGATAAGGAAAATGCTGATATTGATGCCCTTCTTCCTGTTTGTGTCTTGCCATGCAGCCCTGGTGCCGCTGTGAACTTCATCATCTCTGCTCTGGGCAGCACAAATGTTTTGTAGAGGTGGAAAAATTTCCTCCCACCTTCTCATTGACTTTGGCATATGTAGGAAAGAATATGAAAGAATACCTTAGAATGCATCTGGAAGGGGTTTGAACATTTTCCTCACTTCCATAGATGTCAAGGCAATACACCTTAAATGTTTTCAGAAAGCCACTGCTGTCTTCTGAGGGCGAGGCTGGATAATCAAGCCATTTTGATTAAATATGCACTAATTTATCAATTTTGTTGGTTAAAATACACATCTCTTAGTTATGAAGTTTTAACTAGATAAAAATGAATTCAAGTATGAACAATATATTCTGCCAAGTCTGCTTCAGTCTAACTTAGGGCCTTGTATCCTAAAAAAATTGCAATTTTTTTTGTTTGTCCAAAATTTCAAGAGACCGACGAAGCATAAAGGGATTCCCCTATGCCAGCCTCAGGCCTAGAAGACCCACAGTTGGCTCAGATTGTGGGGGAGACGTGTGGGCAGTGTAAAATTAAGCAGAGAACAGTGGTGGGCTTTAGAGAAAGACAGCTGGAAGGAGGTTTCTCTTAATGAAAAACACTTTTCAAAAAGCTCTTGATTCCTGCTAATTATAGAAGTATGAAGTTATTCCCTGACTCACTGGAGTTTAATCTCTTTTTTATCCTTCTTTCTAAAAGTCAACAATTACAGATGGGTGGCTGCTCACTAAAACACGGTGATGCTTCCACCCCCAAGGTAAAGCGAGGTTTGTCTGGATGCACATCCACTCACTGGCTTTATTATTCAATTTGTCCTAGTGTAACTAAGGCTATTGGGTTACACAGTGCATATCCTTGGACAATCAAACCACTTTAAAACTATGTTTGTATCGACTCAAAAGGGTTAGTTTCAGCTCACTGGGTAAAATCATAGCTTTAACTACTGTGAGTAACTCTCTATTAGATGTTCACATTCTTATAACTAGGTCAAAATTACATGTACTTAGTTACTTTGCTGCAGTGTTTCAGGCTAAGAAAGCCTCCCTAATCCTTAGGATCCATCACCACTGAGATCTCAAGGCTTTGAATCAGATCAAACAATGTTTTACTAAGTGCTTAGACCTGAACACAAAACAGGATATTTTTCCTTGTAATAATATTTTCCTCCAAACATCTGGTTCTACTTCTAGTCACGTAATCTGTTTATAACTCTTGATCGTATTCTATATAAAATAGAATCATAGAATCAGAGAATCATAGAGTAGTTTGTGTTGGAAGAGACCTTAAAGATCATCTTTTTCCAGAGCCCCTGCATGGGCAGGGATGCCAGTTAGTAGATCAGATTTTGCCTAAAGTTCATCCAACCTGACCTTGAAAACACCCATGGAGAGGGTATCACAACTTCTTTAGGCAACCTGTTCCTGTGTCTTGCCAGCCACACAGTAAAGAATTTCTTCCTGATACCTAATGTAAATTTACTCTTTATCAGTTTAAAGGCATTACCTCTTGTCCTATAACTACAGGATTTTCTTGACAAAAGTCCCTCTCCATCTTTCTTGTAGCTGCTCTTCAAGTACTGGGAGGTGCTGCAAGGTCACCCTGGAGCATTTTCTTTTCCAGGCTGAACAACTCAAGCTCTCCCAGCCGGTCTTTGCAGGAGAGATGCTCCAGCCCTCTGAACAGTTTTGTTGCTCTCCTCTGGATGACTCCATAAGGCCCATGTAATTCCTTAGCTGTGGGCCCCAGAGCTGCACACAGCACTCCAAGTGGGGCATCATGAGAGCAGAGGTGGAGAATCATCTCCTTTGACCTGCTGGCCACAGTCCTTTTTATACAGCCCTAGAAGTAGTTGAATTTCTGAGCTGCAAATGTACGTTGCTGGGTCATGCTGAGCTTTTTATCAACCAGCTTGCTGAAGTCTTCTCCTCAGGTCTACTGTCAATGCATTTTCTACCCATTCTATTTATGTTTAGCATTGCCCCAGCCCAGGTGCAGGACCTTGCACTTGGCCTTGTAGAAACTGATGAACTTCACACAGACTGACCTCTTCAGCCTGTCAAGATCCCTCTGGAAGAAATCCCTTCTCTCCAGTGTGTCAACCAAACCACACAGGTTGGTGTCATCAGCAACTTGCTAAGGGTGCACTCAATTGCATCGCTCATACCACCAACAAAGTTGTTAAACAGTACCACTCCCCAGGATCTCTGAGGAACTCCACCCATCCCTCCTAGGACACTGAGCCCTTGACCACAGCTATTGGAGTGTGTCCATCTGGCCATGTCAGGTCAAAAAATGTGTTCCTCCACACCCCTGAGAAGAGAGTTGCCCACTACTGTCACCCATCACCTTTTCTTGGTTATGTTGGTGGTTACATGAGGAGCTGATGGGGCTGCCTTGCTCAGCTCCAGCACCTCCTTTGATCTGATGGGTTTTTCCTTTTCAGTCTATGGAGCATTGACGTGGTTCTGCAAAAGTGCCTCCAGCATCAGGGGAAATCTCTTCTTCCTTCTGTTCCTTGCCATTGCATGTTTCCAGTCTCCTGCACCACTCTCCTTTCTGCATTATTGCCACCCCCTTGCCTTGCTGTTTGTGCAGACCCCAGCCCAAGCTGCACTCTCAGAGAAGTGCCCACCATTCTGCCTTGAGGATCAGAGACAGTGAGTGGCCTTGACCCAAGCAGACGGTTACAGAATGGTTCCTGGATTATGTGGACTTCGAATCTCAACACTTAACCAGTGGAATGTCTCTCTTTTGAACAGGTGCTGTTCCAGCAGTCATGAATTGCCATACCAGCCCTGGAGTGATATATAGAGTCCATCAAATATAATACTTGTCAAACTTTTTCTATTGTCAGATGCTTAATGTTTTTCAAATTGCAGGATTACAGAGGTCATTGTTCTATGGAAAATAATCTTTTCTGCTGCTTTTATGTATTTTTCTGTCAGTAGGACTGAATTCTTTGCTATTTGCTGCTTTCTTTTACATACTTCTCCCCATAAATCCTTATAATATGGTATAATCATGAGACGCCGCCAAAGTGTCTTGGGAGCAGGCACTACTATGATGTCACACTCATCTCTGCACCATATCCCGTGTTTGCTGTTGCTCCCCTTTTCCCTTTTCCATTGTACTGGAACAAAACAGATCCACAGGACTTAAGGGGTCTGTAGCCCTTTCCTACAGGAAGGAAAATGGGTCAGAAAGGGAGTGCTGGGACAAAGTTGCACCAACACTGTATTGCATACCAGATTATGCCATGGGAATATCCATTACTTAGCAGAAGTAATAGTGTAATGAAGAGTGAAATAATCCTATACCCCTAGAAATGCTTCTGGGCTTTTGTCAAACACACAGTGATATTATAATAGCTTTCTGTTGCAATTATCATGATACATGCTGTGTTTTTTCAGATTAAGCTATTTCTTTCTTCACAGAAAACTGAAAAATGTACTAAACATAAGCCTGAATTACTTATTTTTCTGAAGGATTTTTTTCCCAGTGAAATATATTTAAGTAAATAATAATGTCAGGGTTTTTTATTCCTGGACAGTTCTTGAATTAAACCTCATGTCTTTCAGTAGAGTTGAATTACTGTTGTCTTTTATAGTATCATTTACAAAGGGGGAATTTATCTTATCTACCTTCAGCCACATAAAAAATCCGTATTTATTCTAAGATGATACTTTGATCTGTCTCAATGATAAATAGAAAGAGTTAGGTACCTCCAGAATGTACCTAATGCGATGAATTCACTTTACAGTAAATATTTAGGATAAATGAGGTGCACAACTTTAGAAATGGACCTATATGACATGCCAACATTTGTAAGCACATAGATGAGGGTTTTTATTAGGAATATGTAATATCAGATGGAACCCTATTCATATTTCCAAAAGCCCTTATTAAACCACCAATGTTCCCTCCACGCAGGTTATTATTCCAGAACATGTGCAGTCTCATGGATTTAATAGAGTGGCTCCAGACAGTATCAACACTGTAAAGCAAACCTAAATCAACATCCAAGGCATTTCTTTTGTTCATAACTCCACTTCAGCTTGGAACTGACTTCATATTTAACCAGATAAAGCATGCAAAATTCATGGATTTTCTGTTCACCATGTCCAAGTGGATGTACAGTATAATCAGAATAAAGAGTAATTTCAAATCTATTGACAGAGGAGGCATCAGCTTTGTGCAGTCTTTTATCAAATGTGACATGCACTTTAATGTTAATATTTAATCGCTACTGAGCCCTACTCCACATCTCTATGCAATGTTTTATAATAACAGGGTATTCATGATTGCTATTTTTGTACTGATTTCATAATTTATTTCCTCTTTTTACTTAGCTCTTGAATGATTTGATTTTTTGAATTTCATTTCAGTTTTTTGAGCTTTCTTTTCAAACTGTAAGACATGCATTTTGTCCCTGAAACACCTCTTACCTTCTGTACAGATCTTCCTCTTTTCAAACTAGTGAAATGAACAGGAGATGCATTCACCCATCTCTGGATGTCACTTTGCATATATCTACAAGTGATTGAAGCTATTAATTTCAGATTTTTGCAAACTAGGAGGTGTGCCGGGACAAATTAGTACAAGAAATTTCTTTCTTGTGCACTTCACCCTTGCCTTTAGGCCTGTTTTCACCTGAAGACATGCTATGGCATGTCTTTTAAACTATCTTTGTATGTCTGTTATTTTCTTCCCATTTATTTAATTTTCACCTCATGTTTCCATTTATTTCATGGCTCTGAGTGAGTCACATGGGCCAATTCACCTGTATATTTTTCTGATTCCTTAACTAGTTCTCTCTTTTCCTTCTATTATTTTAAAATACAGTTCTCTGAACCTAAACTGTCTCAACCAGAACTCCTACTGATATGCTTCATATACTTGTTTTGCTTCCAAAATTTATAAGTATTATGTGGTGGTACTCCAACATATTATTATGATTTTGATTAGTTTACAAAGTAGTGTCCTTTCAGCAAAATAGTTCTTTCACACCTTTATATCAGAGACAAAGGTAGATTTTTCTCATCTGAAAGGGTAATCTGATTTGTCTATGGTGTACATATAAGCTATTGTAAGAGACTGGAGAGGTGGCAAATAAAACATTACTTATTTCTGCTTTTTCAAAATGTGTCTTCAAGTGCTGATTTGTTTAAATAGCTTGCAATGTCCTTAGCAATGGTGAATTACACTTGAAAAGAGATAACAACATCACTAACATAAAAACGTAAGAAAACAATTTCTGGGTTCATGCCCAGTTTTTTGACAGCTATATTTATCAAGTAAAGGTTGAGAGGTTGGTAGCAGCTTTAAGAAATAATGGGAAAATAGAAATAAGATATTTTTCTTATCAGGGTTTAGTTAGAGGAAGAGGAATGTAGGCCAGGATTGGAAACTGGAGGTGCAGAATGTCAGAGAATGATAAGGGCTATAGATCACATGCTTTTACATGTCATCAGTCCTGTCATCCATGAGGCTTGTACCATGACTGACAAGGGAGGAAGTATTAATTCATAAGAGTTAAGAATCTGGAGTTAATGGAACTTGATCATGCCACTCGTCTCATCTAGACAGTCTCATCTAGATCATGAGAAGGATTGTCGTTTTTATGCCTTTCACATGTTTTATACCCACTATGTGTTTTGGCCTGTTTTGCTGAAACATCATAAGTTCTCTTTCTTTCTGATTTCCCTGGATACATGAAAGAAAACCTCTTTTAGCTGCTACTACTCTTAACACATACTTGAAAGTGTTTTTGGGACAGAGACTGAGACACTCTAGAGGATTAGTTGAAGCAGGGGTTTACAAGATCTATTTCTTCCCTGCAATTTTATTCCTGTAATGGGAGCAGTCATCCATAGGAGCTGGGTGTGATGCCTGGCAGGGAACTTGCTGAAGGCTCAAGTCAATTTTTTGCCATGAGTCTTCAAAGGAGATGGACCGTGATGTTACCTAGCCTGTGATGTTTTTCCACTTTCCTCTGCTTCTTTTATAATCACATTCTAGCCAATACTATGGGCTATTGTTGTGAAACATGTGTTTGCTCTCTGTATATCCAAATCTCGTTGCTTCTTTGTCCATATTATCCATTTAATGAAGTGCTTTCTGAATACAAGAACCAGCATAAAAGTAAGCAGCTGCTGGAAGAAAGAGATTGGAAGAGGAACTCTGTGCTCAGCCTGCAATGTGCATGTTACCCTCATATTTGTAGATTTTCTTAAAAGCAATGACCAGTTTAGTTTTGCATGCATTATCATGCAGAAGTTATGAACATTTTCAGATCTTGCACAGTGCTATGGCCTTGCTTGGATTTTTGTGGTGTTTTCTCAGACTTTTTCCTTTGTATCCTGGCTAAACATACTTAAAATCTTGTACACCATATGTGCCCTGCAATATCCCACCTCCGAATCTGTCCTTGAAAAGTGGTTTTGAACATTTCAAACCCCAGTTTTGAAGAGATCCTCTCTGCAGTGGACCAGAAAAATGGGTGTGCATGGTTTTGTACTACATGTTGTAATCTACCATGCCATGATGAACAGAAATCTCTATTGAGATAGACACTTAGAATTCTGAATGCAGAAGGTTAAAAGAAAATTCACATTACTGTACCTACCCTTATATTTGTGGTTCTCTGTCTTGCCACTGCTCATTTTACAAACTAATTTTTTCAACAAATATTTATCATTTATAATGCTATCATACAATTAGCAAAATAACTCAGCTAATTAAAGAAGATACCAGAAAAGGAATAAAAAATCTTTCCTTTACTCCTGACACCTTATCTGTGGGTCAACATTTTGCTTTTCTGTGCTTCTCTTTCTTTATTTGAAAAGTAAAGCTACCACACAGTACATAGTGATTGCAAAAATAATAAACATGAAAAAAAAAAACCTTTTCCACATCAGGTCCGCAACAGTCAGGAAAGGTAAATGGGATGAGATAAGTAATAAAAAAGTACCTTTTTTTTTCTTCCTGGATACAATTCCAGAAGTTTTAGGCATTCAAAGACTGCAGTAATGAAGACACTAGGAGCACCAAAGAGTGACAGTGTCTCTGCTGTTGCAGTGGGTGTAGGGTAGGACACAGACACAAACTGATGCTTTAAACACAAAGTTTGAAAGCAGCAGCAGTTCACAAAATTAAGCCAGTGACTCAGTGAATTGCATCTTTTAGAATTTCCTCAGCTTTTACACATCATGGAGTGACTTTATGTCCCACTGTTTTCACATCCTTGTTGATATCTTGAATTAGCCAAGCATCTGTTACTCCAATGAAATCAGATATGTTCTAATACGGTTGTTTTCAACACTGCAGTTGATCTGATTATTTTTTGCACTGAAAAAAGGGAACACATTCAATTCTATTTCTTTCTTCTTGGTTACAAACGAAAATTATTTGTTCCATTATACTCTTTTTCTTACTGTTCAATTAGATTTACCTACCAGTAACTTCTATCAAAGCATCTCCTTATCTGATTTAGTATCTCTTAGATGAAAAATTATTAAATTGAGAAAAGAATTAATCTGAAATATAAATCCATGCTCTGACTGCACACTATTGGAGTACTAATAATGTTAGGGATTTATTTTCAAAAATTACATTTTTCTGATCATCCAGCCCTAATTAATCCTTGAAATCTTCTCTTTTTAATTGTATTCTTTGACAGGATGATTTATTTTCCTGGTCCAGCATGACTTACTGCTTCTAATACCCAGTTCACGCTTTGAAAAAAGGATGAGAATATTGTGATATGTATGGGTATAAATTTGGAGCAGTGGAATATCTCCAGGTTTATTCTCTGTAATGGGAGGGTACTTTCTGAAAATGCATAGAGCTCTGCTGTCTTTGTAAGAGTCAAGAGAGGAGTGCTGCCCTTCTAATGCATTTATGTGATTCCTGATATAGGTAGACATTCATATCTTCTGATTAAGTGGTTTGTATTTTTCATTGGTAATTTATGAAGTGACTCACATATTCAAGGGAACCAAAAGGGTGCATTTTCCTGGGAGATACCCCTTCTTCAAACTTCTATATGGCCTAACACCTTTAAGTAGTATTAAACAAGTTCTGAGATACATCTGCCCCAATAAATACTCCTGGGTCATCTGTTTTGACTCTGGTGTTTCTTGACAAAAGGTAGACATAAATTACTTTTGTAGGTTACACGTGATACATACTCATTGTTTCCCTACAGCTGAGATTATAATTAGACCTTTAAACTCCATGCCAACAGTCAGTTAATGAAGTTAGTCCTTCCACTTGCTTCTTATCTAATTGCAGCTTGCAGCCCTGTCACAGATCTGTCAGAGTCCAAAATGGAAATCTGTAACGAGAACCATTTATGATTTAATTGGGGCTTTTCTGTAAAATAGTGTATTGCTGAGCAGATAATACGCAAGAAGCTTCCCTAATATAGATGTGTGCCAAGCTGTTTAATTCTGCAGTGATATTCATGTTCAGTGATGTTATGTAACTACTCCAGTTCATCCATTTTCTCCTAAAATCCATTTTGGATGTCCTATCTTCAGTTAACAGGGAATTACTTGGACCTAGGGAGAATATTTTAAAAGCTGGATCTTCTGATTTACTGGGTATATTGCACAGCAGGGCCTCTAACTCTTATGGAGATATTACATTTCTAGTCACTTTGTAAGTCACAAGAAGAAAATTTTTGAGAGAAGCTGCACAAAACTGTCAGCAGCAATTCTAATTGATGCATACTACAGAGATCAAATGGAGGCTTTTTTCATTTATCCTTACAAGTCAGGGATACTTTTTTTTTCTTTTGGGAATTATTAACTTTCACATAAGATACCCTAGAGACCTCAGTGAGAAGAGCTGGAAAGAGGGATTTAATCAAACTATAGATTACTTAATATATTTGCTTATTTACAATGCATGATTTGAAAGTGTTTTTCTGATGATCATAGTTAATTTTAAAGAATGTAGTTGCTTATTAGAGAATACATACAAAAGCCTTATTAGGAATTTTTGCCACCCACTATTCTATCTCTCGCCTCGATTTTACTTACAAACTTCTAGGAGTGTCTTTCTCCTGCAGAATTTCAGAGATTTCTTCAGTATCATCTGGAAGTTCTTCCATGCTACTGTCCATTGAATTTAGTGAATTTTATTGCCTCATTTCCTTCCTTCTAATGCTTTCTCTGCTAAAAGAACATAGCATGTACTACTCTATATAATCTAATAAGTAAATTCAGTCTATGCCCTTTCACTCTTTGGGCTGACTGATGTCTGAATCTTGGATCTCTTGATGGCTTACAGCATTCTCACAGCACAGCTAAAGTAAGGTCTCAGTATAAACTCAGATGGCTATGAAAAATTTGTTATTAAATATTTCCATTGCCTAGTTAAAGTGCAAAGCATGTTTAATTAACATCAAATTGTCCACACTTAATTCAGTGCATTCTTCAATGCAATGTTCAGCAGAGATTATTTCCAGCAGTATTATACTTCTGATATCGCATCCCACAGGAAGGAGAGGAGAAAGCAAGCATTGGATAGCCATTGGTCACTTTGCTCAAAACACATACTGCAGTCACAGTGTGGGTATCTACACACTGCAGGAGACAGGTCAGTGTTCACAACAACTCTTTGCACTTTAGTCTTTTAAAGGGGGAGGAATAACCTGCAGAACTGTAAATAACTGTTTGAGATCAAGTTTTATATATTGCTATTTTTTAAGTGAGTATTGTTAAACTTTTACTGATTAGCAAAATATTTATACTCAAAATGTGTGATTTATTGATGCTGTCTAATAGGTTTACTTCTTTTTCTCATAGTGTAGCAGCACAAGTTTCTTAACTTTTATTTTACAAAATGTAGTAATAAGATCAAACTGACTCAATCTAAAAGGTCATGTTGAAAGAGGCATAACCTTTGATCAAGATCTAGCCATAAATAGTCTCATTATGGGAGGTTGTGAAAACCTGATGCTGTAGGGCAAAAAAAGGCGAGTTTTCTGGGATCTACAGCTGTGTTTGCTCCAAAAACATGTTTTCTCAAACTTGGTTAAAAATATAAAAATATTTTTCAGCAATGGGGTACTGTCTAGAAACCAACCCAGTGAAATATCAATCCTGGTACAGTTCTGAATATGAAGCAAAGCATGATAGGCTTATCTAAAAGTCATATACTATGTTTGTGATTCAGATAATTGAAGGAGAGCCTGCAAATCATAGAAAACAAGAATCCAGTTATTCCCAAAGGATGGAGGTGGATTATAAACATAGATCAGGCTTTCCTGGTTTTTTGATTCTGTGTGTCTATGTTACCTTGGTAGGAAATGATTTTGCACTTAATGTGAAAAAGGCCTGGAGGAAAGGCCACACTCATGTCTAACTGCCAGGAAATAAAAAGTGCTGTAGAAGGCTGCTAATTGATCTGCACTGTAGGAAAAATTCACTTGGGATTTCTCATGTGGGTCAAAGTCACAGGAAAGGTATGGCAAAAACAGCTTCAAGGATCCAAGCAGATGCAAAGAATTCAGGACTCTAGAATTTTGGACAGCCCATGTCAAAACCCACAGTCTTGCATACTTTTTATCATTCCTTCTGTTGCTTATTCTTTAATTTTACCACTGAGCATATTGCAGGTATAATCAGTCTTTCTCTCCTCTTTCCAACATAGTTCTTCTGCCCTTTTACCACCTAATTTGCTCACCACTCAGGTGGAGCACAAAGGTAATGGGATCCTTCAAGTGCACTCTAGCAAGTGGGAATTGGGCAGACATGGAGCACATGCTTGTGTGCACACGTGGGAGCGTGTTCCTATCAGCCTGCTTATGGCTCTTGCTTCCTGCATGCACACTTGTGGGCATAAAGAGTAATCCGTGTTCATTTCTCATAGACTGGGGGAAGGTTCTCATGGTGGTGCCATGTATAAGGCACTTGTGGGCCATTTGCATGTTACTTACATTGGCCATGGACTACTGCTTGCCAAAGTTTGATTTCTAATCTGAAGGAAGAATAAATTGACATGAAGAAAGAATTGGGAGCCCACCACATGTCCTATACCATCAGAAAATATTTTCTTCCTATTCTGTGTGATTAGATGCCCTGGCCCAGTGTTTTCCAGCAGTCAGAAAAACACATCTGCCATAAACTATTTTTCTTCTGTTCAAAAGGCTCAGTTTGGAGCTGAAAAATGACCTCTATGGATCCTGAATGTCTTTAGATGATGTCCCAAAGACATAAGATAGAGATAATGGTGCATTGTGGTTAAAACTTTAGGATAGGTTTCAAGAAAACTAGATATAGTTTCTTTATAGTCCTGGACAAATACCTCATGTCTGCTGTCTGTACACTGAGGGTAAAGCTGTTGTAATTCATGTCAAAATCCTTGCAAGGATAAATCCATAAAGTCTCAGGATGCACTGACATATATCGCCAGAGGGACTATATTGATAGATAAAAGCCACTATGCTGTCAACAAATGTCTTACCAGTACGTACAAAAAATTGATGAGCTTTTCTTACTGTGTTGGATGTCCTGAAAACCAGAATTGTGATCCATCCCTGTCAGTTATTTTAATTGTGAGATGGATTTTCTAAATGCAAAATTCTAGCCTAGAGTGCTTATGACTGACTTAAATAAAGAGCAGGATTTGATTTATGAATTGGAATAAGTAGATATTTTCCTTGCCTAGCAAATTATGAGGCACTATGTTTATTATTGGAAGGAAATGGACCAGGAAATAGTTATGATGGTTAATGAGCTACAGATTTTTATTTGTGAAGAATTCCAGACATGTTCCATGAACCAGTCCTGCATGAGATCTGAAACTGAAGTATTTATTTCATCTTTTAAAGTCCAACAAATTCTTTTGTTTTGTTCCAGATAATACATGGGAATATGTGCAAGAAAAAGATGAGGGTGATATAATTTTTTTTCTTCTTTTCTATTTATAGTGAAACTGTCAGCCAAGAAATGAAACTCTCTAATCAGATATCATGTTGCATCACAGTGTCTAGCAATGAACCTGACAAAATAATTAAGTGACGTGGCATGTTTGGTGTGTTCAATAGGTGCTTTATTAAAAAGTCTCACATTAGAGAAAACTAGCAATGAAAGGTCAGCAAAACCTGACCTTTGAATTTACTAAGCCATATAATACATTTCCATAAGATATGAAGGAAATACTGTGAAAAGACAGTTTTTGTTTGGTGACTTTACAAACCCTTGAATAGTACACCTCCTGATGTGAGGAGAGGCTTTTTCTTTCACCTGTAAGAGGATCAGGGTGAAAGATATGGTCTCTTTGGTAGCATGCAATAGAATTTAAGTATAATTTCCTGTGTCTGGAGTGTCACTGGAGTCAGTCTAGATGAGGGTCTCTGATCTGACTACTTGTAGATTTGAGCACACAGCAGTCCAACTTAGCCAAGCTGAACTGCCTGGCAGTGAATGTAATTATTGCTAACCATGAGCTTACCACAGCTGGGTGCTCCCAGGTTGATATACTAGATTCAGTTTGTGGTCCTTCAGAACTTGCTTGCTGAGCAGACTTAGGTGTTTAGAGACAGTCACATGTTTATTCTTTCTGCTTGACCGCTTTCCAAATTAGGCTTCATTATCCTTCGTAATAAAGATGTATCTTTCCCCAGACAATGCAAATGTGCAAATTGTTCTGGTAGTAAAAGCAGAGCAAAATGGCTTTCCAAAACAGGTCCTTAAATAACCACATCTTTCACCCACAAACTCACAGAGACAGACTAGACAAAGGACATGCTCAATATCTTCCTTGCTTAATGGCCTGTGAGTTACTGAATTTCTTCTTGCAGCTAACCTGAGTGCAAAATTTCAGAAAAAAATCTCTGTCTTCACTGATGTCATGCTTATGAGAGATGTTTTGCCTCTGATAAATCTGTCCAGGAGCATAAGATACCCTCTTCAACACAGGCTCCTTCCACATTCAGTCCATCATACTATAGCTACCTGCAAAACTGTACCCTCCTTCCTATCCATACCATTTATTCTTTGTTTACATCTCTTCTGCTGCTTGCATCTACTCTTCATTTATTAATGATGCTTGGTTTATCTCCAATGTTTGATCTTCAACAACTTCTTCTAAGTTACAATTTTAAAGTGGAAGTGTAAAGGCAATTTTCATTACCAAAATATAGTTTATGATTTGGTTCATATAGAAAAGGATTCATCCTGCCAACTTTAGATATCTACAGAGTAGATACTCACATTTGAGTGTGTACTTTAAAATCACTGTTTAGTCAGTGGAGGAAAGCAGGCACTTCATGGACAGAAGCCATCTCATTTAAAGCCAGATATTTGAAGCAGGTGAGGGAACTGCTTCATTCTCTCCATCCAGCTGTGGCTGGACCTGGTGATCCATGAGGAGTCAGGTGAGATAAATCCTTATAAATATATGCCAAATGGACATGTTTCTCTACACTGCTGTACAAAATGCTCAGAAGTCTGAGCAGAATCTGCTGCATTGAGATGATTCATTCTGCTTCAGTGGAAACAGCGTTTAGAAAATGCCTTTGGGAAATCTGGTCGCCCACAGCTGCTGACTCCTGAGAGCTGTGGGGTTTGTGCTTGGCTCAGTAGGAGACCTTCCTGTGGCATTGCACCCTAGGAAATCCCAGTGCTTATTTGTAAGGAAAGGGAAGCCCAGTCCTCTTCAGGATCCCCACCTTCTCTCTACTTCTAATGCTGTGACCCTGTGGGAAAATATAAATACACAGACCTCTTCTCACTACCTCTCTTTTTTTTCCCCAAAACTCCATTTTTCTCTTCACAGTCCTTATCTAAGGTTTGCTGTAGGCAACTCTTTCTAATGAATGCCCACTGGCTGTATGAGGGCAGATAAAGCTGTGACAAGGATGAGGAGGCAATACTGTGGTCAATCAGAGGTATTTGTTCTGCACAGAGGTACTTCTCCCAGCTCCCTGCCAGAGAATCTATCCCTGGGCTATACTGTATATTACAATAAATATGTATTGTCCATAGAGAATAGAAATAGCTTGTTTGTTTACAGTAAATATCTGTAGGCATATGAGTTGGGCTGTAGCCTATTTTACATATGGGAGAAATAAACCACAACACAATCACTGTGAGAATGGCCAAATTTGAATTGTTATTAGGAATGTCAGACAACAATCTGTACTCATCATGTCCCAAATCTCCTCAAATGCTCAGGCTGAAATTTGCTTTTGCTCAGTACTGCTATCTTCATTGCAGACAGAGTCATAAACACACAAAATTGTATTTGCAACAGTGAGAAGACACTTCTGTGTTCCTTCTACACACACTATGACCTGTATAAAATTTCATTCTATTTCTCTCTCTGAAACAGCCCTATTCCTAACCCCTGCGGCTTATCTATTCCTTAAACATTAGCCTATTTTTCTGCAAGAGGAGTTTGAAATGCATTATCAGTTTCAGAGACAAGATAAGACAAGAAAAAGTCTAGGAAAATATTATCTAGCAGTCCTATTAGGAATAACACTGAGAAGAAGAAAAATCATGGCACAGACTTAATGTCCTGCAGCTTCAAAGTGATGTAGTCAGGCAGCTACACCAGAGATCAATGCACTGGTAATAACCCCTCAGGTTTTCCCTGGACAGCTCAGGCCTTTCCAAATGCTTTTCACAGAGCCATTCTCTGTGGTCTTGCAGGGCAAAGATTATCTAGAGCTTGCTGGACACTGTTGGCTTCATGGCCATGGAGCAGCCAATCTGCTGCATGAGAGGAAGCTTTCATTATTAAATGCTAAAAGAAAAAAAAAAAAAAGTATGAAGAGGACAGGTCAGTCTTCCTCAGGGTAAAATATCCTCCTTTCAAGCTGTTCAGCAGACAGGAGTGAGTCAGTCACCTTGTATACAGTCATTAGGAGCATCTAACCACTTCATGCTCTGCTGGGAGACTGTAATAAGCTTCGCCTGTCAGATCTTCTCACCCCACCTGTTAGCCTAAACACTCAGCTGTGTGGGGGCCTCTTTCCTCACTCTGCAGAAAGCATTTAACCTGCCGCTGCCAGCTTGGTGGGGTGCACAGTCCCTGCCTGCAGCCTGCCCACCTGCCAGCCCTGTCTGCTGCGCTGCCGGGCACATCCTCGCAGCGTCCCTCCAAGGCTGCAGGAGCTCGCTCCCACCCGAACAAGCTAGTGGCTGCAAGAGCGCAGTCGAGATCTCACCTCTTTTCTCACTTGTCTACTGACCTCATTTCACACATCTGATTCCCTTTCTCTGGCTCTTGTTACAGTTTGTCTCTTTTACAGCCTCTGATTTGCTAGTCACGTTTTTCCTATCAACACTTTGAATTTTTTATACTTACTAAAATTGCTGCAGTTTTTTATCTTTCATGTTATCATACTCTACCCTTATTAGACTGATTTTTAATATTTTTTAATCTTTAGTCTTTGAGATTTTAGATATCAGTCTCTCTATAATTATTTTACTCTTGCCATCTGGAGTACTGGTGTTCTGTTGTTCAGTTGGGATTTTTTTCCCCCTAACTCTTTCTCACTTTCATCTTGCTGAAATTTTCAGTGCATTGTGACATAAAACTGGGTAATAATCACCACATTCCCTGGTTTATATCATTCAAAGTGGCATAAAGAATTTGAAAAACCAGAGTTTCATTTCAAGAGCTCCTGATTTTGCTGAGGAGTGAAGGAGAGGGTGCTCAGCGTTTATAAACAAATTAAAGAAATATTAAAGTGTGGGATTTGTAAGTGAGCAAGATTAATATTTCATACAGGGCCTGAGTTGCACAAATGGAAACTGATTTCCTTGTTATCTGAGACTCACTACTATCCTTCCCCAGCAAACTTGCCCTCACCTTTGCTAAATTATTTTGTACAACCATCTATAATTTTTCTTTAAATAGGGGACACCTTTCTGCCTTTCAGGATTCTTTCAGTCCTTAAAAAATAAAAATATTTCAACTGCTTTAGGTAACTAGAAGCAGTCATGAAAGGTTGCTTCCTGCCCTAATCTCTAGCTTTTTAGCATTGCAAGTAGGCAACAACTTACATCTGTGCAAAACAGTTGTCAGAAATGCTATCTAAAAATGACAGCATTTTACACTTAATTTCCTTGTGTGAAAATATGTCTCAAAGGTGACAGGAAAAGGTATAAGGAATTGGGTTTTAAGTATGATGCTTAGCAGCTCCCTAAGATTCACATCTCTTCCTCTCTTGAAGACTTACATGAAGGCATGCTTCTCCATCCTTACACATCTCAAAAGTTAAATACTTTGGTGGATTGAAAAGAATATGTCAGGAGACTTCAACAGTGCTATACTGAATTTATGCACAGAAATTTCCAGCAGCTGCAAAACTTTCATTCTCGTTGTAGCAGCCAGGGTTTTTGATTCCAGAGAGCTGTAATGCCATTCCCTAGGGATGAGTGGAGTGTCATCCTTGCATGAAACGAGTGAGGACAGATTTTTAATGAGCCTGCCATTTTGGGTTTGCTGCTAGAGGTGTCTAATCATGGGCAGAGCATGCACCACATAAAAGTTGGCCAACAGGGAAAGTAGTCTTGGGGAGGGAAATGAAGGATTTTGATGCTCCAGTGTAGAAATTCTGAAGAGATGAATTTTCCTCCTGTTTTTTTAATAACATGCTTTTAAACTGGGAGTGGCAAGAAATCCAAAGGACTATGGAAAGAGTTCTGAAGTGGAATTGAAAGTTCATTTGAGCTACTTTAACAATACCCAGCAGAAACCTCTCTTCTGCACACCTGAGTCAAATATCAGTAATGTAGTTTATCTCTTCAGCAGTTACTGCACTGGGCAGTGTTAGAGAATGTGCCATCATTGCTGCTTTGTGGGAGTGGTTATTTATGAAGTTTATCTATCTGCAAATTGCATTAGAGGAACAGGCATCTAGTAACACTGAATGTGTTTGTATGTTGTGTATTCTCTAAAATGGAGAACTTGGCTCCTTTGGTAGCATGTTGGTAAGTTGAGTAAATTTTTCTATTACCCCATTTCAGAGATAAATCTTTATGCTACTCTGAAGCATAAAGAAGACTTTGGCAGGACAGTATGGTCAGCTGCTGAAGGGCTGTCATATTTCAAAATTAAATATGGTTCACCAAACTAAAAGCTTTCTTGTTCAGCCTCACACATAGCAAGGTATCTCATCAGTCTTAACAAATGCCTTAAATTTACTGGTTTTCATCACTTTAACTGCATACTTTGTGCCCTGTAAACTCCATTACTCTACCAAAGATGTACTTACTCATGCAAAGAAATATTTAAGGCAATTATATAAAATTTTCCCTCACCAGAAGAGTGATCATAGAAATAATTCATAACACAGCATGAATAGCAATATGTGGAAAGTTTGTTTAAGTTGAAGGGAAGTAAGAGAGGTTTATGCAAATGGCATAAACATTCTGAAGAATGTGACATTTTAATTGAAAAATAATTAGAAGAATTTTCATTATTTGAAAAGTTGAATTTGTAAATTTTTTAAAATGTTTTTGGAAAGGTGGGTAATTAGGAGAGCTTTTTAACTGTCTGCCCTTCAGTTTAATAAACACAAAATGTGCTTACAGAGAACAAAACTAAAACATCATAATCCTAGGGTTAGAAAAGTTAGCTTTAAAACTGGATGGATTTCTGTTTAGCATTTTTCAACCAAGTAGTCTTGCTATTGATGCAGAAAACTTGCTGTACAAAAAAAAAAGGTCAAGCCCCATATCTATTTCAGACCTTTTGTTTGACCTCTCTGGGTCATCTTTCCTCACAAGGAAGAGGTGAACTGACTTTTGTTTGGTTTTGTATTGGTTTTTTTTTTTTTTTGGCCTACATTGAATTTTAGTTGTCAGTATGTATTGTAAGGAAAGCCAATTCTGATGTCCATTTCATTCTCTAGATGCTCACAGAATATAAATTCTGTGTTACAAATAATTGTTACTAAAACTGATTAAAAAAAATTAATGGAATTTGAGGATGTTTTTTTCCATGAGCCAAATATTTCTACTCCATAACCTCCCCTTTTCCATGGAGATGAAAGGCACTGTTTCTGCAAGGGAAATTATTATTTATTTTTAAAATCTGGTTTTAAACATCTGTGGAAAATGAGCAAATCAGAACCTGGATGAAATTAGATATATTTCTATTTTTGGAGGTCATTCTGTAATTTTGTCCATCTTCCACAGCCTAGTTCTTAGCACTTCATTACTGAAATAACTTCACAGGTCAAAGGAGCATGCCTCTCACCCTGCTTTGTCCTCAAGCTTCCTATAATTTCTGATGAAGGGAAGGCCTGGTATCAAGAATACTTGCCAGTAAATTCAGAAGTAACAATGTGAGTACAAAAAAGTAGGGTTATGCAGACACAAAGTGCCATAGCCAGAAAGTGCCACAGTCAGAAAGACAGACTGGAAATATTTAGAATCAAAGATTATAATTCTAGATTTTTCACCGATCCTAAGAGACAAAAAATTAACATTTTTAGGAACTTTTTCTCTGCTCCTGAGGAAACAGGATTTAATTGCGGACAGAGGACTTTGAAAGGAGGTGTAAACAATCTGAATAACAAAAACCCCCAAGATGTCTGCTTATTTATTAGCTACTACACCAGTGGACAGATTTAGGCAAATTGGCAAGCACCATTGGTTACATTTTTATTAACTTCCCTCTAGTGCAACAGGTGCGATCAGTTATCCAAGGCTGCCTAAGCAATTGCCTTACCATCTCTATGCTATTCTTGATATACAGGGTTTACTGAGGCCTTTGATCTTTTCTAATGATATTTTTGAAATACATTTTTGGATGACATTTTTAGAGGGTTTATCATATTTTTCTGTTTTGCAAGTGGTCTGTTCTGGATGATCCCAAAGTTAATAACTTGTTCAAGGACTATAACACCTATTTTCAGGACTAATATGTGAAAAAAACTATATGACTTCTCTAAGCTAGACAAAGTTTCTGTTGACTTCCTCTGATCATAGGGAGCCTCTGTATTGGCTTTGTCTGCCCAAAGGAACATGGAGGCTTCCTCGTTTTTGTGACCTTTCTGCATCCTGTTCTGTCACTCTCCATGAGCAGATAGATTGAACCTGCCCACCACAGGGTGCTTCAGAAATGCCTTCTCTACTCATGGAGTTTGCTGCAAAGAATGTAACTTTTAGCTGTCAATTCTTTTAATTTTACAACACTGGACAATAAATTGCTTAGTGAGGATGTGCTGAATCACAGTAAAATACTTCAGTCAACTGGCAGACAAGGCTGCCCAGTTTTATTACAATTGTAGATGTTTATTTCCCACCTTTTCCCTTCCAGGTCAGTAAATTCTGAGAGTGGACCATTTACACTTTCTACAATCTATGTTATCCAAGGCTATAAACTTTACAAATGAATGGGGCAAACCTTGACTGCTGAGTTTTCTGGTTCTTCTGTTACAGTACATCCATCTTACTTACTTGCTAGCTCTCAAGAGGGCAATGAAGCATTGTGACTTCATGAGCAATATTAAAATATTCAGATTTATCCCCGTGACTGATACCATCACAGATGCTGAGATCTCTGTCTGTGTTATCTGCAGCAGCTGTGATTTCCCTGTTGTTCTGCATCTGCTAGTTATTTACAGCATGGCAGAGTGTGTATGAGGGACCCTCAGATCAGGAAAATTTACTTTTACATTATTTTGAAAAGTTTTAAGTGATTTGATGAAATACAAGTGCAGAAGTGAATTGGTACTCTCGTTTATTTGCCTCTTACACTGGCAAGGTGTGTTTGCGTGACTGTACAGATCTTAAGAAAACATTATAATCTATTCTCACAAACTTTGAAAGTGAATTGCACAAAACAATCAAAATATTGCAAGAATGAACAGTGAATATCTCCACTTTTGTTTGCAAATTTCCCAAAAAGTTACATCAGTGCTTTCAAGAACTCCAGAAGGTGGGATAAACACGAAAGGTCTGCCACAGCCAGCAATATTGATTTATAATCTGTGTGGACAGCTGTACAAGGCTGACAGAGAGAGAGAGAGAGAGGATTTAGGCTCTTTCTTCCACCTGCCCCAGCCACCTTTTCCTGGACAGTTTTCCGATCCTTCACTTGCAGCGGTCTGTGGAATGTTTCAAATGAATAAAAGAGGCTTGACTTGCTTTGAACAAATTGCTTCTTATTTGTGGAAGTCCTTTCTATTTCACGGAATGCCTGGATTGCTGTACAAGGCCAGCAAGCTGGAAGCACTCCTCTCACTCGGGGTCGGCGATGGCACACAGCAGCACACACGTGCCCAAGCTGGCTCACTGCTCTGGTCATCAGCAGGTTGTAGGCTCCTGTCACACAGCAGCACTAAAATCCCTGTGTATCTATCTCATGCAAAAAAATTAGAATAGTTCTTCAGCTCCGTAAGCCAGATTTTGCATATAATTTTTTGTCTTCTATCAAAGAATAGAACAAAGGGCTAAAGGAAACTACAGGCTATTTTGACTGATCATTCCTGCTCTGGACTTTTACATGGGAGTCTGGCTTGTTATGTGCTTTTTTTCATGTGCTTTTTCATGTGCTGTGATGGTCATCTTTAAAACAAAGTGTCAGATGGGAGGTCAGATAAGAAATGCCCTTGTACTGAACATATAGCAAAAGGAGGCACTGGTAAACAACAAATAAATATAACAAAGAAAGTGGGGTTTTCAAACTTCAGGAGTTTGCTCTAGTGAAGAACAAAAATGCTGGCTTACAACTGTGTGCAAATCCATGTAACCCAGGCACTGACAACTAATGCAGCCAGTAGTGAACGATGATATTACATTCGTGCAGGTTTGAACATGCGATGGGTTTCCTTCAAAACCATGCATATATCCTAGAGTCTTAAAGCTGTCTATCAATATCACTACCCAACTTTTTCTGGCTGTGATTTCAAGTTTGCTGTCTCAACTTCTGCTTTCAAGCCATAGGGCAGGATTTTCAAGAAGGCAGTGGAATGTAGTTCAAGGTAAAGTTTAAATTTAAGATGTATATTTTTATTGCAGAATTGTAATCCTATGCTGTCTTTCATGTCAAAGGATGATGACATTTTTTCTATATATTTCAGCCCATCTAACCAGCCTTCTAGGATCCCTTTAAAGTTCATAGAGGAATTTTGATAGGGGTCCTTCCCTGTCCAAAAAAATATACGCGTTTGTGATAGATGCATTACTTTCTCTCTTCATTTAAAATCTAAAGTATGATGTTGACCATTTTAGACTACATGCTTAGGTTTATGATGGGTAACGTCAGGTGAAATGAAACCAACCATGAGCATCTGATTCAAAAGGATTTCAAATCAGTAGGCAATATTCCATGGCCTGCTTAAGGTTTTGGATCATTCCCTTGTAAGAGGTCAGAAATCTGCAATGGAATGCTCCATATAACTCTGGAGACTCTCAAAGCAAAATAAGGTTTTGTGCAGCGTTGAGAGTAATGTTTGTCTTTGCATCTAACCTTCCCAGCTTTATTTGCCATTTACCATTGCAGCTTATTTGACTTGCTTTACCAGGAGCTGCATTTTAGTGCATGTTTTTCCTCCAGACAGTTAGTTTGCCTGCTTATAGTGCTTTAGAATCCTTATAAAATCAGGTGATTCATCTCACAGGGCTGAGAAAATATGCTACTAGAACATGAAGGTAACACAGAGGGAAGCTAATTTTTTTATTTTTTTTTTGGCTACATGTTTTGTTGAGGGCCAGGGACACATGAACATATTAGATGATGTTCCATTAGACAATTCAAGATAGCAAGACGCATTGCCCTTTGTTTCTCTGAGCTGGAACTTACTACTATCAGGTTTTATTTCTCACAGTCATGTCACAGGTGGTGAGCTATTACAGAGAAAACATATTTTTTCTTATTGTATAGTAAATAATTTCCACAAGTGTTTCTTCATATGTGCTGAGGGCACATCATGTTATTTTCTATGAATAAAAAACCATACCTGAGAGAACAGTAATGGCATTACAGGGCAACTTATCTACAAATGTAATAATATTTTTTCCATTGTCTAACTATAACCCTGCAACCATTTGGACACATTTTTCATTGCAACATTCCTTTGACCTCCATGTAGAGTGGCTACTCTTGTTCACAGATGAGAAATTGAGAACACAGACAATAACAGGAATAGCAACAGTACCAAAATTCAGATACCTAACTTAGCTAGCCAGTACCTCTAAGTTTTCAGCTTTATCCAAAGGAAAAAGACTGGGGATTCCCCAATGATGATTTAGAGGAATCTTTTCAGACTCTTTCTCTGAGGTTTTCTTTAGGGAAGCTTGTCTATAGACAGGTTTCCAAAGGACTGGGACATTGACTCAGACAGCAAGAAAGAAGAGATTGTTATATCTTTGTATCTCATCTGGTGCTCATGCATGCCTGTTTCTTCCATATCCACCAGCTTAACTGGGTTTGCTCCTCAGTGGTGGGTTGCGTCACTATCCCCATGTAGGCTAGAAAAATCCTCGAGGAGTTTCTGATGTTCCATCCCTTTCACTTGTGTTCTCATTGGCTTCTGGCAGCAGGACTTCAGTTGAACTGAAAGACCCTCTAATTTTTTTCCAACTGTTTTAGAGGTACATATATAAATTTGATGGGAAAGGTAAGGACTGTGCCTTGCCTTCTCTTTAAATGATCACAGATCATAGCAGAACTTTTCTGGTATAGATTATGTAACTAATTTTCTGTTCTATGTCTCTGGTTTATCTTTTTTGCACATACATTACAGGGTCTTGTATCTGCCTTCTTATGGCTTACACCACCTGGAATAAGCATAAAAGCTGAGAGGTGGATTAGGGCTCTCATTTCCATACTCTATTCCATACAGAAACAGCCCAGTGTGATAGGAAATGGGAAATGGGCTCAAACTGGCAAAGAGAGGTTCAGGTTGGATATTAAAAAAATTTATTCACTGAAAGAATGGTTAAGCATTGGAACAGACCCAGAGATTTGGTGGAGCCACCATTTCTAGAAGTGCTCAAAAATGAGTAGATGTGGCACTTTGCAGTGTGGTTTATTTGACATAGTGGTACTTGGTTGAAGGTTCAACTTGGTGATCTTGGAGGTCCTCTCCAATCTTAATTCTTTGATTCTGTATAGCAGAAAGCTCTGTGCAAACCAAAAGCAGGTGCCATTCTTCTCTATATTTTTAAATTATCTGTACCTCAATTTAAAAAACAGACTCAGGAGCAGTTCTTAAGAATACAGTATTTAATGATGATGGGCTTTTTTATACTACATTTTGTCTCTGGACACATATTCAAAACCAGAAACATCTGTAAGAGGTTGAATTAGGAAGATCCTTATTTTTACAAAATTGCTCAACTATTTTAGAGCCAATCTGTCTAATTTAGAAAAATTTACTCTACATTATAAACAGCATGAACAATCTATTATACTTACCTATTAGACTGCATTACAGTCTTCCACCATTGAGGTAAATAAAAAGGACAGAAAAACAGTTTAGGAAAAAAGGAGGTTATTTCAATTCTACTGTTTTTTAAACAGTGACAGCAGTAGTGTTTTAAGAAAGAAAATAAAACAAAAGAGCAAATAGAGAAATAGAGAAAAAGATAAGTTTATGAAGAAACAAGAGAGAAAATGTGATGGAAAGGAAGAGGAACAACAAGAGGAAAGTCAGCTGAATAACTTTAGGTTGTACTGGGTGAATCAAATTCTGTCTGAGGTTTTCTGTTCTATTGAGAAAGAAAAGTAGCTATCTCTCTGAATGTGGTAGAGTCAAAGAAAATACAAAGATAGCCTTTATAAGTATAGATCATGCTAGCAAGATGCAGCTAAGACAGAGAGGAATACAAATTCCTCTCTTGCAAAGAGGAATAAGGTGAGAAGCAGCAGAACAGATACTATTCTAAAAATAAAGAAGCATCATACCCATCCAATATTGAGGAAAGAGCATGGAATTGAGAAAAAAAAACAACAAACCCTGAAATCCTCTTCTTTGTAAGATTTATCCTATCCCTAATATCAGTTGTACAACTTGTGTTTTTCTGACCTTCTTTTCCTGATTGTGTTTAAGAGGAAAAGCAGGAAGGAAGTGAACTGAGACACTCTAGCAACTACATGAAAATCTGAGCTTGGTATGGTTTCACACAAGGAAATCTAGTGAGTCTATCAAACTGCATCACATTGTGTTGGCAGATAACCAAAGCTGGACTCAGAAAGTGCTACAAAAATTTTTAGAAGGTGTTGACTTTAGCTGTTGAAAGAATGAAGGTCTAACAATTAATTGCATTTTAACTCCGCTGAATTGAGCAGATCTTTCAAATAAGGTATAACCACATTAACATTCTTCTGTCATCCTTCAGAAGAAGATTATTCTTTCTGCTTCCATGAGGATACCAAGTAACTAATAGGATGGAGTCAGAGTAGTATCAGATGGAAATTAAATGCTGTGATGACATGATTTCATGGCTATTTCTAGCACTGAACACTGGAGAAATATTTGAGGTAAATATTTTCTTTCTTCTTTGCAGAGATATTTAGAATCCAGCCTGGTTGGTAAAACTGTGAAAAATTAATTGGTATAATCGGTGGCAGACTGGCCTGTAGATGTGTCTTGTCATGTTTATAAGAAGATGCTGTAAACACACCCCTGGCTTGCCCTGAGCTGTACAATGTTTTGTGATTGATGTAAACTTGCGTGACCAGTGTAACATGCACTGCATATAATGAGACTCAGTGAATCCTGCAGTCAATCTGTGACACAATGGCTTTCTAGTCAAAAGAATTTTGCTTTATAAGCTGAAATCAACAGAGACTGAATTTTAAACACTTTTAAGAGCTAACAGAGGTAGAACAAGGACTCCAAAAGTCTCTGAATTCGCCTATTTCCCTGACTGAATAACCCATACAACACTTCATTCATCTCCTTTCATACTAATAAAGTGAAAGAAAAGGGTTAAGTTTTTAAATAAAGAACTGAAGTTTAGTAGGTAGCAGATGTGTCATAAAACTAAAATAAAATAAAATAAAATAAAATAAAATAAAATAAAATAAAATAAAATAAAATAAAATAAAATAAAATAAAAGCCAAGGACAGAACAGTGTGATTGTCAAGTGTCCTCTTCTGTCTACTGATATTTTCTTCTCTTCTACCTTAAGCAGATCACAGAATTGCAAATTAAACCCCTTAGCAGCTGATGTTTACTGATTTTATTATCTTGCTTGTTGTAAGGGTCTTATACAAACACTTTGTTGCAATATAAATTTAGGATTGCGATCCTTGTTTTAAAATACATTTAAATAATTAGCAGCTCAAAGATCACTTGAGAAGATTGCAATCTTAATGAAGAAATTTCTGGGTTTTATTACAGACACAAAATGTCTTGGTTTTAATTCTCTTCCGAAAAAAAAAAAAAAAAAAAAGGAGAAAAGGAAAGATTTTTTACTCCCATTTTTTTTCTGTAGGAATGGTTTATTATTCAGCAACACTACCATTACATTCCTCAGGATCTCAAAGGCTGCCGTTCTGTTCCCCTACTTCTAAGGGACAGTAGTTTACTGTTTGTGTAATGAAATTGATTTCAGAACATCAACTGGGTGTCAACAAAAGAGTCCCAGTTTATCCCAGATATTTTAGGCTTAGAAAAGAATCACAGAATCACAGAATCACAGAATTTTCAAGACTGGAAGAGACCTATAAGATCATCTAGTCCAGCCGATGTTCTAACTGTTCAGCTAGATCATGGCAGCAAGTGCCACATCCAGTCTTTTTTTAAATTCTTCAAGGGATGATGCCTCTACCACCTCACTGGGTAAATGATTCCAGTTTCTGACCACTCTTTCTGTGAAGTATTTCCTTCTTACTTCTAACTTACATCTAGCTTGACGCAACTTGAGACTGTGTCCTCTTGTTCTATCCGTTGTCGCCTGGAGAAAGAGGCCGACCCCCAGCTCACCACAGCCACCCTTCAGGAAGTTGTAGAGAGTGATGAGGTCACCCCTTAGTCTCCTTTTCAAATGGTTTGTTTTGATCCCTTGAGGTGTTAATAAGAATATATGGGCAGGATTTCAGGTGCTGAACTGACACAGGTAAGGAAGCCTTAGCATAAGAAGGTTTCTATATGAATGGTGCTCCTCTGCTTCAGCCCATGAAGCAGAACCCATGTAAGGCCTCAAAGCCTCTGTTTGTGTCTGGAGGCCGGGTGGGATGTCTTCATGACTCTGAAGCAAAATTAGACCCCTGAGTGCAAGTAACCAAACTGTGGTCTGGATCTTCATTGGTTATCTAATAGAACTGGTGCATGTGGACAAGCCCATGTCCACCACATACACACAGGGTGTGACAGAATTCAAACTGAACTTCTTGAACTCAACTTACCCAAACTCTACAAGTTGTTTCAGGTAGAGGGAGGGTTTGACAGTATTCCTTTGAGACCAAATTCTGGCTGTGGATTTGACTGCCCTATTCTGAGCAAAAAGCCTGTGGGTCTATCTGGAAGCTATACTGGTTTGTGAAAGAGTTGGCATATTCCTTGACCCAGGGGGAAAGGTAACCAGTTACTGATTGTGTGGTCCTCCAGATGTGACATCCTGTTACAATGTGGGAAAATGCAGTTCAGTCCTCTGCTTCAATTAATTTATTAGAAGTGATTCAAGCTGGCATGGTATTTTTAAATACAAGTAGCAACAGTGTAGTGGGAATGCAAAAATGAACTGGTATTTCAGATGAAGGCAGAGAATAAAAGAGTCTAACTGAGTAGTAACACAGATCTGTCCATAAAATATAGATAGATAGATAGATAGATAGATAGATAGATAGATAGATAGATTGATGTGTTATGAGTATAGCCTTTAAAGTCCACTTTTTTGGAACTATTCCCTTTCTTTTTCTTTCTGATAGCAAAATGTCTCATTTACAACAATGATGTTGGATGCAATTTATCTCTTTTAATGCTCTAAATTTTTCTATATTTTCTTCCAGATGGATTGTGATATTTTTTTCCATATGGTGACACTTGAAAATCCAGATCACAATTGCATTGTTTGCTGCACAAATTTGGATAAATTCCATTTATATTATTGTAGTGACTGGATTTTCTTTGGCTAAAAAGGAAATAAGTTCATATTTTTTATTTTAATGATAAGAAGAAAATAATATTAAAAAAGAAATTTAAAATGGACTAGATTATATTTTATAAAAGAAAAATACCACAGATTTATAGGGTTTTTCCTATGCTGTCCCACCTTCTTCCTGAACTGGTACTGTGTTTTACAAAAAGCGGCTGGGATTTTTTTTTTATGTTATGCTTTGTCTATGGAGGCACAGCTGTGCTGCAGCATCTTTTCTAAAAGAGAAATAGAACATATTGATACATAAGACAGACTTTATCTGATTGCATGAAGCAATTCCACACAATGGGGATGACCTGCTTTTGTATCCCTTTTATCTTAGCAATACCTAGGCACAACCTTCACTCTGAGATAATAAAAGGCTCAGTGTGATCCAGATTGTTCTTTAATGAAAGGATTCTCCCCTTGCCTGGTTGTAAGATTTGGCTAATGCAGGAGGAGGCTGCAGCCAGCAAGGTCTTTCACATGTAATGTATAATTGATGCAGGATTTGACTGGCAGCAAAGACTCATCTTCTAAAGTTATTTTTATCAGTGCTTTCCTCAATGTAATCTCTTTCACTGGCTTACAGTTTAATGATGAGGAGTTTTTTTGAGCACAATCCTTATTTTATTAATGAGATCTTGCTTGATTTGACAAAATAATAATGCTTTCTTTATAAAAGACTAGTTGCTGGTTTTCTTTTGTGGCTAGTGTGCCAATATGGATATTTTTACTTATTAACACCAAAATGCAGAATTATTTATTTACTACTGTATGTGTTGCCAAAGCAGTAGATGAAGATTTTAACACACTTGAAATAATTTGTTCTTATTTGTCTACATGGAATTTTACTGATCAGATTTACACTGATGTCATACAGAGTGAAAGGTATTCAGCAACTTGAAAGATTAGTCAGGTATTCAGTATTAAGCCCTGAATGAGGAAACAATCATGTTTTTCATTATTTAGTGATTTGGATACATATGTGAAATACTTTTTTACCAAGTATTGATAGAGAAATATATTCTTCTCATTAAAAGTCTTATCGCTAATGATATTACATTACACACATATTAAAACTTCCATGAATCTAGTAACTTTACAGGTGCACGTGAAAACAAGGAGAAGAGGATCCTGTTATGATCTCCATCTTAGAATAAGAAGTACAAATTATTGAGGACACAACTGAAAAGATATTCTGTGTGCAAGCTCAGCCACATAGGAGCAGTTTGGGAAGATTTAAGAAGATTTTGTTTCAGCTGTTTACTGATTTTTGTTTACTTCACAAGTCAAGTCCATGTTCAAGCACAACCTTTAGCTGAATATATTGTTTCTTGTGAGTTACACATATTTTGCTGTTCTATACTGCAAATAGTTCTCTCCAGCTTTATCAGATGGGAAAAGATTTATATTTTAAATGACTAAATTAATATCAATTAAAAAAATAATGTAACCTACCAACAGAGAAGCAGTCCTCTGCTTTGAGTACATTAAAAAGGAAAATTGGACTGACCAATCTCTTTGTGGCCTACAAGGAGGAGAGATTGGCACTAGAGCATAAAAACCTGTGGATGGACTGCTTTCTGCCTCTGAACAGGTGGCATGTGGGATGCTCTCTTTTCTTTCTCCAGATTTCTACGATAGTTAGTTTGCAGGAGGTGATAATAGCAGAAAAAATACGTGCTGAGAGATCACTTTTTACACCCTGCTTTTGTTACTAATTTGTTGCAATCAAGTTACAGAACAGGTTGCTTAAACTCCCACCCATTTATTACATTCAAAACCTTGTTATAGGCAGAAATAACATGCTTTGTATGCATAGTCAAGAGTTTATTATTAGTTTAATTAAAGTCTTAAGAGTATAATCAGAGAATTATTATTACAGTAACACTGATAAAAACATTTATAATGCAAATTGTATGCAGCTAAAGTGATCTAAACACAAACTCTCTCATATTTACCCCTTTATATGAAGTTGTCCCCTCCTCCTCCACTGCATCTCTGGGAACTTCAGTCAGAGGCAAAGGGTATAAGCAGTCATCATCATCAGGAATACTTCATGGAGAAGAGCTCAAATTTGCTGATGACTATTTCTTCCACCTCTCATTAAAATCTTCTTGGGTTCATTTGTGTGTTTAGTATTAGAATATACCTTGCTTTTTCTTCAGTTGTCTGCAAGTCCACATTGCGTCTGTATTTGCTGTATATCATGTGTGTGTTTTTTGTTCTCTTTGCTGCCCCTGTTTCTGCCCATTCTAAGGTGTAGTACTCATATCCTTGGTGTCATCCCATGCCAGTACTTTCTAGTCTATGTCATTCTTTTCCTCCTTATGGGCTGTGTTTTGTCCTAGAGCCATGGGTAAGCCTTTTTGCACAGTCATTGCTTGTTACTGTTATCTGCTAGTTTAAAATGCATAGAACTATTGCAATGCACAATCTTGAACATAAAAAAGTAAAGTAAAGGTAGTCATCACCTGAACATTTGAAAATTGCCATTACTGTTTTAAAAAGCTCATACAAATCCTGAGGTGGACAAGGTCTGACAAGTCATGAAGTCTTTTTTGTTGAGGTAATGCAAAGCCTGCTGCTGTTAGAAACAGAAAGAGCCCTACACTTGCCTTGCTGTGTGGAGACACCTTTGTGTAGAGCTTGTGTCCTCTGCAACAGACCTTTCAGCACTTTATCATCTTTTCAGTGAAAAGTGTCCCAAGGGGCACCCTGGGAAGTAACAGTCAGTCTCACTGCTGTTCCCAGCAGGATCATGGAACAGCTCCTCCTGGAATATTTGTTGGAGTGTATGTGAGACAGGGAGGTATTTAGAGACATCCATTGTGGCTTCACCAAGTCCTGCCCGACCCAGTGAGCTATGACAGAACAATTGCACTAGTGAGTAGACACCTATGGATCTCATCTAGATAGACTCCTCTAGGGCACTTGATGTGGTCCCCCAGAGCATCCTTGCCACTAAACTGATGTAGGTTGGGTTGACAGATACTTTTAGACAGATAGGGATACATCATAAGGATGGACAATGAGGATAGTGAGACAGAGGAGCAGATTTTCTAGGGAAGTTGTGGATGAGAAGGCAAGGTCGAGCGGGGCTTTGAGCATCCAAGTCTAGTGTAGGTGTCTTTGGCCACAGCAGGGGTGCTGGAACTAGGTGGTCTTGGGAGATCCCTCCAATCTCATCCATCCTGTGATTCTGTGAAGGAGTGGTGAGCTGGTATAGGCTCCTCTGTTCTTGCAGTGCAGGAAGCTATTGCTGCAGGCACAGCCTCTCCTCTGTCTTTCAATATGCTTAGCAGAGTCAAATTTAATTACCAGTAATAAGAAGCCAAAGCTAGGCTAAGCAGCATAAATGAAAAAGTAGGTACAAGGTATTGTTTCCTTCATTTCTTTGTCATTTTTACTGGTCAACATATAAGCTGCTCTTGTTTTATATCCCTTGACTTTTGCATAACTGAGCTCTGGTTGCCTGATGTTCTGATTAGCTTAAAGTGGGAGCAAATAACTGGTGAGGAAGGATGGTTGCTACAGTGCTGGATGCTAAATCTTTGTGATTCCTGGTCCTAAGTAAAAAGAGTGTTTTGTGTGAAGGACTTTACTTGCTTGTTTGTTTCTTTGAACTTCAATTTGTTTTATTTTAATTCATGACTTGCATATACACAAAACTTTCCCCATCTTGGTCACCATCTGTTTTTTCCTTTTATCTTTTTTTTCCTTTTCTTCTCTGTTCTCCCTCAACACCTGTTTGGTTAAGCAGCCATTTCTGTAAAGTTTTGTGACACAAATATGAACTGACATTACTAGTCCCCTGACAAAGGCATTTCTAATGCTTGAAAAACTCCTGTCTGGAGAGTTAAAGCAGAAAAAAAACCAGTTGTGTTTCCCCTTATAACAGTGCTTTGGTCCCAAACCAGAGAGAGATTACATCTAAATAATTATCCTGATTATTTAAGATATCAGTAATAAGCATGTTGATGATAAACAATATTATTTTATTCAGTGGCTTTTTTTGCCATATTATTTTATGCAGTGGCTTTATTTGCCAGGAGAGTTGTGCTAAATAGTTGTTTATATAATAGGTGTTGAGCTGTAAAACAGCAGTCCCTGATATTGGTGTGCTTTTTTCCAAAAGACTGGTATTTATAATAGCTGGGATTCTGACTTCTCTTTTTCTTTGGCTAAAGTTTGTTTGCTCAGAAAGCAAGCAGAATCCATTGTGCTTCTTAATGCAAAGTAATCTGGAGAGCATGACCAGTTAATTAAGCCTACTAGCTATGATCACAAGCATTAGGATCTCATCCTCTGATATTTCTTTAAATAGGAATTCTGTAAATAGCTCCACTTATGTGAAAGGTTGGTATCAATTGGTATCAGGTAAAAAGAAGAAGAAGGAATAAAATAAGAATTTATTTCAGTTAGGTATGATCAAAAATGACAAAAAACATTGAGCTCCAAGCATTTTTGTCCTTGTTGCTTTGACTAAAAATTGGCGACTGCAAAAAGTGCTGGGCACCTCTCTTTGTATCCTGACCTTTAACACATGAAGAACTGTCAGACTGAGCAAGCACCAAGATGCTTATTTAAACTGTCTAGAGTTGAGGATGTGACAGGTAAACGTCTGTGGTCTGACTTTGCTTTTAGTGTCTATCTGAAAATCATTTCCCTAGCAAGGTAAAAATTGCCTTGGTTTTTTTCAAGTATTAATTTACAGAGTTTTTCAAGGTGACCTCTCTGAAAAGGCACCTCAGTTTGTAAGAGCATCTTCTGGGCGATAAAGATGTCTTTGAAAACATGGAGCAATTTAATGCCCATCTCTGTTTGCTGTTGCAGGGATGTTTCCACATGCTCCTTGGTCAAGAGTTTCACGAAGGAGCTGGGTCTCCAATTGCAGCAGTTCTGAAGTGGTACATGGGGTGTACAGAAAGGATTTTCCTTTCACACTGGGCAGTTTCTCAGTACATCTGATGATGAGGTCACTCAAGCGCATTACAGAACAACCAAAATATCAATTTTTTGGGAAAATCTATCTATTGCCTATAGAAGTAGCATATCTTATACCTTAAATGGCTGGAATGTATTTAGTTTTAAACAAGTAAACTTGAGTATACTCTTTAAAAAGGCAAAAAAAAAAAAAGAAAAAAAGTGTGCTTTTTCTTTGGTATTTCCTACTATGTGTAAGGGCTTTCCAGCAATGTGTGTCACTAAAAATACTGAATGTCATGATCTCTCTTTCTCTGGGGAAGAACAGTGGACATGTGTGTGAAATTACGTTTAGAGGGGGTTTTTTGTTTGGTTTTTAGTTTGGTTTTTTTTTAAGATGTTTATTTTGTCGCTGCAGTACTTAGAATACTCTTACAAAGTCAGGGCCTTGGTGGGTTAAACACAGCCTAAATGAGTAACTAAATGATTTTCTGATCCCAGAGAAAACATAACCTAAACATTAAAGGGAAGTAATAGAAAGCAGAAGGCAACAGACTCTTGATCATGTTAGTACTTCACTTCCCAGCTCCAACTGTGCTGCTTAACTTGCTCTCAACAATCTGATATTTCATACAGTTTTCTGCCTTCTTGATTCCACTTGTAGTGGTTTATATTCAGCTTTGCTTTTACTGCTGTAATCTGTATTGTTTATGCTATCTTCATGTTCTGTCAGCACAGCTTTCCTATTCCTGCTTTGCTGTACTGTATTGCCATATAAATAACTAAGGAGGAGGCAGCTGCAGCAAAAACTGAGCTGTGCTGGGTTTTATAAATTCCTCTTGTGAAAATTAGAAATCATTTGACTTATACAAATTGTTTCACTGGAGGAAACGAAAGTGAGTTTTTCTGGTGCCGGTAAAGGAATAGGAACAGACAGAAACAGAAACAGAATTTGGTGGTGTTGTGCCAGGAATGTATCTTTCAATAATTTCTGGAGGGATAAAGCCCATAGTCTAACATCTCATCTTCAGATTCATGTATCTTTGTCCTAGGAAAAAAAGGACCAAAATAAAAATAACACAAACTAAAACCAGGCACCAAGAGAAACAAAGCCAGCCAACAAACAACATAAAATCAAGCTTTTATCATATCACTCTGCAAGATATACTCAAACAACTCAAGGTAAATTATTGTGAATTAATCACCACTTCAGTGAAGACATTGCACAATGATACTCTATGCTCCACTTCTGTAGTATCTTTCCCTTTTATGGGAAAGCTTGATGTTTCTGGGAGATAGGTGATTTGTATTGCCCATAAGAAATCACTGGGATAGATATCAGTGACGGAACTGCTCTTGTTTAGCATTTTCAATACTTGAACTTATATCATTATAGAGAGACCTACAGTACTTCAAAAAGCAAAGGGAAGATTAAATTGTGGGGAAAGTGCAAGAAATTATGTACCATCCAATGTATATACTTGACAGTACATTGTTGAGCTTGAAGGAGTGAATTTGAAGGAAATATGTGTCTGAGCTATATCCTTGAATAGGAATAGGTCTGGGATTGTGACCTAGATGTTGTGAGAAGCTGCACCTGGGCTACTCAGAACTTGTACCATCAGCCTGGACCTCTCACCTTCCTCACTTGAGACAAATGAAATATGTCCAAGGGGGAGCATGAAGCACATCCAGCTCATTCCAATTCAACCTGATTCAGGTCTGCCTTACTGTACCAGCCCTCTTTTGGGCCTCTTTAATTAAGCAGAATGGCCTTCACCCTCCAGTATTTAAGATACTTACATGGATTGCCCCTTAGGTCTGTCAGATAATATGTAATTATCATTTGTTGGTCTCTGTCTGTTGTGAAAATAATGTAATGTTACTTTAAATATCACTAGGTGGACATAAAATGGGCAGTAGGGCTGCAAACAAAAAATATTAACAAGCCTCAAGGTGCTTAGTGGCAAGGAGGTATAACTATACAACTCCCTGGAACTCCTGGCTTGATTTAACAGAGGTGGTTACAAAGAATTATTGTTCAGGATGTACCTCCTGTTTATTTCCTTGTTAATGCTCTCCTGTTGCTGGTTTGATTTTTATTTTTCTATGCTTGCCTTTAGAAAATGAGCAAGATGAAACATAAAGTGGGAAATGCTGCACAGAACTCCCCAAATGCTTTCAGCTCACAAAAGGCAAAAAAAAAAAATAAAAAAAAAATCAGTTTCTGTTTTAATTCTGCATGCAAAGTCAGCTCCTGCATTTTGAAACATGCAGATAGAAGCCTGACCCAATTAAAGGCACTGAGAGTTTTTTCTGCGGAGTCCAGTGCCCAGAGTATTGATCCAAGTGTCTGACATACAAGCTGTAGAGTTCATACTTCTTGGGTCAGGAATACAATTCTTTATGTTTACAAAACATCTTGGAAAAATAGGATGTCAGTGTACATATTACCAACTTTCGTGAGACAAATCAGATAAATAATGATAGTGTGTTTTGAATGAATAGATAATCAGCTTTCTTCAGCTAACAAATTTAAAAAGTATGTTACTAATATCTCCATAAATAAGAAATTTAAAAGCCAAATTTATTAAATCTAGGATGAAAATTGTTTGGTTTGCCTTGTTTTTCCCTAGGAAGTGAATAAAGAGGTAGGACCCATCGTCTTATAGCAGAAATGTAAGTGAGAGGGTTTGCTGGGTCCATAGAGAGATCAAAACCCAGAAACACTGCACAGAGAGAACAATTGAAAGAAGCTGAATGAGTCACAAAGCAGTGCAGAATTATTTCCTTAATCTCCACCCTGTGTTTCTGCTAAATAACTCCTTATTTTGTCTTTTATAATACTGTGACAGGTCTTAAATTGTTCATCTCTTTCTTCAGATTCTAAGAGAGCTATAGGAAATGCAGCAGGATATACAGCTACTGTAAATGCAGCCACTGCAAATGTAACATCTGTCACAAACTCCACTCACATGTGTATGCTCTAGACATGAAAATAATCTTAATAGTTTCAATTATACCTACATAAAGATAAGCAAACACATTCCTTTGTTGTGGGAAGGATAATTTTTTGCCCAATATCTGGAAGCAAAGTGGAAAGATTAACATTTTTCAAGGTATTTCACTGAGAATATTAACTCTGGATTTTCCATGTCTTTAAATAATAAATTTTGCTAGTATAATGACATAAGGAAAAAACAGGTCCTTATCTTTTTAGACTAATCTGTCTTTTTAGACTCTTTCATACTAATTTCTATATAATAAGTGTGATACAGACATGTGTGCATTGAGCATGCATTGACAGGAATGTGTAATTTTCTGTAGTATACAGTAGATCAAATTGCATGAAGATTTTAATTTGATGGCTATAAAAACTTCATCTGCTTGCTGCCCAGATTTAGTGTGTGCTGGCCAGAAGGTGGTGCTTTCAACCATAGATGTGAGAATCAGGAAAGAAAAAATGAATATGAGCAGCAGTGAATAAAAAAAGATAAACAGAGAATTCTGTGTATTTTTCTAAGTCAAACCCATATTAATATGTGCAACAGTCCATAAAGAAGTAATTATAATATGGAATCTTCTTTCTTCTTTAACACTTTTCTTCACCTTAATATCTAAATAAGGTTTCTCTTCCTGGTTGCAGTGCAGTGCTAGTGCAGTTAGAAAGGAAGAGCAACAGCTTTTACCTGTGAGAGCAAAGGAACTTTCAGCTGATTGCAGAATCCCTGCTGGTCACACTGCTACACAAGTTTGGTTTAAGAACCACTGGGAGACAAAGCAGCAAACTGATGTGTGTGTGCCCCTGCCCTCGAAATACCTTTGGTATTTGAACTTCTGCTTTGGCTTCCACTGATGGTCCTTAAAGCAACAGAGGAAAAGGTTTGCTTTTATTTCAAAATGTGTAGATTGCATGTGGAAGAGGAGGAAGCAAAGGATAAGTTTCACCCTGAAAATGGTTTTGCTTAATGTGTAAATAGAAGAATAAGAGGAAAACTTCTAGACAGCTTCTGAATGGCTGGTACTTACTACAGGATTACACACAAGTGTGCACCCAGCACCTCTTTAGACTCATACATTTACCTCTGTTTCTCTGTTCTCCAATGACTTTGGCAGATCTTTGGGAACTCCCTCATGCTTTAAATCTCTGCTTGCTCAATCCTTGCACCCTCCTTACACTTAGACTGTATCTTTTCACCTCTGAGTAGTTTTATTGCCCTCAAAAAGGTTATTTGCATATGTAAAGTTTATTCACATACTTACCTAAATGTTTGCAAATTCATGTCAAGAAAATTATCTTCCAAATGTTTGATTTGAAATTACACTCCTTTGATTAGAAGTCTGCTCTTAGCCCTTAACATATCTCATTGAGTTGCTTGACCTCTACATGATCATCCTAATTATCATCTCTCTTTTCTCATTAATTAACCACTTGATGGGAGATTTGAGATCGTGATGAAATAGAAGAAAATAGGAAAGTTCATAACCAGAAAAATATTTTTGGTGAATGTTCAATGCATTAAAAACAATTAAGTAAAAGTTTGTGTACACATAGTTGTTTTTGTTTATCTTGGCTAATTAAGCAGTGCTCATGGAAAAAAACAAATGAACCCACATGTACTTTAGTATCAGTAGCAAGTTTTCTTCAGACTTCAACAGAATTAACTTTCTCTTACAGTTCTTGAAACTCTCTTTAGATGAGATACTGAGTTGTGTTCTTAACGAACATGTTAAGTTTTTTAGTTCTGGTGATTAAAGCAAATTAATTTAGAACTTTGCTATTTGGGAAAGCTGTCAAAGTCTACTCCAGGGATGAAATGAAAACCAATAAAGATGATATCTTTTGAAATCTTTTAAGGTTCTTAATCCTTGAGGTTTCTATGTTGTTGTCTTTGGATATTCTGTGAGTGAATCCTTCCCTTTCTCCCCCTACATAAAGTAAGTGCAAGTCTGTGAAAATTAAAACACTGTTTAAATAAACTTGGTATATAAATGGTGTAGATTTTGCTTAAAGTGAATCATAATCCACTGGTCTAGTCACAAAGTCCTTTCTCTGACATCCTTTTCAGGAGACTAGCTGCCTTTGTAACATCTTCAGACTGAGATATGTGGTAATAGAAACTTTGGCATTTTCTATTAGTATGGATAAAGAGATTATTACTATAAAGCGATAGAAAGCTAAACAATGTTATCACTTTCTGAAGATTATATAGTTTATTAAATTTATCTAATCCTTATTAATTCCACACCTAAGGGATTTAAATTGATGTGATGCTTTGAAATAGACTTTGGATCCAGGAAGAATTGAACTCTGTCAGTTCAGAACAAGCCCAAAAACCTCTGTGGGGAAGATCCTTTATCTTTCCATTTGTATACTCACATATCTATCTGATACTTTGGATGATCAATGAATGAATTTTAAAACCATGGAATTTGCCTAATAAGAAAAGTCAAATGCAGTGAAATCCACACTGTGGATGAAATGGGACTCACACAGCCTTGGCTTTGTAGCATAATAACTTGCAGCACAAATGCCACACTAACTGTGCCTAATAGAGCTCTATTCCCCATCCTCTTGTTAAAACCGCACCTGTTCATAGGAGATAGCTCTGTCCTCAGAAAGGATTACTCAGCCTCATAATTTTTCTTCATCTTCTTTCTTGTCACTGTCATACTTAATGCTGCAAAGGCTGGAAAAACAAAGGTCTCCAGAGGCTGGCATGGAGATATTTCTGCCTCATATAAAAAACACTGTGAGCAGCTTCAGATTGTCACCTGTCCAAGAAAGGTCACCCTATATTCCTGCCTACATTCAAAGGAGGGTACTAGCTCCTTTACAGGGTGATTAAGGCCAGCCAAAATTGTCTAATGGAAATGTGTTTTTCTTTTCATTGCCTATAGTAAACATTAAGGATGAACTTTACTCCCTGTGATAGCAGAGCTCTGTTAATCACAGGATGAAATTCAGTATGTGAACTCAGAAGCAAGCTGTGTAGAAAGCAACAGAAACACATCAGAGGCCAGTAGGACTGAATCAATTTTCACTAACAGAGATCAAACCCAGTATGTCCAGCATGGTCTGGTGAATGCAGCTGTTGAAGGGAGCAGCCATTTTACAAATTTCAGTACAATTGTTTCATGATTTCCAACAGAATTTTTTCTCATCGAAAAATTAGCTTTTGATCAAATGCAACTATTTCTCCAGGAACTGGTCCATCCAGCTGATATTTCAAGATAACAAACAGAAAACACTCTCAAAATGGAATAAAGCAAATTTTGGGGGGAGGCTTTTTTGTTGATTTTTTGGTTTGTTTTTTCCAGAATGAATTTCCTTTGAAGATGTGCACTTGTGTTAAAAATGTTACACTTCAAGCACAAAAATATAAAATAAAATGTTTCTCAGAGTGCGGGCTTCTGAGTGATTAATCATCTTCTTGCAAGTACTTTTTTCCTTTTTTTGGGAAATACCAAATTACCTTTGTTCCATTAAGAACATGAATGGATACAGCTTTCACTGTCACAAGCCTTTCCATGAATAAAAATCTGGGGTCTTGCACAGCCTTGTTAGTGTTTTTCCCAGAGGAGAGGCTGACGCAGGCAAGGGCTCTCTCAGGACATATGTGCACAGATGGGAAAAAGCAGTCTCAATCTGCCTTTGCTTCAGGGCCATATTGGCACAGAGCTGCTCCCCTCAAGATAACCTTTGGGATCAGGACAGTGGGGGCTATAAATTGCTGAGCATAATCTTGGGAGTTCCCAGCTTGTGCTGTTGCATTTGTACAGGCAGGCCAAATCCCATGTCCCAGGTTTCCAGGCAGATGTGTCATGGATGAAATGAGCAGTGAGATTTGGGGTTGATGTGAAGCAAGATGCCAACAGGGCACGGGAAGGAGGGAAAGGAAATTTATACAATTTTGATATTACTTTACAGTGCCTGAAAAGGTTAAAATTGCCCATGGGAGGAAGCAGAGCTTAGTTTGGTTGCTGGGTTTGGGGGTCTGCTTGTCTATTTTTTGCTCTTTTTCCTTTGACAGCGAGTGTTGGGAGCTAATAGTAATTTTTTGAGAAGGAAAAAAACATCTAAATGGTTTATGGGGGAGTTACTGGGGGTACCTGAAAGGACACTTGGCAGTGCACACTTGCCAGGGGCCAGGTATCACCAGTTATTCTCCTGTGACTGGATGGGGATGATCTTTATGGACCAGCATTACTCATAGCCAGTTGCTGCAAAGCCCTGTAGTGGTTAATTTCTCTTGTTAAATGCTAGCAGTCAGCTCTCTGCTGTAATAGATGTGGCACGGGAGAAAGCAGACATAATCCATAGGAGTTGAGGATCTAAATAATCTGCTGCAGTTTTTCAGGCTCTGAGTGTGATAGCAACACAATCATCAGCAGCTGAGTAGCTCAGCGATGGTTATCAGCAGATGTTCATCCTCGCCTTGTGGGATTCAACACTAAATGATTAATAATTCCCATTTTAAAGTAAAACACTAACTGAGAAATCAGGATTTGCTTAGGTATTGCTGAGCATTACTGTAATTCAGATAAAAAGAAAGAAATAAAGTAAATTACTTAATTTCTAAAGTATATTACTAAAATAAAGTAAAGTGCTGCAAGCAAAGGATAGCTATGATTCTATTCCCTGTTTACTAAAGATAAAGGATATTCCTAAGAGAAAATTCAGAAAAAACAGTAATGTGAATTTAAATTTAGTTGAATGATGAAAGTGGCCATTAGATTGGACCCAAGTTAAAGGATTATCCTTAAATACTAGATCAAGGCAGATGGGTGACAGTTGTTTTTATAAAATATATTCAATTCCTGGAAAATTGTTTATTTGATTCAATCAGTGCAAAATGAATTCAATCCTTTTTACATTAAAGAAAAGTATTCACCAATGAACATCACATTAAATTACCTATGGAATTAGTGAGGGGACAGAACAACCAATTAAACATACTTTTTGGCACAGTAGGAGTGTGGAAACATATTAATCTTTCCGTAAGGACAGACAGAAGGTAGTCTGCTGTCTTATAATGCATACTTGTCTGAATGATGAAAAATATAATGCATTTGAAAGTGTGGATGGAGCATTAGTATAAAGTGAAGGATGCCCTTGTCAGAGAGTACAATCAGTCATTATTTTTCCACCATGGGCCCAGACTAGAACCATGTGCTCTATCCAATGAAGTTACGAAGACCCCTTGCCTTTTCTTAGAGCTCACACATCACCTTTCTCTACATGAAGACTGCTATCTTGTTCCCAACACCTCTCAGTGCGGTTCCACAACTGCTGGCTGGAGCTGACATTGCAACATCTGCTTCATTGGAAAGTGGAAATTCATGCAAACATCTCTTCAGTGACGTATCACAAGAGCAAAACACTGATTACACTCGATTGGATGAAAAGAACACCTGACACAGCATCAAGTCCGGCACCCAGACTTCTGCTTTTCTCTGATTTTCCGTATCAACACCATGGCACTACCATGGAGAACCTGGCAAGTTCAAGAGTGACTAGAGGATATTGGTGTGTAGGCATAGAAGCTCAGGAATAGGCTAGTGACACCACCCTTCATGGCTCATGTTATCAAGAGGGTCTGTTTGGCATCTTGACTGGAATAGTCTCAAAAGTCATAAGGGTTTCTGGACAGAGGCAGAACCCACCAATAAAATATTGGTCTCTGGGCAACCTGTTACAGTTTTTATCACCCTCATTTCATGACTGCTCTTTTTTAATCTTTCAGATATCATGATGGTTGAGATAGATTCCTGATGACAAGAAAAAGCAAACAACATGCCTAACTTGAGGATGGCCAGCATAGAAGACCTGGGGAACTGCAGCCTGGTCAGCCTTATCTTAGGTACTTGGAACGTTATGGTGACAATCCTCTTATGAAGGAGTAGAGGATGACCAGAAGGAGTTTGTATGGATTTATGATGGTTAAATTCTGCCTGAACAAATGTATTACCTTCTACATTTGGAGAGGATTGGTGGGTAAACTGTGGTCAGTTGGCTTGACTTTAACATCTACATAATCTCCATGAGTCTCAACAAATCTGTTGTTCTCTGATGGGCTGTCTAATGTAGGTTCTTCATTTCACTATTCTGGATGTACTCTGTGTTTCAAGGCTACTTGTGTTCATCCTCTGAAGCAAGCAGGCAGCTGTCCAACCATCTACTGCTTAGATATGAGAACTATTTATCTTGATGGCATGGGTGTGGTCAAAACTATATGTAGATATCAAAAGCTGATATGAAAAGAAGAGCTTATAAACAACATAATGAGATTTCACAAGAAGAACCTTCTTGTCTACAGAAACTCACAGTTAGGGACTTCCTGAGTGAGGGTGAGTTCTAGTATTCAGTGTCAGTCAATGGATTCTTTTCTCCCATAGATTTAATCACCTCCTGATACAGTGGGCATGAGTCTCATGTGTAAGTGATATAGATTGTGTACTTAATTTTCCACTTTGACCAGAGGTTAAAATCTGTTCAATTTTAAGGCACTGTGTCTAGAAGAAAATGAATAAGACACTGTAAGTGGGATAACCAGTATTTGTCATGCATGCCTTGCTTTCCATCTTTCATTGAGGATAAACGCTCTTCAGTAGAGCAGTCATAAAGTAGTGACTATCCTGTGATTATTTTTCTTCATTTAAACTTTTCATAACCAAGGTTTTGAAAGAAATTACACTACTCAAACCATGGGATTGCATAACCAAATTATCACCAAAGCAATATGATCAATTATTAATATTTGCCCATCACACTTTGCTGCCACCAAAGCATTGCTGATTGTTACTTCTGTTGTACTCTTAAAGAGAATTTAACAATTTATTGTATATCCTTGCTCACAGTTCAAAGTATTCCACAGTGCCATATTACCTGTCCTGATCCTCATTGACTTTCCCAGTAAAATACAATTTCTTGGCTTGGATCAAAACAAAACAAAATCATCACTAGAGGTTTATCTTTTCAATGGTAAGAAAACCCTCCTTGAGCTTTGTAGCATAGTTTAGGAATACATAATTATGATATAAGAGACAGTAAAACAGATAATTTGTTGCACATTTTGATTACTTTTATCACATATTACCAAGCTTGAGGGTTAATTATATTTCGTAATTCCATTAAAAGCATAATCATTTTTGCATGCCAAAAATCTCATATTTATCATAACACTGAGCTACAAGCCAAGAATTCTGCCATTAGAAGGTAGAGCACTTTACAAAATAGATGAGGTGCCAGTCCTGATTTACTGATGGGGAAGCTGAAGTGGCAAGGATGGAAGTGGCTTGCCTGTGGTAAGTCAAGAGAGAAGTAGCAGTTGAAGGAATGAAGCAGTGCCAGTAGGGAGGATTTCTCAACAGGTAACAACATCAAGGTGTTTCTGTGGTATTTTATTATGATGTTATTTCATTTTAGTGGAGGTGCCATTTTTAGAATTTTCCCCCTTTGCAGAATGGGTGGGGGCTTTTTTGGTCACTCGAGGGTTTTTTTTTTTTGTTGTTGTTGTTTTGTTTTGGTAGGCTTTTTTTTTTGTTTGCTTGATTGTTTTGAGGACTTTTTGTTTGCTTGTTTTGCTTTGCTTTGTTTTTTTAATATATATAATGTGATTAAAACAAGAGTTTCCAGAAGCAGATGAAGACTGTGGATTGCAAAAAATATTAGAGACACTATCTGGAGAGTACTTGAATTTTCAAATCTTACTGAATGTTCCCTCTGAAACTGGACATTTTTATCTGCTGTAATTCAAGAAAATTTTACCAAAAGGTTGATCCTGGCTTCATTTTATGATGAGAACTAATTTTTCTAATATATAGATTGTATTTTCTTTTGTAACTTTCCTATCTTCTCCAATTTAGCCATTCTGAGGATAATTTTCTTGAAGTTTTGCAGCTCTGTTCTTTGCGTCCACAATGGTATTTTATAGGATATATTACAAATATGAGACTTATTGAATGAAATAAAATATTTCAGCCCCTGAGCCCTGGAATTATATGACTTCCTTCATGTAATCTTTTCTTTTGTTTTTCCTAAGTTATAATTGCCCCTGTTACCTTAATTTACTTCTTTACTTCCTCGCTAATGAATTTTATTTATTTGAAAAATTAAGCTCAGACATGGTTAAGTTTCAAGGAGTAACATTGTAAGAACACTATGGATAAAATAAAACCAGATTCTGAACTTTTCCTGGCAGTCCCTAATCTATTATACCTTCTGCTTTTGTTGCTTTCTTGTTTGCACCATTAAAAATGCTTACACAAAAATGAAGTTTCTCTTCAGGTTTGGGAAGCTTTTAAAAAAATATTATGTGATTATTGAATTAACAAGCAGTGCTTTAATAGTCCAAATTTTCAAAAACTATTATGTACTACCAATAAACCTTAATTATATAATAAACTGAACTTTTCACTTTTATCCAGCTAGATAAATGCTATAGGCTGAATCTAAGGTCTGTTTAACGTCTTAAAATCACAGAATCATCAAGGTTAGAAAAGATCATCAAGTCCAGCCTTTAACCCAGTATTGCCAAGTCCACCATTAAACTATGTTCCCAAGTGAAACATCTACATGTGTTAAAAATACCTCCAGGGATGTTGACTCGACAACTTCCCTGAGCAATCTATTCCAATGCTTGGCAATCCTTTTGGAGAAGAATTTTCTTCATATCATAAAACCTGGATTCAGGTTCACACCTGAATTAGTTTTAAAACTTTGTTAGATTTAATCACACGTTTTCTTCCTAAGACAGTATTGAAACTGGTTGAAACTGTTAGTTATTAGTGGGGAAAAAATAACCTGGAAAAATTTCAAGCAAATTTTAAGCCACATTGTCAATGAGTATTTGGAATGTTGCCCTATATCTAAGCAAACCTAATTAGTTTGACTTTATTTAAGAAAAATCAAAAGTTTCTATATGTTTATTCTGAAGTGTTAGTCAATTAATTTGCAAGCCTTGGATAAATATTCTGTATGATTTTTTATTGTTTTTTTACCCATGTATATGTTCAAAGTGTATTAGTTAGACAGATAACATTTTTCTTCAGAGGCCTCTGTGGTCCATCAGGTAAATAATTTATATTTTGTGCCGTATACATATGTAATTGTGTTTTCTGCAGTGAATAATAAAGGATCCAAGGATTCTCTCCTTTTATTAGCTTTACATAAGCATTAGGGACATCCCTCCAGAGACAAAGGGGAAGGGACACAGAGACTACTTTTAGTTAAACAATGTACATTTTAACTTCTGCCTCTTTCTCTATTTATTGCAGAAAAAAATCCAAGAACAGAAGAGAATTTTTTCAAGACTATGAAGCCTAGAACATGAAAGCTAGAAAACGATAGAACTAAGATTGTGCATAGGTTTTCATGATCAATCCCCCTCACCCATAGGACCCCTGCTTCAGCCAAAACCTTCTGTGAATACAATATATTAATTGTTTCATCGTCTTAGCTACTGCACTCATTACAATGGTACCCATGGATTTCAAAATATGAATTAATTTTTTTCCATAGTACCTTCATGGAGGGATATTATTTCCCAGTGTCACAGTTGAACAGTTGACTGTTAACTGCTGCATAAAATAAGCAAACACCAAGTTTTCACTAATTTATGTTGAATGATTAGAGGCTCTGAGATATTTTCCTAATTTTTTTTTCTCCACAATAGGGTACCTACCTCTACACAATATCCACTATGGTCAAAACCAGCTCCCAACATCTTTCAATCCAGCTGTGAAGGATTAGTATCTCTGCAAATCAGATCCTTGGTCACCAATTTTGAAACCCAGAAAATGCAGGGTTTCCCGTAACCCTCTCAGAGGCTCTCCATTTCCTTTTACATGGAATATCTTTCTTTCCCTTCCTTTTTCTCAAGTCCATTTTGTCAGGCCAAAGACTGCTATTCTGATGTACAATAAGCACAGCACTGATCCAAATTTACAATGGACCCTAAACCAAAACAGAGATTCTAGGCTGCTCAGAGAAAAATCTGGTTTTGGTTTTTTAGCTTGGTCAGAGGCAATATCTTTTCCCTTGGAAAAAATGTATTTTTTTTCTAGCTGGAACCTTCTGCAGAAAGACTGAACTTGAACCAACCCTTACTCATGGAAAATTTCAGCATCCAGGACCAGTGTCTGGAACATTAATTACCCTTTGGCCTGTTGTAAGGACTTAGAGAGCACAGCAGCATATCTCAAACACTGTTTAGGCCACAGAAGGACTTTGCCATGAGAAAAGCACACAATGAAGGGACAGGATGGTGTTAACTCCAGGAGTGGTGGAGGTGAGGTCTGGCTGGCACATCCTGGTAATGATCCAGACAAAAATTCCCACTGGCAAACTGTGCAGGGAAGCAACTGCTCAAACGCATATCACAGTCAAAGAAAGATCACCCCAAGTTACGGGACAGAGGGCATCTGTGAGCACTGATGCCTCCGCCTCCCCCCCATCCAATATACCTCTGTGGATGCCTGGAACTCGGACTGTTCTAAGCCACTGTGGTGGGAACTTGAGACAAGATGAAGGTGGCACTATTGTCCAAACACTTAGAAACCTGGGGGAGAAGGATTTATTACTGCTAATGGACACACAGAATGCAGAATTTATGGGCCACAAGAAAAGCCAACCCTGCAACTCTGCTGAAATCATCACCACCTCAGTGAAAAGTAATTCTGGTGGCGGAAAAGCACAACCACAAACCACTATCCACTGACTCAAGAAAACTGGGTCTTTTCTGGGCTGTTTAAAAAGAGGAAAATGTATTGTTATTAGTCAAGTATTTTGAGTTTCAGATTTTTAAACTGACTGTTCAGTAAGCACTTTTTTCTCCCCCAGACCGTAAGCTTGTTTTGTCAGTAAACTTTGCCTCAGAGACCTTTCAGTTTTCATTGTCAGTGCAGGATTACTGAGATTATTTACTATGGGCATTCTGTGTCTCCCAAACACCACCATGGCAGCTGCCAGCCACACTTGTAGCCTCTTAGCAACTACCCATTCCCTGTTGCAGAGAAAGGAGTAATTTTCATTATATTGAGTGATGACCACGGTACTGAACTGTAGCTTGAGTAATTATGTCATTTGCTCTTCCTTTACCCATCAGTGCTGTAACCCCACAAGAAGGCCTTCAAATTTGTTAGGCATGATTTGCTCTTAGTGAAGTCTTGTTGGCTGTCACCAACCATTTTATTTTCACTGTACCTTAGCTTAGTTTTCAGGGGGATCTACTCCATGATCTTACTGTGCACAGAAGTAGGACTGACTAGCCTGTAGCTGTGTGAGTCTTCCTTATTCATTAATGAACATGATTCAAAAATTCCATCTGTTCTTTCTCCTTCTCACAAGATCTGTGACTGACAGCTGCAATTATTATCTTAGAATTGTTGAATCACAGAATTGTTTTGTTTGGAGAAGTCCTTTAAGATCCATAGTCCATTAACCCAACACTTCCATATCCACCATAAGATAATGTTCCTAAGCACAATATTTAAATGTCTCTTACGTCTCCCAGAGACCTGGCAACAAAACAAAATTATGACAACTAAGATTATGTGAAGACACGTATGCATGTATCATTTCTCTTGGAAATAAGATAAAAATGGAAGGTGTTTGTCCAGTGGAAGCAAGGTCAGGGGGCATGGGAAGAAAGCAGAGATGTTGTGTGGCACTGTAGGGAGAAAACTGACAAGATTTATAGGTGTGTCAGTCAAACAAAATTCTTCTTTCTGCCATTCTCCTTTTCTGCTGCAGAATATATTCATATTCACTGTCAGGACTGAGAGCTCCTGAGCGAAGTATTCAATGAACAGAAAAAGGGCAGGACACAAGGGAATTGCAAAATTTGAATTTTAGGATTAGCAAAGGAACAATGGAAATTAACAGGGAATCAGTGAGGTACATGTGAGTTCAGATAAAGTGTCATTCTTGACAGAGGAACTAAGAGCAGGAAGATATTTGGAAACTCACTGTCAGATTTGGCCATATGTCATATGAACTACTGTACCTTCACAAGAGATCTGACTCCAAGTTCTTGATGACTCTCTATTACTCCTGCACTGCCTAATTTTGCAGGGCTTTATCATGCCTTTTCTTGAACATCTATTACCGTTCAAAGAAAGAAATTAAATTTGGTTATTTTTCTTGTCCTAAGAAAGTATACAGTTCCTTCAGAAGTAGAAGTCTGTGGCAGCTTCATTCTAAGGAATAATGGGTAGAATGAAAAAAATATCCTGTATTCCATTCTGTAAAGAGGGTCTTTGTCAGATGTAGAGGGGTTCATATCAAATAAAAAGGTCTCCAAGGCTCAGGAGAAAATATTATTAGATCATTTCTGGCCGTCCTTTCTAAAGCATAACTGGTCCATGATAACAGGACCAAGATACTTCCTTAACTGTTGAGATTTGATATTTATTCAAATTTTTTCAAGTCAGGTTTATTTTTTTATTCTTCCATACTACTCACAGATTTCTGAGTGGAAATGACTCTGCAGAACTCTACTCCTTCAAAGGGCATCCAGAGATGACATGTAGAGTTGTTAACCTCTCCTTTTTCTCCTTTGCCCACTGCTCTTCTTTCATATTTTGATTTCACCAGTCAGAGCAAACAATTTCTGTCTGATTTGCACTTTTTCATTTCAAAAGAGAAACTCTTTTGAGCTATTCTCTGAATAGCTTTTTCTATTTTTTTGAGTAAGTTTATACTGAGATTTCAAATTACAGTGACTACTATTTAAAGGAATTCTTACATCTCCATTGAGAATAAACTAATAACTATAAATTGGACCATCCCTTATGGAGCAACTTATGTTTGCCTGACAGAAATTCACATCTTGTAAATGTCAATGAACTCCTGAGGCCATTATATCACAAAGTCATAAATGCCTTCTAGTTCACGGGATGAAGGCTTTAAATGGCCTGCAAAGCCATTCAAAGTCCCCTTTATATGATGGAAAAAAATCTCATTTTTTTGTGAACGCTTATATGTAGGAGTTTCTCTGGGTTGAAGATTTAAATTATTTGTCAAAATAAAATTGAATAGTTGGTGCTTCAATAACCCAAATGTTTGCCCTTACCACACTTAGAACATGTCTTCTTTGCTCTGGAGAGCTAAAACTAAAAATCACAAGTATAAAAATATGTCTATTCATTTTATTTTTCTTTAGTTATGACTGTTATCACAAGCTGTATCTGTGAAGATATTTTTCAGTGACTAATGGTTTCTTAGGAAGAAGACTGAGCAAGAATATATTGAAAGGAAGAGCAGATGAGATTTTGTTTTCATCTCAACAGCTTCTGACACAGAGACTATGGTCACTGGATGTAGTTTTCTGCCGTGTCAAGGATATACAAAAGATGACCACACATGTAAATTTACCCTGGCACTTTTGGATAATTTTTATTTTCCTTCTCCTAATCCTTAAGAGGGTTGTTCCACAATTTTCTTAAAGCTAAAACTTTTAAATATTCAACCAAATGGGATGTTACAAAATTGTCCTTTGCAAGACATCCTTCTCTTCTGGAGGTTGTGTTTTTTTTCTGTTAGTCTGGTATTTTGTAGACAACATTTATGGCTCCACCAAACCAGTCTGTTTACTCCAAAATTCATGTAATATCTGTTGGCCTGATAATTGTGGGTTCATTTGTGGCAAAGCCACTCTCCTTCTCTGCTGTATTCTCTGTATTTTGTCCTTCTTTTGTATTTCAAACTGATTTTACAGCAGGAGTCCTTGGGCTTAGTACCTTGTTTTTCTTTCTTTTTCTATTGCAGAATGTCATTCAAATTGTAGACTCAAGTTCTCAAGGTCATCCATTGCTTCCTCTGTGTTTATCTTGATCTTTACTATTGATAATGCCTCTCAAATTTTCTTCAGTGACAATATTCATTAGCATAGTCCTACTTTTGGTGGCAAAGGTCAATAACAAAAATACTCATTAAGTGGCAAGATAATTTCTGCACTGATACTCTTTGTTCAGTAACTCCTGCTTTAAAACACGGTTGTTGCAAAACCTTCTTTATTTATTTTTGTGTCTTCTTTCATTCTGTCCATTCATATTCATTAGGAACTTTTCATGTGGCACTTTTCAAGGATTTTGCTGCAGCCTAAGTATGTACAGTATATTGCACATTTTTTCCCCCCAGATCAGTTCCTTTATCAAAGGTATACAATATGAAATTGCAACATGCAAAGCTTCAAAATTATAGTAAGAATGGATATGTACCACAGAAAGTGAAATATTGTAAATGCAACTCAAATGTCTTTTTTTGTGACACTAAGTTGTTAGGTTATATATTGTCTGAAAATAGTTTGCTTTGGTGACCAGAATTATATTTACTAGGTTGTTACAACTCTCACAGTAGTGGAAATCTTAATTTTTGCACTTGGTAAGAGGAAACTAATCTGATTTCACTAAGCAAAGCTGTCAGAACACTGAGACTTCAGGAGAAGTACTTCTTGCTACCAATAAGCTCTGAGAAGTATTTTAAAACAAAGCTTTAATTACATTTGTCATTTCTGAGTGTCTAGCCCAAAAGCATTTAGTTTTGATGTTGCAGCATGAACACAATGTAGTTATCATGCTGAGATTTTTACCTTGTAGAAAAAGCAAACAGGAGAAAATTTAAGTCTAAAAAGCATACTATGTATAAGTAAATGAACTAGAAATATGCTGATATTGGAGATACCTTATTACTCAGCAGTCTAAATTAACTTTGTATTTTACCAGAGATAAACAAAGAAATGTTATTTGTGTTAAGTTGAAACACTTGGTCTATAAATTACAATTAGGTAAGTAAGCTTCCAGAAAATAAAGTTGTGGTAATGGGAGCGCAGAGCTAAGTGTACTGTTACACTTAGTATAAATGAACACTTTGTTCCTGCAAGCAGCAGATGCCCTGTGCTAAGCCTGAGTTAGGAAATGTGTGGAGAATATAAACACATCCCCCAGTGTGCTGCGTTGGACCTGCGACTACATGTAATAATTTTTGAGTAACTGGCCCTGGCTAATTTGTGGTAGATCTGTCCCATATCTATTGTAGAAGTGAGAGGTGTGAGCAGATGAGGCATATTCAATGAGAAGAGAGGTAATGCCAATGGTGTTGGCAGTAAAAGGAGCACAGTGTCAAACTCTGGAAACAGGTTCATTTGAGCAGATAATGGGCACCCAGATGATGATGTGTAAACAGGTAATCCTGCTTGTCCTGAAAAGCAGGTACAAAGGCATGATTGATGGGAGGGCACATCAAAACAATAAGCGTGTAATGGAGCTTAAAAGTTACAACTGTTCTGGTGAGTAGATGACATTCTTATTGGAGGTGATTTAAAGAGAAAGAATGTGAGTGTTCAATATCCAAACCATCTTGAGTACTTTAACTCTTCAGTTTGTGCATTTCAACAGAGGAATGGGCTTCCTTCCACAGTGAAGATGACACAAGCAGATGCACAGTGTCTTAGAAATGGTCCCATGGCTTGTGCAAGAGGGAGGAATGATTTTGTCTTTATCACATTGTAGACACTGGGCATAACTCTGGTTTACATTCAGTGTAACGAAAAGCTTGCTTTGATGATGCTTCTGCGGCAAATCTTGTCACAAAACAACAGTGTCTGCTCTGGAGGATGACTGAGCCCCTTCTTTTTCTTTAATATTCTTTGTGTCTTATCTGTGTTGGACAAAATTTTCCTTTTCTTTTCCTTTCCTAATTGTCATTCTGTTTAGCTAAATTAAATGAATGAGTTTTGGTTTTAAGCATTTTGGGCAATTTATATTCTTTTTGCAAATATACAGTTTTAATCATGTAAATAATTCACAACTTTCTGTCCACACCAACCGGTAAGCCTTCTTTGTACTGACCATTTTACACCTACATAGCAAGGGACTGAGTCTGCTCTCAATTGCTGTTGAAATTGTGTGTGTCTGGCCTGCATGTACCTATTGTAAAGATAGTGTGTACAACCCTTGATGTGTGATAGCTCAAGTATGAGAAGTCTACCACACAGCAGGAAAGAGCTCTCTGCCTGTCTGCCACTTTGATAGTCGGACTGTAGTCAGAAGAGCAGACTCATGAGAAAGTACCTTGTGAGGCAGTCCTCAAGGGAAAAGGATTGCAGGAAGGCTGGGCTTTCTTCAACAAGGAAATTCTAAAGGCTCAGGAGCAGGCCATCCCCATTGCCAAAAGATGTTCTGGAAGATAAGAAGATCAGCCTGGCTGAGCAGAGATCTTTGGCTTGAACTCGGGAAAAAAAGGGAAGTGTATTACCTTTCAAAGAAGGGGCAGGCAGCTCAGGAGACGTTGTGATTGATATTGTGAGGGTTTGAAGAGAGATCGTTAGAGGAAAGCCCAGCTAGAAATTAATCTGACTACTGCTGAAAGACAATAAAAAAATACTAATATAAACATATAAACAACAAAAAGAGGGCTAGGGAGAATACCCATTCTTTATATAATATTGGGGAAAAAATAGTAACAATGGATGAGGAAAATAATAAGGTACTTAATGTCTTCTTTGCTTCAGTCTTAAATAATCAGACCCCTTGTTCTCCAGGTACCCAGCAACTTGAGATGGAATGCAGGGAAGGCAAGCAGAATGAAACCTCCCATAATCCAGAGGGAAATGATCAGCAACCCTACTACACCACACAGACAGAGACAAGTCTGTGGAGCCAGAGGGAATCCACCCAAAGCTATTGAATGAGATGGTGGAAGAGCTTGCCAAGACACTCTATATAATTAAGCAACAGCCACACCTCGCTGGTGTGGTCCCAATTGACTGGAGGTTGGAAATAGGACACCCATATACAAGTAGGGCTGGAAGGAGGATCTGGGAAACTCCAGGCCTGTCAGCCTGACCTTGGTTCTAGGAAAAGTGCTGGAATAGAAAATTTTGAGTACCATCATGCAGCAGGTGCAGGACAACCAGGGCATGAGGCCCAGACAGCATAAGGCTGGACGGCCTGGCCCAGAGAGAGGTGGTGAATGGTGCCACATCTACCTGTCATCCAGTCACAAGTGGGATATTGTTCACAAGTGGTTCTTCAGGGCTCAGTATTTGGGCCAGTTCTGTTAATATCTTTATCAATAATCTGAATGAGGGAATCAAGTACGCCCTCATTTTGCAGATGCTACCAAACTGGTCAGGAGTGTCAATCTGCTGAAGGGTAGGAAGGCCTCACAGAAGGATCTAGGCCGGCCTTAGGTCCCACAGTACCTGTCTTTTTTAATTTTTTCAATTTTTACAAGTCTATTTTCTAGCTACTGTCTCACAAACAGAAAACCTCAGCACCTTCCCGGCCTACCTTCATCACTACTGAAGAAGTCTCTTCTGCACATAGGTTCAAGACACTGATTCGCATTCTTCCCAGGTGGGCTTAGTATTTTGGTCCTTTCAATTTCTTTGCAAATGAGTTTGGCACTTCCACAAGAAGCTACTTCTTGTTCAAACCTATAGTGCCCTTGTATAGAGTTGACTTCTGGGCAGGGAACTTAGAAGTTAGCTTGTCATGGACAATTAAAGCAAAGTCAATATCCTCTCAAAAAGTCTCTAGGAAAGCTTCACTGTGAAATGTACCTTTTGCCTTTAGCTCAGTTATTTAACAAGCTATTAGTAGTTTAGTCAAGCAGAGGAAACAACTGAACTGTTTAAATAACATTAGCAGTTTCACTGCAGAGGGATGAAGTTCAGGTGACAAAGACTGAATCTGTCTCCTTAAGAATAAATCAGTTCTGGAAGGCAGGAAAAAGGAGGAGAGAGTTTAAGCAGTTGTGAACCCCTGCACAGACATTACGTAGGTAGTGGAAGCATAAAATCCAGCATGTCTCCTTTATTTTCTTCTACAAAATCTGATTGCAGATGTGGAATATGAAAGAAAAAGCACAAAGGCCCTTAATATGTATGCTAATAAACTTGTCTGCTGAAAGTTGGAAAGAAATGCCTAATAGACTTAATCTCAGTATGAATATGATATTAAATAAATATTTTTAAAAATTATTTTTATATACAATCCAACAAGCTTTCATGGCAATTTTTCATGCTTTATTGATTTATTTTTTATTTTTTTTTTTTTATTGTTTGATTTTCCTGACATCTGGATTGACTGAATGTAAATCTCAAAGTTAGGTTATTGGAAATTTCTTGAATCACTCTCCAACCTGATGTGATTCTCCTGGAAAGTTGAAGGTAACAAGAAACACCCAGCTGCACAGACTAGTTTCGGAGCTGGTTGTGTAAATCACTCAGCATATGTACTTTCCAGGGCCATTACTAGCTAAAAAAATTCTTGGCAAGAGCTGTGACAGTGGGAGCAATGCCAGAGTCCTGAGGGCTAGGGAAAGGTTTGTAGAGGTTTGTACTCAGCACTCTCTCTCTTTGTAAAGGTGTCACTTATTCCTCAAGGACCTGCTAGAGCTTTAGCTCGGGGATGGAAGCTTGCACTATGAACCAGAGGTAACTCCTGCTTCTGATGATCAACTAAAGTTAATTTTGCAACTGACAGCAAAGTGCTGAGTTAGGTCCCCATTCAGTCTGTCTCAACTTTCTCTGCTCAGATTCATGTTAGTGACAGGCAGCTTTGTTCAGGAAGTAAATTAAAAAAAACCTGTAGATTGAAATGACCCTAAATTATTGAGAGAGATTTTATTCTCCCCTGATCTCACATGAACTCATATTCTACCCATCTGTGCAATGCAATCTTTTGTCTTCTAGCCAGTGCCACTGAAGAGCAGGTAAGTGTTTTGGATTGCTGCCTTAAAATATGTCAGATGAGGCCAATCTAATTCTCTTGTACCTACCTATAAGGCATATCAGTAATTTTTGTGTCCTGCTTATGAGTAAAGAGTTTACACATTGAGATATATGTTTACATATGTTTACCTGGTGATTTCACTTGTTTATATAATTAAAAATTTTATGTCTTTGACAATACATTCTTCTTTGGCACCAGGCTAATGATAGAAAATTAAGACAGAGAAGAACTAAAATTCATCTGGGCTCTGGAGATCTTCCTTGGTTCATGCAAAAAGCTTTGTAGTCTTTTCTGACAGAAAAATTTAGATTGAAAGGTGTCATAGATACTATTGTAACTTGTCTAGTAGTTTGAAATTTGAATAAAATCCTGCTGTATTAAATCTGAATAAACTCACATTGTAACTTGCAAATTGCCTATATGCTCTCCAGACTTGCAAAGGGTCATTGAGATCAGAGTCAGGGCAACAGTATGTCAAAGAAATACCAGGATATATAATTTACAGATGTTTTTTATTTTCTGTTTCAGATGTTTGTCCAAAAGGAGCAATAGTTTATCTGATCAGCTTCTGAATACTTTCATGTTTATTTTACATTCCTAAGCTTCTTAGCATCCTAAGACTTCATTTTGGTAAATTGTCTTTTCAGTTCAACACGAAAAGGCAGACCACCAAGAGATGCTCTTGTTCTATCAATTAATCATTTGTTCAAATTATTAAACAGTAAGTCTATTGTTAAAAAGTAGATCTATTGGCTATTTTAATTTGTAAAGATTTCTCTCCTGCTCACTGTTTTTATAATGAATTTTTTTTGTTAAAAAAAATTTAAGGGTTGATTAGTCTCCAACATTTTATTCTAATGAAGACAGTACTGCACTGTAAAAAGCTTACACCTGAAGAGACTGAAATCATCTATGGTCTCAGAGGAACAATTCAGGAGCTACTTATGGCTATTTCCTTTGGTAACTCCTTTGTTTTACATTATTTCAAAAAGTCAGATATCAGAATATTATGCAGAATTCTTCCAGAACTTTCATTATTTTTATATCCATATTTAAATTCAACTCCAAAATATGTGTTACTTCTTTGCTCAAAAAAAATCAGAAGAAACAACGAAATTATCTTACCTATAAATGTCTTCTGAGATAAGAAGAAATGCCTCCTAAAGTACTAAAATGTTTTCCAGATTAAGGGTTTTCAAGCCATAACTTCTTCTTTTGTAATGCTCAGCCTTTCTTTGTGTTGAGCTCTAAGTCTGGCTGTTTTAAAGAGGTTATTTTAATTAGCCTAGCTCAATATGCCTTTCTCTCTTTTCTTTATAACCAACTATGCTTTCAAAGGTCTTTTTTCAATACACACTTTTTATCAACAGTTTTTTGAGGCTCACTTCTACATTTTGATAAAAGATTTTTACAAGTCCCTAACTCTGATCGATGCAATATCACTGCAGATATCTGATCTGTAGATGCCAATCTCCCAGCTTTTGGGAACTGCCAGTCTGCTATTGCTGCCTTTAATTTGCAGTGAATTTATATTGCTAATGTGAATTTTTTAATCCTAAAATAATAATTGCAAAATATCAAAGAGTTATAAAGCTCTGAGAAAATTCTATGCACTTAGTTATTATCAAACAAGTATTACTATCAAGGAATTAATTTCTATAGTTATGCTGAAACAACGCTTGTCATGTAATTGTCTCTGGACACAGAGCTCAAACAAAGTTATTCCATCTTTGAACACACAATAAAATAATTTCAACCAGTGTACGCAGTAGTGCATCTGCACACATAGAACACAATTCTTTCACTGCCCTGTACACAAAGCTGTTGTATAATTTTTCATCTGCCTCAGTAACTAAATAGACCTCTGGTGTATTCTCAGTACATAGTGTCTGACCTTGAAGCTCTCTACCTAAATAAGAGGACTTCAATAGGAAGTCTAATTAGCCAGTTGGAGCACCATACAGCCATTCTAGTTTTCTAAGGACAGTTTTGACATTGAGGTAATATGTTTTCCTAGGAGAATCCCATCATCTCTGATCAAGAGTGAAATAGCTTTTACATCTACCCATCTATCCAATATATAATAATGACATTAAAGAAAGCTCAGTTACTGATACTGATGAGATAGGCCTGCCAGAAGTTTCTTCTACATTTCTATGTTTTTGTTCCACAGCTACTACATGCAAATTTCTTCTGCTAAACAATAGTAAGTGAAAAAGTGCAGAAGGAATTGACAGAGTTAAGGAGTGACAAGAGAAATAAGATTGATAGTGAAAAAGTTTAAAATTTCTTTGTAAGGGGTTCACCTTGGCTGGACACCCATTGCCCACTGAGCCTCTCTGTAACTCCTCACAGGGAAAAGGCAGGGAGAAAATAAGATGGAAAAAAAGTCATGGGAGATGATAAGACAGTTTAATAAAGGAAAAGCAAAGTTTGAAGACATGAAAACAAAGGAAAACAAAATATTTTCATTCTCTACTTCCCATCTACAGGGAATGTCTTGTCACTTCCCAGGAAGCAGGGTTTCAGCATGCCTAGTGGTTGCTCTGAAGACAAACATAATCATACAAAATGCCCTGCTCACACCCCTGTTCCCCCCACCTGCATCCTCCTTTCTCCTTGTTGTTGGGCAGGTGGCTCATGGTGTGGAATATCCCCTTTGGTCAGTTGGGGTCAGCTGTGTTGGCTGTGTCCCCTCTCACGCCTTTGCCCACCCCCAGCCTACTGGTGAGAGGGGGTGTTGGAGAGAGAGCACAGATGCTGTGCTGGAGCCTGCTTGCCCTGACCCTGTGATCTCCAAGATCTCAAGGAGCTGAAAAATGCAGTAGTGGTACTGTACAGAGAGGGATCCAAATGAGGTGAATTTTGTAGGTTATGTTTTACTGCAGCCACTGACAGTATCAGTGATCCAGTTTCTAAAGTGAAGGCTCCAAACTGTTTAAACCAATAGATTTGTTAAGATTTTGGCTCATTTTCCAGTCTGAAATTTTTATCTGATTTTTATCAACATTTGTTTCCATGAAACATGCCTATCAAATGTCTGCAATGAGGGACCCTTAGGACACTCAAGTGGTTATTCAGTTACTTTCTAAATGATTCATAACTCCATCCAGGATGGTCTGCGAGATCTTTCTGTGAAGCAAGAACTTAAATGTATTTTGTATGAAACAATCATGGAATAAAATTTAAAAATTATCTATCAAGTGTGAACCAGAAGATGGCTTCAGATTTGTGCCTTATCCATGAACTGTGGTTTTTAAGGATATCACCAAATTTGGGGGCTTTTCATGGGAGGCAGTATCTATTTTCTATTTGCCAGTACAGGAGAGTAGGTGCAGCTACATTCCTCAATGTTTCTTAATCTTACAATAATTTCCAATAAACTAGAAATGCCATTGCAAGTATTAGTTACAGATTACCTTTCCCTCCAGTCAAAATTTCTTAGTGAAGAATATCTTCCCATCTTATGGATATTAGTGCCTTCCTACTAATTTAGCCTTACTAACAAGACTGATAAAGATCTGTCCCATCCTATTTAAGATCTGGTTATCCAAGAAAAGCTCTTTTTTGTACCTTGTTACTGTGTCATTTAGCTCTCTAACACATAAAATATTAAAACTAAGCCTTGAAAATATGACAATGCAGTTCACTTTGTAAATGGTCTCCAACCAAACGTGTATGCTTTCAGGTGTATCTCAAAACAGATTTCACTCAGCAATTACAAAAAAAATCTCCATTTTTTTTACTATTTTTTTAAGATGAAATAAAATTTTTGTTCAGGAGAAAAACATTTAGAATGGAATTCAGTTTTTTCCTGCTTTAAGTAATGGGTGATGATTTCAGATTTCTGAAAAGGTCCCAGAGATTGTTGGAAAGCTGGAAATGTTATTAATAAAACAAGTGGCAAAAGACATTTTCATCAAGGCATCACTGCCCTTATAAAATGACCCTTTTATTCATGTCAGTGATGGCATATTGTTTATAGGTTAAGTAAGAAATGAAGAGAGGAAAAAATATCTCCTGAAGCACTTTTTTTTCTCACAGAAGGTTAAATAGGACTTACGCTTTTTTGTCTGTTTTCCTTTTTTTTCTCTCCTAAAAGCAAGGAAGTGAACCTCATATAGAAGAGAGATTTCTGAATAACTGTGAGGAGGATTCCATTTTAAGAAAGGGATAAATGACAAGGATCATTGTTGCCACTTCTGCTTTGCTGCTTCCCTCAGGGATGAATTCTGGCTTCAAACTGAATGTAGAGGACAGTGAGCAGTTTTATTGGCTTGGGATGGGAGCAAAAGACAGACTATTAATTTGTGATCTGCTCCAAGCTCTTCTTAGGTAATTTCCCCTGCTGACATGTATTTTTCCTTTTTTTTCTGCAAGTACTCACATTTGCATTCTGGCTGATTGGCTGAAATACAACCAAAATTTGAGAGTGTAATCAGCTCTATTCAGACAGATCCCGCTACCTGTGCACTGCTTGTTTCCTTCTATCTTCTTTGTATGTGCCTTGTTTCTTAACATCCTTTACAATATACATGCTGAGCAGCACTCAGGCTTGATTTACATGTACAATGCATTTGTGCACAGAGGAGCAATCACAGCAAGTTTATACACAGCCCATCACTAATCTGTTCAGCACTGCATTCCCACATTAGTGTGGCGACACAATGACTTTCCAGAATCACACAGGGCAAAATTCACTGATTTTACAAGGGCTTAGCACGAGTTTGCTCCTCTGTGATATGTGACTAATATTATCCACTTAACATCAGGAGGCTGGAGCTCCAAAGCTCATTAGCATTTGTAAAATATATCAAAAACTTGAAGTGAAATATGTTATCTGCAGAAAAAAACCCCAAACCTATTACAAACATACAAAAAAAATCCAATTAACCAAGTGAATTATCCTTTTTCATTAGGAGTGGTGCTTCTCCTATTTCTGTATTTCTGCCATCCTCACATTTTCTGAATGTTTCCTGATCTATGACATCTCACATTCATTTTCTTGTCTAATTTTCCAGAGTCAAGCTCAGAATATTTTCCTCAAATCATCAAATAAAACTAAACAAAAGTGGGAAGTGGCTGTAGCTTTGAGCTCACAGCAGCTATTAGGAGAATAATTAATTTTGTTTGGTAACTGTTTTATCCTTCCCCTCCTCAAAAAAGAAATGTAACAAAACATCTGCCCCCATTGTGTTTTTCTTCAAGCTTTGAGTCAATTTGAGAAACGTTTATCCTGATAAAAATCTTCTAAATTCTTTTGTCTATTAGAAATAGTGGAATTCCTTGTGTAACAATGCTACTTATTATTCCTTATACATTAAGATCTCACATCTAGATTCTTTGCTTTGCTGTTTTAGATGCTTCTGTACATTACAACTAATGCCAAATTGTTAGCAAGCTGTCAGCCATATAAATTCCCTGATATATCCTAAGCTTCTCCATAGGTGATTTTTATTTTAGACAAAAAGATCTTATAATCTTGCGAACCTTGGGGAGCAGTATCTAAGGGATACATACAGAGAGGAAACTGTATTTTCATGAAGATCCTGAATATGAGGAAGAACCTTTTTATTGTGCGGGGAACCACACACTGAAACAGGTTGCCCAGAGAGGCTGTGAAATCTCCCTCTGGAGATATTCAAGAACCATCTGAATGCAAAGCTGTCTAACATGTTCAAGGAGAACCTTGCTTGAGCAGAGTGGATGGACCAAGTAACTTGCTATGGTCCTTTCCAACCTTACTCATTCTATGATTCTATGATTCTGTAAATCTGTTCTGTGATCATAGTTTCTTGATAGGAGACAGTACCCTTGCCCTAAGATTTACAATCCAATTTGCATAAACATTAATTATTTATTTTAAATAGTATTATCCATTTCATAATATTGAAATACAGCTTCTTACCTGGTGTAATTTTTCACAAGACTTGGCTGTTGCAATTTTGATGTATGTTTGTTGGAGTGGTTGCCACAGTCTTGATCCATTAGGAATGGTGATATGGTAGCCAATGAAATACAAAGTTCAGTGGGTTAATACATGCTCAGCCTAGGTGGGAAAGCACAGGTTCCTCCCTGGGAATGGGGAGCTCTACACTGGCTGTTGCACCTTCTAGAACACAATTGACTCTCATGTCAGAGCAGTTGAGTAGGTTATGTCTCATAGGAAGGGATGAATATCTTCAGGCCTACATGAACATCACAATACCTCCCCCATGGGGAGTTTTCACACCTGAATCCATCGTGTAAGGAAGGATTTTGGCATGATAAAAAGCATTATCCCTCCTCACAGGATCTGCTTCTTATTACTTCTGCAAATGGCTGATTGTTTTGAATCATTAACCAATAACATTCCAGTGTCACACAGCAAGAGAAGAAATAGCCATAACAAACTCTAAGAACTCTTGGAGATTACCAAAATGTGTATTAGAAGATGGAATTTCATACTATCTCTTAAAGGACTTCTTAAAGGACTACATTATTATCCTTCTCAGAACACAGAATTCCTAATGCAGCATTTTGTTAAGTCTTAGCCTTTCCCTAATGATTACTTTCCACTAAAACTAAGGAAGATAAAATGGCAAAATCAAGTTAAAATAATTATGATTGCTCAAATCCTATGAAATAGTCAGGCATTTAAGACCAGATATATTACTGAATGTAAATATGTCTGCATTTTTTTATTATTGCATATTTCTTAAAAGAAATCATATTTATATATCAGAATTTGTTACCATTTTTCTGTTGCAATTTAGCCTTTAATAAAATAAATTAGGTCAGAATGTGCAAAACACAGAACCTGATTTTTCTAATGTAGGAATTCAGTCACAATCTGACGTAAAAGATTTCAGTGCTTTGAGAAAAGCTACTGAAAATCTCTGACTTCTCCATCCTCATATTCATTAAGAACTTTAAGACTGCAAGTCTGCAATTCTCATTAACAGTCACCTTACCTAACTGCTGCTATGCAGAATTTAAATCCATAAACTTCAGCAACAATTCTGAATTAGTTTTCTCATCTTCTTTTCTTTTTTATAAATGAAGAGATAAATGAACCTCCTTGAATGGGTCCTGACCCTCTTAGAAATGTCCATTTCTCTCGGTTCATCTGTGGCAAGAAGATGCTCTGTACAAGCAACTGATTTAGGTAGGCAGGATGTTTTCCTTTGCATATCACAGTCTTATCTGAGTTGCAAGGTCTGGGACAGCTCATGGTTAAGCCATAAACTCTCATACACAAATGCAATATCAGATGCAAAGTTTAAATGCAGTTTCGATGATTTTTAATTTTGACAATACTTATCAAATTGAATTGTACTATGAAGAAAATAATTTAAAAAAAAGCTTATTAGATTTGTGTAACATTAGTGTTAATGGTGCCTTTCACAATATAATTTAGGACTGTTATAAGGGACATAAATTCAAGGAAAAAATGGTCACGTCACAGGATAAAAAGGAAACACCTATAAAAAGTTTATAATGAAATACTTTGTGCATCATATAGAATCAAGAGTTAATAAAGGAGGGTATCTTGCATAACTGTTTAATGCCTTTTCCTATAATTTACTGAGGGGAGATCTCATTGCCATTTTCAACATCCTCATGAGGGGAAGTGGAAGGGCAGACACTTGATCACTCAGTGACTGGACTCGAGGAAACAGCAGGAAGTTGTGCCAGGGGAGGTTTATGTTGGGTATTAGGAAAAGGTTTTTCCTCCCAAAGGGTAGTTGAGCATTGGAACAACCTTCCCAAGGAAGTGGTCACAGCACCAAGCCTGACAGAGTTTGGACAATGCTTACATAGTGTGACTCTTCGAATGGTCTTGTGTAGTGCCAGGAGTTGAACCTGGTGATCCTGATGGGTCCCTTCCAACTAAACATACCCTGTAATTCTATGATTCTATGATTTTACTTACTTTTTTTTTTTTTTTTTGTCAAACTTGAGCTATCTTCTCAGAAATAACTCCTGACTAATTTGTTGGTGTGATTTTCCAAATCAATGGCCATTCAAATATTTTATTTAAAAATTAACCTGAAAAAGCAGAGCTTTTATTTCTGTCAAAAAAAACTCTGAAATGCATGATTTTATTCTGCTTTCAGTGTTTCATTAGGGTTTAATTACTTTAGCTTCTGCTGTATACCTTCAGGACTATCTCCTGTATTCCCTGGGTCTCATTCATTTGATCTGAGTAGCAAATTGGAAATTACATGCAGTCTCAAAATGAAGTACAAACTCACCAAAAAATCTTGCCGCCAGAATAGAATAGAAAATAGAAGCATCACTCTCGTCTATATTCTGTATTGTATGAGATCATGGTCAGATAGAAATCTGGAGGAAGAAGTAGGTGGGGGTGGGGGGAACTCAGGGTGATGGCATTTGTCTTCCCAATTCACCATTAAATGTGATGAAACCCTGCTCTCCTGGGCATGGCTGCACACCTGCCTGCCCCTGGGAAATGATGAATTAACTCCTTGTTTGATTTACTTGGATGAGCAACATTTGCTTTAGTTCTTAAACTGCCTTTCTCTTGATCTGAGTTTTCTCCCACTTTCCCTTCCAATTCTCTCCCCTATCCCACTGTATTATCACCATTGTGCCACTAGTTGTGTAGGGTTTAGCTGCTGGCTGGGATTAAACCACAGCAGTAACCCAGAGCATCTCCATCTACCAGACACAATTGGTCAACCATATCTTCTTGAAAGTGAGTGAGGTCACTCCATGCCATTGTTTGATCATATTTATTGCAGAAAAGCTAAGACATTTGGTGTACGTGTTGGAGTCTACATACACACATCTATACAAAAGTATCCCTATCTAGAACTAATTCCTGTATAAACTTTCCTCAAAATAAGGGATCCTACAAATTATGGACTGTGACAACTGCCCTAACTCACCTAATATCTGTTACAGTTGTCCCAATAATCACCTTCTTTGTACTTCATCTCATCTGAGGAGGTTAAACATTCCCAAACAGAATTATAGTGAAAAGATATTCTGAGGACATGGGCAGACAGTGGATGGAATCACAAAATAAATTATTTCACCACCACAATGTCCAACCGAGCATGCCCAGGACACTGTTGTACTTATGAATTTGTAGTTTCTTCACAAAACCTGAACTGCTCTTTATTCTTCAATGAAATGTTTTTATTTTGTTAGGCAAACTTCTTCTCATTTTAATTTTTTTAAAATTCACAATCTATCCTGCAATTTTGCCTTTGAAATTACCTGCGACGACAACAAGATTTTTCCTGTAGTTTGTCACAAAGGGTTTGAATTATTGCTGCATTGCATTCAAATTGTATTAATATTGGCTCAATTGGCATCCATTTTACTCAGAATGTCACTGGGCCTTCTACCTCAAGGAAAAATTGTGGCCAATTTTCCTTTGAAAAGACAAAAACTTTATATGTCTACAGAACAGTAATTAAGTACAGATTTAGTTTAGTTTCAGAGTGTGGTTCTTTAAATATAAAGTTTGAAAGTTATCCGAAGAGCACTACTAGGTTATATTACAATGACTATTTAAATATCCATTCTAAACAGAAACATGTCTATCACTAAATGGAGGGAAAAATACATAAAGACGCTGAATCCTTGGCTCTAAGAATCAATAACAGTTTTACTCCTGACCTCATTAGGGACAAGATTTTCAGTGCAGCATTTGTTAACAGTTGCAAAGGTACAGCATGGAAAGAAAAAAGACTCTCCTGGTATCCTAAGAATAGCTACCAGTAGAGCAGCCGCGTACCAGCTTCCTGATAATAAGAGAGATATTTACCCTCCTCTTTCAACAACATCCCAGACTTGATAGTTTTGAACCTACACAGTTTTTAAAGCAAGCTGGCATCTTGGTTTGTGCTGGGTGAGAGAAATTCTCCTAGGTAAGGATCTGAAATTAGGGGTTCCATTCATAAGCAAAGGGAAGCAACTACATAAAAATTATAGGAAAATAGAAGAGAAAGCAAAAATCTTATTTCCCATTTCTTTTTAAGCTTCTTGAACTTTCCAACCAGCTGTAGATGGCAGGTGTTTAGGGTCATGCTTCATTTCACTCTAGTGAGTACGAGAGAAAATGGTTTATTTTCAGCAGTGCTAAGTGGCTGTGGAGCCAATTACTTCAATGGGCTCTCAGCAACCCTGTGAATCAGGCCAATTTTTTAGGCTCTGTATCATCATCTTCCTGTCTTGTCCAGTTCTCTAAAACTCTTCAGCTGAGCACACAGTGACCAAGAAAGGACAAAAAAAGCACACAATTCCCTCAAATAGTCTGTGCAGTAATATGCTATAAGAAGGCATTCAGTTGCCTGAATAAAACTCAGAGATATGAGTTGTAGTGTCGCTTAAGTGATTCTTCCCCCACATACAGCTCATTTAGCCACTTTTAATCTTTACTAGACATCTTTTCTATGCTTCTAGCAATAAAAAAGCCATTTCAGCTAGGGGCAGTTTTGAAAAGATTTTGCTGATACATAGTTTTTTAAGCTTGAAACTGATAGCTTCAAAGTTTTGCTTTTAAACGTGGATCTTGGAAAAGAATAAGTAAAACCATGTGTCACAATAAGGAAATCCAAAAGGAATAGTCAAATGTAAATATATCCATACAACAGTTCTGATCTGTGCTATCTAGACAGTCTAAAGGACTCATTTCAAATCACCTGTATTTTGCAGTACAGGAATAGACTATACTTAACTGGCATTAAGTCGAAATGCCTCTTCCCTGGAGCTTTAGTCTTTGGTGCTAACACACTTAATTGAAAGTGATCTAATGTCAGATGTTTGAGTGTTTGTTGTCAGCAAAACAAGTAATACACTGTACCACAGGGAATGAGATGAGTCTAGAGACAAAAGTGAAAGTGTTTCAACGTCATCATCAACTGGTATATGGAATAAAATATCTATTGTTCACTGCTATGGGTAGCTAAATAGGTCCTACATGTAAATTATCCATATGCTGATATTCTTTGCTAAGTTATTTTCATAGTATGATTTTTTGTGTGGATATTTTGTTTTGTTTTTAATTGAATTATTTTTGCAAATGTATTTGCACCTTCAAAAAATGCAAATAAACAAAAAGACATAGGCACAGACCTTGTGTGGTGGATGAGAAGCAATGATCACACATAAAAAATTACAACCAAAAAACTTTGTTTGGAAATAACTAGGGAATGTTGAGACCTAACTTAACAGAGGTCAGCTGGAAATGCATTTTCTTAACAATTTTTCAGTGTTATTCAAATTACTTTAGAATGCTTTATGATGTAGAAAGAAGGGGTTTAGATAATTTCTGAGGACTGTCAGCCTTTCATCTGTCATCTTTTCATGTCTGACTTCCCTCAGCCATACTATCTTATATTTTGCCCTCTAAATTTTTGAGAAGCCAAAAGTCAAGCAATCTTGCTTATTAATTATGTTGATAGAATTTCAATGTCAAGATTCAAGACCTATCATTATTTTGTCTTAAATGACTTTTTGCTAGATTCTCTTTCTTTCTTTGATAAAGAAATTATAGCATTATAAATTTGTCTTCCAATCTTTCAGTCCTTAAAAACCTTATGCTGGGATATTTGGATACATATTTAAGAACATAACCTGGTCATCTGTGTAAATAAATAACATTTGAAGACTTTACTTAAGCATATCACAACTATATGAAAGTAGAAATTCAGGATTGTCATTGACTGATGTATCTACAGAATTACTTAACTGTTTTCCTTATGCCTTTCTATCTAACAAGTCTCAAAACCAAAGTTTCAATTTGTAAAAAGAGTAAAAAAATGAACAACTTCAAGAAAAAAGAAGAATAAAAAGCAAGAATAAGGAACTGAAATGCTTTGAGATTTATAGATTTATAACCTTAATGCATTTTTTTCTTGTTGCTGTGGTTCTTTTTTTCTCTTGTGGATAATTTTTAACAATAGAGGATGCCAAATTATTGGGAATGCAGATTTCTTTTGAACTAAAGTAATCAAATCCCTAAAATATGGCATTTATAACCTAAAGAGATGCCAACATTAGTAGATCAAAAGGCCTTTGAAGAATCACATGGGTAAAGTAGTGTAACATTATCTTGCCTATTCAAAGGATTAACCTGGCATAAATATATTTTATTCAGATAAATTAATAATAAATACCATATCATCATTTTTTTTAAGAAGAAAATTGTCTACATGGCATAGCTGCATTTTAAGATCAAAACATTTCCTGGCCTAGAACAACACATCCTTCAGATAGTAACAGAGTTCAAATGAGATGGAACATGCTGTTTCTCCTCTTGTGTCAGCAAAACTGCTCCTCCAAAGTGCACTGACCCCTGTGAAAGGGTTCCTACGGGACAAATGGCCTGAATGTTTGCAGCAATGTGCAGAGGAGTGTACTGCTACCCCTAACATTTTCATTCCTTGGCCACTCAGATCAGGGAGCTTCTCACTCTGGCCAGCCAAAGTTGGGTCCTGAGAGGTGCAGATTTATTAGAATGGGAATCAGAGCTGACAGGCAGGCACATTCAGTTTGAGGGACTGCAGTGAGAACAACTGATGTACTCTGTGTGGGCATCTAATATCCTGTCTTGGCTAGGAGAGCCAAGATTCTTCCACGCGTCTGCATTTGCAGGCACAGACCTGGAAGTGACTCAGGAGAAAGATGAGACTGACGCATTTGTTGGCTAACAGTCAGTCATCCTGCAGTTCTTCACCTGGAAACAGAGTTGGGAACCCGTTCTGCATGCAAGGTCGCCGTGATTTTGGCTGTCAAATACAGGAAGGATGCCTCCATTCAGAATGAATGATCTCATCTCTGGTGCTCAGTCCAAAGGAGAAGGGACATTTCAGGTGATTTGTGATTGCATTATATTGACGGTGAGTGGTGCTTAGAAACATTCCAGTTATATTTTGATGGAGGAGATCACCTTCTCTCTTCTGGACATATTGCACAGCTCTCTTTACTGTTGCCAAAAGGTTTTTGTTCATAAAAGGCAACAGCTGGACATCAATAGTTCTTTTCTTCCTGCATGCATAGTCAAAAAATGAGAGGGGCATTGAAGATTGGATCTGCACACATACAGAGAACCACTAGAGGCCATCATATATCTCTCTGTATAAACTCTAATGAGTTTAACTTTTAATGCACAACGTTAATACAGAGGAACCTGTTATGCCCACAAAGGTAGAATGTCCACTGCTAGGATCTCAAAAAAGGAAAGGATAAGAGAAAAGTGCAGGCTCCAATGGACGTAGAAAAAGAATAATTTAAATTAAAAAAAAAATAAAAGAGATGAGAACGAGACATTTATAAAATAATTTTTTAAGGAATTAAGCCTGGAAGCAATGTATATGGCTTTACTTTACCAACAGCTATAACAGGAGGAGAAGCAGTTTCCCTGCATAACAAGAGTAAGAGAGACCACTGCAATTGCTTGTGAGCAGGTGGTTGCTGAAGAAGTGTTTTTCACACATTAACAGCAAAGCCAAGTGTCTGTGTGCAGTTTGGTATCCAGGTAACATTACCAGAATAAATTCTTTCCCAGAACTAAGAACTAAACAGTATGGCTTTGACCTCCAAATGTGTTTGATGGCTCACAGCAGGCTTCTAGTTCTTTGCATCTATTACAACAAATTACCTGGCATAATTTGTCACGTCTATTTGTTTCCCAAGGAAGACATATTAGGGTACAATTAAAATGAAAACCTAAATGTAAACAAGGAAGAGTATTTGTACTTTCTAATGAATTTATAAATCCTATCATATTGTAATCACACTCTGTCTTTCCACTTGGTCCCATTAAAGTCAGCGTGACTGCATTTGACATCAGTAGGAAATTCATCCACCCCATTGCATTAGTACTTTCTCATCCATGGCTAATTTCTAATATCTATATTACTGTAATGCCTTAGAGTCATCTTCTATGGACAGAGCTTCCACTGTGCCAGGCACAAATATGATCTAATGATCAAACCATAAATATTGATATATTTGCCTGAGTTAGAACTTCCTTCACTGATTGTGTAATTTCAATTCTCTAATAGAATACAACCATGTCAGACTTATGCTTTGGAATCACCCTTTACTCCCATGAAGCCCCATATGGAACAGTACCTTCAGCTCTGAAACCCCAGCATGAGAGGGAGATCTGAACTGCTCGAACAAGTCCAGAGGAGGACTCAAAGATGATCAGAGGGCTGAAGCTCTGACTTCTCCTATGAAGACAGGCTGAGAGAGTTGGGGCTGTTCAATCTGGAGAAGAGGTGCCAAGGAGACATTAGAGTAGCCTTCAAGTACCTAAAGAGCAGTAGGACACATTTAACAAGGCCATATAGTGACAGGACAAGGGATAATGGCTTTAAGCTGAAAGAAGGGTTAAATTAGTTAGAATGAATTAGGGTGGTGAGACACTGACATGGGTTTTCCAAAAAAGCTGTGGATGCTCTGTCCCTGGAAGGCTTCAAGGTCAGGGGGGATGGTGCTTTGCATGATGTGGTCTAGTGAAAGGTTTCCCTGCCCCGACTATGAAGGCTGGAATTAGGTGATCTTTAAGGTCCCTGCCAACCCAAACCTTTCTATGATTTTATGTTTCATAGAAGTTTGTTGTTAATGGTTAAAGATGTTAAATTCAAGCAATTCTCAATACAGAGAAGCAGGATCATGAATTTGCACAGTTGTACTAATGCAAGGGCATCTTCTTCCATTCAGTGTTAGTTCACGTCTCTGTCCATGAATCTATCAGTGCATCTGCAGCTTACTGTGTGATTACTGTGGTATTTCCTCAAACACAGTGCTGACTGAGATGTGTCTAACTGAACTATTTTGTCTTATTAGTGCTTGCATTGACTTGAACTAAAATTATTGCTTTGCTTTTTAAAACATAAATTTAAAAAATCCAAGAACAAACGTAGGTATAATGTACAGATTCTGGTTCTTTAACTTTTCAGAAGATGCACCCTACTCCCATACTCACCATCTCTGAATCCACCTCAGAAATCCAGATTGTGGAGTTTGACTAATGTCAGAGAGATATTTCTTCCAGTGATATTATTAGCACTACTGATACAAGTCACTTCTCAGTGTTGGAAGAGGGCATTGCTTTTCAGTATGAATAAAACTGACAGAATACTTAAACAGGTCCTGTTCAATTTTTTTTTTTTCAATGGCAAGGTTGCCATGTAGTTGCATTAAGATTTTTTTTCTGAATTCCTTCTAAAGCAAATTTTAACTCGTCTCATACTTTTCAGACGCACAGGAAAAGTAGTCTCTGGCAGACCAGAGCACTTCTCAGGATCAGTGATGTGGTCTGAGACTGGCATCTTTCATGACTGGGCTGCTCAAAGCCTCATCTGCCCAGGCTATGCACACTTCCAGGGATGGGGAATACACAAATTCTCTGGGCAGCCTCACAGTCTCATAGTGAAGATTTTTTTTTTCTTTAATGTAAATCTACTCTCTTTTAGTTTGAAGCCACTAGCTCTTATGCAATCACTACATGCCCTTCTCAAAATTCCCTCTCTATTCTTTCTCATAGGCACTCTTTAGGTTCTGGAAGGTGCTAGAAAGTCTCCCCAGAGCCTTCTTTTCTCCTTGTGTTTAGTGGCTGCTGAGTCAATTTTCCTACAACTGCATACACTATCTATGCTCATATTAATCCTAGTTATGGCTCTGAAGAAACTCACAGTTAACACTGATTCACAGTCAAGTCTGACACACACACCTGCTCTGCTTCTTCCTTCCAGTGTCTACAAGATACATCCACGTTTTTGGTATCTTGAAGACTATTTCCAAATCTTCCTCCTATCAGTTCCTGTTGCAAAAATATTACTTCCATGGGAATATGGGTTGGAAAAATCTAACCTTAAAATTAATGCTTGCCACTGAGACAAGGAACAGCTTTCTTACAAATTGTCTTCTGGATTTAGTGATATCAGCTTGAAAAGCAACTTCTACTTGCTCCTGCTTCTTATTGGAGGTTTCTACAGCACCAGTCTGCATGATTAGTCACTTTCTACTCTGTTTCAGTTAAAAAAGTGAAGGGAGAAAAAAAAAGAAAAATTTAAAGGAAGCAAATATAATCCAGAACTTAGCATTTAAATTTGCTGAGTGGTTTTAATTTCCTGTTAGTACTGAGCTAGCAGACTGGAAAGGGTAGCAAGGTCTGCAAGGGGAAGCGACCAGCAACCAGCAGCTGTGGGGGCCAATAACCTCTTTAGTCACATCTAAACCAAGGAAAAAATATGTGAAGTTCTTACTCAGCTTGTTTCAAGGACCTCAGTGCACTAATATAATTAAAAATGTGCTTTTTGGTGTTGTGTTCAGTCCCTCCATTTGTTGTCAAGTTTAAGCAAAGAGAACTATATCCTTCTGCATCATTTCTGTACATGAGCCAAACTAAGAAAAAAATTCAGGTGAATATAAAGTTAAAGTTAAAGCTAAAACGTATTAGGAATATATTTTGGTAGGTTTCTCTGATCCATTTGTTTTTTGTTTTGCTTAAAGAGTTATATTTACTTATCTGTTCATTATATTTTTTATTCCTCACTGCTTCAGAGGCAACAGAGAGTTGTTGTTGCTTTCTTCTGTGTTTTTTATTTAAAGTTCTGTATTTAGCATTTTTTTCCTCCTTTAATTATTTCATATAACATCAATCTGCTTTGATTAAAAGACCTTTAGGCTGCCCCTTGTGTGCACATTCTGCACTTGCTCTGTGTTGGTGTGTAGTACCAGATGCAGTGATTGCTGCTTATTGTTCTCTATCCTGGTATTATTTTAATTAAGTTGACTTAAATTTAAAGGTTCATTACTCACCCTAGAAGTTAAGGACCATGGGTGGAAGTCCTATTCACTTGATCTGTCCCAGGTCTCACCTCTCCAGCCTTGGTTTTTTTTGTTGGGTTTGTACATTCTTGCAGGTAAGTGATTCTGCCCAGCGAGCCCAGTGCTGGTGAGAGCAGCCTGTGAGGAGCATTAGGCATTTCAGCAGGGCCTGCACAGGCAGAAGGCTCAGGCCACAGCTGATGGGCATGTTGGGTGAAGGGCTCTGAAAGCGACTGGTGAGAATGCTGCATTATCCCAGTGGCTTGGAAATTTCCTAGGAGATCAAAGAGCAGCTATTTTAAGCCTATTTCAGTCTGAAGGCTTTCAGCTCATTATTCTTCCCTCCCATAAATATCTATTCTATGTTTCAGGAGGACAATTTGGTTTTCCAAAATTTGCAATCCATGTCAGCTGCTTCTCCTTATACAGAGACATTCTCAGTTTGATTTTATTGGGGTAATGTTGTTTTTCATATTAAAAAAACAGATCACTATTCAAAGGAGACACAAAACCTCCAATTTTTCTAGAACTGTCAGCCCATCAACCTGACTGTACACCTACTTTCTGTCAGTCTTTTATGCAAATGATTTTCCAGAGTTATTCAAAAAACAAAGCGGGCAAGCATACAGTGGTAAAAAGGACCTAATATTTTAGGATCTCAGACTAGAGATCAGTCTTGAGGTAGTCAAAGCTTAGTCACAACCTAATATTAAATACTTTCAAGTTCCTCAAACAGTTTTGCCAACAGTTATACTAGGTTGTTAATAAATCATCCTATCTCTTGACCCTTATATTATTATTACATTGCTTGAGCCCCAAAGTTCTGGTTTTAACAGGACTGTTGTGTTACCTTTGATATTGTAGTAGTACTTGAATTTATTCAGAGAAATACTCTTATGAAGTATTAGTCTGTTCCTATATTCCCTATTTACACTCTTTATATCCCTGGGTTAGGGAAGTTAAATCACTGAGGCAAACCCAGCACTAAATACACATCTGACTCCTTATCCAGTAATTTAATTGTCAATTTAATAACTGATACAATGTAAAAAGATAAACTGGATAGTCCATTTAAGTAATCCCTTAAATCCAAATTATAATATTAAAGAAAATATTTTTGACATGGGAAACCATATCTCAACCCTCTTGTTTGCCATGTGAAAGACAGAAATGCACCATGTTTCATTGTTCTGCATCTCAAATGATCAGCAGTGGAGTAGTGCTGTTTCATGTTGTGTTAAAGCTCACATGTTATGATTACAAAGATCAGTTTATGTTAAAAATGCGATTAACGTGCCTAGGAAGGGCAGTTTTGTAGTTCTGGGAAGCTTTAAACATATGTCTTGTAGAAGCGACCAGCTGGCCACTGCACAAAAATTCTTTTCTCAGACATGGCTGTGAGTTTTAACTGGTGTTAAAGATGTTATTCACATAGATGAAATTAATGCCAGTAAACAACCTCCCCTGACACAACAGGGGAGAAGAATTACATTGCACTGGAGGAGTATGGGAACCGAGTGTGGAAGGAAAGGATATTGTGCCACAGTGGTATATTGACTTCTGCAAAGAAGTAAAAACCTTGAACTGTTTCTATTACATTTGTTTCTGAAGTGAATGCGAAATCATTATAGCTGTCTTCCAGCAGTGACTACAGGCTTCATCTGAGATTGGTATCCTCATTACTAAACATACACAGTGAGATGCTCTGCTCTGCAGAGCTCACAGTATAGAGACAGACAATGGAAGTAGGATAATCAGGAATATAAAGAAGTGAGGTAAGAAAATATCAAAGCAGAGGTTTATAGAAACAACACGAGAATGTCCTTGTGATTAAAAGTAAAGCTGTCACTGGCACTTCAAATGATTCAGGTTCTTTGAATATTCCCATTAACTATTTTCAAACACATATCACTTTGGGATGATATTTTCTTGCTTTCTCTTTTTTTTTCTCTCCATGTGTGTTCCTGTATCCAATTACTACTTCAAATATTCTTCATAGTACAGCAGGTTGGTATATCTGCTTCATACATGGGTAAATGTGTCACAAAGAAAAAGGGATGAGCAGATAAACAAACTGCTTATAAGCTGGGTATAACTATGTCAAGCTTTTATGACAGCTTCTCACATTTTAGCCTCTTGCAATATAAACTGCCTTATAAGAGAATAAATATGTGACTATGCATAAGTTTATAACCATGCTTTACATTTCCTTATGCTATGGACTAAAACTCACAGGATGACCAAGGCATTTAGATCCCACCTAATCTTCCCTATCTAATCTCTACTATGTGATAGTTAAATGAAAACATAATGTTCTCAATCTTCTGCTCCGTGACCACAAAGATTTATTTGCTATGAAAATCTACAGTACCCAAGGCTTTTCCTTTTACTCCCTGACTGCTCCCAGTGCTGTACCTGCCCAGCAGAGTAGTTCCTTGCTTTCTGAATGTATTCAGCCGTACATGACACATTTTCCCCTGGGAAATAAAAGATATATTTGTCTGAAAACATACCTTAGACCAGTTCTGCAAGTCATGAAATCTAAGAAACTTCACCCTACTCTTCAGTCTTCATGAACGAAATATCTTTTTTTGTTATATATACTACTTCTGCTTCTTGGATACCAAATTTTTAAGTAAAAATTTACTTTCAGCTCTAAAATTCCCCAAGGGTCTAACCTAAACTCACCATTTTTTTTTCCCAAAATACAACATAATTTTCATGAAGTTGTCTTAATTGGTCAAAATCTACATACGTGATCCCCCAGATAGCCCATCAGGCTGGAAGGAATTCCATCATGTTTAGGAAAAAAAAAATAGAAAAAGACCAAGTCCCAGACAAATCATATTTCTACTTCTTTGGAGAGGAGTGAAATCCTATTCCTAACAATTAGAAGGAACACTGAGAATGAGCTTCTGGACTGACAAATTTAGCTTCTGATATTGCAGTCATCCAAGTCATATACTCTCACTCGTTAAAAAAACTCAGTTTGAGATGTCTGTTTTTCTCCACAATATCCACAATAGGGCTATCCAAAACTTTATTTTACAGATTGCTAAGAACATTTTACCAAATTGGTTTGCACTGGGCCCACTAAAAGGCAGATATCTTTTTTGGGTCCATGATTTCTCCAAAATCCTGTCTAATGTGTTTAAAATACAGGATGTTGAACTATCAGTTTGGCTCTGATGCATTTTTCTTTAAGAGAATTTCACTTACTGCTACAGTTATACCTGTCTACATTCTGTCTTGGTATGTTTTAATGCCAGAGCGTCAATTTGTCTTAAAGGAATGGGGAAAAACTCATTTTAGTAAAACTGTTAATCTTCATTTCAAACACAATTTGCAAGAAGACTGTCAGGCTTTATTCATTGAAGAAAGTAATTGAAACAAAGTATTGAAAGCCATTGAAGAAAGAATTGAAAATAAACAACGTGATCAATAACATGTTTCTCTGAGAGAAGGTTATCATCTGGTTGTTTATCTATACATTAAAATGACCTTTAACAACCTGAAACAAGATTTCACAGTCCATTCACCAATATCTTCTCATTTCTCCTTTTCAGTGAGAGGACAGTCATAGGTCTGATGACAGTATACTGCTTAGCATGCCAAGAAAATATCTTTTCTGAATACCTGCTGAGAGATGAATGAATTATTTGCTAGACTTTCAAAGCACAAATGATTTAGCTGTGCCAGCTTAAAATGGTGTTGGTCAAAATAATTCATGGAGGTTATTCTCATGAAGTGGAGCAAACTGTAACAATCTGTATCTGAGCCTGGTATTTATGATTTTCAGCAACTGTATGAACTTCCACTCTGGGTAAGCAAACGCCCTGGGTGTCATGCAGTTCTGCAGGAGCTCTGCTATACAGCCAGTCATATGTATGCAGTGAAAAAGAAGGCTGATTAAGGAATATGGCTTGCCCATATTTATTTTGACACTCTTTTTCTTGGCACAGAGTAGGATAATAAACACATGATGGATACACTGCAAAGAATGACTGTAAGGGGTTTAGCCATTCAGAGATACTCAACTAATCCCCTCACTTCCTCAGAGTAGGCTTATCTCTGTTTATTTCTACAAAGATCATTGCTGCAGTTGCATTTTTTAAGGATTAAAGTGAGTTTGACAGGTTAAGCTTCAGTTTTAGTCAAGAAACAGCATGGAGTATATGGAAAAGGAAGACAGATATTTTTCTTTGTAGAGTTGGTTCAGCAGATTACTGGGCTTCTCTTTTCCAGAGCACCCAGTTTGAAAAATCTGCATAAATACACTGACAAGCTGCCTAAAAAACGACACAGGAGAGGAATGCATATGAGGTTAAGCATGATAAATAAAATGAGAAGGAAACTAAAAGACAGTAAACAGAAAAATGTACCAAACATGTATGATGATCTGTAGCATTGTTTTATATTGTCTAACAGCCAGACAATACCAAAAGAAAATTATTTAACGTGGAAGCTGGAGGGATGGCTGGGATCTGTGTAGTAAGCTCTAGACCCATGTAGAATCCTATTTCAGATCACATATAGGCTAGATGAAAGTTTCCTGGAGGACAACTGCTTAGAACTTCTAAAGGCTGACTGGCTTGAGTGGCTACTGAGCAGTCAATAGCATTTCCACTGGCTTGGGCATAGGAATAAAATGCTTTCTGCGTGTATCAAGGCAAAGACCATGTAGTGACCCAAGAGACTGCCATTATAGAGATGTAACTCTTTTGCTGGTTACTCTACTGTATTAGCTACTATGTGGTGTTCCCAGCTAAGCATGATTTCTAACCACCAGCTCAAAAAGTGTTAATTTGGGACTATCATCCATCCCTGATACATGAAGAAAAACTATGAGCATTGGTAGATGCTGGAGGTCTGCTTCACAAACATGACTGCTCTCTATCTTTTCCACCAGTTGCAGTGCATTTTTTGCATTCCATAACACAAAATATTTTCCCTAGCCATGTTAATGGAGGTTGGCTAGTTCACTCAGTGCACAGGCCAATACCTTCAGGTAGAAGACAAAAGACTGAATTTGATAAGCCAGGAGGAGAAAATCTCTGTGAGGGCTGTACTCTTCTTTCCCACAAAACCTTCACATCACTGAGACTCTGACTTCACAGTTTGAACCCTGTCACACAGCAGCAGTCAGCTTGTGGATAGGTACCAAGGCTCGGCACAGATGTCTGCTTTGACAAGCAGACTAGTGCACACAGGGACTCTGGTCTCCCTAAATATCCAGACTGGCAGCTGTTTGGAGAATGATACATGTTTCTGACATGTCAAAGTTCTCTCTTGCTGGAGATTAGGGCATACAGCTGCAGGCAAGAAGACTTGGTGCACCTGCGTGTTGTATTCTGACTTGGAGCTGGGCACACACCCAGGAAAAAGGGAAATGTTTTTGAGCCAGGTGTCAAGGAAATTTTACCTAGAAATGACTATCAATAGGAAATAAAGACCCACAGGGAAACCAGGAATATGTCCTGAGTGACCTGCAGTGAAGGTCAAAAGAAGTGCCTTTTCCTCTCCACAGGAATGCTGCTCTGCTTCTTGCCATGGCACAGTCTCAGATCAACATGGCAAACAAGATCCAAGCAAGGAAAGACAAACTTAAGAGAACAGGCAGTCAGGTTGACATTGAATTATGCAGGTTAATTAATTAATATCTTTACGGAGAGCAGCTGTTCTGACTGAGGGAATCAAGTGCCACAGCAAACAAATAACAGCAACAACAGTGAATGTGAGAAGAAATGACAGGCAGCTGTCTAAACAAAAAATTTTAAAAGGGCAAATTTGAAAGCATAGCTCTGGGAAAAGAGTTTCTTAGTTGAACAGAGCAGGAGAGGGAGTTGTATCTGTGGGATAGGAAATGAGAGTCTCAATAGGTCTATGATATAGAAATTTAGAAGAGAATATGGGATTTACTTGTGTTTGTATTTAACCCACACAGTTCTTTCACCCAAGGATTTTGACCCAGGAATGACCTTAATGTGGCACTTAAGAATGTTAAAATTTGAAGAATAAATTTTCTTTGCAACACATGGTGGATTTCTGGAGTAGCAGAATAAAAAATGAAACTTGCTGATGATAGTCTGGGCAGAGAACAATAGAGTACACTTGGACATGAATCATGGAATGGTTTGGGTTTGAAGGGACCTTAAAGATCATCTAGTTCCAATTCCTCTGCCATGGGCAGGAACACCTTCCACCAGGCCAGGTTGCTCAAAGCCCCATCCAGTCTGGCCTTGAACATTCCCAGGAATGGGGCAGCCACAATATCTCTGGGCAACCTGCTTCGCTGTCTCTCCACCCTCACAGTGAGGACTTCTTCCTAATACTTAATTTAGGTCTTTCTTCTTTCACTTTAAAGCCATTACCGCTTGTTCTGTCACTACATGTTCTTTAATTAGTCTATCTCCAGCTTTCTTGGAGGCCCCTTTTAGGTACTGAAAGGCTGCTCTAAGGTTTCCCTGGAGCCTTCTCTTACCCAGGCTGAATAACACCAACTCTCTCAGCCTCTTTCTCTTTGTAAGAGAGGTGCTTCACTTCTCTGATCATCTTTGTGGCCTCCTCTGGGCTTGCTCTGACATGTCCATATCCTTATCATGTTGTCCAGAGCTGGATACAGTCCTGGAGGTGGGGTCTCACAAGGGCAGAGGAGAGGGGCAGAATCACCTACCTTGACCTGCTGGCCATGTTTTTTTAGATTCAGCCCAGGATGTGACAATCTTGTTGACAAAAAAATCATTGTGTACCTCAGCCTTCTCCATGTTCCAGGTAACCAGGAACCTTCCAAAGAGGACTCACATTTCCCCCAGACTTCTTTTTATCACCAGCTCACTTATAAAAGCCTTTCTTGATTCCCTTGATAACCTTGGACAGATTTATTTCTTTCAGAGCTTTGGTTTTATGAAGTGGGTTGACCCTTGCTGAGGCCAGACACTCACCAAAGCTGCACTATCTCTCCCATCCACAGGTTGACAAGGGAGAGAAAAGATAACAAAGGATTCATAGGTTGATATAAGGACTGGCAGACATCACTCACTGACTGCTGTCACAGGCAAAACAGACTCAGCTTGCAGATACAGAGTTTATTACTAACAAATCAGAGCAGGATAATGAGATGTAAAATCTTAGAAACATCTTTCCACTCATAGGCTTGGTCAAGTGGTCTGCAGCAGATTCTTGCTAATGTCACCTGCCCCTGCCTTTTCCTTAATTTTCATCTTGGTCAGCTCCTCATCTGTCCCCAGGCAGAGCTCCATGCATTCCAGATGGTTATTAACGTAAAGGATGATACTCCCTCCTCACCTTCCTTGCCTGTCCTTCCTAAAGAGTCTGTATCCCTCCATTCCAATGCTCCAGTTACAGGAGCCATTCTCCCTTGTGTGTATGGCCACAGTCAGTAATGCCTGAGTCCTGTTGGGTTGTGTGTGTCTACAGCTTCTATTGTTTACTCTCCATGCTATGTGTGTTTGCTGAAAAATTATGTTGGCCTGCAGATGAAGCTGAGCTGGAGTGGCTGGAATTGCTTTGTGCTACTCTTCAGATGCTTTCCTGCTTACCTGTGATCCCTTTACAGACTCTGAGCATCCCTTGTTGGCATGGACATTACATTGGTAGGAGTAGGATGGGTTGAAGTTTCCTTCTCCTAGAAACTTGTTTAAAGCCCTCCTCACGATCTCAGCAACAAAATGCTCATCCCCTTCTCTGACAGACAGAGTCCATCGGCCCCCACTAGATCAGGTTTCTCACAGTGAGTGCCATGGTCTTAATAGCCAAACCCCTGGCTGTGGCACCAAGCCTGTAACCACTTGTTGATTTATCAGGTTCAGATGGCCCTTCCAAACATCTTCCCTTGGACCAGAAGGACTGATGAAGGGCTATCTCTGGTCCAGAGTACCTTACCACTGCTCCCAGGACTTGGTCACTCTTCTTGATCCTGCTCATACTGCCCCTATCTGTACTACTGGTGCCCGCATGAAACAACTTTAAACATTTAATATACTGATATACGTTGCATGGCATTGTACAAAGAAAGACAGTCAATTGGTTTACTTCTACTGATGTCAAACTAGCTTGAGGTCCTAAAGTCTGCATGTTATACATTTTATACCAGTTGGAAATCTGGTCCTACCTTTTCTGTCACCACATTTTCCTGGGAGCATAACTTTGAATTCAGACTCCTGAGTTGCAGCCCCCTCATTTGGATCAATTCCCTGGAAGGTGACCACAGCAGGCACAGAACATTGTTGACAATAATTTTCTGATGTCATGCTTTACAGATGCCAGCGTGATTTAAAATAAACTCCAGCTGCAGCAAGCCCTTCAGCTGATTTCCCTAATGAACTGTGAACCTCCAAAGTTTTTCTACCGACCTTGTATGGAATATGATTTTGGAAAGGAAAACAGTACCGTTTAGAAGTGAAGCTCATTTACTAACTATGTGAACCGTCTGTCACTTACTGGCAGAGCTCAGACAGCTGTGACAGTGAGGACCAGGTCCCACCAACATCCTTTCAAAGAGAAAGTGGGAGAGAACCTATGGGAATTCAGAAAATAAAACACCTGAAGTGCTGAAAGTGTGTGATATGTTTGTTCATGAAAATTATGGTTGAGTGGTCCATTCAAGCTTTGGCATTAGGGATTTCAACTCTTGTGTCCTATTCTCTTTATGAACTCAATTACTTTAGCGAAGTCTATGAATGGTGGTGTCCTTACTGTGAATACTGAGTATTTGTGATTAAATTAACCCCATTCAGAGACAACTTTTGGCAATATTACAGAAACCATATTGATGGTTGGCTTTTTATTAGTTGTAATGGAATAAAACCAATAAACAAATCTGCAACAAGCATTTCCCTGGGAATCTCAACATATCCGTAAGAATGAAGTGTGTGTTTCATGGTATTGTCATGTAACAGCTGCAGGCTGAATATATCAAACTAGATAAAAACTGAATGAGAGAAACAAAACATACATCATTTAGTAGAGTTCTGCCTTACCTAATCATTTTTCAGCTGTCTATAAAACCAGTTTCTAACTTTTTTACATATTACAAGGCCATATCCATTTTAAGACACTCTGCCACCGTGACTTGTATCATAATAGGAACAACATATTTTACAAGCAATGTCGATAAGAACAATGGGAATTTTGAAGGGATAAGATATTAATTAATAGGAATGCTGATGTCAGACTTTGCTTCCTTTTCCAATAATCTTTTAATAACTGTTCTATTATCTACTCCTACCTCCTTTTTTTCAAATGAAAATTTCAAAGGCAATTAAAATACAGCCATTGGTATATTCCTTTTCACCTTAATTTCTTGAGGCACTTTTTTGTTTTATAGTATCCCTTTTCAAAGCATGAGAAGAGAATTTTAGGGATGCAGTAAAGTACTCCCAATCATAAGAAAAATACTCTTAACAAACGCCTTCACTGCCCCATTTTATTGTGAGCAGTTTGTTGGTTACTTTATACTTTCATGTTATAAATGATTCATGGTTGGATGCACAAGCAAAACAGTTTACTGAAACTAATCCCAGCAGTGTGCAGACCTATTTGTATTACTCTGGCAATGTTCCTTGCAGAAGCACAGTCAGTTGTAAACATAGCAGGAAAGGGATCTGTAACTAATTCTCATAATATTCACATATCACCAGGAGGAGTATCATCTTTGTTAGTATGCAGGTCTGCAGCTGGAATCTTCTTCAGCTGACCAATTTTCCCATGCTCCAGGAGAGGCATTTATCTCCTGTCAGTATCTGTACCCCTATGCTGGAGGCAAAATGGTCTAAAAAACTAAGCTTACGTGTTGTTTCCACTCTTGGTGGTCTGCTAAAGAGTTATTTGGTCACAGATCTGCTTCTAGAACATCTCTGGAAAGAGGCCTTAATTTGTATCAGTGTTGCTGTTTTAGCCACTTCTTCCATCAACTGAAGGAATTTGTCGAAAATGGATGTGGTTTATGTATTAGCCCAAAACTATTCTGTCTGCTTGTGTCTTTACAGTAATGACATGCAAAGGTGGGTCCATGCTCTTAATTTAAATATTTGATTTATCTAAATTTTTTTTGGAAAAAAATAGATCATATAAACTTATAAACAAACTAAGGCAAGAGCAAATACTCAAATAAGATGTTCATTTAAAACAGCTTCTTCCAAAATTTTAGCAGAATACACTAAAGTACTATTTAGTACTGAAAACATAGATTGATATGCACTATATTTCATAGTATCTACTACAAAAAATTGCATGAAATAAAATTAAAAGGAGAAAATAAGGAAAAAAAACCCACTCCAAACCAAAACCCCCAAACAAAACAGAGTACAAATCTTCTCAGTCAGTTTCCATGGAGAATTTTTGTTTAAAAGGAAGATTTCCATCTCCTTATAAAAGAAAACCATATTTTGTCTGGGTTCCAGTTTGAATGGCATAAAGGCAAAAGTTGGACTAAGTTTTACGCTTTGTTCTCCAATGGTAAATAACAAGGGTTCCTACATAACGAATGGAGAACAGCAGCTGTCTTTGAAAACCTCCAGAGGGAGAACCTGTTTGTCTTAGCACCTAAGTGTGAACAGGCTGAAATTCAGCCTTTGTTTCATAAACAACCAAGAGAGCTGGCGTGCAGGTTCTACATCTGTCACCCATAGGACTTTTTAACCCAAAGCTATTCTGGAGTGAGACTCACAGAAAGAGGCAAGGTTGCCTCATAAATAAGTGAGAGTGGGGGAAGCAGCCCAATGATAACAGATGATACTCAACAGCTGCAAGAGATCTCTTAACTTTTTAAAGACTCACAAAGGAAGTTTTTAAAATAAAAACTGAAAGAGAAGAAAAGAACCCCTTCACAACAACAAATGCTCATGACAGTTGGTCTGAAATATGAAGAGAGTACCTCACTATAGAGCTGAAGGATTGTGAAAAAAACCCCAACAATACAATACTTACAAAATTCACATTTGTCCTCCTTTTATGGACCTCTTATGATGCTGTTGTCATACATGCTGAGGGAGAAGTACTGAAAGTATTATCACAGCATGGTCATTTAGATGATATTTTGAGCTTGATACTGAAATAGGTATGCTATTTTCTTAAAACATGACATATGACTAGAAGTTAACTCACTGACAGTTGTTAATGGGAATTCATTTTTATGTTTGCCTTAATTTTGCCCAGCATTTTCTTTGTATAGATCTGTTTTTTATCCCTTGCTGTTTCTCAAAAATTTGTCTGAAGCTTCTTATTTCAATTTTTAAACCAAATTGTTTTTTAAATGTGTATTTCCCTCCGTGAGTTTTATACAAGACAGATGCTGTGAGTGTTGTTAGATTGCACATACCTTTTGTTTTTCAGTCTCTGTGCTCTGTGTTCACAACTGCACTGTTTTTCTGATGCTAATCGTGCACTAAGGCTAACTAATACATGGATAAAAACCACCTTTTAATGAAGAAAGAAATTTTAGTCAGTGTTCTTTTTAAAGTAGAATACAGCCAAAAGAACTGAAGGAAAAACCTTCCTACTGTTCTTCAAACAAATATGAGCCTGATTCTCTGTTCTTTTATGCCTCATCTATAGTTTCATGAAAAATTGCCTCTCAGCAAATCTGGTTTAAGAAACTCAGAATGTCACCACCTTCAACCAATTATTCTTACCCCTGTGCAGCCCTTTGACACTGCTTAGTTATGCCAATACAGTTGATTCAGGATGCATATCATAAATTAAATGGTCCAAGGTAGAAGTAAAAACCAAACCAAGGATCAGTGAAATCTGATTCCGCCACAGTCTGCAAGGGGTTTGGGGTGCTGCACAGGTACAGCTATTGCAGCATTGTTGGCAGGCTTTGAATGATTGCTTCAATTACAGGCATTATTGGATGTTAAAATGCTACTTTGAACATTTTTGTGGCGCCAGCAGTGACCCTGGCAGTTTGGCTTTTCCAATATATGTCTATTTCAGGAATTAGCTTCCATAAAAGAGAAAAATCTACCATGACAGTAAAATGGTCTCTGTTTGAGAAAATGTTTTGTTCCTTTGAAATATGTTTTACATTTCAGCAAAATTTCAATGGAACATTAAACCTAAGGAGATTCACTTAGATTGCAGAAGCTGTGCTGTCTTTATGCATGAGTGTCAAGCAATAAAGCACACACACCCCCTGTGCATCTCTTGGTGGGGGGCCCGTGGAAACTGCCGCTTTCAATTCTATCTAATGTTTACACGCTAGGCAGTCTTCCTGCAGATATTGAGGGTTGCTCGTTCCTAATGTTCAGGCATATAGACCAATCCATCACATGAAACTGTCAGTGACATTTCTACCCCTTTTCTCGGTTTTGTCATTAAAGTGAGGAAATAAACATGAGACCTCTGCTTTATCCCTTCAGTTTTCCTCTGTTAAAGGATTATTCATTCAATTCTATGTGTAAAGCCACGAATTACAAATGAATGCTGATGTGTTAATTTTGTACCTAGAGTCTTACAATTTAGCTGAACTGTATCTGAATTTACTATGCAATGTGACTTCAACATGCTTTTGGACAAAGATTTTTCTTCAATCTGTGTTTCCAAAAGTGTCCAGAAACAAGTCTTCTTTCTCTATTTCTAGTAGCAGGAAGATTATGATGATGAATGAAACCCTTTTTTTTCCTGCTCATTAGCCTACATGAAAAAGGAACAAGGACATGGATTTCAGCTCTAAGTGGAACCTACTTTTAGACTACCCACTAAGAAAGATACCTATATGTTTCCTGTACTTTTAGACCACAGAATCACAAAAATATTCTGAACTGGAAGAGACTTACAAGGATCATTGACTCCAACTCTTAAGTGAATGGCCCATTCAGGGATAAAATCCACAATCTTTGTATTATTACCACCATGCTCTAACTGATCAGATGGACATTTATAGCACATTAATATTTATACCTAAATATTCCTGCAAAGCTGTCCAGGGAAAAATTCTTTGCTAATAATAGATGGTGAAAATCAAGATGTGTATCTCACTCATTTTGAGGTAGGAAAAATCAAGTTTCAGAATGGATTTCAGCTAGATAAGATCTCCTTAAATGGATTTAATTTGGAATAGATTCTGGAAGACATAGAAATATGTCCTTCAGACATGAAGTGTGGATTATATGGCCACAAGTTGCTTAGACAAGAAGCCTAAGTTCTCTGCTTGATTAACCAAAACGAAGTAGAGGCTGATAGGAAGGTCTTTATGTTATTTTTTCAAAGATCCTGAGAGAGTTAGGGACTCAAGTTTTGTGGGGAAGTTTAAAATCCTTTACTAGATCAATTGATATAATTATGAATCCAAATAGAAAGGGGTCAGGTACACCTCAGGTCTAGTCTAGCTCACTCCATAATCCTGAACATTTCACCTGGAAGTGGGAAGAGCAAGGTTTCAAGAATAATCTGCTATATAATTTTTTGTGTGACCAGAATTGCAGAAAATAATTTGCATTTTAATCCACCATGGATTTATGTAGCATCACAGTGCCTGTTTCGTTCTCTGATTTTCTTTTGTAATTTCTAATAATTTCCTAATAATGTATTTCTTACTATGCTGTCTGTTTTCCACTGAGCTGTGTAAGAGCTTTTACCATAACAGGTAATTTAAAAGCTCAAATTGTGTGCATGTTATCTTTTTTTTCTCCATTTATGTTGCTTTGCATGTAGTGCAACTGAACTTGACTCATTCAGTTTTGTGAGATCTGTCTGCAAACCTCTGCAATTAATTTCATTTTTGAATACAGTGAGTAATAATTTTGTAATCATAAAACTTTTCCATATCACCTTTCCACAGAGTATCTCTTCTGATGAACATCACAAGTCCTGGTTCAAATCATTCAGACACATCAATGGCAGTATCCTTCCACTGTGGGAAAACTCTTTATTGGCATCTTGTCATAGATTTTTCCCTTTATTCAGAAATATGTCAGAAGGTTTTTCAAATTCAAAACCACTCTGCCAATTACATCAAAGTCATCTTCATGCTTATGGATTCTTTAACAAACTCTAAAAGTTTTGTGAACCACAATTTCCCTCCACGAAAGTCCTGTTTTCTATCTTATTGCTCCATGTGCATTTATGTCTCTGCTAAATCTACCAAGAGTTTCTAGCAATTTGCAGACTACAGAAGTCAAATGTAGAGACCTATAATTTCACATGTCTTCCTGAATGATAAATTTATAAATCTGGAGCTTTTGTCAAATTAAATTCCTTTACTAATGGTGATGTTAGTAATAAATTATATACTACAGTTAACAATTACACAATTTATTACTTGAGCTCCTTCAGAGCTTCCGAATGAATCACATATGGTACTGGAGAGATTTTACTCTTTATTTTACTAATTTATTTTAGAACATCCTCCACTGACACTTCAGTCTGAGACTGTTTCAATGACTCACTTGTCACAGGAAAAGCTCCTTCTGATTCGCACACTGATGAGAAATATTCAGTCAGCTTTTCTGCTGTGGCCACATCTTTTCTGTTCTTGTAACATTTCATTCTCTCAACAGTACAGTAAAAAAAATGTTTGAAAAATTTGTGGGTCAAGATAAGGACAGGGAGACCACCCACTGACTGTCAGCATGGGCAAAACATCATTTACTTTGGGGAAGTAAATTTAATTTATTTATCCAACAGAGTAGGATAATGAGAAATAAGAACAAATATAAAATCATCTTCCACCTACATCCCCATTTCTTCCCTGGCTCATGTTCACTGCTGACTCTTCTACCTGCATGCCCTGAGCAGTACTGTGGGACTGGGAAATGGGGCTAATTTGCTCCTCAGGGTCCTCCTCTGCTCCATGGTGGAGTCCTTCATATTGGAGACAGTCCCACACGAATGATTTCTCCTTTGGTCCCCTCCACAGGCTGCAGTTCTTCAGGAACAAACTGCTTCAGTCCTTGTCTCTCGCTGGGCCACAGTTTCTGCCAGGACCCTGCTCCAGCAAAGGCTTCCCTTGGGGTCACAGCCTCCTTTGGTCTTCCCCCTGCTGTGGCTGGGATTCTCCAGGGGCTGCTGGAGCTATTTGTTCATTTGCTCCACCATGGATCTCCATGGGCTGCAGGGACACAGCTGCCTCACCAGGGGCTGCCTCATGGGCTGCAGGGGAACCTCTGCTTCAGTGCCTGGACCAGCTCCTGCCCCTCCTTCTGTGCTGACCCTGTGGTCAGCATGGATGTTCCTCTCATATTCTCACTCCTCTCACACCTGTAGTCCAGTTTTTTGCCTTGTCTCATATATGAAATATGATATCCCAGAGGTGTTACCAGCATTGTTGATGGCCTCAACTCTGGCCAGCAGTGAGCCCTTTCTGGAGGTGTCTGAAATTGAATAGAGGGACAATCTCAGTCTTTTTTTTTCTCACAGAGGCCACCTTTGTAGCCCTTTTCTACCAAACTCTCACCTTATAAACCAAATAATATATATATGTCTTAATACTAGTTTTACTTGAGTATAAGTTTATTTGTTTTTCACCATCCTTTTTTACTTTTACTTTTAAATAAGCAGACCTTATGTCTTGGTTTCTTTTTATTTTCCTCATCTGGATACAAGTTCTACTTGTAAAGGGTACTTTATTCATTAGTGATGTTCTCTGTATACAGACTATAATATAATTCAGAGATTGGATCTTATGATGAATAGCTCCATGAAAATGTCAGCTCAGTGATCAGCAGTGGTCAAAAATAAACTGAGTGCGAGTGATGCCTTAGGTTTTAGCTTTTGTATTTTTTAGATTCTGTACTGCTTTAGTGTGTAGTTCCGAGCTTCATATTAGGGGAGAGTAAGCTCTCTTCACAGAGTAGGTAGACAAAACAATTCCTTTCCTCGTTTGGGACCAAGACCAACCACCCAAATTTCAGGCCCAAGAGAGTAAACAATGGTGGACTGAAGCGAAAAAGCCAAGAAGGATGTGCCTTCATACCCTAAAGCCATAATTGGACAATCAGCTCCAGTATGCTAATGGACCAGAACTTATAAAAGTGTGACACCCCATGACCAATATGGTCCACTTTGTGACCATTTTGGGTTCATCTTGGGTGTAGCCCTGCCTGGGGTCTTGTGCTGCCCAAGGTGTATTCATTGAGGCCTTTTAATAAATACTTATTTTATTCTTTAACCTTGTCTAGCCTCTGTTCTAGGTCAGTCTCCACAAGGCATCATGAGGAACTGTAAAGAAAAGAGTAGAAAAGAAAATAGAAAACATAATCATATTGGTAGAAAAAGTTTTTATCCCAAAATCTAAAAATGGACTTAATAACTGGAAGAGTTTCACAGAAAGCCACAAAGAATAATCAAAAATATAGAATGGCAGTCAAGGGAATTCATAAATAACCCTGGACCATTCATTGTCTGAAAAGTGGCAATTTAGAGAAGTCTTTGACAGAAATCTATCCTATCATAAGGGAAAAGGAATAGATAAAAAGAGACAGATGGTTCATTTTCTCTTCCAAAGTGAGAATGAGAGTACCTCATGCTGTTAGGAGGTGGTAGGTTCAAACCAAAAAAAAAAAAAAAAAAAAAAAAAGAGGTAGTTGTCTACATAATATGTAGGTATGTAGGTAGTGTAGGTAGGTAACTGTCCCTCGTCAGGTCACTTTTCTTTCAGTATTCTTTGATTTATACAAAAAGACGCTGCAAACAGTATATCAACCACTTGCAAGCACCACAATGATTTAATGGCTGGCTAGAGCACCGAATGGGGAATAAAAATTACCATTCCTGTGTCTGCATGCATCTTGATCCTCTCTGGATCAGCAGTCATATGATGGTGGGAAGTGTCAGTCAGCCCTGTCGTGCTGTGGCATAGGTTGGTCTTTGGTGCTGCCAAAAAAGGAGATTCTATGCTTTTTCCACAGATCTGACTACTTTCATGTCAGTATTTTTCTCCTGAATTTCTAAGTTGCTAATTTTTGCCTCTCATTTCAGTTTGTGTATTTTAGTTTCATTACCCTGTAAAATTTTAGCTTACTTATCCCTTGACATCTGAAAAACAGGTTACTCTAAACCCAAGCCAAACCTGAGTGTTAAGTTGGCAGCTGCATCTTCATGAGATACACTTTGAAAGAATTCTGCTCAGGATATTTTGGATGCATGCATTGAAAAAGTAAATGTAAAAATATCACTTTAAGATATTAGATAGAAATACCAGAGACCTGATTCTATTAAAGGTCTGTTTCTGTTTCAAGAAGCTCCTGAGTAGAAAATCACTATGGACTTCAGAGAGCATTCACAGCATGCGTTATCATTTTGATCTTCCTTAGAAATCTGCTTGTCATCATTGATGGAACTGGGACATGGGGCCTGGCCAGCCTTTGGTCTGGCTCAGCACAGCTGCTTTTGTGCTCTGAAAATCTTTGCTCTGCCATAACTGTGTGGTCTGGATTTAGTCGTTTGATATTTTTAGCACCTTTCTGCCAGAGGTTGCAAGTTTCTTTGGCAAAATGCTTTTAAGCAGTGTTGTCCCTAAATATTATTTTCGTTTCAGTTCCCCTTAATTTGTTTTTACCATGATTTCTAGAAGGTTTTCTTCTTTTGAGAAGTTTCTTCTCTACGAAGAGGATGTACTATGGAGATGAAGGAAAACTTTTCAATCAGATTTTGAATGAGTGAAGTGTTAAGCAGAGTACAGTATTTTAAGTGTGTCAGTTTCAGTGTAGATTTCATTCATATACTTCATTTATACTACAGCTACTTCATATTCTCCTCTTGGATATTTCAAAATGCATTCATTTTGGTATATCACTATTTAACTACTTAATTTAACTCATTGTTACAATTTCCCAGATAATGAGTAATAATTAAAACATCAAATTATGCTTCTCTTTTCATTCTTTGTAGTGACCTTAATATTAGCATTTCTGAGGCACTATCATGGGCACATGAGAATATAAAGCAAACCAAATAATATATTCTTTATTTTAAACATGACTTGGGATAATTTCTGTTCACATGAATTGGGATAATTGTTATGGTTAATTCATTTACTGTATTTAACCTTCGCTTTACTTTAAGCTCTGGAACTTTTCTCTAGCAGCCTGGCCTTCTATGTCAGTGCTATATATTATCTTGTTTCTAAAGGTGCATAAATGATTTGTTTCTCAGTTGAAGTTTTTCTATGTCTGTTATGCCCATATCCTCACTTCCAACCAGTCCCTTCAGTACATTCATCTTACTTAATTGTTTTTCAGTATTTATGGACTTTTACTATGAGAAAAACACATTTTCCTTTGATCTAGTTGTCTATTTTTAGATTGAAATTTATATGGTGAGAGGACTCTTTGATGTCTCTTATCTGAGGTTTATTGAATTATATCTTTATTTGGAGGCTGAAAATTTTTCTCTTAGAGGATGAATAATCTCAGACTGTTTTCTTTAATTCCCTTGTTAGATTCCCCCTAATATTTATAAAAACAAAACCAAATCAACAACTTCAACCATTTTATATTTTGAAGTTAAATATCAGGGCATATTCTGTATTGGCCTAGACAGAAATGATTCTATTTTTATAGGACTGATATATTTCAAAGGTTTCTGAAAATCTCCTCACTGCCTCGCATTATTTCTGCAAGCATGTTTTAACACTGTTCCTTGTTTACCAAATCCTGGAAGCCTTCCAGAGAGTACTATTGTCAAGACTTTATGTCAATATTGAAAGATCAAATTTTGCATCCTTTCTCTCACCTGTTAGTTGTGGGCACTTCATTGACAATGTAAAACAGGTAGAAACCTTGTGAGGTTCATTGCTTTCATATGCAACAGAGAGGTTATGGGCACTCAGAGCTGACTGTGCTCAAGTGTTGAAAGGAATCTTAACAGTACATGTTAAAGAACTTCTAAAAAAGACTGCTCCTGGTCTTCTCTCCACACTGCCCTAGGACAGACCTCCAAAGAGTAATTTTTTCCTTCCATTACCTCCTGAGCTCATTAAATAAGGGGTAGGAGGATGCAGTCAGGTCTGACTAAAACCTCCATGCCTCTCGTGGGGGTACAGTGATGCCTCTCCCATTAAATTGCTCCCAGTTTTTATACTGGGCATGACATTCTGTGGTATGGAATATGACTTTGGCCAGTTTGGGTCAACTGCTCTGGCTGTGCCTCCTTCAGATTCTTGTGCCCCTCCCCACTGTCAGAGCAAGACACTGAAAAGTCCTTGGCTGAGGACAAACACAGATCAGCAACAACCAAAACATCAGTGTGTTTTCAACATTATTCTCCCACTGACCCCAAACCACAGCGCTGTGCCAGCTATTGAGAAGGAAATGAATTTTGTCCCAGCCAAAACCAGGATACCCTCTCAGCATGGTGTTAAGAAAGCAGAAACACCTACAAGGACCCTGGAGGCTAGGCATGAGATAATGTTCTGCTTGGGTAGCTTAGTCTAGAATGAGGTGATGAAGTGACCTTGGCCTCAGCCTAACCTTAAAGCATAGGCTGGAGAGAACAATTCTTTAACTGCCATTTATCTGCCATGTTAGAAATCTTAGTATCATGTTGATGTGGTAATTTTTGTGCCAAAAGGCAGCATGTCTGGCAAAAAAAACAGCCTCAACTAAACAAATGGAAGGTAAATGTTAAAAAAAAAAAAAATAACCCAAACCCATCACTGGAAAGCTCCAATTGGGTAAACCCATTCTTCTTATTAACTGAGCGTTTTCATTACACCTTTTATGGCTGTCATGCTTCATTATTCTTCATGTTTGGTAATGAATTTTATGGTATTGTCAAAGGGATACTGATCACTCCCTTGAAATGTTTTTAATTTAAAAATGTGCTGTGCTGTTCTATGAAAACATTGCTTTGGTGTCTAAGGCAACTGTCTTTTATTATAGGTCAGCTGGTGTGAATCCCATCACTGGTAATGGAGAGAACTACATTAAGATAAAGGTGATTGTATGAAATCATTACCATTTATTAGAATGAAGATCATTCATTTTCCAATGTTTACATTAGCTGAATATGCATGTGCACCTAGTAGAAATCATGCCAGCTGAAATAATTTAAAGTGATTATACTTTTCCCTAGCAATTTTTGGTTAAACAAATAGAAATTGAACTTGAGATGAAATGTACTTGAGAGATTTTATACCTTAAAATCAGTCTTTGTGTTCTTTTTTTGTAGTTTCAATGTCAATACTTTTATTTTAGAAATTACATTTACATGCTAAAAATTCACAGTTAATTTGAATCCTGATTACATATTAATCTCAATCAGAAGACAATAAAAGTTATTCTTGATATAAATGACAACAAACTTAGGTAGTTATAGCAAAAAATTGAAACTTTGACCCATGGGAACATCTACTGTATTTCTAGAACACAAGTTTTAGATTGTGTCAGAGACACTGATGCAGCGGAGTGTGGCCTTAAAGTCAGGTGTCCGGCTGGCAGAAGGGCGGCCAACACCCAACTGCAAATGTGGGAGCACCCCTCGGCGTCAGAAGGCTTCGGGCTGTGCTCACAGGGGACGGAATCGCTGCTGGCCGACGAGAGTAAAGAGTCCGGACACTCACTGGGGACTTGTCAGATTTATTGTCAACCAGGGAGTGACAGAAACCCAGGCACTGAATCTAACATGTCTGCCAGCGAGTGACCTCGAACAAAGGGTGCAGCAGGATTATAAAGGAGGGGAGCAATTCATGGGAGGGGTTTACAAGGAACCAATAGGGGAAGGCAAGGGAGTGGACTTAACATAATAGGCACTGGGGAGAAACCAATAGTTACATTATAAGGGTGGGGCCCCGGAGCCACAGCCAATCATAACTCCCAGGTAGAAGAAGATTCTGGAGGCTTGGGAGGAGTGGGGAGTGATTGACTGAGCCCAGGGAAGAGAACAAATTCACATATAAGGAAACACAGGGGAGGGGAAATTATATAACAGAGAGGATTGACATAACTGTGGCAGGAGTAACCAAGGTAACCAAATGACAGACTATACCATGGCGGGAAGAATTGGTGAGGGCAGAACCATTACAGAAAATGGGGGAGTGATACAGAAAGTAGGGGAGTAATTAAATAAACTAACAGAACACACTACAACCCACTGACATGTCAAAATGTGTTTTCACGTTGAACTGAAAAAAATGGGAAATAACCATTTCTCTCGTAAGTAAGTTTTATAACAACTAGTTTATTTCCTTTAACTGGAAAATGTTGTTCTAGAAATATATATTAAAATAGAATTTTAAAAAGTCTGTTCTAGTTTTATCTCTTGTATTTGTTGTTTTTTTAGTTGATTCTTGTAAATAAATACATCATGTATTTTTCAGAACCATACAGCTTACTGCTTAGTAGAATAAAAAGAAGCATTATATCCATGTTCAACAATGGATATAATGTGTTAAGGCTGGCCAGACACCCACCAAAGCTGCTGTCTCATTTCTCTCTGCAATATGGGAAGAGGAGAGAAAATTTAACAAAGGGCTCCTGCTTTGAGATAAGGACCAGGAGACAGACCGATTATCAAATATCATCATGGGCAGAACAGGCTCAACTTGGAGATATGAAGTGAATTTATTACTAACAAAATCAGAGCAGGGTAATGAGAAATAAAATAAACTTTTAAAACAACTTCCCCCCACCCTTTCCTCCTTCCCAGCACTTCCCCCCACCCTTTCCTCCTTCCCAGCTCTACCTTCCCGTCCAGTGGTGTAAGGAGACAGGGAAAGGGGTTCATGGTCAGCCCATCATCCGAGGTTTTCTTCTGCTGCTCATGGAGAGGAGTCCTTCCTCTGCTGCACCATGGGGTCCCTCTCACAGGAGATAGTTCTCTGCAAACTTCTCCAATGTGGCTCCATCTCATGAGCAGCAGCTCCCTGAAAACTGCAAACACTTGTCCATAGGGTGCAGTCCCTCAAGGACAGGCTGCTCCAGCACTGGCCTCTCTCTTCATGGGTCTCCCCTGGGGTCACAGCATCCTCTCAAGTATCCACCCATTCCAGCATGGGCTCCTCCACAGGCAGCAGGTGGATCTCTGCAATCCCATGAATCTCTGAGACCTGCAGGGCCACAGCTGCTTCACCATGGTCTGTACCAGGGGCCGGAGATGAATCTCAGCTCTGGTGCCTGAAGCCCCTTTTCCCCCTCCTTCTTCACGGATCTTCATGCCTGCAGACTTGTTCTTCTCACGTGTTCTCACTCTGCTCTTTTCTGGTCACAATTAAAACTATGACACAACCTTTTATTTCTTTTTTCTTAAATGTGTTATCACAGAGGTGTTATCACCATTTCTAATTGGTCCATCCTTGGAGCCACCAAGGAGCTGGCTTTGGAGCCATCAGCTCTACCAGACACTGAGGAAGCTTCCAGTACCTTCTGCCAGAAGCCACCCCTGCAGCATCCCCCTCACTTCCAAACCCAGGCCATGCAAACCCAGTACAGTGTCACTTTACATTCTTGTGCGTTCCAGCCTTTCACCACACCAAGCTGTAAATCCATCATCTCTTTGGGGCTACTGAGTGCATTGGAGCACCAGCTACTGCACTCTCCTGCTGAGCTCACAAATATCAGCATCACATTTTCTCTCTTAGGGTTTGTGTTTGGGGGTAGGTGGTGGTGTTGAGGCGCGAAATTTCTTTTAGCACGGATAACAAACAAAAATATTTTTTCTGGGTATTTTTGGTCTTTTGTAATTTGATAGCATTTTTTCAAAAAACTGTTTTGTCCTACAGACTCATGTGAAAAAATTCACCCTAACCAATGACTATACATAGGTTAACCTAATGATAATGTATATATACCTATATACATAACCTAAGCTAGTTGTGTAGAATTTCTTTACAGTGTGTGAATGGTTTAAGTATTTACAGAAAAGGACAAAACTCCCTTAAGGATGAAATTTGTTATAAATCCAAATGATCCAGTACAATTAAAGTAGTATTGAGGTTTCCATTAAGTAGAATATCTGAGTTCTCAGAGAAAATGGTCCAAAATGGGAATTTACAAAATTATCCTGTTTTCACTGCAATTTTACCATACTGCAATGTTATTTTCACTGCAAACTTATTTAACTGAAATATTTCAGCTACTCAGAAAGGGGGAGGGGGGCACTCTGTCATGTATTATATTCCTTTAATTATAATGAAAAGGGAAGCTAATTTCACAAGTGATTTTTTTGGTGAATTTGGTGGTCCTTGTGCTCAATTCCTTTTTTTTTTTCATTGTATAAGTTTATCCTGAGCTGGAATTTCATGTCTTACATCAAGGAATTTTTTGTTATCTACCATGTTCTTATATTTGAAAGTGATAATCTACTTATATATATTATATGTAAGTATATATAGTTTTGTTTATGGTTCACTTGGGAAATCTGTCACATTCTGAGGTTCATGGAGGGTCGTTCTAAAAAGACAGACTTTCTAAATAGTTTGACTGTCCTGAAAAAGTGTTACGCAGTTATCATACTTAGAATATCAGATGGTTTGTATCAGTACTTTTGAACTGTAACACCAGAAATAACTTGTTCTTTTTAGAAAGCATATAATGTGTCATATTTTCATATGGTGTTTGTAAGGAAATGAACATTCATTATAGTCAAACAATATTTTAAAATCATGCCTCATGAAAAAGTGATTAAGAAGTTTAGCACAAGATCTGTTACTAATACATTAAACCCACAAATAAAATTGTGCATATAATCTCTAAAAAATTAATTATCCATTTTTTTAAATAGATAAAAAAATTATCATTACGAGTTTTATGGCATATTATGAATTTGGTAGAGGCTGCATGTAAAGTGGAAGTTATGCAGTGTTGAAACAAATCTGTTACAGGCACTGGACGACAAGTGTAAGAATTTTGTTTCATGTTTTCAACCCTGAAATAATGAAAACAGGGCTCTGTGAACTGGAGAAAGCAAGGCCAAACTTCCCATAAGTAAATGTATGGAGATATTTTTCATGTTAGTGTGAACTTGAGTTCAGGGCAGAGCACTGTTTGGGAAGGCTTATAAATATCACTGCTGGGTTCAATGTCTCTCATTTGCAGTCAACAGATTAAGAACAATATCAGATTCAGCTTTGCTACTGAATTTCCTATATCAAAACTAAAAGAAAGGCTTAGCTCCTTCAGTGTCCTGCCAGAAACCAAACTGTTCTTTAAGTCAGGTTCAATGTAACTGCATGTATATTCTCTGTAAGTAGTTTTGTTCAGCTGAAGTAATTCTTATGCTAACTGTAGGCAAGATAGAGCAGCGAATCAAAGAGAAGTATTATATTTGGGGATTCAAATAACTTGTATCTGGAAAAAATTCTGTTTGTTCATGTTACTGTTGAAAATACACTCTTGTTTTTTAAAACCTGATCCCCTAGGATCCCTCATATTTTACGTATGAGGGAAGAAATATTCGGTGAATGCTTGTTTCTTCACTATATCACTCCGTGAAATAGTATAAATAAATGCAGAAGTGAGAGGAAAGACTTTTTGCCAGCAAATGAAAATGGATGACAGAATAAATGGCAATTGAAATTGTTTGTTCTGCATTTGTCAGTGGTCCATACAACACAATGTGGACATGACTAGAGTGCAACTATAAAGTATATATGAGACTTAGTTTAATTATTTGTTCAAATTCTCTTCTGGAATTGATATTCATAAGACTTTTGAGGATCTGTCTAAAGGCTTTAGCTCCCAGTAATCATGAAAAGAAAACTCCAGCAACACTCAAAGGATTAGCTTATGTAGCTAATTACTACTTCTGAGGCTGGTGCACAATGGAGCTGGATTTACTCTGATACTCTCCAGGTCCAGCGTTATATTTGTAGGCATGGATGCTGGGGTCTGAGCACAGGCAAATGAAACAATGATTGTATCTCAGTAAATCAATGATAGAAAAAGAGCTAGTGTCAAAACTAGTATTACAGATAAATAAGAAAAGTGAATTAATGAAAACACAAATGAAGTATGCAGATGTATCAGCAAATATCACACATTTTCAAAGTAAACTTTTATATGCAGTCTTTGTCTTCTTTCAGTGGTATTGAATCCCATGGGTTTGTCATGTGCCATTTAACCCCTCTGCAATGTCTACCATCCCTTCAGAATGGTCCACACTGTGAAACATGCCCCCATCTTCCTGGATTTATTATCTGCATCTTCAACTGATGCATTCTGCCATCTGCCTTAGGAGGCTCAGCCATCCTATACTTCACTTCATATTCAAAGATACCTTGCAGAGAGTTATTTGTCCAGTTAACATATGTCCTAAGGTGTTAATCTCTGTCCTCTCTCTTTGTCCACAGCTGAGGAGTTCCAGAAAGAAGAGGTATGGCAGTGGGTTGCCTGATATAACCTGCTGTCCTTCCTAAGGGCCCTTCAGGTAGGAACAGGTGACCCACCTTCCCTTGGCTAACTGGGTACAGATCTTTAAGCTGAACTTTCCTGCTGAAATGAATTGGGATCTTCAAACTACCACATACTACTCTATGACCATAAGTAAGCTACTCAGTCTAATTTTATTTATGTCCTGTGTTTGCCCATGTCTATTGAAACTACTACATTTTAAAGGTGTCTCTCCCCTGTGCTATTGTCCAGTATCCAACACAATGGGGTCCTGATCTCTGGTAGAACCTCTATATACTATTTGGTTATAGATAATGAATAGAACATATTTGCCATGTAAAGGAAATGAGTGTGGTACACTGAGAGAGGCCCTTATTCTTCTTTAATTCTTATTGTAGAGATTGAGGGGAAGCAAAACATCTTTTGTGTAGGATTGGAAAATAATATTTTTATCCTTAAACAACAGCAGTAGCACAATCTGCTGTTTACCCAGTAAAGAAGCAGAAGTCCATTCATTTTGTGCCTGGTTATCTGTGCTCCTCTAAATTTCCACATAACAAATTTTTCTCCCCTGGACTTTTGCTTGTATTGTGTCTGGACAGTGGATTAATGTTTTTAAGTGGTTTGGGGAGAACATAGAAAGTAATGTTGGAATATTTGCAACACTGCTTTTGTGACCCCATAAATGAAGAGCAGTGTGCTTTGTGGCTGTAGAGCTGTCATGCAGTCATGCTGGCGAGTGCATTTTTATACAAGAGACAAAATTGCTTTAACGGGTACCTAATTTCTTGTGCAGACTCTGATTCTCATCTCCACTCTTACCACCACGTTGAGAAAGTGACTGTCATTCATGTAAGTCTTTACATACTTTTTTAATATAAAATTTATAATGAGAAGCAAATGAGGCACATAGCAGACAACTGAATATTAGAACGTGATGCAGTTCTGTCTAGTCGTGGGTATTTGCAGGAGTGGTCCATGTTTCTCATCCTCCCTTGTCCCTAATGGAAAAGGAAGACTGGGGCAAGAAGATCCTGGTGTACTGGGAAATGCAGCCAGGAGACTAAAAAGGCTAAAAATTCAAAGCTATTTGGATGTAGACTTCCTATGGAGTTTGACAGCGGACTAAATAGCTTTGAAGATTTCAGATCAACTGCCTCCCTCAAATCCATGTCAAACAAAGCTGAAGTAGCCCAATTATTAAATAATTTTCTGTCTGGCTTTCTGTATTTCTGTGACTCTAAATAAAGAACAGACATTTCACCAGATCTCACCAGCAATGTCAATTGCTTTTTGTTTGGAGCAATCCTAGGAACTAGAGGACGTGGTATGTAACTGGGAACATATGAAGGTGCACAGTCACAAGTTCAGGAGGGCACTGTAGTCCTGACAATGCATTTTAGTAGAGATAATTCCTAGGTAACCCCAGGTTTCATGTCTTCTCCTTGATTTCTTGCATGAGAAGCCCTGTATAACACTGCACAAAGGAATTTTCTGACTATGGCAATGGCATGCTTGCAGAATAGGTACACTCAGGCATACATCTTCATAGCAAAAGTACTCTTGAAGTAGAGAGGAGAATTTTTCTTATAGAGCAACTCTAATAATGAGAAAAACATGAGCAGGTCCAGAAATTGCTCTAAGGGAAGTGTTTAATGAGTGGCAAAAGTTGTCTGCCTGCACAAGTGCAGAACTACATGGTGTTCTTAATTTACTGCACAAGGGTAGCTTGACTTTAAATTGTTAAACAATAAATTACAGCAAGCAGATATCTAAGCCAAATTCTTGAATCATATAAAGTAGCCCCACTCTATTGATATGAGTGGAGTTACCTTGTTTTTTACCAGCAAAAAGATATAATTTAGCAAAGAAACTGAGTGGGATTTAAATTTTATTAATTGTTTCACAAATTCTGTTAACTCCTAAATGAAACATAGTGGCCATGTCTTAGGTAATATAAAGCCTTATAATGACATTGTCCTGCTCTAAAGATATAACATCTAATAAATGAAATGGCCAAAATATATGGAAAGAGGTCCCCACACCAAAGTATTGGATGATAAAATATGATAGAATGTATAAGAGGATTAATGTGTCATCTTTTAGTTTGTTAATGCAAGTTTATAGTTCTTAGTTACATGTGCTATTTAGGAATGGACTGGGACAATATGGCTTATGATAAATTGGTTAATGAATTGAGATTAATAAAAGCTTACAGATAATACCTGGTGACTGGGCATCATCTATAAGGAGAGGACAACCCTGGTTTTCCAGTTGATTAAATCACCTTTGAATTGGTCTCTTAATTTAACAGTAGTAGATACTTTATCAATCAAAATATTTTGCTCCACTCATGTAGTAAGCTGTGGTTCTTCTGAGTAATGATTTTCTTTTACTGCCCAGGGAGTACTGATCTCCCTAGCACCCATCACCCCACAGGATCATCTCTTTCACAAAAAAAATTCAGAATTTCAGAGAAACAGAAAGTCAGGTGTTGATCTTTCTAGGGCAAAATATATTGATTAGATGAGCATAGTAGAAAACAAATGAAGAATTCCTGGTGCATTATGTGCTTTTAATAATATTGTATCAAAATCAAAATTTGCCACTTTATGCAGTATTTTAAAATGACATTGCAACTCATTATGGCTATTTGAGTATATAATTCAAAACTGAGTGACAATGACTGGTTAATAGTGAACCATACATAGTATAAAAAAAGCAAATGGAGAAAAAAATAAAAAGAAAGCCTATTAGTAAAATCCAGCATGGATGAATGAATACATTTTTGATTGTTCTATTAGAAAAATGATGGTATTTGTTGAATTATAAAACAGTGAGTTTCATGTTCATTAAATATGAAAGAAAAATGAAAAAAACCCACAATTCTTGACATTAAAAGCATGCACCATATCCAGTGCTAAAATTATAATATGTATTTATATACATACTTCAGGTTGCTCTGATCTTTAAATCTTTTAATTTACCTGAAAAATTTAGAGCTGAGTTTTATGTACTCTTTATTTTACTAGGATATATTTTAAAAATCTGTTTCATAAAGGCTGTTTCTTTCTCCTGAGAGTAATGGTAAGTCAGGAAAAATATGCAAAATGAAAAATACCAGGTGTACTGACTCTTGTTTGGTTTTCAGTCTGCTACATGGTCTTTAGGTATTATTATTTTTTTTTAAATTTATATTGAAATGCCATTGTGTTAACTGATTTAGAAATACAGGTGGATAAAATATAGATTAATAAAAAAAGAGGCTCCTTCTTCTCTCCTTAGCCTAAAGAGAAGTAATACAAACTGAATTACCTCTGCTCTTGGACTAATAGTTTCAAAAAAATATAATATTAATTGGCATTAAGCACTTCCATTTCAGCAATGACAGGGTTTTATTAATTTGGTTACAAAGGCTAGAAATTGGAAACTATGTTGTGAATGTTTATATATGCACATATGTGATTTTATTTAAACAGGGTTAATTATTTGCAGAATGGAATTTGTACTTTTATTAAATACTTTCCACCTGAAACACTCCTTAACCTATACTATGAGCTGAATAGCCGAATGCTTTAGGGTTACCTGAAGATACATGAAAAGCTATAACTAATCACTGAAAACCCAAAGTTGAAATTCCTTTGAAATGAGGCATGTTTATGATTTTTCCCTCTGACTTTTAAATAATAGCAAAATAATCTCTAATTTGAGATTTAATATTTTATTGACATTGTGGCATTTTCCTCATGTATCCATCTGAATGTTCAGTAGATTTTGTGTTTCAGGCAAGCTGAAGCAGAAAAACAACATCTGAAAAAATATGAAAGATCACAGTGTTATCATTTAAGATATAAAAGTGTTAGGATTATAAATTGTCACATTGCTGCCAGCACACACCAATGTGTGAATGTGAGTATTATGAAAGAAAACTATGAATATCTTGAATTTTCAAGATATTGAAAATTCAAGATATTGAATATTCAAGACACTTGAATATCTTATATTGAAAAATATAATTTTAAAAGTTTTTAATTTAAGGATCTCAGCTGTGAAAAATTACAATAAAGTCTTGTTATATTGGTTTTGTTTTATTTAAAAAAAATATTATTTATTTTGCTTCAGGGGACAGAGCATTTATACACAAGACAGCAAAGGGTTTGTATATCCTTTCATTTATCCTATTGAAACCAGAGCCACCTAGGTCCTCAGTATTTTGAAGGATAGAAATAAAATCTTAAATATAGACAGTGAAGTATTTCAGACTTATCAGAATGCAGATCTCTGTCTTAAGTTTATGTGTCATAATTTGTGTAAGTAGTCTAGTACATTTTATGTCCAGCTCATTAGCTGCATATATTTTGGTTTTTTCTTATTCAAGAATTAATCTTACAACTGTACACCAAAGCTGATGTAGCACTCAGAGTTTTATTTTCAGTCCTAAAAATATTTCAGTAACAAATAATAAAACCTTAATGCTGACATGGAGTCACCCTCCCTCTGTCCTATCTCTTTGGATTTAGATATTGTTCCTGTCCCCATGGACCACTCTTGGATCCTTTGTTTGAGGGTAATGTTTTGTCAGAGTAATGATAGAGGCTGTAGGCATGAGGTATAGCAAGTGGTTTTATCTTGTGTACAGCAGAAGGGTTACACACTAGACCTGAATGTAAGATGGATTTCATTAGAAGCCGGGGGGACTGAAGGTTTGTGACAGGAATAAATCAATGTTTTTGATCATTAGAACTTGTGCAGATTCTGCTGCTGTAATGGAAAACTAGTACATGCTACTTCGTGCAAGACCCTTGACATAAATGTGATATATTTCTCTGACATACTGTTGGACAGATTTCTTTGACTTTCACCATCACCTTTTGATCTCACTGGAAATTACTACTAAGGTATGAAAAAAATATTATTTTGGTTGCTACAGTAACATGTCCTATAACCCCCAGGCACGTGCTATTACTTTATCAAACGCACATGGCAACAGCTAAATGTAAATCCACAAGGAAATAAGACAATAGTCATAGTACACTTAGATTGCTGGACCGTCTGTGCGCTGTAGGGCTGATGGACCACGTCCTCAGTGGGAGCTAGGCTAATTTGTTTCAGGTGAAGATCTATTCCAGTCATTTAATTTGCCTCAACATAAACCCATGCTGTTTTAGAATGGCAGCTTCTGCCATTAATGTCAGTGAAGACATTGACATTGAGTTCATCTGGGGCTAGGGCTGACATTTCGTCCATTGTTCGTGTGCCACCTTCTGTGGGATGTGTGTGTTAGTCTTGGGGACAATAAGTTATGGATTATTCATCTCTCTTAGAGATAGCTGTATTGGGACTGACCACATGCAAAAAAACTCCTTTGTCTCTTCATTCTCTAATGCTAATTATGCAAAGTCAGATGCGCTTTGAGAAACGAAATGGTTGTGTGTCTCAAACTGTGTAGCTATAAATATAATTCAGTGCTGTGTGCTGAAAACAGTGTGTAAAGATCTGTGTCTGTGCCTGTGTGCATCTCTCAGTGAGATGAGTCTGTTCTCCCACTTGGAGCAAATAGCAGACAATGCAATTATAGAAACAGTTAACTCCTCACTACCCATGGGTGGAGTATTTGTGTTGTCTATTATGTAGACCAAACTTAAAAGAAATCAAAGTTTTTCCTTTTCACAAGTGCAGCCTTGATTCAGGTATAACATTCATATTCTCAAAGGTCCATTTAAATAAGTACTCTCTGGTTTGAAAAGCCAATTTAGACATATTTTGTATTACAGATATTCTTTACTGAATTTACCTTAATTCAGAATTTTTGTAACTGTATTGAAAGCTGATGGTAATCTCCTTTTACTGTAATTTTATCCTAATGAGTGTTATGAGGACAGCAAAAATATCCATTCACACTTATTTAGATCAGAAGAGCTAATAAAAATTATGTTTTATTTCTGATAGAAGCTGCCTTTTGTGCTCACATACATGCCTGGTAGCCCAAATGTGAATGAACAACAAATTACAGAAAACAGAAAAACTATAAGTTGGGAAGGCACTTGGAGGAAACAGATTTCCCTTCCTTCTTTGTAGTGTTCACTCCATGATTATTACAGTATTCAACTTTTTATGGAATAGAGTTATGGTCAACCCATAAAAACAACTTTTCCTGTACACTGCACTCTTTCAGGTACAAGTAAGTTTAAGAATTTGTGTTGGAGGTGAAAGATCCAGCTGCATTCACAGAAAAACACACCCACTACTTCCCAATAAATACAATTGTGGCTTTATAAATTGCTTAATATCATCAGTCTATCTTCTAGATTCATTGAGTGAAGAGTATATTTCCTTTGTAAGGAAAAGTTTGTAACTGTCATCCAGAATCTTTTCCAATTCAGTGGTGGTGGCTTTTTAATAGTTTCAGTCTCACACTGAATTGGAGGAACAGATGCTATTACTCCTCCATAGCATCTACAAGACAGAAAACAATGAGGATGAAACAAGGACTACTAAGCAAACCACCAAGTTACATGTACATGCAACCATTACTCAGCTATTAGGAATATTTTAATGGAAATATTTAAAGTGAAGAACCTGAAAAATTAATTTTTTCCACATATTAATCTCATCTTTGACAATACAAGAGCTACGAAAGGACAGCCATTTAATGCCAATAATAATTTTCAGTTGAACTATGATATTTTTTAGGTAAAGATATCACTCAGACATACCTCTGCCTTTGGCCCCAGTTATGAAACTGCTAGGCCTGAGGTTTATCAACATAATGTTCAAAAATCCATTTATTTCATCCACTTATTACTAAGGTAAAGCTATTTGATTACTTGTGCTGTGGGGTTTCTGTTTTGTTTTGGTTTGGTTTTCTTCTCTCTAGCTGACTTCTTTAAATTCAGCAGTTTTCTGTAGGTACCTTCTTTATTTTTTAATTTTTACATGAATGAAAGAAATTCGGCTTAGGAGATAGGCAACTTCTGCTACTGATTCACCTTCATTTCAATAAGATATTTGCCAAGAAGCAACACAAAACCTTTGTGTAGGGCTCTGTGCCAGCTCTACCCCCAGACATTCACCTACATTCTGTTGAGATAGTGGAAGTGTCCATAAGGAGACCATTTAATGTCATTGAACTGTTTGATGCATTAGAAAAATAGAAACACTTATAAGCATGAAAGATTTAATCAAAATGTAAGGAGGCATGAACTTTAACCACTTTCCATTTGGCCTGCCTTGCACTTATCTCTGGCATTGTGGTTTTGGGCTACTACGGGAAACATGATATTGGATTTGAGTGGCAACATCAGTCTGCTACTTTTAATGTTTCTGTGAAATCAAAGAATTTCTACTAGATGTATATAGCCTCTCAGAAAAGCAATAAGGAAAATTGCAAAAAAGTATGATTCAGGTAATTTAAGTAAAATCTTTACTTCAAAAACTTATAACATTTAACAAATTTAGGCCAGAGTGCTTACTGAGAATTAAAACAAAATATAGACTAATATGTGTTTATCAGAGATCCAAAAAAAAAAAAAAAAGAGCTGCTATTAAGAGCAAAATAAAACAAACCATCTGATTTTCAATCCCTAGAGCTAGTACATTCTTTAGAAGTAAGGAATGCCATGGAAGCGAAAGAGTCACACGTATAAAACAGAAAGGAAATGTAGTTCAGTAGTTAGGTTGCCTCAAATAAACTTTATGTTTTCTTTGAAGTACATTTTCATAGCTCCTTTCTTGTCTAACAACAGTTTTATATCATAGAAAATCCCCTGCCTTTGATAGTGTGATTCCAGGTTATGACCTCCCTGTAGTCTTGCACTGAACCATTTGGCTATTGATTTAAAGACATGCTGGAGTGCCTGAGCAGAGCCAAGCATTGTGTGGAGGAAAGGAAACAAAGATCTGTCCTCCAGTGTTCTCAAATGATAGAGGGCTAAGCCAGTCTGCTCCCAAGACAAGATCACATCACACACAGTCACTAGTGCTCAGAAGAAATATTTTAATGCATTAAACACTGGTATCCTCTTTGTCAATCACTTAAGCTCTTTTAGTTCATATTAATCTCTCTTAACTTTTTCCTTTTTTTCCTCCTTCTCCTTCTCCTTCTCCTTCGCCTTCTCCTTCTCCTTCTCCTTCTCCTTCTCCTTCTCCTTCTCCTTCTCCCTCTCCTTCTCCTTCTCCTATTTCAAATCTATTTTCTATTTTCTACTTTCTATTTTCTATTATTTCCTATTTTTTCCCTATTCCTATTATTTTTTATTTTATTTTCTTTTCCATTTACTTTGTTTTTCCTAAATCCTAAAAGCCTTGGAAGAAACAAATTTTCAAATAATGCCACAAATGCAACTCAAAAAATATTTGGGGAATCGTTATATACTGTCCTATTTTTCCTTCTTTAAATCAGTTGATTCAAACAAAATAATTCAACTGTCGCCTTGGTATTTCAAAAGGTCATTTCTATACCTACTAAATCTGTGATGCCATCTTATTTGACTTTTGTACAAGAAACTCTGTGTTTTAAATCCTGCTGTCTGTTGGGAGGATGTCTCTGTAAACAACTGAAAAATGTTTCTTTTATCCTTTTCCAAATTCCTCCTTCACTTTATTACTCCAAGGAGTTCTTTGAAAACAAAGCAAAGTAAAAGCATAAGTCTCCTGATATGGCAAGATCAGCCACGTCTCACTGCTTTCTCTTTGTTCCTTGTCTGTCTACACTCATCTTTTGTTTCAGCTTCTATATTTAGATTGTGAGCTCTCTGAGACAGGGGCTGTCTTGTTTTGATCCATGTTCTGTGCCAAGTGTTAAAGCAGTGCAAATAAATAACACTAATGATGTGCTGCTCGAGTGTGTCAGGATGCTGTAGTGCTGCACTCAGCTCATCTGCCTGGTGAGTTGGGAGATGTAGGTAGATGTGGTGACAGTGCCTGTCACTCTGCGCTCTTTCATCTTAGCAGCCGTGGAACCTATCAAGTTTCATATCAATTCACTAGTTTCCAGAACTTGTTCTGAGGGTTAAAAAAAAATAGTCTGTAATTCTTCTTAATGTGCTGTGGAGGTAAAAGCAGCTTGAAAACAGCATTATAAAATGCCCAGAGGTGGTAATTTTCTCTTTAGCAATGTCAAGTTTTCAAAAACTTTATGTTGTTTTTTTGTAGGATGGAGAAAAACCTACACTGGGAGAAAGGTTGGGGCTGAAAAACATATTTGGAATGTATTTAACAATTTAATTTTGATCTTTTTCGATGTAAGTTTTGCCTAATTTTGAAATACCCTTTCCTTTTAAAATTATGAAATTGTAGGAACACATTTGAAAGAGAGGCAAAGAGATGCAGGTAGTACCTGCTAATTCCTTTAATTTTACCAAAAGGAAACTTAGAAAAAATTTTCAGGTACTAGTATTTGATTCTATTTTGGAAGTTTAAACATAACCATGTGAGGAGGAGATAATTTGCCATTTGAAATTAAGAGTATTAATATCAAAACCATCATTTGCAACTCAAACTTTTGTTTTAATTTTGTCTACTACATCACTATTTCCACACTGTGGTCTGTATGATATTTTCAAAAGAAAAACCTATATATATATATATATTAACATATTTTTGTTCTGTGCTTTTAACATAATGTATCACTACTTTTACTTAATTATTTATAATGCTTTAAAAATTAATTCTTAAGACATACAGAAACTGTTATACCCTTTAGTTTGCTATGTTTCAGTTAATAACATATGTTCTTTACTGCCAGTTCTTAGCATAACTATTTCCTTACCATTTGAGAAAATAAATGTTTTTTAAATATATTCTCATATTTCCCCAGGTGTTCCCCAGCACATTATTTTAAATTGCTGATAACTAGCATCTGTAGGATCTTGCAGTTAATACCAAATTTTCTGTTGTTTTTAAAGAATTTCAGGATGCAAATTTACCTGAGAAAATTGCGTACCACCTCATGTACAAGAATGTTAGAAATAGTGATTAATAGTGATTGTTTTCCAATACATTTTCTCAATTTTTATGCCTAATTTTTTTATTACATAGATTTAGTTTATTTTATAACAGCTCAGAGTTCTTTTCTCTTTTTTTGTGTTTTTTTTTTTTTTTTTGAGTGGTTATTTTGAGGCGGTGGAGGTCTTGGGAGGAATAGAACAGAGAATTCAATATTTAAAACATTCTGTATAACTGTATCCTCTTACTTCATTCATTAATAGAGCCACTTTCTTCTTAATGCCTCCTTAAAATTCTTTCTTGTCCAAGGAAAGGACTGCCACAGAAAGCTAGGAAGAGATGTGGAAGCATTACAAATGAGACAACTGAACCGTCCTGTTAAGTGATTACAAGAAGGTTAGTTGTCAGACTCTCACACTATTATTTTTAATCTCTATCTGTCTGAAAACTCAGTGAGAAATGGATATTTGTCAAATTTTAGCCCAGTTTCTTTGAAGATAATCTCTAAAATAAAACATCTTTATTCTCCGACAATAAATTCTGAAACCTGTTGCATACAGAATTTTAAAAGGATTGCACAAAATAGTACAGTTTATAAAGCCATTACAAGTTTTGGTCTCCCTGTCTAATTACAACAGTAGGTCTTCACAGGATTTCTAAATAGTTCAAGAAGAAGCATTTATCAGCAATTTTTAACAATTCAAATCATACCCACTATTCTGCAGTCCCACACTGTCAGTAAATTTATGGTCTGCCTAGTTAGCAAAGCACTTTAAACCAAAACTGATCCTGTAGAATTATGCAAGAGAGGAACTTTCAGGTTGAGATTTATCACTGCATAAAAAATATTTTTAATGTACAGAATTTAAAATTATCTAAAGGAAAACAGAAAATTGCTTTTTTTAAATGTTATTTTCTGTCAGGGAAATATTATACTCATTAAGTCTAGATCGAACATGGCCTTTTAGATGAAGAAGAGACTTCTCTTACTTCATAGGCTCACAGGACAATTTACATTGGAGAACGCCTTTAAGGTCATTGAGTCCAATGGTTAACCCAGCACTGCCAAGTCCACCATGACCCCAGCTGCCACATCTACGCTTCTTTTGAACGCTTCCAGGGATGGTCACTCCACCACTTCCTTGGGCATCCTCTTTCAGTGTTTGACAACCTTTCCAGTGAAGAAATTTTCCTGAATATCCAATCCAAACTTTCCCTGTACCTTCCGTGCATATCAGATTCCAGGCAAATGGTCAGAAAGGGAAGGAAGAGTTGAGTGTGAGTATCTGTTTGGATGGTTTTACTACAAAAATCTTGAACCATGTGTTCATTCCAATCTTTGTGAGTCAGAGACCTCTTTTCTGTGATCTGCTTTAGCTAACTTACCTTGCAGACATTCCTTTTTTATAAGCTTAGATTTATTTTTGATTCCTCTTTTGTCTCAATGGAGATATCACTTCAATGCCTTGGGTTTACAATGTCTCTTTGACAAATTGCCTGCAAGTTGGACAGTGAAGTGCCGAGCCTAAAATCACCTTGTGAATCTAGCACAAACAAGTTTGCCATTTTTTCCAAGGATGAATCCTGAGAGTGCCAGTGGATTGGAGGCTCTTGCTTTACTGTTCTTTTCTGTCAAATGCGTTCTGGAAATAAGAGGCTTTGAGAGTGCTCTTGCAGCTCTGCAAGGGAGCACTCTGCAAACCTTTGAGGACTTTAGATTATTTGAGAAGTGCCATTGCTTGGCAATAGATGAGCCCTAGAAGGCCATGTCATTATCTTGGGATACCTATTGTTTGACATCCCTCCTCAAATCATTATGAAAAGTAGAAAAACTTACAGTAAAAATGAAAGTGATTTTGCCTACTGAAATGAAAACTTTATGAAGTGATTTACTAGGAAAAACAAGAAGGGAAATAAGTAAGCATACTCTTAATTGGCTTAGTCTGATTTAAATTTAAGTCTGTTTTCACATATCAGAGTGAAGGCTCTGAAGCCTGGGTAATTCTTCAAGTGATTTTCACAGATCATACAGCTGTGACCCTGTCCTTTAGAAAGGCCAATCCTTAGGCTTTGCTTTCCTCAAAGAGGATCATAACTTGTAGTAAACCTGCCAATCTTTTTCAACTAGAAGTAAATTCATCTCTGTCTGCTTCCTATAAATCCTACATCCTTACAGCGGAGTCAATCAGAGAATAATTTCTGTGCTAGTAGAATCCTGCCTGACACTGGATTTATCTTCATTAGAGAAGGATTTCTTTGTCTATCTCTATGGGATCTGCTGGCTGGATGGGCTCAATTACATTTGGGGTCTAGTTGACTAGAAGCAGCTCCAACCTTCAATGAGAGGAGAAAAATGGTGTTTGAGCCTGGATATGGAAAGATCATTTACTATCTTAAATGAAATACATCCTTCTGAATTATTTAATCTTTGTTACTTAATGACTTAAGTTAATGGCATGTGAGCTTAAGATTTCAGCCCAGATACCCTTAGTTATTTAAAAGTCATTTATGTATACCAAGATAATTTTTAATGCTCATTCAAGAAGAATGAGCTGTTTCCAAATGATTTCTTTAAATTCTTTAGGAGATATCAAGTTGAACAGAATGGCCTTCGCTTGAGCCATTTACTAACTAAAGTTGGTCCTAGATATCTGAAGTTCAGTGAGGGGAAATGCAAAATCCTGCACCTACAACTGATTCCAGGCAACATTACACACTGGAATTCATGAGTGTGACTCTATGAAACTGTGTTTTATGAAATTAACAGATTAGTTGTCTTGTTCACCATAAAATAGAGATAGGTTCATCTGATCATTATTAATCATTAAGGAAGGCCAGGTACAACAGATATTAAGCTTATTTAGGAGTCACAACATGTTTGAAATCTATATATTGGTGGAATTGATGGAGGGTAATGTTCCAGTAGGTACCAAATGGGAAATAAATAATATCCAGAAGTTAGATTGGGGGTTTTAATTGCTATTATTTTATTTTATTTTATTATTTTAATTTTTATAATACTCTGTCAAATAACAAAACCTGCAGGCCTTCTTTCCTCCCCATGTTTTGTTTAAAACCATTGTTTCGGTACTACTAGTTGATGGATAAAAGATTACAAAGCTTTCCTGCACAAAAAGGAGGTTACAAAGTGCAAGAAAATAGATCCATTTATATTCCTCCTTTTTTCTGCCTTTATAGCATTTGTAGTGTTTTCTCTATCCCTGAGACAAGGCAGGGCAAACAGTCTGTGATTTAGACTGTGGGGTAGATGTGATTCAGCTAAGCAAAGTCTGTCCTGAAAGAGAGTTGTATCTAGGTAAAGTGCCATGAGAGAATGTTAAACAAGCCTTAACCACTTATCTAGCTCTGATCTATCCAGGAAGCTTCACAGTAAAACCAAAAAAAGATATTAGTATGGCTCAAAGAATTTACAATCTGGTATTTCACATGATAAGGAAAATGGTAGGAATAAAACCTATAAAAACAAAGAGAACATGTCTCTCACACCCCATAGCTGTGCGAACCCCATCACAGCTGAGCTCCAAGGAGAGCAGAGACATTGGCATAAATAAACTAAATTTCTTGTAGCCTGTAGGCATGACTAGCTGTAAGACAGAATTTCTACAAAGTACTGAGTTGTCTAGTAGAGAAGCGCAACATTCCTGGATTTGTGCTTTTAGCTAATTTTCAAAACAATAATTCTCCCTGAGGAAGGGTCATTTCAGATAACATAATGCAGAATTTTATCCTCAGCTTGAGTCATTAGCTGTCTGCTCTGTATTGCCCCTCACTCAAAGCATTAGATAGAGCCTTTTCTTGAACCTCAATGAACCAAAAGGCTTTGGATTATCTGATTTAGGATTCAACACCTTTCATACACCATTGTGGCATCAAATGCTCTTCTTAAAAAAAGGGAAAACCATGCAAGCCTTGTTTTAAAAAAAAAATGGAACAAGATTAATAGGACAAATTCACTGATAAAAAGTCAACATATAAGCCAAGATAAAAGGAGGACATGGTAGTAAACATCTGTGTGGAAGACGAAGGGTTTGGTGATTAAAGGCGAGAGCATGCACACAGCAGGCACATACTATAGGGGTTTAGAGGGTAAAAAAACTAATTAGTGGAATGGATTAAGAGGCCAAGGGCAAAAGTAAAATAGTAGTGCTGACTCCAAGAATAATGATTAGATCATGAATGTAGTTATGCTGTTGATTCTCTTACTTTTAAACCTGTGCATTTGAAACAGATTTGGCACATGCAATATTGTGTTGTATGAAGTAAAAGAAAACATTTTAACTGATAAGGTGCTGAACCAGGACCGCAGCCTTCTCTTATCCAGACAACACAAAAGAAGGAAAAAGATCTTCTCCAGAGAAGCTTATTTTGTACTTTCATTTAAAAAAACATCCTAGAGAGATATGAGGTCTGAAAAAATACTTGGATATCTTTCATTTATGCAAGGCTCATACTGACTGAAGTTTTGAAAGATCTGTTTAGTTTCTACTAAAGTATTCAACTATACTTGTAAGTGATAATACATGTGCACTTTTCCTGTTTCCCAGCTGCAGCAGGATGTGGTAGGAGCATATGATAATTTATGAGGAGTTGCAACAAGGTAGTAATTCTTAACACTAACAGCTGTACAAAAACAGTGCTATGAGTATGGCTAAAAACATAGAGAAGGTACTCACAGGCACTCAGGAAAGCTATCAAATAGCCTTGTTATCTCTATATATTTTTTAATGTAATTGTATAGGAACTGCAAGTTTTGAAAAGAAAGGCAGAAAAGGAGTCTTTGACTTTATGATATTGAAGCCTTCTACTGTAGCATACTTATAGCTCTTCACGTGTATTTGGAACATTTTCTAATGTATTAGTTAAGTTCATTGTGTTTATCCAGAAATAGTTACAGGCAACAGTCTTTTCAAACAGCTATAAAAAGTGCAGGCTAAATACAAGTGTAGGCAGAAAGCAAAAGCTGGGAGAAAGAAATAAATAATGAAATATATATGAGGAATAGCAAGGAGTTATTAAAGAATGCTTTGGTAAGTACCAGAAAAGCTACAGTCACTGGAGAAAGAAGGTCACACTGGTTAGAAATTATGTAAAAGAGAGCAGTCCTGTGCCGCAGAAAACCAAAAACTTCTTATATATTTCTTGTATGATAGGAGTTATAAAACAAGTATATGGAAAAGCACACTACACAGTACTAACTTATGTCTATTAGAAACAATAATAACATGAGGGCATACTTTCATATAGATCCCAGTAGAACAAGGTTTAATTAATGAAAAAAAGTGGTCTCGATATTGTATATAGAATTATCAGTAAATGACTGGATGTTCAAGAAATATATTGTTCTTTTCGAAGAACAAACAGGAATCTGAATAATGTCACATGGAGAGATGATGAAAGCAATGACGGGGTACTCATGTAATTTATGACTAATAACTTAAAGGATATGGCTAAGGATCTCTCTGAGTTGTTGATGTTAATTTTTCAATAAGCCTTGAAATTCTGTAAAAGCTCCAATGCTTTGCAATTTGTTTTAAAGAGGCTAAACTGGTCAACTTTTCTCAGTTACAGGTTCACCATCATAATGTTAGTTCACAGAGAAACTGTGATAAATCTCTTATATATTAAAGGGTTAAAGAACCAGTATAATTAATCTGGAAAAACTTAGAGGAAAACCTTTGGAGAAGTATGCTTGGTAGATAAAGCAAGTACGATTCATTTATTCTATACAGATTTCACGAATGCTTCTGACTTGATCCTGAAGAACATATTTATGAAGAAATTAGAATTATATAAGAACAGCCTGGACAAATCCTACAAAACAGAAACTAGCTAATCCTGGGCTTTTACTATAGGAGTTACTGTCTATCTGGCCATCTTGTTTTAGGATTCAGTTCCTGGAATGAGCTTTGTACTGTTTTAGAGACTTGTAAAAATGCAATAAATCCTAGCAGCATTTGCAGTGAATCCCACTGGTTTAATTAGTGAACATTCTCTTTATGGCAATAAAATGCTATAATAAAATAGCATAGATTTTTTTTTTAATTTGAATTTTCACAACAGATTAAAAAAATCAGAATAAATGCAATTCTTGCAGAAAACCATATTTTTTGCATCACTTTAGTAAAAGTTATTACGAGGAGTTAAATACAGCTTTAGCTAAGATTAGATATGTTCTCCCAGGTTTTGATTGAAATATGAAGAATATACATGTTTTTCAATCTATTTGTAGAATACCAATCAAACAATACCTTTAGAAAGTGTTGCTGTTGCAAGTGTTCAAATTATTTTAAGACTATTTAGGCAAACAGGTTCTTTTCACATCAGCTGAGTTATTGCGTGTTATGAGATGGGTAGGTAACAAGCTCGAAACAGTCCAACCAAAAAGTTATATTCACATGCTTTATTTTCTGAGATAGGTTTTATATAGACGAACCCAAAATATTTTTGTAGTATAATGGAATTTCCTCATTCAGCTGTAAATGTGCTTTCTTGAGCTCTAATAAGCAGTTAATCAAGTCTGTTTACTCATCTACAGAACATATATTCTTTATATCATCACGTAGCTTTGTACACATAATTGCATATATTCCACACTCACTGGAGAGTTAGTGATATAAACAAAGATTTTTTTTTAGTCTGGTGGGGTTATTTTTTTGTACTAGAGGTAATTCAAATTCCAATGCCAGGAAGTGAGTACTAAGTAGAAAAAAGAGTATTTAATTCCTTCATTCTCCATATACAAATTTGAAATCAACCTCTCCATTTATGTCACTACAGTTGGATGTTTGAAAATCTACATATCATTTATTTTTTTACAAAAAATTTACGAAATCAATTAATGGCAGTTTCAAGCTGAGAAGATGGTTTGGGATGAGTGATGGAGAATCAAGAAGTTTTTTTCTGTGGATATAGTCCCTTCCTGAGTGTTGTTACCATTTTAATGCCCTTCACCTCCTGTAATATTTCCTTTGTGTTGAAGACAATACTTTACATGTGAGAAGTTAGCATACAATGGGGAGCACAGCCAATACAGCTGACCCCAGCTGAGCAAAGGAATATCCCAGACCATATGTCATAATCATCAGCATATAAATTTTGAGAAGAAGAGGGGATGTTCACAGTTCATTTGGAGTGATGATGTGTCCATCCAAGTCACCATTACACACGATGCCCTGCTGTAGTGGGGATGGCTCAACACCTGCCTGCTGGGAAACAGCAAATTAATTCCTTGTTTTTCTTTGCTTGTGCATGTGGCTTTTGCTTTACCTATTAGGCTGTCTTTATCTAAGCCTTTGATTTTTCTTTTAACCTTCTGTTCCTGTTCACATACCACTGTGGGGAGGAGTAGGAGGGGCAGTATGGAATTAACTGGGGTTAAACCATGACAAAAAGTAAATAACTAAAGTTAGGATGAAAGTTAGGATTCTGCTCTAAAGGTGGTGCACTCAAATGCACACATGAGCATACCTAGAAGTACTTTGGAAGTCAATGACAAAGGGTACATAGTGCTATTGTTGGTCGTGGCTGGTGCAAAAGGGGTATATGGGCGAAGGGTTTTTGCATGCTGGATGACACTGCTTGGTGTGAAGTCATAAAATCATTTAGGTTGGGAAAAAAGTTTAAGATCATCAAGCCTAATTGTTACCCTAACATTATCAACTACATCCTTAAATAATATCCTTAAGTGCTACAAAAATACTTTTTTAAAATACCTCCAGGCTTGGTGACACAACCACTTCCAAATACTTCAAAGCCCTCTCAAAGAAGAATTTTTAATAACAATCAATCTAAAAGTTTAATTTAACAGACTTAACAGAATATGACTTCCACAAAAGAAAATCTCTACAAATATATCATCTTGCTATTACAGTACTAGCCTAAATGTGTAGCATGCTTTGCAGTTCTTCTTGTGTTACCAGTGAGCTCTTCATCTAATATGAAACAGAGCAGATAATTTTGAGATAAAATTGTTTCTATCACACTTTATGTCTTGAGGAGGAGGAAGCTCCAGATTTATCTACAGTCGATACTGACACTCTTGGTGACAGAATGCTCACAAGGGAATAGTGGAAAAAAGGTGATCAAAAATTGTCTCATTTATTGTAATTTTAACCTCCGGAAGGATGTAAAATTTTAATGCTTAAATACTCCTTGTGTACATATCTGGTTGACCACCTGGACAGTATTACCTAAGAACCCTTCTTTTTAGACTGAGTTTATAGTGTAAAATCTGGCTGCATATTCTTTTCTTGGAACTTCACCAATTGTTACTACAAGGCATTATGATGCTGGTATAAATTAGTCACAGGGTGCACAGTGTGTGCTCTAAGAGTGTCTGTCACCTCATGGCAAGCAGACCAAGGGAGAAAAGGTAGTAGAGTTTCTGGCCATGGATGAAAACAGGCCTCTCCCCTCATCTGTTCATCTGGTAAAACAAATAGCTTGTCTGGTTCTGAGAAGAAAACAGCAAATAAATGAGAGAAACTGACCTTGAGAGTATGATAGAGGCCCTGACACTAAAGTATGTGTTAGTGAGAAAAATCCATACTTTGAAAGGCTCTTGAAAAGTATTCATTTTATATATTAGAAGAAAATACTTCTACTGCTACCAACACTTTGCCAAACAGGTCTCTCATGATCTTTTGCTTTTTCGTTAAAGGAATATTTAATGAAAATCACAAAAAAGGAAGCTGATATTTTTCTCTCTGTTACATTTGCCGAGAAAATCAGAGACACTATAGAGACTACAGTGCCTTGACATAAGCTATTGCCATTACTATTCTCTGAATTTTACAGCCACTGCAGAGTTAAACTCTTGATTGCAATTGAGAAATGCCTCTAGAGTAAAGCCAGTATATCTCTACTCTAGAACCAGAACTAATGCCAGTATTAGCCATGTGCCATTTATTCTTTTTTTCTACCTTGCCCCAGGAAATAGTTATTTTGCCACCAGCCTTTTGGGGATCTTGCAAGTAGGAAATGGATAGTGGGCACTGAGTAGGTTTGTGTTTATTTCTTACTATCTAACCACTTACTGAAGCTTCCCAAAGCTAAAGAATAGCTGAAAGTTTTCCAAAATTATTCTCAGCTTCTCTTGGTCACAGTGTCAGAGAGGTCAAACCAGTCAAGTAATTTTTAAGTCCCAGCTTATTTCTAACAGACAGAAAAGTCACTCATGACTTGCTTCTGTGAATGCAGGAGCATTGCTATCATTTATACCTAATTTTCTTGAGTATCACAGTGTTACTCTCAGTAGAAGGGTCCACACTCCTAAGCCACAGAAATAACCTTCTCTTTAATTTCAGCAATTGTGTGACTATTTTTGGAGTTTTTGACCCCTGTAAGACTTCATCCCTTTATGACAATTCAATCTCTGGTTAATGTTTGCATTCTCTGCAAATTATTCTAAATAATTTCCTTAGTGATCTGTCTCCTGAAGAGGAATTAGGCACTAAGGGTTAAACATGGATGAGTCTCTGTCTTCACATTATGTTAGGCTCTGATGTATAAATGAAAAAATGATAGTGTTTAAAGTCTAATGTTGTTTTCCCCCAAAAATTTTATCATTATTTGTGCTCCTTTCTTTTGTGGAGCTCAGAGATACAATCAATTCACTGCAGGCGCCTACTAATATTACTACTTGATCAAAAAACCCAACAAAAAACAACACCAAACCCAGACCAATCCCAAACTAGAAATAGATGGAGAGATCCTGAAAGTTTTTGTGGCGTATTTTCAGTCTTATGCACACATGCATAACTGCTTCAGGCCCAGGGAGCTTAACATTTAAAGGGCCACAGTACTGAAGAAGCTTTACTCAAGAAAATTGTTTGTATTGACTCCCTTGTTAGTTGATAGCTATTCTAAAAGGACAAGATGCTCGAGAAGTGTAAACCAGCATAACTTTCAATTTGGCTGAAGAAATCCTATAATAATTTGCAGTAATGGGTATTTGGTTCTGCTGTTGCTGTTAGTAACAGTCTTTGCATAAACAAGGAAGATAACACATTGTAAAAGGTAGTAAGCGTCACAGACCTGTCATGTATTCAATCCAGATCTTGCAAATCAAGACAGGGAAAAAACCTGATGAATCCAGCTTCTATTTATCACTAAAGGTGGTCTCCATATCACCTAATACTTATAATATAACTGTCTAACTTTATCTGTCTAAAATCTGTCAAGTCTGAGCTAGTCACCAAAGTTCCCTGTGTAGCAAATGGAAAGGAGTGGCTTCATCCACAAGGTGATCTGTGTCAGTCTAAGATAAATGTTTAAGGTAGGAAGATGGAATAAAGTAAGGTGGAAGAGAGGGGGGATGCATCATTCTCTGGACAAATGTGTCTTCCTTTTCCTAAAGCATTAAAGGTCACAGAGACAATCTGGGTAGACTTGACCCACAGGCAGATAATATCAGATGTGAGAAATCCTACCTGGCACTGTGGCACTTGAGAAATCATATTACTTTCCTATGACTATTTGCACATCCATAAAATGGGGCATATAATATATCCCTATATCAAAAATATCCTGCAAAATTTGATTCATGGTAAGTCTTTATGACCCTCGAGTAAAATGCAGCATAGGGATTGTACAGCATATTTCTCTAAGGGCAAAAAGTGCAAATTCAAGAAATTTTTATTATTAACCTTTTGTAAATGCCTTGGTTTTGCATGCAGCATTCCACCTTGAGCCTTGTCAACAGGTCTCAAAAAGCTGAAAACATAAAGAGAAAATGTTCACAGTTAAATGAGTTTGGTGATTGTCAAGCTATTTCTATTAGGCTGTAATAGGCTTGGTATCTAGGTCATGCTTTGCTCAGAAAAGAATGAGAAAGAGCTTTAAATGCACTTTTCATCTCAGCAGAATGACCCCACATGAATTAAAAATTGAGCCAGAGAAAGCTGCTAATCAGAGATTAAGCTCTAACAAATAAGTTTTTTGCCAATAATGTCTGTGGTCATCTACTGTGATGTGTTCAATAGGATCATGTTTAGAATTAAAACCCAGTCTTTTCCTGTTCTATCTCTTTTAGGAGAATGCTGACACACCACATTTAGAAATTGTTCAAGGCATTAGGAAAAAAAATGGGCAAACTCAGAACTTCAGGCATCACATCTTGTTCTCTGCTTTTAAAGTACTAATGTGCAGTAGGTTTATAGAAGCTGTAAAGTGAGAAATGGTCCACAGGAAAAAGTGGTGAAATAAAGGAGAAATTTGGGTTCCTGACTGAAGTCTCACTTCTTACCTAAATATTTGCCTATTTGCTTCAAAAGGAAAAGAAATAGGCTTCAGTTGTTCCCATCTGTTATTACATTATATATCACTACTACGGACACTGAGAATGTACTATTTATTCAAACCTCAAGAAGTGAAGAGATGCTTTCTACTCAGGAGAAGGTAGGTGAGATAAAGACAAGCTGTGGCTAGCCTGTGGTGCTGACCCAGCAAAGCTTGGACCAGCTGCAGCAGTGACGCCTCTTGGTAATTCTTCCTTTCTGGGTTATGTAAATCAGGTGGCATTTGTGGAATGCACAGAGAATCTGCAGGAGGATGGATTCAGAAGGCATGTTGACTTTTAACTTACTGGTTAATTCAAAGAGGCAGCCAGGTCCAGCAGGCCAGAAGGACCAGTTTACACTCACATGCCTGGAGAGACACCAGTGCACTCAGCTGTCAATCAGGCAGCAAGAATTTGTCCTTGTTAGTCCGTGGAAAGGTCTGACCCCTGATGTTTTGAAGCTGCCATCCTAGAGAATCTGTAGACACCTTCCTACCTACCTCTCAACCCCTTTTCTTTATAGGGAAATCAAGGTGTTAACTGTTAGAGTCTCAACTACTGGATTTTTATCTGTAGTTTTGCTTTTCTCATAGTGCATGGATTTAGCTCATGTGCTCTTGTCACAGCTTGTCACAATTTCCTTGGTAAAACTGAGTAAAGATCACACAGCTGCATGAAACCAGTGCTTGATGAAGGATAGCATAACCTCTGGGTTGAGAATTACACTTTGCCTGATCCTAATTAAAACTGAAATGACTGACTCTTATGTATTTTTTACAAAAATCATGTATCTTAAAAGAAAATGTAAATATGTAATGTATATCCTCATATCTGACTCATCATGCTTGAGAATAAATGAATTTTTTCCTGTGTTTCTTTCTAATTATTGCCTTGAGCTACTGAAAAGGGTTCCTAATGATGCATGAGCAGTACCTACATTATTCATTTACCAACCTGATGAGAAATTTCATGGGATACAGGAGACTAAACTGAATCCCTGAAAAGAAAGGCAATCAATATAATACAATCCGAACATTCTTTGTGGATGCATACAGCAAATTTGGTCTGAAAGAAGGTAGATATTCTGGAATAGTCTTCCAGTAAGAAGGCAGGTTTTTCATAGCATGGGTCAATATATGGTGTGTCTGTTTGTACGAGCTTAGGTCTGCATAGGTGTCCTAGGAGAATTCTTTCCAGTCCTATACCATACGTAAAAAAATAACAAAAGAACAAAGTAATAACTCACTGAGGAATACATACAAACATACATGGAAATGAGTAATAAAGTGCCCCATGTATATTGACCACAGCATGTCCTTTACTGGTTTTTGGAAAATTCCATTTATAAGAGCACATTGATTTAGGACAGTATTTAAAGGTTTTTATTTTTAGCACATGCTTAAGATGAGCTAACAGGTCAGTGCTGAAGTCTACACTGTATGTTTCAGTTAAGATTATTGATTTTTTAGTACTTCCGTTGGTTATTTTTCTGAAATGTAGGCATGAGAATGTATTACAAAAGAATTTGCTGTTGAATTTCAGTGCTTTGGAAAATTTGTGCACAAATTTTTACTTACTAAGTCAGTCAGTATTATTTTATAGCTAAATTTGCAATTTCTCTTTAATGCTTCCAGAATATCTTTTTAGCAGTCATCTGAATGACAAGAGATCTGTTCTGATTATGCTTGAGGGATTCTTTGAGCTACTGTAATATCAGATATGACACATGCAGATGTTCAGTCTTAACCTGTGTCGTCTGTGCCACAGTCCAAATGGTGTCTGTTCTGACACCACTGTAATAAGATTCCTCAAACGTTTTATTATTTGTTTCTACTGACTGAAATGATGTTTACTTCATGCAATGTGATTCTCAGCATTTATGGAGCAATCAGATATTACATATTCTCTGGAAGAATAAAAGGTTCTCAAAGAATAAATGCAATGCCCACATATATGAGCAGTGGTCTGGTATAATTCTGGTTTCTAGACAATGGTGCCTTGTAGCCTTCTAGTTTCCATCAGTTTGTTTACCTTCATCTCTGCCTTTCTGGGGCCAGCAGCAGCTGACTCCTTATGGCACTGTGGCAGCAACAGGACCCTGCTTGGCACACTGAATGAGGGCAAGGCAGAGGTCTGGGATGTCCTTGGCTCCTTGTCCATGGACCATGTCCCCAAGAGGAGAGTATTTTACTGGTTGTTCATTATGTTAAGATGGGTTTTTAATGCAAACCTTCAATTTACCTCTGCAAAATTGCTCTACTGATGTAATTTTAGTGCCCAGAGGCCTCTAATCTTGTAGAGTTGAGAAGCAAGTCTTTTTTGCTTCCCAGCAGCATAATTTTCTCCCATAATGTGGCTTTTTTTTCTGCTAATACTGAATAGCTCCATTCTGTCTACCAGTTTTTTCATTATATTGAATCACAGCGGGTAAACTGGAGTTCAGAGTTGCAGGCAAAATTGCAAATATTTTAAAATTCCTTTTTAAGTTCCTTGAAAAATTATCTTGATGGGTGCAAAAGTAAAAAGATAATATATTATGATTTCTAATTATAGAAAGTTTATATGATGCGATAATATTTTTTTTGGAGAATCATAGGTCATTCCTTTTTTACACTGTTCTCCTATTTTCTGCTTTCCATGAGTGATAGTGTGAGCAGACAAAGAGTATGCATATTAAATAATACTTAGGATATTTCCTAGTTTACAGTTTCCTCTCCCAGAAAGCCTTAATCTCTGATACAAAAGTTAAGTTCGTACACTGAATAACGTTCATTAGAATTTAAACAGGTTAAATAAGGTACCCACAGTGAAATAACAAAAATATCCCTTTTAATCTTCCTAGAAGTAAAATTGATCATCCTATGGCATTGTCATGCAGGTTTTGGAGCAAATTTCCTTTATTAACTCAGAGGACTTATAGAGAAGGAAGAGGTCGAAAAGAATATTTTGTCTTATACCAAAATACAATTCAGTTGCCCAACTCATGCAGATTTGTCAGTAGTGATATTAAACATTAGCCCTCTAATAGCAGATCAAATACATGTGACATTGGAACATTAAGTGATATATTGCCACATACTACTGTGACCAATGATTAATATTAATCATCAGCATTTGAAATGTTGTTTCAGAGCACTGTTTGATCCAACCCAGCTGGAAATAAATGGAAAATGGCAAATAGCTGACTAAAGATTCCAAGATGGTGAATGAAGAACCCCGAGGAAACTTTGTCATAAGGTTTTAGAGCTGGAATTTCTTCTTACTGGTTTTCACTGGACTTGCAATTTTTTTTTTTTTTCACAAGGAAAATCTGATTGAAGAGAGAGCTGCAAAATCTTTTGATGAGAGAAGAAAATGCTTTCCAGTGAGAAATCAATATGCATAACTTATCAAAATAGATTGAACAGTGACTTAATTAAGGTGTGTAAAGATCTTCAGTGGAGGAAAATAGCATATACTAATTGGCTTTTCAATCTTTTGGAAAAAAGATATTGGAAAAATGAAAACCATTGGAACTTAAAGCTAGAGCAATTCAAATGAGAAAAACAACACATTTTTAACTATGGCATAATCAGGCATTTTCAGGGATGTAGATGACAAAAAACTGAAAGTGATGGATTTCTTTCTTTTGTCTTCAAACAAAACTATATACCTGTCTGGTAGACATGCTTTAGATAAACTAACATAAATAGACCTAGAACAACGGAATAGTAAATTATATGGTCTGTGGAAAATTTAGGTGATTAAAACAGGAAATAGATTTGCTTCTGGTTTTAACTGATGGCAATGGCTGGCTGCAAATTTCTATGTATTTACACTTATAAAAAGCTGGGGCTCAGATCAATATAGTTACATTTGGACATTTTTGGCTGATTTTAATAAATTCTTTCAATCTGCTTTGGAGTCTGTCCTTCCCTATTTTCTAGAACCGATAATACCCAATTTGGTTGGTTTATCAGTCAGACTGCACAACCAAGAAGACAGAAAAGTTTTCTCTAGTCTAGTTCATGCTTGCTGCGGTCCATGGATTGGTTATCCCTTTCCCAGACTAGAGCACACAGGTTTCCCCAGTGTGCTTGTTCCCAGATGGCTTTTGTGAAGGGCAGATGTGGGATCTCAGCACCTCAGGACCGAGGTGCAGAGTGACTGAGACCACCCTTGGGGGGCTCGGGAGTCCTGGAATGTTGCCAGAAGTGTGTGGTGGCTGGACTTTGATCCTACACAGGAGACGACACCTGTATGAGGATGGGAGGATTTCACTGGGTGAATGGTGAAGGGATAAGTTAATTAGAGTGTAAGACACAGGGTTTAGGATTTCTGTACAGGGGGGTCTAAAGAAGTAAGATGGAGGAATTGGGGCGTGTCCTGTTCTTCTTCTTCTTCTTCTTGGCCTCCATCTTCTGTGGTGATGTTGGCACTTTGGGATTGGTTATTACTAAAAGTGCACTGGTTAATAAGGGTAGAAGGTATTGGGGAAAATTGATAAATATTATATACATAACTTTGAGTATAAAGATAGGTGACCACCCCGGGGGCTCGCAGTGTGCTCATGGCTGGCTGCTGTGCAGACCTCTGTCGGCCCGAGAGAAAATCTTTTAGATAAACAATTAATAAACACCGAGACCGAGAAAAGATCTGGAGCCTCTTCTCGTCCTTTGAAGCGCGGGTTGTCCAAGGCCACCCTGGGCCTTTCCAGGTCACCTAAACAGATGAAACCCGGCAGGCAGAGTCTCTTCTGGTATTAGTCCAGTCTAGGACTGTGAATGGCTCTAGAGACTTGAATTTCTCCAGGAAAGTGAAGTGTGCCATAAGACAAAAATCCAGCTCACCATCATGTATTGATTTCTCTCCCCTCTTTCTTTTGCCTGTTTATAATTGTTTCAGTGCATATTTCTCAGTCTTTGTTTCAAAAATGAGATTCTTTGGTAAACACCTGTATTTCTCTACACATGGCCACTTTGACAGTAGCATTTACACCTAAGGGCTAAGGCCCAGCAGGCTAGCAAGGATTATGGTTCAAAGAGAGATTGAAGATTGTAAATGCAGGTCAAATAACACAGATAAAGTGGGAACTGGGAACACTGAGATCAGATGACAGGAAAATATTACTCCTTCAACTGGGTGTTCTAGATATGTATTTATTTTAGATTTTCAGCAGCATTTTCCAAATATGTAAGTAAGATAAGGATTTTCCCTCAAGTGGAGCTTTGTATATTATATTCACTAAAGCTCCAGCGCTGCACTCAGAGAATTCATTCTTGTAGTCTGTCTCTATGAAAAGAATAAAACTTGGTGGATTTTCAGACTGTGTTTCAGAAGGCACTGGAAGCATTTTAAATTAATAATTTACAGCTTTGGTTCCATGATGTATTACTCTTTTATTGTTCCTAATCTTTTTTACCTTGAGATCAACAGTACTGTTGTTACCAACTACAGTGGGAATTGGGAACCTCAGACCTTTCCCCATTTCTGTTTCTCAAATGTATTCCTGGTGATTGTTAACATATAAGCCAGGGAATACCACTTGCTCTTAAACCTGAAAAGTGTCCCTTTTCAATGCAGCATCTCCTGGGCATTCCTGAACTTTACAGGTGGTAATTATTTGCTGTACTATGTATCTCACAGACCCACTCAGACTGCAAGTAGGTTGAGGTCATCTACATCTACATCTATCACTGTGTCCCAAAGCAAGATCTACAGTGTCTGTCATTCCTTGCAGATGTGCTTCTAAAGTGATCTTAGAGATCTCCAGTGATATGGACTGCATAGCTGCAGTGGTGGTCTGATGCTGTACTTTACTGTCCTCACTTTCATGTAGTTTTTTCATAAATCTATCCAATCTTCCTCATTGCAGTTTAAGCCCATTACTTTTTTTCCAATCCTCTCTGAAGATGGAGAACAAATCATTCCTGTCCCTCTACAGTAGCTTTTTTAATAGGTGAAATCTGTGCCATACCTGATTCAATGCTCTTTATTATCAACTAAATAAGTCCAATTATTTTACTTTCCATATTTCTGACTCTCATTGCTCTTTTTTCTCCCAACCCCCTCCCTCAGCTTTAAGCACAAATACAAAACAATGAATACTACATTCCCATTACACAATGCAGAATACATTGCTACTCAGGTTATCCACCTTGTTGATATTTTCCTTGGCCTGACTGTGTTCTCATTATTATTTTTTGTTTCTTTGTTGATATTGACTGTCTGCAATTTATTTATTTGTCGCACAAAATATTTTAGAATATCATTATTAGGTGGACAAGTCTTCTGAATTGACTGAGAATGATAAATTTCCTTTATTAAGCTACCTTGACAATATCCTTTTTTAGTTTCATTTCCTGGCTCAACACCTTGCTATTGAAAATTAAGCAGCAGGTTTCTCTTTTCTTTGTTTTAAAGATCATAGTAGATTCACTTAGCTAAGTCTCACCTTGAGTGTGTAAGCTTAGTTTTCTTCTGGAGAATATTGATTGAAGTTACACAGTCCTTAAAACAATCAGTATTTTAAACCTTTCATTTTAAAGGTATTTCTTCTTTCATACATTTACATTTAAGTTGTAAGCAGAAGCCTTTTAAGATTTGGCTTGACGGTTTTGAGTAACTCCTTTGAGGCTGGAAAGATAGATCTAGATATTTATAATGTTTAGCACCTCATGGATAGACAAAATCCATAGGTGAAATAAATTCCATTGATTCAGTGAAACAATACCATTTTTAGCTATTTGGGTTGCAGGGCAGCAGTCCACAGATTCTTATGAGATCAAGACTTAAGTCACATCATTGAGAGATAAGGTTTTGCCTTCAGTTCTACAGGAAAATTAGAAATGGACTGTAGAAAAACACGATAGGGACTCCATGTGGGCCATGAATCACAATGCGGTTTTGTACACAGACCATTCAAGTTAAAAGAGGAGGAGACTATGCTCTGGCAAGGAAGGTGTTCTAAGAATACATCAAAAGAGTTTGAACACCTTGTAGGGTGACTTGTTCATGGTGAGGCATTTATCAGAAACTTTACAGTCAGAAAACAGACCAAACTAACCTTCCCTTCCTTTTCCTCTGTTTTCTCAAAGTGCAGTAAAAAGGAATCTCTGGAAAGCTATTATTTTTTTGCTCATTTGTGGGAGTAATCTAGCCTTTGATGCTTATCAGCTAAGGTATGAACACAGGACAACTAAATATTAAACTTGTGTGATGCAAACCCTTTTGGGAACGCAGCTCTTAGTGTTGTCATGCTTGTTTTCCAATCCTCCTTTCAACAGCACTCAAGCTCTCTCATGGAGAAAGACATTGCTCTCAATCTACTCTGCTTTTCTAAACAATAAACAAGATTCATCTTGTTTGGAGACCTTATTATGGTTACCACTTTGCTCAGATTTGACAGGAATATTTCAATGCACAAAGGTTCAATGAAACAAGTAAAGACTTGGATGGTGAGTGCCCATCCTATAATGCATGAATAGTCAAAACTCCATGATTCCAGCTGGTTGTATGTAGCTCTGAATAAAACATTTCTGGGATGATTTCATAATTGTATTTGTTGCAAATTTTGAGATAAAGTAAATGAAAAGGTTGTGGCAATTAATTATTTAGATTGCTATCATATTACTAGTGTATGTTTTTAATCTGAAAAAAAAAATGCAAATCATTCTGAATGTTAGCATTTCTGGCACTTTGTTATAGTGGTTTCTGCTCCAGCACCTTGATTTTAAATTTCCATTACACGCATGAGTCAGACTTCCATGGCACTTTCTTTGGCATTTACTGAAATAAGATTTTTGTTCACCCATAGTTGTAAATAACTAGGAAGACTGTGACTCATCATCAATGTCCTTCTACTTTCCTTCTCTTAGATGACGATTTCACAAAAATTGAAATAAATTCCTTAAAATCTACAAAATATGTTATGGAAAATATAATTTAAAAACCAATCAAGAGTCTTTAATGGCAAAGATTTATTTATGATAACCTAATATATCATTATAACCACAGATATGGTTACAATTCTCACAGAATGAGAATTGTTAAATTTTCTTTGAAGGAGGAGTAATGTTAAATTAGAGTCACTTACTGGGGTGGCTTCTGTGAGAAGCTGCCAGAAGCTTCCTCCATGTCTGACAGGGCCAATGCCAGCTGGATCCAAGATAGACCAACTAATGGTCAAGCCCATCAGATGTGGTGGTAGTGCCTCTGAGATAACATGTTTAAGAAGAGGAAATTAAAAAGCTGACCTACAGCAGCCAGGGAGAGGGATGAGGATATGTGAGAGGAACATCCCTGCAGAGCCAAGGGCAGTGCAGAAGGAGGGGCAGGAGGTGCTCCAAGCACCAGAGGTGAGATTCCCCTGCAGCCCATGGGGCAGCCCATGGTGAGGCAGCTGTGCCCCTGCAGCCCATGGAGGACCATGGGGATGCAGAGACATGGATGTGTGGCCCCTGGATAAACTCATGCTGGAGCAGGTAGCTTTCTGAAGGAGGCTGTAACTCCATGGAATGATCGTGCTGGAGTAAGCTCCTGGAAGGACCTGTGGCCACAGGAAGCCATGCTGGAGCAATTTTGCTGTCAGGACTTGTGACCCCACAAAAGGGATCCATGCTGGGGAGGTTTAGGTTAGATATTATATTTCAGGGTGTTTTAGGTTTGATGTTGGAAAAGGAATCTTCACCCAGAGGGTGTTTGGATGCTGGAACAAGCTCCCCAGGGAAGTGGTCACAGCATCAGCCTGAAACAGTTCAAGAAGTGCTTGGACAACACTCTCAGGCACATGGTGTGACTCTTCGGGTGTTCTGTGCAGAACCAGGAGCTGGATTCAATGATCCTGATGGGTTTCTTCTGACTCAGGATATCCTGTGATTCTATGTTCCTGTAGGACGTACCCTTGTCTGGGACACAAATGGGAGCAGTTTGTGAGGAACTGCAGCTCATGGGAGGGACTCTCATTGAAGGACTGTGGATCCCACACTGGAGCAGGGGAAGAGTATGAGGAGTCCTTCCCCAGGAGGGAGGGAGGGTCAGAGACACTGTGTGATGAACAGTCTACAGACAACATACCCTGCTTCCCTTTGCTGCTGCACAGGATGACATAGAGAAATATGAAGTTGAGCCCTGGAATATTGGAGGGGTGATGGAAGCATGTTTTAAGAATTACACTAATCGGATTTGATTTGCAATAAATTAAGTTTATTTCCCAAACCTGAGACTGTTTGTTTTTGGTTTTTTTTCATTACAGTAATTTCTATGTGATCTCTCTGTCCTTATCTGAACCCATGAGCCACTCATTTTCCCTTCCAAGCCCAGCTGAGGAGGGAAATTATAGAGCTGCTATGGCAGGCAGCTGGCAGGCCCCTGTTCCAGCCAGGAACAGCCCACCACACAGAGTACTATGCCTTACAACAGTTTATCACTGGCCTGCTCTCTTCACTAGATTTTCCCTGTCTGCATAAGAAATGGAAGTTATTTGTTCTGCAAAAAGTTCTGCAGTACATTATTTCTCCATCCATTATTTGTGAAGTTTGGTCATTCCTCTTATACATTCCCTTTAGCCACCTGTTAAATCTGGCCATCTATCAAGGAGTTATCCTTAATCTTTATCAGCTTCTTTTACTGTTGTCTGTCAAATCCAGCATCTTCTTGTGTCATACACAGGAGTTCCTTACATCCTGTCCAGCTAAGTTAATATTGGTCCTAGTTAGCAATTTATTAATCTGTTTGCAGTCCTAAAACCTTGAAGAAAAATTAAAGGATTACAAAAATTGTGTTAGAAATCAAAATGTGCAAACTACATTTGCACGTTTTTATATACTATTATTATATATATGATTGGTTAGAGAGCAGTAATGAAAACTTATTGCATAGTGAAATGTTACCCTACTATGCCAGGAGTGCTTGAAAACATCACTGAAGCTGTGGAGTATGTACTCTAATTAGAAAAGAGAATATGTAATTAAGGGGCTTTGGGACTAGGTGGAAGAATGGAACTTGACATTTTTAAGACTAGTGAGGTACATGACCATAACACCTAGATCACATAGATACTCTGATGTCAGAAAATGAATTGTTAGAAGTGTTGACTGTCAGGAGACAGTGCTGCTCAATAGATTTGTGTGCCTAGGAGAAAGAAGTGACAGAAATGGCATATGGAGTAGGAACAGCAAGAAAATCCAAGACAACTGAATAAATGGTCATAGCATGAATCTGGGCTGAGGCAGAGAGAATGCTTTTGCAAGAAGCAGTGTTTAAGGAACTGCTTTGTACTGCTAGCAAGGCAAGATTATTTTATTTATTAAGTCCATCTGTATTCAAGGAAACAGGACCATTTATGTTTTCCCACACAGTTGAAAGCTTGCAATGAAGAGGTCCATCATCGCTGGGATTTTCTTTTTTTAAATTTTCATGATGGAAATTGTGCAAAGGATCCGTGTTCCTCATGGCTGCTTCAGTGAAATTAATGCCCACTATTTCTTAGAGTGCTGAATTAAAATATTGGGTTCTATTAGATGAGCTAATTTACTGATCTTCACTATTGTTAGCTAAGTCTTGCCCTTGTTTTATAAGGATGATTATTGATTACTAAATGACTTTAATTTCAGTAAACAGCACAGAGAGTGAGTTAAATTGAATTATCAATAATTAATTGCTAAATGTTAGCATATGTTTTCATTGATCTTTAGCAGGGATTTTAAACTAAGAAATTGGAAATGCTTCTGTAGTTTCTTCCAAGGTAGTAATTATTATTATATTGTTATTAGATTCCTTAGTAATTTCAAAGATAACAATTCATTTAATTATAACTCGCATCATCTTTTCATCCTATTTCTATCTTGTGACAGTGTGTGATAGTCTTGTGACAACTTTAAGCATACTTTATAACCACCTGATTTCCTTGCCATTTCTAATCCAAAATGTTCCTAACATGGCAAGGTTACTAATAGGTGAGAATAATTTGTTCTTAAGTCATTACAAGCTGGCACTGTTTATTAATTTGGATAGTTTACATGGATAAAGAAGGGAGGATTTGTCTTAAATATTTAAAGAGCTTTATTGGTTGTTTTTGTGATGAGTTCTCCTAAGGTCCTGTGTTTCTTCCAGGGGTCAGTGCTTCCTTCCAAGTAAGGAAGAATGGGAGAAATGTCTATGACTCTTCCCTTCTTCCTTGTGCAACACTAAACCCAGTTAATTGACATTTTAAATGCAGCGGATTGAGCTTGGATGTGTAAGAAAAAGATTTGTATTCTGTTCTACCTCTGGTACTGCAAGGAGGATCTAACAGGAAAGGGGAACAGTAAAGGCAGCTCAGAGCTGTGAGAATGCTCAGACATGAAAGACAAATAAGGTCATCTGTCAATGGCCAGCAGACACATGTGAAGATTTATTTTCTCTCAGGAGAATATATGACATAACAACAGGACTTTCTCTTCTGTTTGTTGTGTCCAACAGGTTGTAGAGTACCAGATATTTGTTTTAAGTAATAAAATCCCACTGATCTCTTGGCTCCTCTATCATTAAAAACATCCACATAGTTAGAACTTCTGTCTAACTTCTGTCACCAAAGTTTGTCAGGACATGAAAAGGTTAGATGAAGAGCAGGCAAGCCAAAAGCAGAATATTTTGTCTTGGAGATGCTGGAATATTTAATTTCTGAATTTATGAGATTAAATTCTCCAATTGTTTTTTTCAAATTGCATTCACCAGCAAAAATTGGGGGGAAGAAGGTGACGATGAAAATGAAGATACCTTACCTACTGCACTGAAGACTGTTGCTCCTATGGAAAAGATCTTTCAATGCCTCCTTTCTCTGGTGTTCAGCACTCTTTGTTCAGTCCCTAAGGTAAGCAACTTGTGTGCCAAGGGAATCCCAGTAACCCCTGGAAGCAGGGGAAATTTCAAGTGCTTTGTCAGCAGAATGCTGAACAGTGGGATGCCAAAGAACTGTCTGTATAATCACAGATGCATTTAGATCAAGGACAGGCAGATTAGGACTTTCTGTACTGCTTTTAGTGTACACAAAGGATATGACACTTCTCAGATCCTCCTAGAAAAATTTCTTTATACCACAGGAAGTAGGTAGTTGTAATGAATAATTTCCTTCTTCCAAAAGTCCAGTGTAATTCTTTTGTGCTGTCTATTTATAATAGATAGCTAGTAAAAGAAACAGGAATAAAATATGATTGAGAGAGAAAACTCCAATGAATTCAGCTCAGATATCATGAAGGTATCTGGCATTAAAGCTAAAAAAGAAAAAAAAAAAAAAAAGAAAATCTGCGAAAAGAACAACTCAATGAAACAAAAACCCCAACCCAAACAAAAAAGAAAAACAAGAAAAAAGGGGAAAAAAAAAGGCAAAAAGGCAAGAATCCTCTCGATGTGGAAGAACCATAGTCTTAGTCTAATAAAGAAAACAAGATGGAAGGACAAGATACCTGAATCTGTGCCTGGACTAGGTCCTAATTCTCACTCTTCTCAGAAAGTGATAATCACCCCAGATCTTTCTCTCTCTTTCTTTATTAGGTATGAATGTAAGAAGCAGCACACATTTTCTTCAAAGGACGTTATTATTATTCCTCACATTATAGCTTTATCTATCTATCCCATTCTAAAACTTATTGAAATAAAAGACTTTCCCATCTACTTCAATAGGTTTTAAGTCCATAAATATTAAAACTAATCTTCTTTTTAGAAGTTATTTCAAGTTAAATGCTATAACATGAGTTAGGATAAGGCAAGCAGCAATCACACTTTATAACACTGTAACTCTAACTATTATGCATTTACACAGTTATTGTAGTTTGTGTAATTATTATGTGTCTAAGTAATTAGTAGTAGTTCTTATAGCAGGGAGTTTAGTCCCATTTCTTGTACTGCTTTTTAATACAATTATATTTCATAGTCCTACAAATCCATTTTACATGGATTATAGTTATATGACGCAGTTATTTATACTTCAATTGCAGTCATTTATGTACAGAACTTTGCAGTTAAGCTGATACATTATTAATTACCTGGATGACAATACATAACTATCCCAATGTACACACTACACCAGACTTAAAACCCAACTACCAACTCTAATGCTTTCTCTGAGTAATACAATGCTTATTTACTACCTCAGAACTTCAATTCTAAATAAAGACAGTACATTTCATTGCAGAAAAGGGTTTTTTTTTTTCAGCAAAACAATGGGTGGCAGGCTTTTGCCCTGCACAGGTAGGAGCTGAATGCTTCCTGTGTAATACCAATACAAATTAAATAGCATAGGGGAATCGAAGAATTCAGTTTGATACCAGAGCTTGAAAACTCTCATAGTGAACTTATAAACAGACTGTAGACATGGAAAAATACTAACTGGCTTCTCTACATTTTTTGGTTACCAGTATATAGAGTTTGCCAAAGATTTATCCAATTTGTTTAGCATAATGCCAGGTGTAGACTGCTATAAACACTCCTGGTGAAGTCTGGAACATAGATTTCCTTCAAAATGTTTCAAATAGAGATGGCAGCTTACAGACAGGGTGTAATGCTTACGTGCCAACAACTTACTTAGGATGAAAAAATAATTTTCCCCCCCTTAAAACTTTAAAAGGATACTTTTATCAAGATCTTAAAAGTGCATGAGACTTGAGTCCCTTTGCTTTCTCATATACCAGATTGAATAGTGAGCACTATACTGATCCAGCAGTATATACCTGGATCAGCAATTCTGTATAGCTGATATCAATGTTACTAAGTGCTGGTGTTATCTTTCACTGCCTGTGTTATTTTCTGTACACTATCATATGCCTAAATCTTTATGCTAAGAAGCTACAGCTCTTACCACCCAGGCTCTGTTAATGTCCAAAAGCCAGCCACTCCTTGTCCAGAAATGGGGAAAAAAAACACTTGCAACACTGAAGAGGAGCAACTGAGGACAAGTCACATTGTCACCTCTCGGCTCCCAGAAAATTGTTGAAGAGAAGTGTTTCTTCATATGTACTGCTAGCAAGCATCTGAAAGCTTCAAGGATTCCTCTGGGAGTAGGTATCAGTCCCCAAGGAAAATCAGATCAACGCACTGCTCTTACGTCAAGTCACAAGTGCAGTCACTTGTGCTCTGCTGCCATTTCAGTGATTCTTGTCCTTAGCACTTAACAGTGGTGTGCCACCTGGGGCAGGATGGCACATTCTGGCACTGTGACCACAAAGGACTCCACCAAGCACACCCACTGCCATGCATACTGTTTGCATGGTTGCACACACCATTAAACCTACAAATAGGTTCTGCAGCAGCAGGATCCAGAGGTCTGTGTAAGGTGTTCAGGGTACTGAGTGATGCATGGAAGCTTTTGAAGAGAACTAAAAAAAAATATTTTATGATATAATAACCTGAAGGATTAAACTCTTATTTAGCCTATGGTTGAAGACTTGAATTTTTTACCTTCTTTCAGTGTATATGCAACAGACTCACCAGAATTATTTGGCAAAAGATGACAACCTCTGTAGCCATCCTAAAAGAAGGAGGATCCACGTCTGCAATTATTTGAGGAGAAAAAAGAAGCACAATTGGGTACCCCAAGTGAAAGATGTTTAGGTCAAATTATAACAATTATATTGTAGATACCGACATATTACCTACCTATCTGACTGTTAATGAATTCAATTAAGTTCCCCAATTTGATGGTTGTTTTTTTTTACCCATGACACTAATTGGTGAAACATGTTTCCTTCCTAAGAAACATCTTAGCTCAACCCACAAGCCTGTTATATTTTCTCTCCCCTGTCCAGCTGAGGACAGTGACAGAGTGCCTTTGGTAGGCACCTGGTGTCCAGCTGAGAACAAACCAGTCACTCTCACACATTCTCACCCCTCTCTACAGATGCATTTGGTCTTCCAGTTTTTTTCCTCTGTTTCCTAAATACGTTTTTCCAGAGGCTTTAGCACTGTTCTTGATATGTTGAGCCTTGGACAGTGGCAGGACTATCCTGGAGCCAGCTGAAATTGATTTCACCAGACATGAGGAAAATTTCTGGCAGCTTCTCACAGAAACTATCCCTTTAACCTCCCCCACCACCAAAAAAAAAAAAAAAAAAATCTATATATAAGCCATGAGTCAAATGAAAATATTAGATGGTATGATTGCAGCCTACAGTGCATTCTTTATAGATTTTTTTCTCATTTAATTGACAGTGGAAATTATTGGTGAAGTATCATTTTAAAGAAAAACAACATAACGTCCTGTCAAATTAAACATGTTCACACAATGGATGCTTAATTTTGATTTGGCATGATAGCTCTGGTTGTCAGGAACTTGCCCTCTTGTTCAAGTTATGCCTTAACATTTTCTGAACCTCCTACTAGAGTCAAAGTTAAATTTACAGTCTTGACATTTTCCACTGTCTTTAAATATCCCTGTGACTAGTTATTCAAACATTTTCATAGTGGCATTGTTCCCTTGTGTTTCTGAAGCTTTTAATGATCTTCAAGTTTGAAGTTCTGAAATAAAGCAAGGGATAATTTGAAGGGGGAAAAATGTATGATTATGACATCAAAATAACTTCTCAACTTTAGTGGGCTGAAGTACTAAGATAAAAATCAAAAATAGAGCATTATCATGTTCAGTCAGGGAGGAGAGGAAAGTTTGTGCATGTGTGAATGTGCATATCAAATCGTTAACCAGATCTTCTATTTTTTCAGGCAAAGCACAGGGCAAGTCAGAGATAGTCATTCCCCCTAATTTATAAGGAGCAGATCAGTTCCATTAGTATGAAAGCTCACAGAATTTGCCATGTCTTGGTTGCTGGAGCCACACAGAAGAAAGCTTATGCATAAACTATTCACTCTTCTTTTTACTTTACCTTTCTGCTCTCATCAGTCTTTAAGGAAAAATTCCCTGGTTATGACTTTGAGTCACCTTTTTGTGGTTGAGGTCCTTCCTCTCATTTACTACAGCTCAAGCAGCATCTGTCTTTGCCTAATTTTCCTTGTGATAGAAATAGATAAAGTTACTGTGATATGAATTATGTCACTGGAGAAATTTAATCTGGAAATTGAGCTTTCTGCAGAGGTTTAAAATATAGGGCTAGAACAAGTGACTCCATGTCCCTTGAAAGACCACATTATTGTCTACAACTTTCCCACATGTAGATTATTACTTAGTGTAAGTTGCATACAGTATTTCCTCCCCAAGATATTAATATTACAAATGATTTTTCAAAGAATAGCTAAGATAACAAGGTGAAGGAGAAATATAAAGGCGAGATGAAAAACATGAGAACAAGTTAATCTTTGGCACAATTTCACTCAAGATCATTAAGTCTACAAATTAATAACATGATTTTTCTTTATGTCAGTTGGATGTAAAAGACCCATTTTTTGTCTCTAATACTTATAAGGTTCTTAGTAAACCTTATGCACAACTTTCAAGCACTACTAAATGGAGATGCTCCAGCATTATGTTCTTGTTGCTATGCACTTGAAAATTTTAGAGATGGTGATAGTAACTTGTGATGTATATGTTACCATGGTGATGACTTTCTTAATGAACAGAGTATGAAATTGGCTCATAACACATACATACTTTTAGTCTGTAGATTGCAGGAGCTTTGTATGAAGCAGCATTCACACTTGCTAGAATGTATGATTAGTGTTTTACATGAGGCTGACAGTGTATGCTCAAAGGTTCTTATTGTGGCAGCAGATGCTGATCTGCCAAGAATCAAATATCTTTTCCTGAACCAAAGCCTTCCACTTGCATATATAAAAGATGTAGGAACAGTTGGGCACAGCCAACTCATGTTACATGCAGAGAGGCTACATGCAGACTCCTTCAGGCCTGAAAGCAATATTGCTTTGTTTGCATGGCACCACACTGAAGATGATAAATTCCCTCTCTCAGTAGTCACAGCTCAGCCACTCAGCATCTTATGTACTACAGAAAAGAATTGCCCAAGGCAGGTCAGTGTCTTTAGCCCATTCACTGAGAGGGAATAATACCTGCAGGAAGAGCCAACTTGTCTAACAGCTATCTAAAGGGCCTGAAGGCCTCCACAGTTATCCTAGAACTTCAATAGAAATCAAAACTCTCCAGCTTAGCACCACTGTGTAGGCACAATGAACTGCCAATTCTCCCCTGTACTTCCTATTCAAGCACATTGTCGCTGCTCCTGCATGCTCTGAGGACAGGCTCAGAGCACTTGGTGCACAAGGAAAATATTATCAATGTGATGGTTTTGGCTGGGGTAAATTTTCTTCAGAAAAGATTTTAAGAAAGTTAACAAGTTTTGGTGCAGATGGATGATGTTATCCCCAAAGTAAGACTCTACCCTGCCCTGGCTTATTTTGGTCTAAAGAACTAAGATGATGATATTCTTATTACTGCAACTGAGTGTCTCCCACTCCACTTTTTGGTCCCCAGATTTCAATAAGGCAGTAGGCAATACGTCCCACATATGTCAAAGTGAAAATTATGGTGGAGAACAATTTTGAGTAATTTGTCAAGCATCACAAAGGCAGGGTTTAAATAGAGATTATAAAACTACTCAATCCTCTGGACAAACACTAAGAGAGAGTGATAGAATTGCCTGTGTAAAGAGTGACAAAGAAGTAATAAATTTTCGTATAACTGGGAAAAAAAAGTGTGTTAAGTAATATTACATAAGGAAACTAGGCTTTTTTTAACAGACCAGATACAGAACACTTTATTAATTTTCACTACCATTTGAAAAAACTGTTGGAAATGGAAAGGCAAATAAAAGATGACATATGAGGATTTAAGCACACCATTCTCACTTTACAATAACATCACTACTTACACAACAACTAAAAGTAATTAGTATTTATCATTTGCAGACTTCAAAGTGCTTTTCTATACACATGATTTGATAGGTTTCTTGAAGGTGTCAGAGACTGATTTTTTTCTGAATCCTCAAACACAGATTCATGCATTAGGCAACTGACAGAGTGGCAAAATGATCCTATGGACAGGCCTTGTACAAAGCACAATGGAAAACATTTTCATGCCACATATCTTTTCTTCACTACACCACACAATACTTCTTCTCTCCGTTATTGCTTCTTTGCTCCAATTCCACCCAATTTGCCCAGAAATCTGTCTTCTTTGTTCTTTCTTTTATAAGACCAGCTTTGAAATGTTTTTTCTGCAAGTCATACATGACATGTTTATGCAGAAAATTGTTACATTTTTTTGTAGTGTACATGAAGCTGCAGTCACAATATGCCTGTAAGGAAGCCCCCTCAAAATCCTTATTAATATCAGATAAAAGGATATTTTCTCAATTTTGAAAAGAGGCAGTAGAATTTTAAAATGCAATAGAATTTAAATAATATTCATCAAGATGAATGCATCAAGAATTTCTATCTTTTTTTAATACCAAAATACATGGCATCCTCAAGCTTTTAAATTACTTACCACCTCTGAAAGTGGTAACTCTGTAATGAATATAAAGGGATTACCTAGTCCTGAACATATTAACATTATGATTTCTATCATTCAACACACACTTCCTCCCAGAATTGTTTCCTTTCCTTTGTAGTTCTGCTAAGATCTGATCTGGCCACCCTCTTTGGTGACACTGACAGTAGAACAACTCCTTTAGATGCTTATGGACTTTGCTGCTCTGGGCAGTAATAAAATCCCAAGCACCAGCATTTGTAAAAGATGAAGATGAATAGCTAAATTTGCTCTAGTTAATCCACATGGCACCCCTGATAACTTCCCCAGCAATACTCAGAGAAGGCATCTAAGTAGTTAGATTAATACTTTTTAATTGAATTAATTTGGCAGGGATGAGTGGTATTATTTTATTGTAATTTTGGCAGAAATTAGATTCTATAGAAAGAAATTTTCATTCTAATATCTAATAATCCATATACTATAACTTTTGGTAATAGCATCTTTATCAGTGACATAGCACTTTGCATTCCTTCTGCTTAAAGCCCATATTCTGTTCCTCATAATTTTACCAGACTTGGACAAAAAAGACTAAGGTTCTTGTTTGAATTTATATATATCTTGCACACAAATGCTGAGAAATCTGATAGATGTAGTTGTAAGGATACTGCCCATTATCTTTGGAAGGTCACAGAGATTTGGTGGACAAGGGTATTCCTGAGCAATGGCAGAAAGCAAATGTCATACCTTTCTTTGAGGAGGGTAAAGAGAAATTAGTATCAAACAAACTACAGACTGCTCAGCTTCATATTCATGTCTGGAAAGGTGATGGTGTAAATTCTCCTGAAAAGATTTTCTAAGCATATTAAGCAGAGCAAAAAGAATGAGAATAGTCAGGCTGGATTTTGAAAGCAAGGATTATGCCTGAGCAATCCAATAACCTTCTATGATGTGACTGGGAAGATGAATGAAGTAAGACCAGTAACTCCTGTTTATCTTGGTTTAAGTAAAGCTTTCCACTCTTCCATCCATGCCATTCTCCTAGACAATCTGATAAGCATGCAATCTATAAGGACAGTGAGATGGATTAGAAAAGTGTCTGAACCACTGTGCTCGAGAGGTTGGGATCAGTGGCACTGCTGGATGCAAGTCTTGTATATGGCAGGAGATGATACTGGGAGAAATGCCCTTGAGCACCTTCATGAACGATGGGTGATGAGTCACAGCATACCCTCAAATAAGTTCGCAGGCAACATAAAGCTGGGGAAAGTAGTTGCTGCATGAGATGGAAGAGCTGCCATCCAGATCATCCTTGACACAGACTGGAGAAATGGAACAAATGAAACCCAATGAAGTTCAGTGTAGGGTAATCCCACCTCCTCCCCCTGTGGAGTCATAACACCAGGTTAAGTACAGGCTGGGGACTGACTGGAGGCAGCTTGGAGAAGAGGACCAGGAGGTCCTGTTTGCACCACAGCAGCCACAACATAGCATTGAGCCCTTGCAGTAAAGGTTGCCCTAGGTGACCCTTCTTTGAGCAGGGATGTGGAGTAAGTGACTTCATGACTGTGAGGATGGAAATGTTCTTTTGTCCAGGAGAGCAGATGCAGAGGACTTCCCAATACGCAAAGGTGAACATGAGTGTCCACAGGGCAGTTGAAAATAGACAAAACCACTGAAACTTGAGACACTCTGTATTCTTAGTGTAGTCTGAAATACTGCCTATTGACGTGAATGCAGAGTGCTTGTAGTCTGGATCTTGCTCTCTGTCTTTCTCAGGGGAATATTTTCTTTCCATTCTGCTTTTCATTCCTGCAGTCACAGAGCAAAGTTGATGCACCTGATAAATTTACCATCTGTGCAGTGAAATCACTCAGATTTCTTTGATGGGAACTGTGTGGCCTTGTACACATTAGAGATGTCTCAGATTTCCAACTGTCCTTTCACTGTGATGGAGTTTAATAGAGCTTCCCAAAATAGCCTACTTACTAAATTTCTAACTTCCTGCAAATGTGGTTTCTTTAATTCTTATAACCTTGTCCTGCTGTACTGTGAAAAAACAAACACTTCTTGAATTATTTTAAGCTGAAAACATATTGGTCTCTAATGCTCTAATCAAATTAAACAGAAGATCAAGTTAAGCAGTGATCAAATAAGCTGGTCCTGTTATTTGTGAAGCCAGATTAAATTCTGAATATCTACCCAGGCAGGTATCCTCCAGCCATACACGAGTACTTCTCTTAACAGATCTGAAAATTGCATTTACTGCTGCCTTTTTTCATTATTTTATTGTGAGGAGTCATTTAGGATATAAAATAATTATTATCTCTAAAACTGTCAGAATCAGGTGATTACTGGAAAATGTCATCTTTCGTAAAAAAAGGTGAATAAGTAATCTGCCAACCTTTTTGTTTCCAAAACCCCCCCAGACAGTGTGGATATCTGCAAAATATGGATCTGATCAGTGAGAGGGAGAAAAACAGAAGAGGAAGAAAAGTCAAAATTTAATATTTGTGTTTTTAGAAAAATAACTTCATTATTTTGGAAACTTTATTTTCTTACACAGCAAGCACTTGAGATTAACAAAGTTCAATTCAAGAAACCAGCAAAGAAAAAAAAAAAAGAAAAAAAGTTTAAATGAGATATTGAGAAACCAATTAGGTCAGTGCTCCATGGATCTTTTTTTTTACAGATCAAGATTGATTGCACTCAGATTGAATTTCAGGAGGCAAACTGAACAATGCTGCAGATAGAGCACTGTGTGCCTTGTGCTTCCTGGCATTCTAACATTACCTGTATGGACAAGTAAATTAAGCAGTGATTTTTCTCTTCCACATATGATTTCTCATGCCTCTCTGGTCTTCTGTGTATGCCAGTACACATGCTCTTTATTAAAATTGTCCTTATGGTACAGACAAAATTAAAAAACCCAAAGGAATATATTTAATTTTCAGGAGATCTCAGGTATTTCAAATTTCTTAATTTCGTTGACTTAAGAAATCTCCTTATTGTATGCAGATATTGCTGATTCTTTGTTCAATGAGGATACATTTGGTCTATGCATCAATGCAAAACTATAAAAATACAAAATAGTGTAAAAATACTGTGATATTAGAGCAATAGTAGAGTAATACATATTACTGAGATACTATAAATTATTTTAAATTAACTGTTTCCTAATTTTTTGGCAGAATATGTGTATTTTTCATGTTCAAAAAAAATCACATGGGTCACATGAGAATCTGTATGTGTCAAACTCAGGTAACTTCCCTTCCCACAGTTTTGCTCTTTCTTTTCAAATGTCCAATATCTCAGGGGCATTATTGTAGATTTTCTCATGCTGGTAAAACTAAACCTTTAGACATATACCTCTAGCTGTTTGGAAAGCTGCAGGAAATATCTGTCTCAAGAACTGAGAAAGTTATCCTTTAAAAAAGGGAAAAGAAATGGTCTTGTTTCTAGCTTTAGAGCCTTTAGGCATTCCCTGTGTGTAGTCACTCTTTGCTTTGAATTTGTTCCTGTATTAGCCTCTCATTCTCTTAACATCTCTTGTCTCAAAAGAGGAAAAGTAGATTTTTTTGTATAAATCCAGGAGCTCTGTTGTCAAAGGAGACTTATCCTTTGCTTTGAAATTGGCCTATTGAAAAAAATCTATTCTACAAGCACCTAAAGCCAGGTGGCCTGAAGGAAACTTAATTTTTCAATAGTAGCAAAGTGGCAAGCTGGGAAGATTACTACAAATGCTCATCTTAATCTAGTTGCAAATGCTATGATCTTTCAAAATAAACAATCACAGTTTGGAAACAAAATCAAAAAAGTGTTATGGAAATGGACTATAAGGGACTTAGGGAAATTTATTTTTATTTACAGTAAAGTAAATCGCATCTTGAGATCAAGAAATAAACATAATTACTGAAATGGGAGGCATATAGAATGGCTCATGTGAGAATACTCTTCTTTAATCACAGCTGCCTTGAATTGACACAAGGAAACAGCATAGAGGTGGGATTAAACTCCTAATTGTAGTGAGTGCAGTAGTGCACTTTGCATTAGATGTGGGTAATCTATCCCTACCCCCCACAAGCATTTCCCTCACTCTAGGCATCTCTTTTCATCTGGAATACTCTGGTACACCTAGGACATCTGCAAATGTGACTCAGGACCTAGAATAGCCTAGTGCCTTGATGGAATGGCCTCTGAGGGTCAGGGAGATATTGGATAGCATTTCAAATAACACCGCCTGTATTTGGATAGGTAGCAGACAAAAAATCCTTCAAATAGTATCACTGTCCGAAGCCCATTGAACATTTTGAGCAGACAGACCTCCTTTACTTATAACGAGAAAAAACAGATGTCCAGACCACAAGCAGTCAACAGAACTCATAAGAGAAAAGTTTAACTTTATAAAAATTAGAGCTGACTATTGTTTTTTTGATAGATATGATATTGGTAGGATTGCTTATATTTGCCTACAATTTTAGTGTGATCAAGATAAAGACCAATTTCTAAGAGAATTTCCCAGATTGCAGAGGGGGTACTTGAAAAATTTCCAATGGGAAATTTAGGGGATACCTTGAATGAATCAGTAAGGACTTTTTGAACTTGATTATGAACAGGAATTTAATTGTATGTATGGTTTAGATGTGTGCTTTTCTACAGTTATTTCATTCAAGAAACAAATAATGTTTTAACAATGAACTTAGTTTTGTATCACATTGTTGTCCCAAGCAAAAAAAGAAGACACTAATGAGAATACGTTGTTTGTTTTGAAACACTGGTGTTAGGATTTTCTTTTCATGGGCCCATATAAAGACATATACATATTGGTCTATATATAGATCTATATACAAATGACAGTTCTATGTGTACGCATGGCAAAGAACATGGATTTGGCCACAGTTTTACATTTTATAGGTGTTTGGGGTTTTTTTGTTACTGTGTATTGCCAGCAAAATATTTTTGTTCATTTCCTATTAAAACTTCTAATGTTTCACTGAGTAATCTTTTAACTGGTTTGGGTTTGGATAATGCCTTCTGACACTGTGTTTGCTGATAGCAGTAGTCGGTTGCACAAAAAAAGTGGTTGGTCATCATTTATTTAAATTGACTACTCAGAAAGTTTGGGAATTATTTTGACTTTGGCACTTTTTCCAAATCCAGGCATAGTAGTACCACTTAGATTTAGCTAATTAATCTTCATATCTTTTATTAGTCAAAGCTTATTTTGAATCTAAACAATCGTCCAGTCTTTACTTTACTGGACCAGCCCACTCTCTTTTAGGTCTGAGGAGCCGATGCAGAGCATCAGCTCTGTAGTGTGTAGCAGTGAAACAAGCTCCAGGTTCTGATGCCAGTGACACTAAAGCTGTTCCTGAGGAACATCAGGCGAGGTGGCATGGCTTTGAAATGTATTTATTATGGGAAATCAGCCAAGGGGAGGGGACTAAGAAAAGGAGAGCCTTAATCCCATTGATAAAGTGTCATCAAATCCCATTATTTCAAGGATTTAAAGAGATAATCCCAGGCAGCCCTATTGAAGAGTTTTTCACCACCTAGTGATAACGTTACTAGAAACTCCTTCCAGTGCTGTGACATTGTAGTAGTGTGTCAGTTTAGCTCAAATTTATGGAAAGCTGTTTGTAAAAAGCACAACATTCCTTCGCCCACTGAATATATAACAGATGCAAAAATACACTTGAGGTTATATATACTAGAAGACTAAACTGTTCAATTTGACACATTTAGATTGTTGGCAATGTGCTTTGTTTAAATTAAAAAAATAACACGTTGCTAAAAATGATGAAGTAGAATGCTGCATTGAAAGAAAGTATTAATCATAATTAGTGTAGTGATTTGCTCTTTATTAACACTGTTGCATCAGTAGCCTCAGGCCCAAGTCCAGATTGCTGCCCCTTTAGTGTAGACCAATGCATATTAAATTACTAGTGAATTAAAATGCACAAAATTTGCTATACACCAACACCTAATAGAACTGTTCTCTTCTCCAGAGAAGCCGACTCTGCTTTTTTGTGTTCAGATGGTAAGGACCCTGGTGAATGACTGGGTTTTATTGTGTTGGTGAAGCAGAGGAAGCCCCACCATCCATTAAAAAGTCCGGAGAATTCTTTGAGCTGCCGTTCTTGAGGTTTTGGTTTCAGTGGTGGGGGAGGTCTCTGCCTGTGCTTGGTAATTTTCAACACCACCAAAGCCACGTGTTTGTGTGTTTTCAAGGGGCCAGTGCCTCTGGGGATGGTAGGAACATGTTGTCAAGATGTGAAAGAAGAGCCAGTTTTGGCGTACTCACAAGGGCAAGCTGCAACAGAAAATGGTAAATAATATGTTTTGCTGTGTATCAGGTGTTCTTTCCCTCATTTCACATTAATTATTTTGAAACATTGGCTACTCCTGCTGCATATCGCAGGGAACCCACAACTAATTATCAGACCATTGTTTTTGTATGCCCTTTTGGTGGCTATAAATTAGTGCAAGTCCTGCTGAGTCACTGATTTTGCTCCTCAGAGGTTCTCAGAGTCACACCTGAGGTTTATTAGCTAATGTCCCTTCACTTCATTTACTATATTTAAGTAGTTTTCAAAGGCTTTTGCAAAAGACTTAGCCTAACTCTGTTAATGCAGCAGAGTTAGGGTCACCTCCACAGCTGCAGTGGGAAGTTAGCACTGCTTGGGAGGAATGGATGGAAATACCTGGGAGGTGTTTCCTGAAAGTGCTGGTGGTTGTGGGAACAGCAGGAATCCTTATGGCTGCAAAATTGTAAAGGCTTACAATTAATAACAAACCAAACCAACCAACCAAACAAAAAACCAACAAAATCCCCTAACCTACCGAAAAAAATCCCAAACAACCAAACCAAAACCAGCCTCAGATATATATTAGATAAACAGGATTAAAAAGAATTAAAAAAAAATATTCATGTGGATCTATATCCAAGGTCCTATATGAAGTTACGTAGGAAATTCAAAGAGAGTATGCCTGTGAGATTTCTATGCTCTCATTTTGCTTGAAAGATAAATAATATCAGCAGATTTTTATTCTCTCACAGGAAAATGAGATGTTTCCATCTCAGTGTGAAACGAGAAACCTGCAGGTTAGACAAATACTGCAATTCTGAGAAAAAAATAAAACTAAACTTTTATTACCCCAAAACCTCTGGGAAAAAAAAAACAAAAGCAATCCTTTTCTCTAAAATGTTGCTTAAGTGGGAAGCGTAGGAGAGTTTCTCTAATGTCTCAGAAAAGGCAGTATTTATCTCCTTTAAATGAAAACCTGAATAGTATTCCTTGTTCTGTAACTTAGTGATCAGAGTTCTGCCCTGGGATTTTGCTCTTCTTCCTTGAAAAACAAACAAAATGAAAATTCAAGGGAAAGATACTTAATGTCTGTCCCTTTTTTTCCTGGTTCCTATTAAGGTTTTAACTTTTCCAGTGAAACTGTGTACATGGCTTCACTTTTCTTTTTCTTGGTTTTTGAAAACATCTGACAGGTGAAGTCTTCCGTAAAAAAACATGATTCTGATTGAAGTGCAAAGGGCAAAATTGTAAGAGACCAAATACGTCACTGCTGCAGAGCCATCTTTCCCAGATGTGTTTGGAACACAGAGAGAGAGAAGGAAAGGGATCTATAGGGCAATGTATCCACATGTCTGTGAAAGCCTTATCCATATGACATCAATGTTTTAAGCTTGTTGAAGTTCAGAATTTCTTTTCCACAGTGGGTCTTCACGTATTTAGAAAAATATGTAACGACAAAGAACAAAACTCATCAAGTTATTTATTGGGAGGCAGAGAGTTAAGGAGATGGAGTTGAATTTCTGTCAGTGTCAAAATGTCATGTCATAAAGAAGTCTGTGCTAGTTTGGTTCATGTTATATAATGAAATGTGATTTCAAATAGAGAAGATTTCAAAATGATACCTAAAAAGATATAAACCTTGTGTTCCAAAATTGTTGAAATGTTCTATTGCCTCAGCTGTGTTTTCAGACCTATGTTTTTCAAAGATGACATTCCACTTTAGAAACATTGATGTTGATGAAATGGAATTTTTGAATGACAAATGCTCAGAAATCTTTAAATTGATTTAACTGGGACTGTATTTTACTTAACTACTGATCTTTGATCCCCGAGGTCCCAAGGATAAAAAGAAATTAGAAGAGGCTTTCGAATAACTTGCATCAAGTACTTATGATCTTAAGGACTTTTACTGCCCTCTTCATTTTCCATGCACAGTTGTCCTGGTGAAGCCTTCTTCACCCCTGTAACTCATATATCATTTGTAGAAAGGAGAATGGGATTTTGCATCAGAAGAGTGAATTTCTGGCATCCAGAGATGTGCATTGACTTTATATTTATAAAAATTCTTACAGCGGGTTGATACCTGATGAATCAAAACTTTCTGATGTTGAAAACAGCCTACTATCACTCTTTGGCAACACTTTGGAAGGTTAATCCTTCAGAAATTTTATCATCTCGGTTTCTGATGATAATAAATGAATATTTAAGGTGGTGTATTTTGATTAATTATATTATTTCAAACAGTGGTGGAATTTGGTCTACAGAAGGGGTATGAGACATTCAATTGAAAAAGTCATTGTGCCCTACACAGTGGCTGACTTGCAAAATTTAGTGTACTGGGTCCATTGCTCCAGACTGCACAGGTTTCTGGGGGTTTTGATTTGCCTTTTTGCTGTTTATTGAGTTGTCTTTGTCTTGACTCAGGAGTTTGATCACTTCTGTTTTTCCTGTTCTCCTCCTCAGTACTGGTGCAGAGTGGAGTGAGCACAGGGAGGGCTGTGGGGTGTTGAGCTGCTAGCTGGGCTCAGTGCACAACAACTAAAGATTTCCTTTCATTTTTAAGTGCCAAAACTTTCTTTTATGCATATCAGTGCTGCAAATTTAGGAACAAATTAATAAAGCGTGGTTTAATTTCCTTTCCTATTAAAAAAAAAAAAAAAAACAACCAAAACTAATAAAGCAGTTAAGCATCTCTGGGAGTTTTTTGAAGAGTAAGAAAATGTTTTGTTTCAGAGGCCAGCCTTTGCTGTCATTATGCTGCATGCCAATGAGGGACTGTGATGGTCTCTGTCGAGGCTGAGTTCTCATGGGTAAGCATCCCACAGGGGCAAAGGGAGGGGACTCCTCTGAGGGTGGTACAGCTTGTGCTGGTGTGGCTGAGTTGTGTCTGAGGTCCTGCAGGGTGATGCCAGCCCGGTGCTGGGGAGGGAGGCTGCCAGCTGCTAAGTGCAGGGCATTCCAGCAGAGCTCTGTGGCATAGCTGCAACCTCACAAGTGCATGTCCTGTGGGAAAATCTGTTCACTGTTACGTGAAGCGAAACCACTCAGAGCTCAATCATCTACTTCTTCTTCTTCTTCAAAAAAAAATTGCAATTGTTCTTAAGAGCAAATTGTATCTATCACAAAAATCTGTAACCACAGATCAGCATAATTCCATGGAAAATTAGCCATGAAGTTAAATTAACAAAAGAGTGGCGCTAAATATCATACTGCATACTGTATCACATCCTATAACATGTATTTTTATTCTTTATATGAACAGACCTTGCTCATAAAACAAAAAATACCTTTATGAGTTTGAGTATTGTCAATAAAAAGTAATTTTCATAATGAAACTGAATCAGAAAAAAGAATAAATCCTTCCTATTCTTTTATCTGTTGTTATTTATGTTTTTCTTCTAAAATTCTAGAACAAAGTATTACTAAGAATGGGGCTCCTGTTCTCCTATTTTCTTACTTTTTACTCATTAAAAAAAAATTAAATCACATGAGAGAAAAAATCAATTTTGCAAAGCCAGCACATCCAAGTTTCAGTCAGTTCTATTGATATTGATTTAATACAAGAGGTGGAAACAGCCTTCATTTTATGTGTTTTAAACAGAACTCAGAAAAGTAAAATGGTAATGTCATGTTCAACATATAGAGAGGGAGTTGGGGCACGTAGATTCAAGGTCTCCAAAGGCATGTGTTGCAGTGTTTATTTATTTATTTATTTTCTTTTTACAGAACTTATTGTAAGGACATCAAAGCCCACAAACTTTCAAAAGGTTTTATGAAAATTCTTGCCCAGATAGAGAAGTAAAATCTTAAAGAATTCCAGCAGATTATGATTTTAAAAACATCCTTTTCCAGATACAAGTTTATTTTCATTAGTTTGCAAATGCTTGTCTTTGAACCAAATTCTCCTTTCTGTTCTCAATCAGCATCCAGCTCTTCTCAGAAAACAGAAGCCAATGGGTGAATGTTCCTGCTACAGATAACTGTACAAATTTTAGGGTTAACTATTTAAGATGTGTGTTATCAGTGGTGAAACTTTTGTTTCACTGAAGTTTTTACAGCCCGTCTTACCTCTCAGGATGCTGAAGTCTAAACCAAGCAGTATTGGTAGGGATCTCAACTGATACAAATTCAGGTCTGATTTAGGGGCTATCTGCCCGAGAGGCTCCTTTGCTGGCTGTTGATCTGCACATAAACACCTGAGGGAGAGCTCACCTTTCCTGTGTCCCCAGAGGACAGGGGACCCTTCGTGACACCATGAGGAGCACAGAGGTGGGAGTTGGGCAGGCCCTGTGTTTCAGAGGGAGAAACCACAGGGACAGCTGCAGAGTGTGACTGTGCTTAAGTTGTTCCCAAATTCTGCACTTAAACTCACAAGAAGTAAAATAGCTCCCTGCTCTTGGTAATAAATTATGTTTTTCTTTCTTTCCTTTTTGCTAAGCTGCTGTGTAATTTAAATAATGAGTCTAGTTCAAAAAGGGCTTTCAATGCTTTCAATGCTTTATGGAGAGATGTATTTCCCTAATTACTGAAATAGACACTTAAAGAAAAAAGAGTTTGTGACCACATCTAGGTATTCTGTCCATGCTTTTCAGAAACGCACAATATTGTATGGATTAGTGTTGCATTTCATATGCTGAGACGTGTAATTGACAAATGAGCCTTAATCTGACATCCATGTAAAGGAACAGAATAATGCCTCTTGCTTATCTACAGAGAAAAGGATACAGGAAATAAAATTATTAAGGGTTTGTATATTTGCTATCTGACAAGCATTAGAATTTTACTTCAGCGGTGTAGGTAGCCTTTCAGATAGATAGACTTTATATTGTTTTCTAGAAAATATGTTGAATCCATCATATTATTTCATTTATTTCTTGATGAGTTTGGGGTTTTTTTATTATGTTAACAGAAATTTTGAGAATTGGTATTGGGATATTATGAATTGCATTGCATTGCATTATATAGTGAAAAATTGCACATCCTGAGGTACAATGGTAAATGAGGACTTTGGAAGACAAGCAGTCCTCCACCCAATTTTTGTCACTGAGTGTGATGTTATTAATCTGCTTGGTTGTTACTGTGGGTGCTCAGCTCCTGTCTGGGAAGGTGAATTATACAAATTATAAAGACAATTTTACATACAAATACATGTATTTGTACTTTACTGAATACAGCAAGTATTTAAAATAATGTTTATTTTTATTTTAGTATCTGTATTAGGAAAACAAACTACCCAAAAAGAAATATCAAATTTTGCAAAACTGGCTTGATTTTATTATCATGCAGCAAAACAGTAAACCATGTTTCCTATCATTTGTGGAGACTGAGTCCACTGTCATTGCCTCATATCCAAGGATAAGGCTCCCTGTGCACAGCACGAACCCGGTGCTTCCATATGGCAGTTGCTGTTGTTCCCCACTCCTATGTAGAAAAATACAGTTTTGTATTGAACAGGCTTGTGAAAAACAGCTGTACCCTTGTTAGGCACCTTTAGATCCATGTGGTGGGTGTGACTACAGTAAATGCTCCCTCTGGGTTTGTTTTATAGCCAAACACAGAGGGCTGGGTTGAGGGGAATAGGACAGTAAAGAGAGCAATGAAAGCAACAAATTTTAGGCTCTCATTCTGGTGTAGATATTCAGAACTAACCAAAGAAACAGCTCCCTAGTATTGCTCAATTCTATCAGCTGCTGAAGGAACATAAAATGACTCAGATGAAGACTAAAATTAGGCTTAATGAATCCCATCCTAATTTTTACAGGGAATTGGCATTTGGGGAATGCACAGACTTTTTAATTTTAATTAAAATACCATAATTAGATTCTTGAAAATAATTTGCATCCTGCAAAATGTTTTTGTATTTGCCTCCTCCTTCCTATTTTGAGACTAAAGTCTTGAATTTTTTTGTCTTTCAAAAGTTGAATTTCACTTAGTACTGTTAATTATGGTTTCCTTCTTGTTCAACATCCTCCTATTGATAATTTTTTGAGTCTAGACTGTTGTGTTTCCTGAGATTGCTCAGACTGTGATGGGGCTCCAGTGTAGCTGACTGGAGCAGAGAATACTAAAGCTCTGCCCTCTGTCAAGGGGCCTGTGAGGACTATTCACCATCCCAAAACAAAAGAGTAAAACTGAAGAATTAAAGTCTGTAATGCTTAGGTGAACTGAACTGTAACTTTAAGGGTGCACAGTAATATCTTATATTTCTCCTTACAAAAGAAATAAACAATCCTAAAAGTGTAGTAGTATGCAAAGTGAATGTCTCACTTATTTCTCATTTATTTGAGGAATATGAGTTCATAAGCTTCTGTTTTAATTAGAATGAGTCATAGGGTTTTCATTTTCTTCTGTGACAAAGAATTTTTCACTCTATTTATAGAATATATTATTTTTTAATCCCAATTAGATCAGAAGCAGCATCTCAGCATGTCATGAGTGATCTAGGATTATATTTGACAATAAATTTTAAAATTATAATTATGGTCTTAGAAATAATTTTAAACTATATTTTACAGGGCTTTTTTAGTACAGAAAAAATATTACCTTTTTTCTGAACTTTTAGACTATTTGACTTTATCAGAGGAACACAGTTTACTGAATAGTTTCTCTGTATCATAGAGACAATAATGCTCTCATCAATTAATTTCCTGGGTATCACAAGGTTTGTGTGAATTTTTTTTTTCACAACAATCTTTATAGTATTACATTTCAGCTCACTTTTCATGTTCAGATCCAGAACATCAGTGCTCACATAAATAGCAACATTTTCCTGTTTCCTACCCTAACTTGGCTTCTGGATCACTCAGTTTTTCTACCAACGAGGGATTTAGGGGTTTTACCCCTGTGTCTGCAAATCAATGTGTATCTGGGGACTACTCTGAAAGAGATTGGAAGAAGCATCAGAGAAAAGAGGAAGTCTGTTTACATTGCACGTACAGAATAGCACCTATGTGATTTTCCTCACTATGTCAAGGACTCCTAAAGAAAAGTTAGATCTCTACGAACTGGAAAAGTTTGGAAAATACTGAATCAATTAAAAAAATAATTCTGATTCTCTAGAACTTACTCCACAGCTATTTTATAGGCAATATTTATGTGCTCTTTGGGAATTAATGTCTTTTAACACATTTTTTCTTGTCTCGTAAAGCAGTAAGTCAAATTCCCTCATCTCCTTATTTATGGGCTGTTGGTTTTTGCCTTTGGTTGGTTTGTTTAATCTATTTGGCTTTTTTTAGGTTTTTTTAGTTTGTTTCATTTGTTTTGGGGATTTTTTTGTTGTTTTGTTTGTGTTTTGGGGAGAGATTGTTTTTCATTTGTTGGTCTTGGTTTGGTGGAATTTTTTTAGAGATTTTTGTGGTTTTTTTGTTTGTTTGTTTATTTGTTTTTTGCTATTGATCTGATTTAATGTTCCTGGAGCCTAAGTGTGTCTATTCTGATGAATAAAAGAAAATTAAGGAGCAGCCCCTAGACCAGATGCCAGGCAGAATTCCTCGGTTCATGTGTATGTTATGCCAGGGACAGCTCCTCTCTGGCAGGCTGGCTGCATCTACAGAAGTACAGTAGCCCTTGGCACCTTCAGACTCAGGCAGTGTCCCTAAAATATAAAATGCAAAATTACTGGCATGTGTTGCAGTAGTGCTAGTGAGAATCATTTCAAGGTGCCTGAAATAATGCAGGGATTATATTGCAGTTTGATAGGGAGAAGTTTTTATAGCATGAAAATGAGACTATGGCTTCTGTGAGCTGGCATATGGCAAATATGAGTACTCAAAGGTATGGTACAAGTTTGGATAATATTTTAAAGACTAAGGAGAATTGTATCAGACAGACATTATGCAAATGTATACACACTGCCTTATGGAGAGAGAATCTGTGTGGCATCATTCCCTGAACTGGAATGGAGATAACTTGTGGAAAACTTGTTGAAGCGGATCAGGAAAAATATGTAGAGTCAGCTGACAGTTAAGCAGTGTGGAAACTAAGTCTGACTTGTTTATAACAAGTTTTCCAAACTTTTTCCTGACTCTCTTATAGCAGGCAATGTAGATGTATATTGAATATTCCAGATAAAATATTAACTGTGATTGGTGGTTCATTTCTAGTATAGTTTGAAAAAGAAATGACATTACTTGTATAGTCAGGAATCTATATTGACTTTGTCACAATGGTGGTTCACCATTATTCTCCAATTGAGTAAAAAATTTAGCATTCCTTTCTATATCTGTCTCTCTCAAATTCCAGACAAGTTAGAATTATCCTTATGTATCAAAGCATCTTAATCACAGTGACATTCTAAAATTACTGACACTCACACAGCTATTTCTAGGGCAAGTATTGTTTTCTGGTCCTTAAATGGACGTGGGATATGGGGAGTTACAAAGATTGTCTGGACCTTTCCTTGCTTCACTAAATCTGTGGATTTTTGTTGAGATAAAAATAACACTGGAAGACTTCCCATTATGGTCAGATTTGCAAAGAACTCATTAAAGCTTACCAAGCAAATGTGATCAGCTTTTCACTGGGAAAAAAACCCAAAGTATTGTGTATTCACATCACTGAGTAGGGCATGTTTAATATGAATATTGGGATGCCAAGCAAAAAAAAAAAAAAAAAAAAAAAGGAAAGAATTCACAATTCCAGCAGACATCAGGGCTGCTGCAGCTGTTTAGGGGTGATACACAGGGCTAACTGCATTTAATTACTGAAATAGATGAAACATAACTGTACCAGTAAATTTTGCAAAGTTCAGCTGATGAGCTTCCACTTTATAGCCAAAATGTATTTTATTCATCTTGTAAAACAGGCCTAGTTTTAACTAGACACACTCTTTGAATGGTATTTATAGTCACTGGAATGTTCCCCCAGCAAATTATTCATTCCCTTGGGATTCTGTATCTCAGTCTAAAGGTGCCTGTCCCTTTAAACTAATTGTAGAATTAACTAACAATAGCTAGCCTTCTGACCTGTCTAAATCAAGATAATTCAAGACATATGTGCATGAAAAAATGTCTTAAATGATCATATTTCACTATTTCACTGTTTTTCTGTATCAAGTTTTCCTCTGTAAAATATATTTTGATCTTTTGGTATGTTAACAATGCTTCCAAATTTACAATCATCAAGAGTCATCATTAAAATGCCAACTTGTTTTTTTCTGCCAAAAAAACCTCCACCATAAAAAACCCCACCAAGCTCCCAACTATCTGTAGGTGTTTTTTTTGTAACATCTGCAAGCCTGTTGGAGTTGAACAGAATTGGCCCTGATTTGAAACTCTGGCACACACCGCTAGCGATTGGCCTCCAGCTGGAGTGGATGCAACTTATCACCACTCTTTGATCCTGGAAGATGAGCTACATTTTTTTTTTGTCTCACTACCCACTTATCTAGACTAGACTTCATGAGGATTTGATGGGAGACAAAATGGGGATCACAATCTGAAGCGAACATGAACAACAACAGAAATCTGCTGAGCCAGTGATTTCTTTGCAGAAGTTTACCTGGCTATTCAGGCATTCAATATGATATATATGATTTATATAACATGAAACCCCAATATATACAATTGGTTTTCCTTTTGTACCAGATGTACCAGATTTGTTCCCTGCACTCTTCAGCATCAGCTCAATAGTTCTGGTCTTCCTTTTGCTGCTGATATTCTTGTTGAAACCTTGACAGATATAACCCCAAATGAGTTTTGGATTTTTTAATCACAAACTTGTCCTTGAGAGGGCAAGTTATTTTGCTTCGACTTCTCATATTCTCACTTTTTTCTTCTTTTTTTTCCATATTTGACTGTAGTTAATAAATGCGAGACTCAATCCATGTTCACACAGGCAGACTTCTTGTCACCTTTACTTGATTGTCCACACATTGGGATGGGCTGTACACAAGCTTGGATAAAATGACCCTTGGAAATCAATCAGCTCTCCCAGACCCCTATACCTTGTTTCCTCTTTTCAGGATCACAAATGACACCATTTCTCTGGAGTCAAGAATTCCCCCAGCCTTCACATTCCTGACCAGTTCATCATTTGCTGTAATTGTGAGATCCTGGAAAGCAGCTCCCTTCATCTACTTCTCATCCACCTGCACCAGGAACAATGCAGCCCAGAAACCTCCCATATTGCTTGAGCTCTTCTGTGTTTTCCCTCTGTAGATATCAGGCTGGTTTCAGTTACCCATGAGGGCCATGAATTTCAGCTGTCTGAAAAAAGCCAGACGCTGTTAGGCCCCTTTTTACTTATCAAGTCTTTCTCCAAAGTGCTAGTGAATATAGTTACATTCTTTTTTTAATACCAGAAACAAAAATGAACTGTTATTAAGGAATTAACTAGGACAGCTGTCACTCTAAAATTATTCTTTCAAAATTGGGGAAAGATCCTATGCATTCCGTTAGGGAATTATTTACCACAGTTTCATATTAACATATAATGGCAGCTCTTTTGCAGGGAGTTTTTAAAAGCAGTAATAGCCATATATGCTTACAAAACAAAAACAACCAAAAACCAAAAACAAGCAACAATGCTGTGCTTCTTCTGTTTTTGAATTCATTCCTAAGTGCATCAGTGACATTCAGAAAGAATTATAACAAGATAATGACTGGAAAATGACTTTTCTAATGATTGCTATTAAATTTTAAAAATGATACATAGGCAATAAAGACTTTAAAAACCCCCTTCATTGTATAACTTCGTGAATGTGAATGAACATATAGGCCTCTTTAGGAAAGATCTTTGGAATGTGTGCTTTACCTGACAAGGAACAGAGCTAATTACCGCTAGAGTAATCAATAACCCCTGCTAATGTGTTCAGTTGGCGACACAGACCAGATCAATAAAACCTGCCACATGCTTTGTTTTAGGAAATGAAACCTTTTAGTTCTTAATTAAGGGAGAGACCTCACATCCTTAATGATGTTTGCAATGACTGTTGCCACAGAGGACAATAACAACTGTATCTGAGGTTTGGTCTAAAAGACTTTGACAGAGTAGTTAGAGAGTTGAGCCAAAACTGATCTAAATTTATTTAATTTATTTTAATGCAGCAAAACCAGGGGAAAATAATATTCAAGAAGAAGGAGTATTCTGATAAATTTCTGTGGTTATCAGAAGAAATAATGCTTCCATTACTGTAAAGTGTGTCTGGAATCTGGCAACAAAATACAGAATAAACCATGCCAAAGTGCTTTGTGTGCTACTGATTGTGGATCTTTAAATGGCCTCGGTAAAATGGAAGGGTTTTTTTATTTTGTTTCGTCTCTGTTGTTATTATTCTGATTTCTGTATGCTGGTGCATTTTCTACAAGGGAGTTATGCTAAGGGAAAGCTCATGTGGAGTGGACAGCAGGAGCAAACTAACAATAATGATGGAAAGGAAAATGGCTCAGCTATTTACAGTTAATAAAAGGATAAACATATTGGAGGGAATGGATTACTTTAAATGTTTAATCAAAAAACCCTATTTGCATAGTACATGAAAGATGTGAATGGGCTCATACACATGCATCTTAGTGATGGTGCTGTTGTCTTTTCCAATGCGAGTGTGTTGGAAAACAACTCCCATCAAAGGTTTGTATAACTGGGGCTAACACTTTTATTTCCAGCATGGTTTCTGTGATAAGATTAGCTGCAATGAAGTCTTAAAGAATCAAAGAGGGTTTGGCACAAACATATCTAAGCATATCTAACCCTACCTCAGGGTTTAGATTTGCAAAGCGCTAAACCTTCACAGAAATTGACTATAAGTTCACCTGTCTAAGAAGGTGTGGGGATATGGAAGGGGATAAAAATGGAAGAAATCAAAGAGAGAATTGCTAAGAATTTGCATAGCAACCTAACAATGCCAAAGCTTACATTGCCAGTAATCCTGCAAATGCAAATCTATATACCTAATTTTATTCACACAAATGATTACTTGCAGGACGAAGCTCAAAGATCATCATTATTAACTGAGAAATACAAGAACCTAAAAGCATGATGTTTGACACCCCTTTCATTTAAGCAGTATTAAGGCACACTAAATGTGCAGAAAGCACTACTATTGCAGCAGTTTAAAATCAAGAATTTAAATTTAGGTTAAGTGTACCTACAGGAACCTTGTGATGCGCAGGAGATCAAAGTAGGTAAAGAAGTAAAGATATTACATTTCATGTACTTCCTCAAAGTAACTTTGTTGTAAGACATACTTAGCAGATGCTGGGGAACAACCCTTGCATCATGAATGCAAAATCCAGCCTGCATAAGTCCTAAATTTTCTACAGAAAATTTTGGGGGTTATTTTGGTTTTATTTTTGATGGGTTTTGGTGTATGGGTTTTTTGGGTTAATTGTGGGGGTTTTTTGGGAGGTTTAGGTATTGGATTTTGTTTCTTTTGCATTTTCTTGTGTTGTTTCGGTTTTTTTTTTAATTCCTGTTTAAAGCCAAGACAGTGGCTTTGGTGGGTTTTTTTGGTTTTTTGTTTGTTTTTTTTTTAATCTTTCACTTGTTTTAAGCTTAAACAAATTATAAAACAAAGAACTGCAAGTAAAATTTCAATTTTCTGATTCCATATGTTGCAAGTTCTTGTTCAGGAGATTACGTTATCATTTTGGGGAAAGATCCACCTGTACTTATTACTAAAAGAAGCACAGTGGACCATTTAATAGCATTTCTTACGCATCTCTAGCCAGCTACAAACTCAAACATCTAAAGTTGATTCAATAGCTTAAATGCAAGTATTGGCTACTCTTAATTTTCCCTACCATATCTGGGACATCAGAATACTGCTTTTATCTGACAGAAGACCCAAGCTAAACCTCTTGCCTTTCTGGCTGAATACCATATGACATGTCTACACTAGATGTTTATATGAGCTTCCTCCTGTCCCATAGTGACTTTTTTTATCAGCAGCAGAACAAGGGAGGTGAAATGAGCTGACTTAGAAGATTAAACTGTGTAAAATACAAGGTAACTTTCTGAGAAAATAAAGAGGGGGAAATAGCTCTAAGAGGCTCTATTTCAAGCAGATGAGGAAGCTTAGTAAAGGAATATGATCAAAGCAGTGTACTATATGCCTGCCAGAAATAATAGGTACATATTGAAATTTCCACTTTAAACTTTGAGTATGGTTGTTTGAAGATTTGCATATATCCGTAGTTGTTGAACATTTTTTTTTTCCTACATATTCCATGAAACAAGTGGAATATGTAGAAAACTCAATGAAATATGCTTAAAATTCAAGAAAAGGGAAGAGAGAATGCCAGGGAGACTTTTAGGATTAGCATGCAGTGCTGAATATTTAAGTAGCCCAGGATAACAACAGGTAATTATGAAATCAAGCAAAGTTCTATTATGCATCATTTTATAATTCATGCGGGTGTGTCATAAAATTACAAGCATTTGTACTTTTAAAATCTAACCATGTGTTTAATGCAAATGCAATCACGCTAATGTGATTCACATTCACAAGTGCACATTGAGAGAGTGGGTAATAATGAGAGGCATTGTAAACAAAATCATTGGGATATAGTAATAACGTAACACTACTAAGGAGTGTTATTTATTGCAAAATTTGGAGGACAGAAAAAATGACCCATAATCAGCTCTTCATTTCCTGGTTTTAATTTTTAGGTATTTTAGGATTGCACCTTACTTTTGTTGTTCCTCTATTTGTTTGTGGTTCTCGACTTGGCTGTCTAACTCTGTGAGAAGGAGTAAGTGATCAGAGGGGGTTAGGATATATTCATACCATTTCACTTTAATTCAGCTGGTTAAATGGAGGGAGATAATCTCTTCCTTTAACTGCCTGTGGCCAAAACTCTGATGACTCCAAGGGGAACCTTAGCTTTTTTGGATAACATTATATAACAGTTATATATGAAGTTATAATATATAGAAAATGAAAGGTGTTTTTCTGTCCAAGGTTTATTATAACATCAATGTCTAAACCTAGATTATCCACGGCTTCTAGTAGAACAGAAAATTTCCAAGATATTCACACAAAATGGGAAACATGATCTGGTGCTTGGCAGCTGGAGGGCATGGGGAATACTCCAGACCTTTTTGAAATAGTATAAATCTGTGTTTAGACAACTGAATCCTGCTGTAGGTATCTCTGTTTGGGTAAATTAAATAGCTTTCAGTTTCTCACTAGTGATATTGAATAGAACTAGATGAATTTGATGTCTGGTGCACTCATAGACCTAAATGCCTACTACAAGAGAGACATGAACTTGCTGGAGCATGTTCAATGAAGGGTCAAAAGCTGATGAAAGCCTTGGAGCATCGCTTTTATAAGAAGAGGCTGACAGAGCTCAGGCTGTTCAAACTGCAGAAGTGAAGGCTGAGAAGGATTGAGTCAATGTGTATAAATTGATGATGAGGTAATACAGAAGTGAAGCCAGAGTTCTCAGTGGTGCCCAATGAACTGTTTGCCCAGAGGGGCTGAGGAATCTCCTTTCTAGGAGATGTGTAAAACCCAACTGACCTGGCCCTGGGCAGCCAGCCCTAGGTGATCCTGCTCTGAGTGAGGCATAGGAGCTCTGATTCTGGAGTTGCCTTTTCACATCAACTGTTCTGTGGTTCTCTTTTGGTGATATGTACAAGAAAGGAAGAACTTTTGAAGGAAAAGATACTTAGAAATGCCTCAGCTAGGGAAGTAGGGTTTCTAGTATCTGAATTAGTATCTGTATATATAAATACAACCATGCAGACAACTAAACTGAAGTTGCTTGATTTGTATTCACATGCATCCAATATCCAGAAATACCTAGAGTATGGTCACAGAAGTGTCTGATAGCCCATAAAACAACCTTAAAAGCATAATAAAGTGTCACTGCAAACCCTCTCTTCTCTCCAAAGAAGTACCATTTTGTTAAAAATGTGCCTGTGATGCCTTATAAATGTCCATTGAGGAGAATATGGACTTTCAATGAAGATTTTATACAGATTCCTAGGCCTCTACTCATAAGCAAAATATGTCTGGAATAATTTTTTTAGTAATTTCAACTATTTGCCCTCAAAATGGTATTAAGCTATTGTTCATGTCAGGGTACTTCACAGAAGTAACAGAATTACAGAATGGGTAAGGTTGGAAGGGACCACAGTGGGTTTATCTGGTCCAACCTTCCTGCCCAAGCAGGGCCATGCTAGAACTCATGGCACAGGCTGTACTGAGATGGTTCTTGAGGATCTCCAGAGAGGGACACTTCACAACCTCTCTGGGCTATCTGCATGGTCACCCACACTGTAAAAAAGCTCTTCTTCATGTTCAGGTAGAACTTCCTGTGCATCAGCTTCTGTTCATTGCCTCTTGTCCTATTGCTTGGCACCACTGAAAAGAGCCTGGCTCCATCCTGTAGGCACCCTTCCTTCAGATACTGGAAGGCATTCCTGAGGTCTCCTCTCAGTCATCTCTTCTTGAGGCTGAACTGTAGAAGTGTGACTCTCCTGGATTTGCCGTTTTATACTGTCCAGAGTCCTTCAACTTTATCTCAATGCTAATGCTCTCAAACACTACCCCAAGTCCTCAAAAAACCCATAAGAATGCTATATTTAGTCAGATTAGATCAAGGATGCTTTCAATTCAGCAGTCTGGGCTCAACAGCAATAGAAAACTGCTGAGAAACTACAGATAAAGTGTATAAGGTACATTCTTTTAATGGTATGTCATCATATCATTCATAGCCCATATTATTACTCATTACTCCATTGTTTAGAGAAAACATGTTCTAAATAAGTTGTTAGAAATCTTTTTATTAACAAAGCATATTTTCTCTTAATATCTGTAAGGGAAAGATTTTGCTAAACTTTGGCTTAAAAGATTTTAGTGTGTGATTCTTGCAGCAATATAGACTTGCATCAATGACTCAGCTACAGATATATTGTCACTTCTTCCTAATGAGTTTAGGTTCAAAATATTTTTCTTTAGAGTGGAATATGTGGAGCAGGTAGTAAAATTTAAAATGACAACATGGTTTCTCTCATTTGAAGACACTCTACAGACACTCCACTTAAACACTTTGGCTTCAGTCCCATTTTCTTTAAGATGTTGTAAATAACTGAATGACAGGGAATGAAAGCTAATTTTATAGCTGCATCTCCAACTAAAATTTCAGGCCAAAAATTTTAAATTATATTTTTAAACTGATACCTTGTTTTTCAACTCAAGACATTTTATGAAGAGTAATTGGTGTTTTTCCTCTACACTATTGTAATCAAAACTCCTTCTAGAGCATGATCTTCCAGCTTTAGTCTTAGAAAGATTTTTTTTAATTTTATAGATGACTCATAAACTTTGAAAAATGGATCTTATAATGAAAATGCTGACATAACATTAACTATAGTAGAAAGAACAGTGCCACAGTAATTTATTTACATGTTGCTTTTCAATTTCTTTGCATGGTATTGTTATCATTTTTATGGCAAATGTTATTTTTCAACAAGTTTCTGATTTGCTATTTTATTCTGCAATCTTTACTGTTGGCTGGGGTTTTCTTACAAATTAATTATACTCTTCAAGGAAATTGCTTAGACCAAGAAAACTGACACAATTTGTTATTGTTTCCAAAGGGAAACCTTAATGTCTTCACTACAGTATGGGCTCAGACCTACTGTGGTTTTCTCTATAGTGATATGTATAATAACATAAATAATAATGTAATAATAATTCTTAAAAATCATCAGAAGACATCTTTTCAAATCAGGAAGGATTGCTGGTATAATTTTTTTCTCAATTCCAAAGATTTAATGCTGGTACAACTCCAGTTTCTGTGAATTTATTACATATTGTCCCACTTATAAGAGCTAAACTTATCTCTTTTATAATGGAATGAACTAAAATCTGAAGGAATGAATATAATTCGCTGAATTTAAGCTGAATATTTATGGGGAAGGAAAGGACAAGGATTTAATTCAAAAGAGAATTATAGGAAGAATAATGACACTCTCTTAGTTGTCAGTAAACTATCAAAGCACGGGTACAAGGAGATACTTCAAGACTTAATTCATGATCAAAATGATGACTTAGCTGTCATCACAGAGACTGTGGGATATGCTACACATCTGACACAGACACAGAAGAATACAGTTTGTTCAGGGAGACAAGCAAGGGGAAAATGCAGGAAAAGTGTTTTATATCAAAGGTGTAAATATTGGTTTAGATGCTACATGAGAATAGACTGATTGAAAATCTGTGCCTAATGTTAAAACGAAAGAAGAAAAGGAAACTACTGTGACTGGGGATTACTCTAAGCCACCAAATGCATACAATGAGTAAAACTCCAGAGAGAAATCTTTTTGTAACTAATAGAAGAATAAGTGAAGTATCTTAATTAGTAATAAGGGGAATATTTAGCTATCAAGGGGCCTGTTGAGAGCAGGGAAAAGGAAAATGGATGGCTCAGGAAGATTTTTGAATTAGTTTAGAAGTTATTTAAACAGAAGATAGAGACGTAAATTAGACAGGCAAGCTCTTCTGTACCAAGTATATTAAAATGGGAAGAAGTGACTCAAATGAAGGTGTGAGTGATAATACTATGATATTATTCTTAACAAAACATCAGATAGAGAACAGCAAAGTAAGATCAAGGGATTCTAAGGAAAATAACTCTCAGAGATGGTAAGGAAGAAAAGTATTTATAAATATGTGTGTGTGCGTGTATGTAAAGATGGGGGGAAAAATCATTTCAGAAGAGCTGATAGATTTTAAAAGAAAACTTCAAATTATTTAATTCAAATTATTCATTTCAGATTCTGGCCTAGGGGAAGCATCAGTAGATTATCTCAGCTAAATCAAGGTATCTTTGCTGTCCTCAAACCCAACAGGAAAGTTCATAAAATGCTAACATAAAAAAATACTAAGAAGTATTAAGGGAAGCATTCATGTATAGGCCTTGATGAGAAAAGAGATGTAACTATAAAGGGATTTCTAAGAAAACTCCACTCTATCAGTACATTAACAGTACCAGGAAAGAGAGTGTTATTTTTATAGATAGTGGAGACAAATTTGATGTGCTAACAAATAAATCTGTTTGCAGCCTTGTTTGTAACACTCCTACTGGGAAGATTCAACCCACATCCCAAATCCCATTGTGTACTCGGAGAAGCTTACATTTCACGTGATCCTTTGCATTCCATTTTACTTCAGTCTTGAGATGAAATCACAGATGGACTTCTCCAATGACATGCATGAAGTTCAAACTGTGAAGTCTATTTATTACATAGAGTGCTACCTCAAAATTTAAGGTGCCAGTGCCACTGCTCATTATGTTAATTGTTACAGCTTTTATCCACTAAAAACTAATACAGAAATTGAGAGGAAAAAGAAATAGTTGCCTGCTTTCTACTCATGTGTCAGCTATATCAAGGTAAAAATATTCCGATTTATAACTCTGAAGGAGTATGAGGGTGGATTTGATTTTTTGTGGGTTAGTCAGTTCCTTTCCCCCAATTCATCTCACCTCATGCTTCAGGATTTACCAGAAAATGTCAAAATATCCATCTTCACTTTTGAGATCTTCTTACTTTATCTGTCCTATGGTAACATTCAGAAGTTGAAGAAATTACAGTAAAAGTTTGTAAGGCAGGAAAGATTGCAAGAAAGCCTTGCAGCATTCCTCTGAAGTACACATTTTTTACTCATATTGCCTGTCCACACTCTCTACTGCAACTGTGCCAGGGGATGAATAAAGAAACAAAGAAGAAATAGTCATCTTGACATGCAGGGGAGGATTTCAGAGACTCAGCAGCACCAATTCATAATTATCTATGAGAGGGGAGATAGTATATATTACATGCATAAACTTGTAATTGTATTTCATCAGGCACTCCCAGGCCCTGCAAGCTGAGGGGTGTATCTGGGTACATCAATCTAGTGAGGCTGGAAGAAAACAATCTTTCTACTATGTCCATATTACCTTAAAAGAGCAGTGACTGCTTCTCCTCTTCGCTCCCCTCATTGACATGTAGTTTTGCGCACAGTGTGCTGTTGCTGACTCCATGATGTACACTGGCCCCTGCCTCTTTATTTATTTATTTTATTACTCACCTTCTGCAGCAAGATCAAGGGAATGGAGCTAGGTACAGAGTGCAGGGGAAGGGTGCTTGGATTGCATAGGATTGACCATGGGATGTTTTAGGGATGAACCAAGGGTGGGGAAAAGGAGGAATCAAGGTATCTTGGGGAAGAAGTGGGAAAATAATAATAATAAAAATATAATATAACAATAAATATAAATAAATATAATAAATATAAATATGTTATAATATAATAATAAATATAAATAAAATAATAAAAACATAATATAATAATATAAATAAAATATAATAATAAATAAAAATAAAAATAATAAATAATAATATAGATAGATGAGCCAGTTATGTGCAAACAGGCACTGGTTAGTGCATCTGCTTGGCTATGCCCTGTTCCTGATCATTACTGTGTGTCTTAGCTTCTCACTAAACCCCCCTTCCTAAGCCATTTTCCTGAATGGGGGTCTCCATCCTGCAAAAGTGCGTGTGGGGCTCAGAGGTAGCCCTGGAGCTGGGACCAGGAGTCAGAGCAGTCCCTGAGTCCACGGTGCCAGTGACAGGAATGAACATGGCAATGGCAGTTAGTGAGGGTTCTTCCAGGGAATACAGAGAGTAGGTGATGTGGGCTGAGACAGGGGCAGGACGTGTGCCTCTGAGGCTGTGACCATAGCAGGAGCTGGCAAATGAAGGTGCCAGCCTAGGGGATCTGGAGTCCAGGCCACCTGCTGGAGAGACAGTGGGATCTGGGGATGTGCTGAGTGATCCTTTTGTGCGTGTGTGTGCATGCAAGGGTGTCTGTACTGGCAGCTAAGGTGGGACTGTGGCCTTGAGGGGTTTGTACGTCCATTTGCCAGCAACTGGAGAGACTGGGGGACAGCTCTTGGTGTGACTGACGGTCAGCATGGAGCTGCTGCAGCCTCCTCCCAGCAGGCTTCTGCATTTGGCACCTCTGTAGCATCTATATACCACAGAATTAATTATTTTACCCAAACCAAGTGCTACATGTCAAACTAAGGAGAGTTACTTGGTTCTGTATTCCCTGAAATGATTTTAGAGCATACAAGAATTTATTGACATATATAAAATATAGCCTTATTAAAATTAAGACTAGGTTTATGTGCCTCTTCTCTATCTGTTTGCATATATTTGCACAGACTGTAAACTTAAACTACAACCTACATTATTTAAAGAAAGGAATAATGTATAACAAGATTCTCCAGGGCATGGAAGCTAAGAAGTTTTAGCAGTTTAGCTTGTAAATCTATTATAATATACAGATAAAATCCCAGAGTCATAATCCTTATTTTTCTTGGTCAATGGCCATTTTGCCAGCATCAGACCTTCTGTTCTTTCTCTTCTCTCTTTTTTTATTACTTTCTTAGGGATGTTAAGCAAAAATAAGTGGTAAGGGAAAGAAAAAAAAAACATTTCCCCTCCCCTCTTCCCCAAATCCTTCCTCAGTGTTTAAATAACCTTTAAAATGTTGCCATAAAAATTACTTTCCCGTTGATAATAAGAAAATCATTGAATTCAGATGACTTCTAATTTACTTTGTAAAGTCAAATTCCATGCAAATATTCATATTGTATGAAGATAAAATGTAGACTAAAATTACATTTTTTACAGTTCAAGAAAACTTTCACTCAAAACACCCAAAAATCTAATGTCACTTGAGTGCCATGTCTTAGAGATAAGCTATGTTTATTGCATACTAGCTAGCAGTCTCCTGTCCTTCAAAAGCTCTGTAGGAAGAGAAGAAAAAGCATAAGTTTTAAGCATTTTGATGACATTTGGCATTTGATCCCTCAGCTAAGTAAGATTTTCATTACTTTCACAGGCCTTCTGAAAAATAGGATCCTGCCTTTGTTCCATGGGAGTCCACTGAAAAAGGTCTTACTGATGAAAAAGAATTTTTTCATGACTTATAATGGTAGTATGCATTTAGGGACAAATATTTATGCATAGAAGACCAATATAAACTTTAGGGAAAATAATATTCTTTCTAGCATAAAGCAAAAAAGAGCAAGAAAAATTCACCAGATGATTAAGCTGAGTAGGAACCAAAGCAACAGAAACCAGATGACAATCCTGGTCCTTCAGTCTGCTGCATACATGGTACTGGGTCCTTTTTCTTGATTCACAGTTGGAAAAGCAGCCAGTATGGAGCATTTAGGTTAGACAGATCAACAATTCCACTACTTTAATGCTATCTGTTATTTATTGATGTCTGCTTTTCATGTTTCTGTGTAGTTCATCACAAAGAATAATTTCAAATAGACATTCATAATTTGTTTGCAGAATTTCATTTTTCAGCTGTGAATATATTACTCTAGTGATTTTTTGCCAAGCAGGCAATTAAGTACAAAGCAGCTGTTTGCTCGCTGCACCTCCTCCACAGCAGAATGGGGAGGAGAATCAGAAGAGTAAAACTCATGGGTTGAGATAAGGACAGTTTAATGATTGACACAAAGCAAAAAAAACCACACATGATGATGTTGATGACAACAAGGATGATGATGAGGATGATAATAATAATAATTGCTCGTAAATGTAATAAAAAGGAGGGAGAGAAAGAGAGCTGAGAGAAACAAGTGATCACAATACAATTCTTACCACCAGTTCAGCCTGTCTCCACGTCACAACTGACCCCTGCAAGGTAACTGCCCCCAGTTTATATACATACATATATATATATATATATATAGGATGAACTTGGCTACTTTGGGTCCCCTGTTTCAGCCATGCTTTCAGAGCTTCTTATGCAGTTCCTTACTGGCAGACCACAAGACACTGAAAAGTCCTTGACAGGACAAGCATGACTAAGCATCCACCAAAACATCACTCAGTTATCAACATTATTCTCCTACTGAATCTAAAACACAGAAATGTACAGCTACTAAGAAGAAAATTAATTCTATCCCAGTTAAAACCTGGAGAGGGACTTACAGAACTCTACTTTTATTTTCTTCTATTATTACTTTCATAACTTATCAACACCTTCACAGCATGCAGGCTATTTTTATAATTGGGAGCTATACTTTCCAAATAAGTCAGCTTTTGTCTGTCATGTAATATCTAAAACATGCTGTTAAGCAATACAATGTACACAGTGGCCAGCTTTACTGGTCATATACTGCACTGTGATAAGTGAATGCTCTTAGCAACAGAGATCTGAAAACCAAAACAGCATCTAAAAAACCATGGAAACATCTGTAAGAGTTCTTGTCTGGACTTTTCCTGTTATTTTCAACATTTTAGTGAGAAGAAAAGAAACCATGAAGAAGAAGAAATGAAATAATAAGTTCATTTAGGGATATTTTCTTCCCATTTTTAGAGATAATTTGCTTATTGCTAACTTAAAATTTAAGTCTAGATTCTGAAAATATCTTATTCTTTACTCTATTTTACAGAAATCAAGGCATTGTTCAATAAAAATGAACTTATCACAACCTAGCCATGCTGGAGAAACCAAACCTTAGGCAAAATATGTTTTCATACAAACCATTCATTAAATGACTGTGAATAATGAAGAAACTAATAAAAATTGCTTTCTATTCACAGACAATTCAGTAACAGGCTGGATTTGACAAACTGCTTGTTACAAATAATTCACACCAGCAATGAATATGATCTCTCCAGCTGTATGTCTGTTTGGGATTAATAGAGGTTCTTTCAGACCCATTTTTCCCCCTACATCATGTGTTTGTTTTGTTCTGTTTGTACAGTTTGCACAAAATTGCTCAGCTTGTGGTATATAGCCAGCAATTAGCACCACTTAGCAGCTGTTAAAAAGGGTAATCGCCTGTTGTTATCCTCATTCAGGAACTAATTGCTCTCAGTGCACCACTCATAAACCCACCAGAGCACCAGGTATGATCTGCTGAAGACGATCTGATGTGAAGGGGGCTTTATTTCCCTCCTCAAGGATCAGTTCCTCTGGCTACTTGCACCTGCCGAGTGGAAGGACATAGAAGCATGAGTAAGAATTTCTTTTCATAGAAACAGGGCTGCTGGTGAGCCCACAGGTGTCTAGGTTTGGTGGACAAGAGGAACTGCAGGTAAAATCACACACAGCTCTGAGTGCCAGTGGGAATAGCAGTGGTTCTATTGCTGTCCTGGTTTGAACAGAGCAAACACCAAAGCACAGCATCTTCTGTGATAGCACAGTTTCTGAATGGATGGTTAAAGTTTTGTTCTTTCTTCTGACTACTACCCTGAAGACATTTTTAAAGCAGATGAAACGGGTTTTCTTTTTTTCCCATTAAAACTGACTGCTCGAAATCAAAACAATGCTAATGGCAGAAAGAAATGGAATGGAATGAATTAATTATTAAATTATCAGAATTAAGTAATGTGATTTTGTTACAATATTTACATATGGAATACATTTAATATACTCTTTTTGATGAAGTAATCTGGAAACACCAGAAATCAATAATGTGAACATATTTCAAATATATGCACATCTTCTCTTGGTCTGCAGCTATATATAGAAAAGAAATATGTCTCCTAATACAAATGAAATATGCTCTGTAATTAATGGGGAATGTAAAAGGGCAGCAGTCGGAAACAGAAAATTTGGGTTTTATTGCCTGCACATATCTCTTTTCAGCATATTGAATGCGGTTCTAGAATAAGTAATGTGAAGTGAATCATGGTGTCTTGAGTGTACCTCAAATATCCTTCATGGCCCTTGTGCTGGTCACTTATGCTGAATACTTTAGAAACACATATTGATTTCATATTTCCTCGATTTTAAAAAGCTTCTAGTTTTCTAATTAGAAAATGTAACAGTAACTTGTACCTCCTTAAGAGCTGGATAAGGACTCTAGGCCTCCCATATATGGGAGTATACTCCCATACTCCCGTCTTTCCATGCTCTTCAAGGGAACGTGCTAGCAGAAATAAAAAAAAAAAAATTATCCCAGTAAAAATCTCCTAGTACTTCTGTAAAAAATCATGCACTTGCCAGATAATAGGTGCATTGGAAGGAAACAGTTTTTGATAGCCTGCAAAGGGCTAAAGTACGATGTTGCTCAACTTTCCCTTCAAGATAATTTAAATTACTTAGTTAAAGGTGCAGGTAAATATCTGGTCCAGAGGGCTGAGGTTTATTGACTCTGGCATGAGCTAACATCAAAAGCAAGGCAGAAGGTTTTTGTTTACACTGATATTTGCTTTTCTTTATTGCCTTTCTGTTAATCTGACACAGTTTATGAATGCTGTTTGTGTGTACATGTAGTAAGGTCAAGCAACAATTCCAGGAGCTATAACCTTTGCATATAATTCATATAACCAAAGAAACATACAAAAACAAAAAGCCAAAACCCAACAAGTCCCGAACAAGAGTAAAGAATGGGAAGCAGCACAAGTGGCTTGCAAGCTGAAATTCACAAATGGCTTACAAGTTGAAATTCACAAATACTGAATGAAATTTAAATGCATCTGTTACAAGTCAATCTCTTTCACTGTATGAATTTATACTATGACTATAGGTTTGCTTCTGTTAAAATGTTCTGCATCAGTAGGAGAGAAATACAGAAGTTTAGCATGAATTCACTGTTTTGACTGTGAAAATGATGTGTCCAAGCATAATGCTTCTTTCTGCAATTCTGGTTCCCAGATATTACAAATCCATGCTGGGTGCTTTTGACTTCATACAACAAAGAGAAAGAATTACAGCTTTAATAATAACCAACCTGCTGATCAAGAGACCTATACTGCTTTCAACAGCTCATACTCAAAAAGAAGTCTGAAACCTTGGGTTTGTCCCATAATATGTGTGCATATATCAGAATTAGGTACGCATCTAAACACATGAGATGGTGACTTCCAGAAGGAAACAACTCGATGAATCTGCCTTGATCATTTGTTTATAGATGACTCACGCCCACTATTACTGTTGCCTAATACTACCTATTAATTTGATTTGTAGAATAATCCTCCAGAATGGGGAGTGGGATTTGAAAGTTTTTCCCTGTAGAAGAAGGCTCAGATTTACAACTTTATCTGTCAGCAAAGGGGCCAGGTGAGTAGTTTGATGAGAGTTCTTCAGAGTTCACAGAACACCTGAAGAACTCCCTTGGTCTAGAAATTTCACACAACGCATTCACATGCTCATCATTCTTCCCTGGCTCCTTCCAGTGAGGTTCAATACTTTCAGCCTGCTGTCTCTCCACATTTCTCTCACTTCTTCAGGAGCATAGTCCAGAAGATACACTCTCTGAGATATCAACGTAATATTATCTAGTAGGATGAAAACAACAACATCCCAACTTTTCCAGGATTTGTTACAACCAAAATATAAAGAACAGCTTTTCTGAAGCTGCTATTCATCACACAAGAATCTATTGCTCTAGTCAAATGCCTGATATATTTATAGCTGTGGGTATTATAAATAATCTCAAAGGGAAACATGCCAAAGATTTTCCACTAAATAGACTGCCTGAAACCCCATGATCTTTCAAAGAGAAAAAATCCAGTAATCAGCTGAGTTTTGGATAGAATACAGAATTGAGAAAAAGAAAACACAACTATTGTAGATCAATTTTCTCATCTGATTTTGGTTTTTTAAAGTGACCTCCTTTTTTTTAGGATCATTTAATGAAACTTTCAGATGTTTTACAGCACTGTTTGTGACATATAAAGGCAAGAGACAACTTTCCAAAACTCTATCTATGTTTCACTCAACATAGTAAATCTATTTCATTAAGAGCATTGAAATTCAAGCAGTTACCAGCAATTTGCATCCAAATGTTAGTTTTATGTTATTAATTGTCATTATTGGTCCTTCTCCCAAAGCACACCAAAGTTCAGCCTACTAGAGCAGGATCAGTATCCAGTAGACTAGCAGTAATGTGGACTTTCAACTTCTCTTAATGGCAAGGTAAAAATGAAACAAGATACTGTCTAAATAATGTGTCTGGCAACCACAAACATAACAAAAGGGGCCAAAGACAAAGTACAAATAACTTTACTGAAATGCCATGTTTGTCTATGGGGGATGACTACTGGAGAGAAATAAATGACTAGCTGAGAAATTAACTTTTCTAAAAGAAACTTTAAGGTTTGGAAAATTTATCTTTTTTTGGCTTATTGCTAAATCAAGAATTTGTTAGAGACATAATTGAATTTTTCTCTAGGCTAGTCGTTAAATCGGAAATATTTCAATACACCTTTTTTTCTTTTCCAAAATTTCATAGGCACAACATATATAGAAAAAATGATGTTTCAGTTCAAATAATAAAAAGGTCATTAAATCCATGCTACCTGCTAGTGTAGTACATTAAGCTTTGATTGGTGTTCTTAATCATGCCCTGTAGAAAAATAGAAATATATAAATCTAATTATCAACAGTTGAAATGTCTCCTATAGAGATACATCTGCCTTGCATTACAAAAGCTTCTTTTGGCATACCATGTGTAATGGAGACAATTATTCTGTGGTAAATATTGGCATTTCAGCTGATCACTATACCCACCATGTTAATAAAGTTTAAATCCTCTACCTCTTTTATATCATGAAACAAAACTGAAGAGAGTTTCCATATGGAGGGTGCCTGTGAGACATGAGACATGGATTTTTCTCTGTAACACCTTGTAGGAAGCAGTCCTGGACCAGATTGTGGTTGAGGCTCATTAATATTCTCTGCTGCTGAAGAGCAAGGTCTGCTGGCATTTTAGCAGAAATCATGTCAACCACCTGACACTGTTCTGGCCTTGAGATGCATAAATCGGTTACTGCTGTCTTATTTCCATAGCAAGTGAGCAGATGTAGGATGGGATGGTTGGGGTATGCTTTCACTTGCTTTCAGCTGCCAGGCCTGATAGCTCCAGGAATTTCTGTTGTCTAGCTACCTTTTCTTATTCTGGCACTTCCCTTGCAGTTATGTCGGTAATTGTGTAAACAGATTGGAAAAAGCAAGTTGTTACCCTGCATCTGTTTACTGATCTCCTTAATTCCCCAGTTCTTAGAATATCTGTAAGATGTGAATGCAATACACTGGAGAAGTTCTTGTCATCGTGAAATGTGTCTGGAACCATGATACCAAGCTGCAGTTTTAAAACATCTGTTTGAAGTTCCAAAATGTGCTTTGGACAATGGAGAGAGAGCTGTTTTTCTGAAAAAGATGAGATCTTTGCTTTAATGAAGAAAGATTTTCAGGATACCTCCAAATCCTAAAGCGCTTCTTTCTTGTTCAATAAAAACAAATGTGGCCCAAGAAATTTGTAATAGCTCTGCACAAGTCTCTGAAGCAAGGTCTGTAGAAAGCCATTGAAAGTATTTTTGTTGCTCAGCTATAGAAATATATGCAGTGCCTCTTACTTCTCTCATTGCACTGAAAACATCAGAGAATTACTAGTTTTTATTATTTTCCCATGAAGGATTTCTTCCTTTATTCTCCTGGCTTGTCTTGCATCCAGTCCATGCCTTACACTCCCCAAATCTAGGAGATGTTGGAAAGGTGCAGAGAAGGAATTTAATTATTTTCTGCATAGAGCACAATTAGAGCATGTAATTTATTGCCACAAGATGTTATGAAGGCTGAAATACAACTGAATTAAAAAAAGGACTGGACCTGTGCACAAAGAATAGGTCTTTAGTGGCTGCTAAACATGATGCTAAGGATGTAACCTCTGGCTTGGAAAAGTCACTGAACAGTAATTATGCAAATTTGGGAGCTCTATGAGGAACAGAACCGTTTCATGTAAGCCTTTTTCTATTCAGGGCTTTTTATCGGTTTGGTTTGGTTTTTTTTTTTTCCTCTTGGACTCTTTAGTAGGAATAAACATTATTTCTTTATGACTTTATATAGCAGCTCTCATTCTACTTCAGGTATTTTCTGTGCTAGATACAACCTAGCTAATTTATAGCTGCAAGATCAAACTCTGAGTTAAAGAATGGAAAAAATAAAAGAATGAAATGGTGTCAGTATACTCTTTGCAGTAAATTTTTGTTAAGCATGTTAGTAATTTTTTCAGTCCATTCTTTTTGAAGTCCTTTGTGCATTAATCGAGTTGTTAAGCTAATACAGAAAGAAATAAAGTTTGATTCTCTAATTATTTTTTTCTGGTCAAAAACCTTCTATCTGCTGATACTTGGTTTTGTGGTACTAAAATGAAATGCAATAGTAATCTAGCAGAAAACTCAGGAACAGACAAATTTGTTTGATTTGGGTTTTATTACTCCAATAGGATTGGGTATTTTCCTAACTAATTTTCTTTAAGAGGTAGGAAAGAAAGCTCCTATTTTGAGATATTTTGTGCTGGCATTAACTTTAAATTATTTTTCATTTAGAGTCTGAATAAGCTTTAACTAATATTAATGTTGCTATTGCAAATATAAAAATATTAATAAAACAACTGTTTGGTGGTGACTTACACACAAGATAACTTTGTAACTAATTGCAAGCAAGAGAACATGATATTAAATCACATCCTTATCGCAGCATCCTCTTTGAAATCCAGTGCTGTGCATTAGTAACTGTTAAATTTAAATGCTTAATATGTTCAGATATATTTTAAGGATTAAGTGGCAGCTTTTTATTATTTCCCCTGATTTTAGCCCAGTAGAATGAGATTCCTCCCACACACATGTGCTTGTAGTGGTGTATGCATATGCACCTTATCAAAAATACTTCTGTAGACTCTGAAATGAGACAGAAGGTCCACTAAACACTTACACAGAGGTAGCCTAAAGAGTCTGATGTTTTAACCATTGACTAATCTGAGTGGTGAGATATCTGTATTTTTCAAAAAAGTACTAAGTAGCCATCAGCTTTTCTCTTCATGTCTATTAGTCAGGTCACCCTCTTCATAAAGGACCATCCCAATGCTTCCTTTAGATCTCACTTGCTATTCATGCACTTTGAAAACTCTTTTTGTATGACACAACAATGGCCAATTTCACTCTAATTGAGCTTTGATCTTTTGCATCTTCTTCCTGCATCTACAAAACAGAGCTCTTCTTTTTGGAAAGCTTGACCTTGCTTCCAGAGTTGATGCACTTTTTTTCCTCTTGAACTCAAGAGGGAATTTCATATTCAGTTAAGCTGGTCTTCTACCCTGCTTGCTTGACTTATGACACAGTGGAATTGTTGCTCCTGTTGGTCTATAATGTGGTTCTCAAATACTTACCAGCACTCTTGAAATCCTAAGCCTTCAAAAGCAGATTCCTGGGGTACTCTGCTAAATAGCTTCTTGAACAGCTTAAGGTTTGCTCTTCTGAAGTCTAGGCTATCAACTCTGCTGTCCTTTTTTCCTTATTAGCAGCAGCAAACTGCAACAGATTGCCAATAGACATCAGGAGTCTCTCTCACTGGAGATTTTCTGCATAGTCTAGACACATTCTCTGCCTTATGCTTTAGGATGACCCTGCTTGAGCAGGGAGGTTGGACTGTGATCCCTTCCCACCTCACCGATTCTGTGATTTCACTGAAAACTTTAAATTTTACCATTTCATGATCACCGTGGCCAAGGCAGTCACCTACCATCACACCTCTCATGACTGGGTTACAGATTCACTACAACTAGTACAATATAAGTTTAGATGGAATATCCTTTGGGGGAAAAGTCTCTGAAACACTAATCATCAAGGTCCATCATAAATCAATATTTTTAGCATGCCTATTTCTCACACAGGGCCAGTTCCTTTTTTTCCTACCAGGATCCCATGCTGTATCAGCATCCATATCTGTATCTATAGCACTAGAAGGTTCTCTATGATGGATTCTTGTTTAAAAAACAGTGCTCTGTTTATACCACAAATGATCAGTGTAAATAGATTTATTATATTATTTCTTGCAAAATTATATAACCTAAAATTATGGTTATTCCAAGTTAGAAATGTAGTTCTGGGTGTAAATCAACCTTGCAATTTGACACAGAGATACCAAACTAGCCTGAAGAGTGCAAGTGTTCTACTGTGGTAGGTGAGAGCTCACTAAAGGTTAGTATACCCTGTTGAGAGAAGGTGTTTCAAGTGTTGACTAACTTTCTAGGCTTGCTTTGGTCTTTGTATAACCTCCAGGTGCATTTTTCTTTACTCAGTATGCATAGAGCTTTGCAGGAAAAAAATAAATAAATATGTCTTCTGTCCTATTATTCAGCATTAACGCTTTCTATCTCATACTACCTATATTCATAGACAAAAAATCCTTTAAATGCTGCCCATTCTCAAACACAGTGGAAACAGACAGGCATGGAAATTCAGCATCAGTAAATGGCTTGCCTGTTCAGGGTCAGAACACTTTTTTATTGTGTTGTTTCTGAATGACCTGAGTGGAGTATAGAGCTCAAAAGACCACTATACACTGCCAATATAGAAGAGAACTAGAAAATAAATATTTTCCAGCATTGTCAGTCAGTGTTTTGCCTGGTTCTTCCTAGGCTATGAAGTGGAAAAGAAGTAAGGTGAAATCACCTGCCTCTAGATCTTCTGTTCATTACTCTTTGATGTTTGTCAGGAAAAAACTGAGGTCTGTAGTCACTGCAATGCATTGTTCACTGTATTTGTAGAATGGATTCAGGGTGTAGCCACTTTTAAGTAATTTGTGAAAATGTTTTCCCTTCAATATATTTCTCTGAGATTTCAAAGGACGATTTATTTTTTCTGAAGGAGTACTCACAAGGTCTAACTTGAGTGTTTAAGTACAGTAACTTCTGAGTCCTGCTGTGAAAGGAAAGAAACGAGTTCCACTTGCATGCAGCTGAGTTTCTAGCTTTAGCTCACCCTAGGAGAAGCCTTTTTCTCCACTGACTGAAGAGGAAACGGAAGCGACTCATCTGTTAACATAGGGCTCTGATGGATGAGTGGTGAAAGCCTGCCTTAGAATGGTACACCCACCTCTCTATCTTGCTCTCACTTGATGGACTCTGGACCTGCTCATTAATCAATTTCTGAACCTCTCAGCTTCTTACAGTAAGATATCACTGATACCACGTTTCCTCAGACATCCTGCTATAAACTACAGCAGCTGATTGACGGCTTAACTCAGATCAGTGGCCAGCCTCCATCTGTGTTCTGTCCTTGCTGCAGGGACATCTGAAATGGACATTAACCAAATCCTGCCTAACAAGAGTTTATGGTGCAATTTTCGGAGGGAACAAACCTAACTGAATTTAGCCTGCAATCAGGAGCTGGTTGACAAAGGACTCAGAAATCTTGTCAGTAATTAGTTAGAGTGGGCAGGACAGGGTAGCGGCTTCATTGGTTTTCTCAAGAAACAACATTCTTGGTTGCCAAGAAAACTTTTAGCTACCTAAGACAGACATCTAACATCAGAGAGTGCAAATAGCTTGTTTAACATCTCTCTAATAACTTTCTTTCTGAGATTGCATGCATATGTACTATCAGTTCCTGTCATGATGTACACTTGTTCTACAGGAGCAACACTGAGCTCTTTGATTTCTTATGCAGAGGTTATGAAAGAGTTATGAGACAACCATGACAAGTCAGAGGATGGCTAAAGGACTACAAATTTTTAAAACCTTGTGGTTTATATGCTTTCATTTGGTACTTTTAAACCAAACATTCAATGTCACAAACATATACTTGCATACTTGATAAATAATTTGCAAATTTCCTATTTTAAATTAAATTAAGTCATGAAATGTGGTGAATTCCAGTAAATAACATTTTAATTTCAGTGGGTTGTTTTAAATATCACCCGAAAACTCACAATGGGGAAAATCAAAGTTTTGCATCTGATGACCTGGCCTCAGAATCAAACTTCAAAACTTCATTATCTTTTCCTGAGGCTAAAATTATTTTTTCTAGGTAGTGTTTTACTCAGGCAAAGACTAATGAAAGAATATATTAAAATTATTTTAAAACTAAAATACAAATAGGCAAAAATCTCATAAACATTATTTTGACCTTAGATAATTTTGTAATATCTATACATGAAGAGGATTAAAATGGAGTTGCTTATGAACAAATTATTATGAGCTGTTAATTTAAAGGCAGGAATGTGAAATTGCCATTTTGATTTAATATTTTAAGAATGTGTTTTAAATGGATTCCATTAAGCCTTGTGCTCAGTCATCACTGAACTGTACCACTTGTGCAGCTTGTTCTGTTCTGTGAAATATTAAAGCAATTTGAAGACCCATTGTGCTGTGATTGATACTGATGTACATACATATGCTCATCTGTAATGGTGGAATCACAGACTGGACTATATTGAATAGAGAATTTAGAGGTAACAGCTTGTTTATTGGTCTGATATCAGGAATCGGTACTGCAATGAAGAGTCTATCAAAATATATGCCAACTTTAAAAAAGGCAAAAAGAAAACCAATGTTTCAGAGAAGTGATGAGATTCATCTCACTTATTCACTTCTTTCAAGAGCTAGGTTAGTCATTGATCCATCTTTTCTATGCCCTAGCCATCCAACATAATTTGTGTAAACTGCTCATAGATGATGCCTGTTTCTTTTTTTTTACTGTGGAAATAATGTAGATAACTAGATAAATTCGAAGATTAATCTTTTTCCCTTTTTTGATGGTTAAGCTAGATGATCTAAATCCCACATTTCATGTTACATTAGATCTGAGAAATATTTGCTCTATTTAACTGTACCTCAGTCATTTACAAGTCATTTTTGACACAATAAAAGCTACTTGAAAAAAAAAAAAGAAAGAAAAGTAGAACAAAGCTATTATCTATCTGTCTTTCTTCAGTATGATGGGGTAAGTTTGAGTTTTTGCATTTTTTTATTTGGTCTTTCAGCTTCCTGAATTTCTGAATTATTTAATTTAGTGTTGCTTACTTTGCAGTATTTCACTATTTAGCTATATGTCAATTCTTCGGAAAAAATTCATATTGAAAGTATTGCGTACCTGAAGAAAGAATACAAAGAAATACAAGAAAACCAAATACTTTAATTCTATTGTTTTAACTAGACCAAAGTGTGAAATGACAAAACTAACCGTTCTTTCTGAAACGACATATTCAAGCTGTCATTTCTTTATCACAGCAGAAGGTGCAATGGCCTCATTTTGGCTCCCACTGCTGGATCCAGGCTCACTCAAAAATGCCGAACTTTCTTAGTGAGCTGTCAACAGTTTGCCCTAACATCTGGGCAGTATTCAGGAAACCATATTTGCTGTCTGTAAAACCTCTAGAAAATCAAGGAAAAAAAGGAAGAAAATGTTGAATGCTCCTAAAAATATTTTGTTTCAGGCATTGAGGGAGTCCTATGATGAAAATGGTCAGTTTTATGTTCATCTTAATGTCAGGAGACATAACAAGATATATTATCTACCATGGGTCAGTAGCAAGGTGGGACTAAAATTCCTGAAACACCTTTAACACCTTTTCTCTCAAGTTTTCCAAAAGATTTGTGCCTCTATAAGTCAAATAAATATATAATTGCCTAAAGGAGAGTTAAGGCACTCAAGTCCACATATAAGGAAACTGGTAATGAAATGGCCAGAAAAAAATTCATGTAGAAATTGCATGTAAATTGCTTATCACTGGTGAAGAACAGCCTACTGTAATGTTCCTTCTGAACAGCTTTATAGTGGAGCTTCATGAATGCATATAGGGAATTCTGTAATGTAACTCTGTCACTATCCTAGATGTGGTGTTTGCCTCAATCCTTGTGTCCTAAACATTTGAAGGTGTAGATTTCAGACCAGTTCTAGAAGGAATGTGGTAACATGTGGGTTTGGATTTCTGCTGGTTTGTTTGTGGTTTTTTTCCATGTGAGTGTGTTTTTCTTTTTTTGTTTTTGTTTTGGTTTTTACAATTGGACTCAATGATTTTAAAAGTCTTTTCCAAACTCAGTGATTCTTTGATTGTAAACCACTTCAGGAAAGGAGGTAGTGGCAGCTGCCTACTCTGCCTGACCAGCTCTGTACCATCCATCAACAACAGCCATAGGACAGTCTGCCTCTCCAGGGTTTATTGATCTGATCTTCATCCTTGCAGTGATCTTCATCCTTGCAGTGATCTTCATCCTGCCTACTCTACTAAGAAATCCTGAACCAGCTCTTCCTTTATTAGCATTGAAAATGTTCTTTTAAAATTCTTTGTGAATCATTCATTATACTAGGCTAAAATAAATTATTGCCTTCCTTATTCTGTTTTTGGAGTGAATTATATAATGTAATTGATTACTTAATATGTATTTATATACTGGTTCTGGACGTGGTGGAGTTAACTTGCCTCATATCAGCACATAATAATAAACAAAACATTACAAATGAACTGTTTTTATCTCAGCTCCTGATGTTTTTCCGTCATAGTTTCTTCCCGTGTCCCGCTGAGAAGGGGCAGTGAGAAAGTCACTGGGTGGGGGTCTGACAGCCAGCCTGGCTCAGCCTCCCTGGCTCTAGAGTTTAACTTCAGAAAACTTGCAAGTGACTTACAGCTGTTCCATGTGCCGTGTACATTAAAATCTTGATGCACATCTCTCTTTCCTGCCTGCTCGTATTTTAAATCTGTGTGGAAATTATATAATTTACTTTTCTGGATCATGCCCACAAAAAAACTTACAGGTCATTAAGAAAATTTTATAATTACAGAATACCTGTTCTCCATGATTGCTGGTAAAAGCACTGTTGAATGTCCATTCAGTAATTTAGAAACCATCGATAAAAATAGACATTTACAACAGAAAGAAGATAGATAAGCAGAGGTAGCATTTAGCTAATAAATTTCAGAAGATCAAGAGACTCTACCATCTATGTCTTTATGAGATTTCCTTGAATAGTTTATAGTAAAAATGAAGATTGATTTTCCTTAGATTCTTTACTCCCATTTTATCATTATTTTTATCCGATTTATGGTTATATATCTGATGACTTGTTTTATTTATATTGCAAAAGATAATCATTATTCTGTGTTTTAAGACTTATAAATCAATTTTAAATTAATCAAATGAAATTTTAAAGATGCATGTATACTTAAATGTTTTCCAGTATTAAAAATCTTGCTTAAAATCCACAGAATCTCATACTTACATCTAAAAAGGAATTGGGAGCCTGAGGCAAAAACTGGGAGACTGAAAACTTCTATTTATCTGGAGGCATTCAAAATACTAAGAGATTCTGATTGACCCCTGGTCTCCAATTAAGAAGTGATTCAGTTTGCAAATTAGTCTTTAGGCACTCAGGTAACTCAGAAAGACAGAAAATTTCACTTTTACACATAGTACAGTAGGTTAAGAGTAGCTCCTTACATGTCACAATCAACTCTAGCAGAGCTATTGTGTATGTTGGGCAGTTCATAATTATGCTTTAGCTAAAACTCTGTTATTTTCTTTCTTTGAATAGGTAGCAGTAACATTTGTATGGTCTTTATGGTAGTTGCAAAGCAGATAAGAGCAATAATTTCCCATTACAGAGAAATGCTGCTAAAGTGGAGGAAACATTTCCTTTAATTCATCTCTGGACTTCCACCACAGGCTTCAACTGCAGTTGTCTTTGGAGGTCAAGCAGTGAAAGTCTGACCTTCACTCACACTGATAAAATTAACCCGTTCAGTTTTAGTCTGCTGATGGCAAGCGTTAAGAAAAAAACATTTACATTGCAAGTATGAATCCCCTTGTATTTTCCAGTGTATTTCATGTGAAAGGCTTTCACCCTTTCCTGTGCCATTGCTGCAACAAGTAAGCAACTTGTCAAGCTTCAGAGAACCTTGTGAAACTTCTCTTTTCTTCCTCTGGCTCCTGACTAAGAGATGGACCTCAGCGACTGCGCTGCACCACAGGCTGCCGAGAGCCTTAGATGCAAATTTATCTTCATGGAGACTTTAAGGTGGGCACTACACTGGCCACTGGCAGCTGGAAAGGAGGCCTTCAGGAGCAGGTCACACCTCAACATCTCATTCCAGCTTCCTGTTTCCAGCAGGAGAGTGGTTCTTTTTAAAGTGTTTATTCCCCTACCTATTTTCAATTGAACTGCAATCAGAAATGCAGGCACATTCTATTGTCTTTCTGACAGACTGAGCACCTCTTAATTTTCCAACTCTTCACTTTGTCAGAGAAGACTACCATGAGGAATGAGGGGAAATGGCCAGCTAGGACCTTGCTGCAATTTGTGTTAACAGGTCAAAATTTCGGAACAGGTTCTCTTACAATGTCAGGCTGGAAAATAAGATGGGAGGTAAACCCAAAGATTTTTAATATTGCTTTTCGTAGTTAACCACATGTGCCATCTGTTAACACACATTTTCAGTTGTTGCAATTCATGTAATTATGGTTAATTTGTTGTATAAATTATTAATGTAGTAATCAGTGCACAATACTAAAAAAAACTATTAACTCCTGTTTTTTATATTAAATCATCTACACAATTATCAGTGTTTTCTGGGATTTACAATAACATGAAAATTTAATAATTTTTGAATTCTTTTCTAATTAATAATTACTGTATTGTTATTTGGGAGGAATTTGAGATTTTACAGGCCATGTTTTAATTCATACTTTCATGTTATTTGCTTTATTTTATTACTAGAGAATAAGATATCTGGTGATCTGAACTGGTTTCATACTGGATCAAAAAATGTTTTAACAGCTGAAACCAAAAGTCTTCAGAAAAAAAACCCAAAACAGATAATTGATTTTTTTAAATGCATATGTGTTACAAAATTCAATTGAAATCAGATGACAAATTGTGGTTTTCTTCTACAAATAGATGACCAGACTTGGAGCTGCTTTGAAAATATGTGCATATATATAAGCCAAATGTGATCCAATTTCAGCAATAAAATGTATTTTTCATCTGAGACTGTTGTGGAGTCCAGTATGAAGCACTAGCATAATCTGGACTCCCAAAAATAACCAATATCCTCCTTTAGTCATAGCTTGGAGCAAAAGGATCGACAAGTGCTTCAGAGCACTGTGCTATGGTTCTGTTGGATTTTTTCACTTGACTCCTACTGATACCAGTGGGATTTGCAAAGATGGGATTTGGAAAGTAAGGATGTCTGACAATACTTTTTCTTTATCTCAAAATGAAAACAGGTCTTCCTGGTTCTCTTTACAGCATTGTAGAACATTACATAAAGGATGCACATGGCAATTATGCTAATCCCCTTCTTCCTTCAAACAGCTTTTCGAATCACTTCTTAGACAATGTGATCTTGCAGCAAAGTGCCATTGCTTTTCTTATTTTCAGAATCATCCAAATGTCCTTTGAGAAAAATTAGAAACCACAAGAAAATAAAATTACAACCATGTTTTGTTGTATCTACACGGTAAATATGAAGACATTTTCATCTAAATGTCATGACTCACCTTCACTATGAAAATGTTGTGCTTAACATGGCAACAATTTATTTTATTCTAGTGTCTGAAAACAGAAAATGTATAGAAGAACACAATTTCAAGCTTTCGGTTTAATAAAGAGAAAAAAAGTTTTTACTCAGTAGCAATTTAAAGTATAAGAAAAATAGAGCTATGCATTTGCAGAGAGGATACTTCCTGGGTCTGGCACCAGCAATTTCAAGGACAGGTTTGAGTTGAATATCAAAATTGTATAAACTAGCATGGATTCAGACTGTTAAAAAATGGATATTGAGATGTTAGTAAGTTTTTATGAATTTATTAGATTGTGCAGCTTGATACTATTTCCTCACATGCTCATAGAAAAAGGTGTGAGTAGAAGTTTTACTACAGTGCTGACAATTTGTAGCAGATTTTGTGATAAAAATATAATCTCATTTACCAAGTACAAGAAGAATCTCAGAGATTATATTCATTAGCTCCTCTGCAATATTCAGGCCAGCCTGCTTATTTTCCAATGTATGCACATATCTTGCTGGCATTCAACGAAGATAGAAATTGCAATAGCAAGTTATGTCAGCAATTCCACATGCAGAATAAATCTAGAAGTTTATTATAATTGTTTTCCAATTCCAACATTCAACTCTAAACCTAAGTGACTAAAATTACCTTTTCATGCTGTATGCCTGTTTCTACCTTTCAGCCAAGTATCTCTGATTCACAACACTATAGATTTAAATGGGGGTCTCCATCCAAAAGAAAGAATCTTTATTCATTCCACCAGATGTAGGCAATAAAGTGTGCATCAAACTAATGTAAACACAGAGGTTAGTTCCTTCGAATTTCTTTCATTTAATGCATTGTGTGGGAAGTTTTGTATTTCTACAATCCATGATCTGTGGTATTTCATTACCAATTTCACTCAAATTTGATACAGTTTCCACCACAAGGGAACATGACAATATTTGAAATGGACCATTTTACAAAGCACTTGTTTCCACAAGAATTCCTGCAATGGGGCTTTCATTCTTCCATGGCTGTCATCTCTAATGATTTTATTAGAGCTTCTGTGGATATTTGGTGCTATTCCTTGAAAGTTTTAGATCTTGAAATATATCATTATATATGACTTTTTACTTTCTTTTTAAAAGTTGAGCCTTAAGTATCCCAAATTTACAAGAGCAGTGAAGTGCGTGGCGGGTGGATGATCAGATCCTTGATACTTCCCTGGGACAGTGAGTTCCCAAGTGCCACTCTACATTCTTGTCTTCCTTCTCCTTGTTTTTTATATACCACTCTTAATACCCCTTTCTAAAGCCATTGAGAACAAGGCAAAATCTCATGGAAGTAGTGGAGATGGATAAAGCTGATGATATGTCAGATTCAAGCGATACCTCAGAAGGAAGAGCAATGAGAAACTATACAATGATCATTGCAAAATAAGTTGGAATGTGTGCTGATACTAGGAGTCTGACAGATCTAAGTCTGAACAACAGGACAGCTTTAGCCAACACAGGATTTTGATAGGCTTTTAACGAAAATAATTTTGATAACTTTGTATCGTTAAGTCAATCATGATAGAATTGATAGAGACAAAACACTATTTTTTAAAAGTATTTTTCTGTAAAAGAACCCTTTATGAAGTTGGAGTATCTGTCAGTGGATGCTGGCAATTAATTTACCACCCCTTTCCTGTCTTTCCTCTTTGAAACTTAACATCTGGAACTTTTATATTATTCAGCCATTCAATGTATTTATACATAATGTGAAACCTAGTGGTTGTTTAGTGGCAGAAGACAGAGAAGTGAGGAGAGAGGAAAAAGTGGCCCTTTGCCCTAAAATGGAGATACATTGAGGAAATCTAGACATTTCCTAGGCTTCTGGATTTGTCTTATAATCTGACTAGAAATACAGAAAACAATTTTGTGCTTCACTGCAAATGACTAGAATAGTAAGAATTTGTGGACAAGCCAGAGTTAAGCAGAGAATCTAAAAGGAATATTAAGCAAGATTACTTAATGTCATGATCATTTCAACTTCCCTGGTCATGCTGAATACCATCAGACAGCTCTGTCTGTTCTCTACAATTTTCAAAGGGTTATGTATAAAATTTCTTGGGATAGCTTGCCATAGCACAAGTACTTATTTATAGGAAAAAAAGCAATGCATTTTTATCTGAAACTGGAATTTGCAATGCCTTACATCACAATTATGAAACATTGCACTCAGTGCTTGTGAATGGTGCTATTATTTCTTGCAAATGCATGAAATATTTTTTGAAGGCTAATATTGGAAAGTTTTATTATTATTTATGATTAGTTAAAGAATGAATATCCTTAAACTGATTCCATCTAAGTATCTGACAGGTAATACTAACAAAAAAATTTGAAACTGTCAGTATAAAAATCATTGTATAAATTTCTTTCTTTTGAGAGTAGCTTGGACAAACAGTAAACATAATTTTCCTGAAACTGAGCCTGGTCTTTTGTGAAATAAATAGATTCATTGTAACAGAATGATATAGCAACTTAAATTTTGCTTCGGAAATATATGAATCCTGTAAGTCTGAACTTCGCTGGGTCTTCAAGTCCCACGGGATATGAGGGTAGAAAACACTCCTTATTCCTAACAGTATAAAAACTAGGGATCATGAAAAGACATCCTCACTGAGCAGGTTGAAACAAGCAAACAAGAAATATATTTTTACCTGAACACATACTATGTGGAAACTCTGCCAAGGAGTATTCCAGGTGTCAAAAGTGCAAATCAGCTCAAAAAGCAATTTGACAAAGTTGTGGAAGAGACACACATTGAGACTTTAGCAAACAAAAATATCTCTGGCTCCAGAAATCCCTAGACAGTCTGCTGAAAGCTGGGAGGACAGAGTGGAAGAAACACAGGATAAGCCTGTATCTTAAAGGCTTGCCCGGTTGTCACAGGCTCTGTCCTTTCAGCTGTCACTTCCTATGGTCAAAGACCATCCAGCCAACAGACCCTTGGTCTGGCTCAGTGCGCTCCTCCTATTGTCTTGCATATTATGCAGCCCCCAGAGCCAAGTGAGTCTCCTATTCACTCATTTGATCTAGACATGCAGATTTGTTGACACAGATGTGTTTCATTCCCACCGTGGAGCTGATGAGGGGACTCTTGACTCATACAGGTAGATCTGGGGGCTCTAAATTATTACCAAGTTGGTGAACCATTTGTTATCATTTGCTTATAAGTACAACAAAGAAACTGCCTAGCTAAGAGGGAAGCTGTACTTAAAACTTGACTTTTCTTTTGTCATCTCACATACTGAGGATCTTAAGGCTTCTGTCATTACTGTCAGCAGAGAAATAATTTATAAATTACCATTAAATGACTGGTAGGCTCAGACTTGAGAGTGTACTAAAAGGACAGAAGATTTAAAGAAGGTATGTACACTGAATGAAAGCTCTATTTACAGCTTCTCCTTTCGATGGGGGCATACCTTCTGACATGTCCTCTAGCTATTGAGACCTTTTTCCATAAATAAGACAGCCTGCCAGGGTATTCCAATGCTCTACACTGCAGCAAGTTATTTGTGTCTTTCTGAATCTACGTGCTCCATTACTTCTTGTACATGTACTTAAACTTGCTCCAAGGAAAATTTCATCTCCAGTTTCTCTTGCAGTACTGCAATGAATTTAGGGAGCAGGAATTGATATTTAATAAGTAAATTTGTAAATTTAACTAAACTAGTGTATTTCTTGTAAGAATTATTCTTTATTTTTCCTTACAGAAGCTGCATCTTAAATGGTGCTTTATTATCTGCTTAAATCCACCACTGAAAATTCTATATGTTAAGAAACAGTTTATACTTATCATTAGTTAATATGGTATGTGGGCCTTAATTTTTATGTAGTTGAATATAATTCTTGTTTTTATGTAAATGGTCATTTACAAAATCAAAGGTTGTAATTAAATGATGTAGAGATACCTAGTATTCTTGACGACTTAAAGCAAGAATCAGAAAACACAAGAGTCCAACAGAAGTAGAATTTCCCATTTTTTCTGGGAAATCTTTCAATTAAAAATACTATTTTGTCAAACATGAGTTTAAAATATTTTCTGTGGAGATTTTTGCTGGGTCTGGCTGGGATGGAATTAACTTCCCTCATAGCAGCCCACCATGAGGGAAAGGGGACTGAATAGAGCTGCTGAATGAAAGTTTAGCTTTTGGCAAAGTTAATCCAATGCAATGTTACTCAGTTTTATTTCCATCAGTTAACTGATAGCTGCTCTCCTTTTTGGCTAATTCACCAATATTGATCAGCTGGAAATAAACTGATTTCTTTTTCTCACTCTCATCAATGTTCTTTTTATCTACTACTTCATAGCTTTTTTTAAATCCTATTAATTCTGTAGATCTTTGCCTTCTGATACTACTTTAGCTGCTGCTCTATACAGTATGAACTAAAGAAGCAAACGTGATACACACCTTTCAATGTCATACATAAATGAGATTTATGTTGGGAAAACAAATAGAAAACCCTAGAATAGCTATAACATATTGAAAAATATAATGAGAACAGCATGCCATGGCAAATTTTCAATACTTTAAAATAATGTTTTTTAAAGTCCATGCTTTGTGCCAAGTCACTTCCTTCTGCTTTCCTCTCTTTTTAACAGTAAATACAATAGATTGAAGAATATCCACATTTCAGTTTTTTACTTAATTTTTTTAAGCTTGTTCAGATTTGAAATGAGTTGTAGTCTTTACTTTCCATTGCTTTAAGCTAGCTCTTCAAACTATAAATAAACATGTTCTAAAAAGAACTGAGTATCAAGTTTATCAGATGATTTTTCTTATTTCCCATGAATAAACAGAATTTGATATGAAGGAGTATTCCAGTCCCTTTCTCTGATAAATGTAAAACACCCCTCAAAATCAAAAGCAAAACAAAAACAACAAACAAAAAAACCCCAAACAAACAAACAAAAATACAAACAACCCCCCTTCCCCACCAAACCCCAAACTGTTATAAAAAGACTCAGTGAAAACATGAACAGTCTCTTGGGAAATAAAAAGACATCTGGAAAAATCACTTTATGACATTAAAGCTCAGTGAAAATTACAGCATAGACGACACACTTGGTCCTTTTAATTAGATAGGGCTCATTTTTGGAGGTTTGGTTCTGTGCCCTAAAGTAGTTTCTTCCTCACTGCTAAGGGGAGCCCAGGCCACAGAGCTCAGATATAAATACATGCCCTGGGGAGAGGGAGCCTGCTGCACACCCTGTATAAATACATTATCTTTGCAAATGCACCAGCATCTCATTGTTTTAATGGTGAGAAAATGCTAACTCTAAATTCATTTATTGCTTGTTTATATTCATTATTTCTAAGATGGTGTTCTCTCCGGGCACGATCTGGTGAAGCACTCTGATACTGTATATTAAGGAAGTCTTGGCTGTATCATTTGAGAATGTCATAGGTCCTTGTGGAGTTTTTTTTTGCCTCTAACATTATAACATAAAAATACACCTATGCCAGGGCTCCAGAATGGTGACTTTGTTTCATTTTTTACTTCCAAACTAAGTTTGGACAAAGTAGATTATGTTTTATTGCTGTAATTGCTTAGGATTGGACTTGTTTTAATTATTTGAAAAAACTATGTAAGTTTGGTTTCTGACAACAAGTTAAGCAGAGATTGACCTAAAACAATATTTGCAACTGTCAGTAAGAACCCATCTACTCAATATGACATTTTATTTATTTAAAAATATTGCAAAGGAAATATTTCTACTTCTCAGCCTTACAAACTAGGTGAGTTAAATTTTTGACTACTAATCACAAGTCAGTTATCATTATTATTCTAATAACATTCTGCTTATTCTGCTTATTGCTGCCTGTGGAAGAGGGGTAGAGATAGTGTGAGATGCAAAGCTGTGTTTTGTATCAGGTACAAACAGGCGACGTGTGTACTTGTGAATGCGTAATGTGTGGATACTGACAATGCGATAGTTGCGAATTCTAATAAAAACTGAGGAAAATAAAGCATGGAAAAAGGCCTTTGAACCTGTGTTTTGTTTGCAATTAACCCTGGTTGATTTAGGAGCATTGGAATTAAGGTGTTAAAGATGTTACTTATTGCTTGCATTTAATCCATAAAAAAGCTCTGCAATAATAACCTTTTGAAGTATAATTTTAGAATATTACTTGTATCCTTGAAACGATAGCTTTGGAATATATGTAAAGGAAATATACTTATCTCACACCTTGTTGAAGCAGAGAAAAACAGCTTGAGAAAGGAAGATGAACATCACCTCAAGGATTTATGGTTTTGACCAAAGGGAAACTGGACATCACTGCTATGAGATTTATAGTCTTTGCAATTAAAAGGTGGACCCACATCTGGGGAGCTGGATCCCACCAGATGGGAGTCGTCTTTCTTCTTTCAGAAACTGGACTGTCACCATCTGAGGATACTCCTTTGAGATACATCCTGAGAAATTAAAATCACAGTAGTGTATAGAATTACGATGTAATAATTTGGAATAAAAATTGCTGATGAGTAAAATATTGGAAATAGAAACTACTGAAAAAAACTGATGGGTACCCCTATAAATACCTGTAACCATCAATTATCGGTGTGCAGTTGGAGGGAAAACTTCCCCCACTGTACCCAGTGCTGTATTGCTCATACTTCACCATATTACATAATAAATGGATTGCTGCTTGAATATTGGCCTAGTCAAGCTTCTTATTCATAACAATAGTGATTCCAAAGCATTGCTCAGTTAACATTTTTCCTACATAATTCTACATTATGAGAATTACATTGTAGGTTTTCCATGCTCCAAAATAAAGACTGAAGTTTTATATCTTGAGTTTCTGAATTATTTAAAAATAAATAAAACATGAGTTAAAAGGCTGTCACAATGAGACTGGAGAGATAATGTTGCAGAGTCATATTAAAAACACTATAATAAAAGATATATTGTGACTACTTGACAGACAAGCAAGAATCTAATGTTTTAACAGGGGACATTGTGATTCTGTATTCCAGGCTCTGTATGAAAGTAGACCAGTGCCAAAATACACACAAAGCTTACCCCAAGATAGCACTTTAGTGGAATCCTCAGGGAGTTTCATGGTTCATTTTTCAATTGAGATGAGGTCTGAGAGAAGGCAGGCTGAGTACAGCCAGCTGCAGGAGAAAGAAACAGCTAATCTACAGCTCAGAAGAGGAGGTGCAAGGACCAAGGCCCAGAACAAGAGAACAAAATAAGGCAATAGCAGAGGAAGGAGCTTGGATAAGAAAGGCAGAAACAGAGGACTACAGAGACAAAGCAAGGGCAAGGGAGCCTGGTGGCAGCAGTGATAGCACCAAGCCTGAATTGCTGCCAGGCATCCTTAACCACCACCCTTCAACAACAAATACGCTGTTGAAAACTCCCAGTGCTGATGTGTATTCCAGTTTCTAGTAACTGCCCCGTGTAGGGGTTACTAATGGTGCCAGGCCTGCCTGGAGTACGTAGGTCATCTTGCAGCCTTCTGAATTGTTGTTCTGAAAGATTTGACTCTCAAAAAATCACAGCTCGTCTCCAGAGGGGAAAATTTCTTCTCCTTTTTTCTCTTTTTTTCTGCCTCAGCAACAGTGCCTGTTTTTCATGTTTTTAAAAGCTAATTATAATTGATACATGTGGAGGGCTGCGATTGCAAGGTCAATTACTCAGAAGTTAAAAAAATGTCAGAATTAAGGTTGCCTATACAGCCTTAATTAGTCTGTCTTAGATGTAAGAATTACCATCTATAATTACATTAGCACATGCAATTTTTTTCTTAGCATTCTCTTCTCATTCAGTTCGCAGACTGCCAATCAAGTTTTATAATGAAAGAGACTGTCAACTGTAGGATACTCATGCATTTTTTTCCAGTAAATGAAGATAAACAGCTAATAAAGCAGGAGCTATATGTAAGAAGATTTAATATTTGTGACTGCTGGATTCTCCTCAACGAAACTCGACTTTGTCACAGTGTTCCACTGTGATTCTGAACAAGTCATGCAGTGTGGGCTTTTCATCTCTTCTGTGTCTGGTTGCTCTAATCTGGAGCTGGAGAATAGCAAAATACAATGTGATCATGCAGAGGCTGTCTCCTAATGCATAAATATAGAGTGTCAAATCAGGGTTACATTTGAAACCTTAATTCTGGTATTTATTAGTTTTGGAATACTCATCTGAAAATATTTTCATTAAGTGCTTCTTCAGTGCTTTGCTTGTGTGTTTCTTAAAAGTTTATTGTGACTGGGCTATTCAGACCATGGTGCTGTAGTATATGGTAGTGATAATTCATGCTATTAATGCATAAAATATTGTAAAATCCAAACCATGTCTTTTGACTATCCTCGCCGGAAGCAGCTGTCTTATTCAGATACAACTAGTTCCTGGATGTGTGTTATGATGAACATTGATGCTTTAACGTAAGAATCGAGGCTTCCAGGATGATAATCGATAATCGCTGGCTTCCCCGAGTTGTCGGGACCACCTGAAAGTGATTATCGACCTGCCAATTGCATCTGTTGAGATAACCAACGGCGCCACCCTGATACATGTGAATACGTGGCTTCTCCGGGGTCGATTGACAGCATCGAGACACCTGGACAGGGCCTTTGTCCACCTCTGCACACGGAAAGCAACAGCGATGCATGTGAAAAGACACAAAGATAATTCGGTCATCTTTGCCTCAGGCAGAATAAACTGTATAAAAACTCTCTGCACAAAGCCTCGAGCGTGAACGGGGAGACTCTGACACTCAGAGGTCAGATCCATGTCCACCCAGCGCCGATCCCGGGCTTGACATTGACTCTTCGGCTGTGGTGGTTTCGAAGACCAAACTTCAGTCTTGCAGAAAAATTAATAAATCTTCGCTAAATTTTCTTATAAGTTTGGCTCACAATTCAATCATTTATAACAGTACCAATCTTGATTTTTGTCACCCTGACAAAAGAGCCTAGACTTGAAACATTTTGAAGCATTACTATGCCTTTAACATTCTGACTGGGTTTAAGTCAGAGTTGTGAGCAGAGGTGGTTAATTCTTACATTTCCTTACCCTTCTTTCTTTTCTTTGGCTAATTCCTGTACTTCCTTATCTTTCTTCCTCTTTGTAAAATTGCAAATTTATTGCCATAATAACAATAAAGTTAATGTAAATTGTCTAAATTATCTCAGTTAGTTTTAACTATGTAGCCATGAAAGTCACAAACTTTTAGAGAGCGCAGACATGATAAATCAAACCTGACATGATTTATGTACAGTTGCTTTTGCTGTGTCATGAAGAATCTTGGCTAATATATTCCAGACTCATTTCTCTTCATAATCAAATACCAGTGCTTTTGTCTCACCAAAGTAAATAGCTTGAGGGGAGGGGCAGGGTGTGTCCTGCATTGTGTCCCTCACCACCAGGGCATTCCTATGGAAAAGTATTGCTGAAGATGTGTTGAGATGCTTCACGTAGTATCAATTCCTAAGGTTCTCTCTTGCTCTGTCTTTTGGTTCCCTAATGTGCTACTCTAACAAGGCATGAAACTTGTGATAGTTGCATGACAAAGACGTTGTTTTCATGGGTTTCTGTAACACCAATGGCTGGTGTTACACCAATGCTCACCTTGGGTGGCCAGAACCATCAGGAGAAAATCTGTGTGAATATCACCAGGCAGGGGGATTCTCGTACAGCTCTAGCTCTGGGTGCCTGAACAAGGGAGCACACAGCACCCATCTGCTTTGTCTTTCAGCTCAGCTCTCTTTTGGTAAGAATTGCAGTGAATTTCTGGCAACAGAGACAGGAACAGTACCTATAAAAGATTCAGAATCGGGGTTAGAATAAAAAGATATTAGTAGTCATATCAAAATCCTCCCTCATTACAAAAATAGGGGAGATTTTACATTGTTTTTATCAACTGATCTCAGAATACTTTACAAAAGATTTTTAACCATATTTTCTTTAGTGTTTTGTCCAGTTTAGATTTAATATTAGTGCTCAAAAAAATGCTACAATTTCAGTATGCTTGGAAAGGTTCAACAGAGAGAAAATCAAGGAGTATCTTCTTGTCAGATAAAACTTAATGATGAAACCATCAGAGGATAAGGATCAAGGCACGCTGCATGTAGTTTCTCTTTGATAATCTCTCTTGCCATGTTAGTATCACTGGAAAGCTAGCTTAAACAAAAAGAAAAAAGGAATGAAAATAAAAATCTTTGCAAAACTTTTTCAAAATAAACATCCTTTCTGTGAATAAAACCAGCACTTCATTTCTGAAATTAATTTAAAAAAAATGAACTGATAATTTTTTAAATTACAAAATGATAACCATTAATATTATTAATATATACTCTGTGTCAAACAAAGTCATGCAGGTAGGTAAAATCATCTGGCACCATTTCAGACAAGTTTAATTATCAACATATCCCATTCTCTTGCCATTATGATGCACAGTGGTATTTGGACTGGAGTTCCATTCAGCAGCCAGGTTGGCTTTTACAGCTCTGCATAGGGGAGTAAATTTTGTGTACAAGGATTTTGCTCATAGTGTGATACACTTGTAACCAAAAACCTTTTTCTGATTCCTCTGATTTATTTTTTTCATATTAACCAGAAGTGTAAAATGTTGACTGACTGCTTGGGTCAAAGATGAAAAGCGAGAGTAGATTAGGAATTTTCCAATTAATTATTTTTAAACAAGGGTAAATTGGAAGAAAGAATCCGTTTTGAAAGAATTTGAACTGTTTTTTTCACATATTAAAAATGTTGATAAGTTCTTTGCAACATTTTTGAAGTTTCATTAAGTTCAATTTCACAGTTAAAAGTTATTTTTGCATAATTTATACATAAACTTATTAAATCATTAAAAAGGAAATTAAAGGTATTTTCAAGATAAAATGTTTCTGCTTTTCTCATACTGTACCATTGTCATTATATTATTATAAATAAAATTTAGATAAAATTTTCATTTTTGTCTAAAAAAAAAAGCAGGCTGCTAATGAGACAAAACAAGATTTTACACACAGGTTTATTAGCATGAATTTTGCCCTAGGCAAAATTCAGACGTGATATATTTGATTGGCAAAATTAAATTAGATTTAGAACCCATGAATTATGCCTTCCAAGTCTATTATTTTTTTTTTTTATGCCATGCCACAACAGAGCCACAGCAAGCAGCCATGGTCTCTAGAGATGGGCTGTATCAGTTATCTTTCATATTTCAGCTTAAACCATCTTAAAGTATCAGAATTCCGGAAGTATAAAACTTATGAAAATATTAAAGCATGTCATGATCAATATAGCACAGTCAATTAAAATAACTACATTATCAGTAGTAAATGTAAATGTTTATGCTTGCATCAGAGTTCCTAGCTAAAATTTTGTGTTAATGCTGACAGATATCTTTTCCTTTTAAGAGACATTCCAACCCTTCTGTTTCTTGAAAAGACATCAAACCAAGGCGGGAGAAGCAAAAGTGCAGAAAAGAGTTTGTACCTACCTGGTTTCTGCTCAGTTTATCCTGTATAGAAGGTTCTTCCTTTTTCTTGATTGGAAACAGGGGTTTGAAACTTACATCTCTGTGCAGTTGTTTTGCTCATTATTCTTAAAATCTCCTTCTCTCCTTTCTTTTATTGCCTTCTGTTTTCATATACATCTATATGGTTTAAAAGACAAAAGAAAACCCTTATATCTTGGTGGATATTGCACCAGTTGAGAGGATTATTTCCAGTCCATGTTTCAATTAGTGTGTAGGCAATTACATAGTTAGGTACAGACTAATAAAGATGGTAAGTTTATTATGTACCTGAACCAACTCCTCAGTGTCTATGCTGATTGCTTAGAAGCTTTTAGAAACCTAAATGTGCGTTTTCTGATATAAAGGTAGATATGCTGATTTATCTATCATCTGTCATAGAAGAAGTGGTGCTAAAAAAAATAAATATCTATGTCAATTTCAGTGTTATGTGAGTAGATTTTTCATAAATGCTGCTAGTAAAGAAAGAATTTTAATTGTCCTTTAAAATTAGTTTGATGAGGACCAAATAATCTCACTAGGCTTTTGTCTTAACAGTCAGTCTAAGATTATTGAAGGCAATCAGAGATTTAATTCATCAGATGTAGGGATCTAAATGAACATTCTTTTATCACTAAAATTAAAGTGTCTGTTTTCCAGTAGGGTTTCAGCTTGTTATCTTCTTTCCTTTTCACATGGCCTAGTAGAAGCAGGTGGTCTGGCATTAATAAAACCGCCCTGGGGAAAATTCTGAAGAATCACTCCTTTAAATATGCCTCATTTTGTCTGCTTTACATACTCATTCTCAAAGATATCCTTTTACACATTGAGATCAATACATTAGAGTGTCTAATTCTTATTACCTACACAAATCACTCTTTTCATTAACATCACGCTTACATTAGCAATTATTAGCATATTACCATAATTACATCATTATTATAATTTAAACATGCAGATAATTTATTGCCCAAAACCAATTCTATTAAGCAACTCAGATGTTGAAACTTGTTATAAATAGCATGCCTCTGTTCTCCTTTCTAGCCAACGAAGTTCCTTTCCATCACAACCTACATGCTGAGCATCAGGACAACTTCCTCTGGTGCCATACCCCTTATTCAGTTTTCTCATATCAGACAGGGTGAAATTTTGTTCTACTAGGCAAACTTGTATTGTGCTAGAAGACTTCTGACCTGTTTCCTTCTGGAGCAGATGCATTCATCATACTAAAACCTTATGAGGAAGATGGTGTTGCCACCTCAGCTATGGTGGCTCACTCGAAGAAGAAAAGGTCATATTAGGAAGAGCTATAATCAACCTGAACAAAAGAGAGAAAAAATTCTGACTAGCAGACGAGACTCCCACTCTGTAGGAAAACTAGAAATGAGATCTTCAAATTCAGGATTATCATAGTCCCTGGAAAGAATATTAAGCCAATTTCTCTTTGAGTTCAGTTACAAAAGCATGAAGGAGAAAGCATCCATCAGGAATAATCAAAATGGATTCATAATGGATTCAAAAATGGATTTATGCTTGTCCAATGTGAATGGCTAAAATGAAATTACTAGCTACATGTCCAGGTAAAAGTGGTGCAAAATACATTTACTGAGGGATGTGTATATAATTGAATATACTAAAGCTTTGAACATCTCCTCCATCCCCTCATTTGGAAGTTGAGGAAGTGATAAGTAAATGGAAGATTTTCTGGTCAGCTGTATTCAAAGGGGAAATCACATACATTTCTAATCTGGCTTTCACCCTCTGATGAAAGTTTCAATTAACAACTCCAGGGACAGAAACTTGACAGAAACCTTAAGAAGTTCATCAAGCAGCAGTGCCAAGTTCTGCACCTGGAGTGTAATAATTCTGAGGTATAGGATAGACTACTGGCAGGGAACAGCCATCATTAAAGGCTTCTGGGGATCATATAGATTTGTGACAGTTTGGGCCAGGATAGGGTCAATTTTCCTCACAGTAACAAGTATGGGGTTATATTTTGGAATTGTGCTGGAAACAGACTTGATAACACAGGGATGATTTAGCCACTGCTGAGCAGAGCTTACACAGAGCCAAGGCCTCTTCTGCTCCTCATCCCATCTCACCCTCACTCATCCCTGCTCAGAGAGGAGAGTGGGGATGCACAAGGATCTGGGACAAATGACCACAGCTGATCACAGGAATATTCTGTACCATACAGCATCATTATCAGAATATAAAGCTGGTGGAAGAAAAAAAAAAGCATAGGACCTCTCAAATGATCACGTCTCTCATCCCAAGTCACTGTCACATGAGATGCAACTGTCCTGGACATGGCTGTACACCTGCCTGCTGATAGCAACTGGTGTATTAACTGCTTGTTTTGATTTGTTTGTGTGCACAGCTTTTGCTTAACCTGTTAAACTGTCTTTATCTCAGGCCATGAGCTTTCTCACTTTTACCTTGCTAATTGTGTTTCCTGTCCAGTGGTGCAGGAGAGTGAGTGAGTGAGTGAGTGAGTGAGTGAGTGAGTGAGTGAGTGAGTGAGTGAGTGTGTGGCGCTTAGCTGGGGTTAAACCACAACAAAATCCAGCTCTGCAGTGAAATTCCATTGGAATATCAATATAGTTCTAATAAATTTGGCTACATTAGAAGAAATATGCTACTATATGGAGAGAATTTATGATTTATCAGTTGCTGACACTGCTCAGGCCAAAACTGATCTCCTGCAGCCAGTATTAGACCTCTTTTTCAACACAAATGTGTAAAACTTGTTAGTGCACAAACAGAGAGTAGAAATGACAGAAACTTTGCACAAGGGAGAAATAAAAAGAGGCTCAAGAAACTGAGCTTCATTAATCTGGTATAGAGGTGATGAAGAGGTGACCTAAGAGATGTCTGAAATAAATCTTTTTAACTGACACTTGAACGACAGTTATAAAAAAGATAAAATCAAATGATTTTTCTTAGTAGCAAACAATGGAAAAATGGACAGAGGTCACAAAATCTGACTTGGTGATTTATGTTGGGCATTCTGAAAAGCAAAATCAGTACAGGAGCAGGGCAACACTGAGCCAGATTATTCAGAGAACTGATAGTATACTAAATGTTGACAATCCCTAGTACAGAAATTTTTACAAGACAGAGATAAAATTATTGTTTTACTGATCATCACACTGTCACATATGTGTTTTTCTCCTACTAGTAAAGAGATTGATGACCATTTGATAGTGAGATGACATTCTAAACTCCTAGGTAAATTTCTACCAATTAAACTTTGCTGTGGAGAATTGAAAAGAACATTTTTACTTTCAACAGGGAAATACAAAATTCTATCAAAAAATTACTGGTTTAGAAAGCAAACATTCCTTCAGTGCAAGATACTTAACTATATATAATTTGGTTTGGTGCACTCAACTTTGTTTTTTGGTAAAATGCCAGATTATTGAAATGAGAAAGGAAAAATGTTCACAGCTTAAAGTCAAACAAAAAAAATAAAATTTGAAAACCCAAACATTTAGACGTGGAATTTTTTTCATACATTTTTGATTTGCATTCAGTTGTTTGATTGTCTGTTTTCAGCAATAAGTGTACAATTTTTTGTCACTGACAATTGGAATGTAAACATAGGCTAGTCCCTTCATTTGTCAATTATGCTTTCAATTAGTTGTATAGGAAGTCTTATTTTGTATTAAAAAAGTCACAGAAAAATGAGAAACACATACTCTGAATTAATGACAGTCCAGTCCTCAGATGTTTCCAATTCAAATGTTTGTCAAGGTCATAAATCAGGTACATAAGATTGTGGCCTAATGCAGGAGGTTGCCACTGTCTTTTATTTTTTACCTCATCTGTGCAAAGCAAATACTGCCCACTACATCTGTACTAGATTGGAAATATTAGCTGCACACTCTAAGGTATCTGAGAAATGTTCTCTTATGTCTTTTAGGCTCCATTTAATTGTTCACCTATAATGGAAAAGATCATTTGGCATCACAGTCTCTAGGATACATGCTTCCAACTAGAATATCCCAGTGGGATTAAGAAATAAAAAAGCAGCTTTTAATTAGGATATTTTGCATGAAATGTTTTGCATAGTTAACTGATAAATATGCCTTTATTGCATAAAGTATGGAAATCAGAGTATTAATTCAACAAATGCATTAAAAATAGTATTTTGAAGGACACATTAGGAAAAGCCAAATAAGATATAAAAACCTCAAAAGAAATATGTCTTCCTTTTTCTTCCTTAAAAAAAAAAAAGAAAAAACATGAAATTGTTCTATTTTCCATCTCCAGTATAGTCTGTAGCTGGATATCCCAAATCCAGCTCATTAAAGCAATTGATTTAATGAAACTGTGATGCTGTCCTCTGTCACAGACATCTTTTCATACAAACACTTTCTTTAGGATTTTCCCTTCTGGGAAGCTGAGGCCCCAGAAAAAGAATGTAAACAATGGTTATCTACTGCTGTGGAATGCAAGAGGTGCACCTGTGATTGGCCCATGTTGGATGTGTATAATTAATGGCCAATCAAGGACCTAGCTCTCTCTGGGACAGAGTCGGAGAGAGCTCCTTTGTTATTCATTCTTTTCTATTCTTAGCTTAGCTAGCCTTCTGAGAATTCTTCCTTCTATTTCTTTTTAGTATAGTTATAATGTAGTATATATATCATAAAATAATAAATCAAGCCTTCTGAACATGAGGTCGACATTCTCATCTCCTCTCTTCACCTGCAACCCTTGTGACCACCATCACAGTCCTCTATATCAAAGATTATACCATAGGACAGAATAATTTAAAATAGATACTACAGCAATGGTATTTCTGAATTTGAGGTGATGAGAAGACAATAAAAAAGAAAAATAAACTCCAAGAAAGACAAGTGATGCAAATTTCTCCCCACCGACTAATGCCCAACCAGTCTCCAAGCCGTGTCTCCCTGCCACCTCCCACGTCATTTTATTGCTGACCATGTTGACCTGTAGTATGCAATACCCCTTGAGCCCCTGCAGCTGTCCTGGCTGTATCTCATCCCCACTCCCTGTGCTCCCCCAGCCTCCTCAATGGTGGCATGGGGTGAGGAGCAGAAAAGACCTTGATTAATGTCAGGATCTGTCCTCGTGAACGGATGACTTGATGGTTTGTAGGAGTGATCTCAGAGTGCAAAAACCAACATGGTTCAAGGGGGTTTGCAGTGATAATCAAAACAAATGCAGTTTTATTGAAATAACCACAGCAAAAATGTGATAGAGGGATTAAGGGAGAGAAAAAGATAGAGAAAGAGAGAGAAAGAGAGGGAGGGGATATAGCTACCAACACAGAGATGAAGTCCTTTGGTCCAGTCCAGTCGAGGGTCTGCCTGTTACGCTGGGGAGATCTCAAAGGCATGGCTGAATTGCACCCCAATTATACTCTTTTTGTTGGGGGAAGGGAGAATAAATTTTGCAACTGAAACAAATGTCTTCGGGGGGAAGAATAGAAAGAGGGGTACACAGAGTCCAAGCTAGGCAACAGGCAAGAATCATTGTTTTCTTGCTCCAGTGGTCACAATCTACAGGCAAACATCTCGCTTTGCCAGCTTGCCTCCCCCACACACCTCCCCCAGGCTGGGGGTTTCAGTCCCAGTCCTTGGAAGGAGCAGAGGGGCCTGTTAGGAGTTTCATGTCTCAGTCCTTGATGGAGAAGCTTCTTACATCTCAGTCTGTCTGTCACGGTGGTTGTAAAACAGGTGAGGATCTTCTGGGGAGACCACCTGAAACACAGGAGAGGTCCAGCCAGGCCGAGAGGTGGGACAACTTCCAAAGCTGCTATTGTTGCAAACGGGGCACGGTGCCCCCTTCTTAGCATACAGCAAACACACCTGTGAAAACAATAGCTTAACCCTGAGCTTTCAGGTCTCAGGGCTTTTGGCGTGTGACTTTTCTCCTTCAGAGACAGAGATTCTAGACAGGGGGGTCTTCTCTTCAGTGGTCTCCCAGTGATGATCATGAGGGAGATGGGGGAAAATTCGGACAGACTCTCATAATGCTGTGCAAGCCCTGCTCAGCAGCCACTAAAACATCCCTGAATTAGCAACACTGCCTCAAGCAGAGATCCAAAATTTAGCCCCACATAATAAAGAAGTTACTGTGAAGAAAATGAACTCTGTCCCAGACAGAACCAGCATGTGGATATTGTCATGTTCATATTCTGCATCCATTATTTCTTTTCCAGTAAAAGGAACCCTGGGTAATAGCAGTATGCAGGAAACAATATTCCACAATGGGCTCGAGTTTGGATATCTAGGGACCAGGAACTGCAGGTATTGTTCATCATATACTTGCAGAGCAAGTAGTAAGTTACTGAAAATCTCTTTTTCAATGGTCAAGAACTCTCTTTTATTATCTTCAAACTGTCTCTATATGTGTAAATTGTCTATTCATAGTCACATTTCCATTTGTATTTGAGATTACTTGCTGTCTTTTCATGAGATAAGTACATGCATTCAATAAAAACTCCCTTTCATATACAGCATGACCAGTAAAAGAAATTTGCTTTGTTGTACAAATTCCATTCTCACTTTCACATTTACATTGATGTGGAAACATCTCAGCTAAATCAGTGTTTCAACTTCCACATTAACTTTGACATACTGTTATTTAGTTTTTTATATCCTTGCAAATCAAATCTTCAGAAAATCCTAAAGGCATAAGAAAGGGCACTTCAGACTGGGCCTGTGTCTCAGTGTTTTTGTCTCCAAGGTTTGTATGTGTAATAGCAGTTGCAGACAATATGTACACCCACACATACATATATATATGCACATAAATACACATATACTTCCAGAATATTTTTATTCTGTTGTTTCTGTTCCCTCAAAACTTTCATTGGGAATGGTTTGCATACATAAATAGAATGACAGAGCCATTAAGATTTGAAAAGACCTTTAAGGTCATGGAGTTCAGCACTGCTAAATCCACTACTAAGCCATATTCTGTAGAGCCTGTCTTTTAATACCTCCCAGGATGGGCACTCCACATCTTCACTTTTGGGCTATTCACTATAAAAGCATCGAAGCTGGTGAAGGGTCTGGAGCACAAGTCTTAAGAGGAACAGCTGAGGGAGCTGGGGTGTTTAGTCTGGAGAAAAGGAGGGTCTGGCCACGCTTCCTCTCTCTCTTGTCAGCCAACTCCAGTCGTAAAACTATATTTACTATGCCATATTTTAGTTCCATGTTTAACTGTATTCCAGGAGTTGATATGTACACACCTAGAAATTCTCAAGTGCAATTTGTTAGAAATGTGCAGCAGAACGATGATTAGATTAAAAAAAAAAAAATTGGAATAGAGGCTGGTCCACTTAATCCTACAACACATTTCTATAATACAGAAGAACATGTGCTATTTTAAGAGGGTTGGTCTGCAGACAGAAAACTCTTTTCTTGTGAAAAGGTCATTGCATTTGATATATTTGAGTGGTGACATGAAGAAGCTCAGAGTATCAATGCAGCTCCCACAGCAAATTTCTTGTCTCTGTAGGACGAAGATAAAACTTTGTGTCTTTGATTGGTAGAAATGAAAAATCAGACAAAGCATACACTAGGTTGCCAGAAAATCTAAGAAATACAATTTTCTTTTTATATAGTTATCTGAAATTTATCTAATGTAAATATTATAGTTGAATTTTAGACATACATAACCATTTGGGAACATGCTATGAGTGAAAATTGCCCCATTTAATAGAGAGATCATGTATCTATACTTAGTTTTCCGGTATCTCATCTATATATTAGATGTTTGAAAATGTAACAAATATCTATAATTCTAGACAGCTGTTATCAGTTATAACCCACAAAAATTGTATAATATCTGCAAATCTGTTTCATTTATTTAGGATTATGAATCCATAACTTAGATTGTGAGCTACTTTTTTTTTTTTTTTTTTAATTCCTGTGTAGGTTAGGAACAACTACACTAAAGTAAAATGTCTGAATTCACACCTGGTTTAAATTATTGCAGTGAATCTCCACCTATTTAACAAAGATACATGTGTGGTAGATTTGAGTCCCTGTTACACAGGCGTGCTGGCAAGCTTCCAAGAAAGGTAATCATTATCTATAACAATAACTATCATTATCTATAGTCCATCATCATGGACTATAGTGCTAATGCTGTGACATTTCACAGTGTCTGATTTGTTAGGCTGAGATATTTTCTCTCAGGACTCATATTTCTTGAGCAGTTGATGAAGATCTTTGGTGGATATTACTTGTTTATGTGCCTTAGTTTTTAAGAAGCAACTGCCAAAGCCCAAATGAATAGTGATGGTGCAGTTGGAACTTCTCTGTTGTAGGATGTGAAGGTTTAAAGATGGGTTTATAGAATGTCAAGTAATATTATCCACTACATGGGGATATGACCTGATGGGCAGAAATCACATCTTCAAAGTGTCATCCTTGTACACTAGAGACTGAGAGCCGCTGCCTTACTCTATGTTTGTAGTGATACAAAAATAGCTTCCACTCTGGATACAAAAAGACTACAGCTTGAAAGGTCAGGAAATTTGTAATAATTCTTGAATATATCTTAAGCATGAAGTGCTATGCTTTTCAGGTCCTGTAGTTTGTTCTGTTATACTAAACTATTTTGCTGGGTTAGTAGGAGGGGGCATTATTTCAATAATGACTCGAGGCTGCTTTCGCAAAGACAGCAGCAACATCAGACTTCTAGTTAAAGACTCTGAGCTCAAAATTAAGGCATCTGATTTCAGACAACTTTCAGGTGTTGTTTGGGGGGGGAACTGAGGGAGTGGGGTAAGGCATTGCTGTCACCCAGCTTCTGTCCTACATTCATCTGGTGGCTTTATTTTAGCTGTACATTCTTCACCTGCACATTCAAAAATGTAGTTCTATTCACACCAATGCCTAACCTTGGAGGCACTTCAAGCATGTAAAGAACTGCTGTCGAAAGTGAAATTTGGCATCTGAGCAGGCCTGGTTTCTTCTTCAGTTGTCCCCCTGGGGTCCATGATGTGGCTGTGGATCTGTCAGTGTTATTCATTCCACACTTCTTGTAGCAAGCCTTGCTCACACCATACGTGACATTTGTACCACTGTTGTTCCCTGTTTAGAGACTTTATCCCAGGAATAAGAGAACCAGCTCCATTCCTTCCTTTCTTTGAAGGAATTACAGGTAATCTCCATTCTGATATGACTTTTGTCACTTTTCTTTGAAGTTTCCCTGCTTAGAACAAAATAGAACTGTCACACAACTGCTTTTTAAACAGTTTGAATTAAGAAGGATTTGGGTCAGCATGCTGTATTTTATCAGTTTTTTCTTAATTAGTTTTTAATTCTGCAGGCTAAATGCCACTAAAAAATCTGCAAAGGCCTGAAAACCCACACCCTCTCTCTCTGCCTTCACCACCCACTGCCCCTCTGAGATCAGCAGCACTGAGTCACACCAGAAGCTCACCTTCAGTGGTGTTCAGCAGCAGATGTTCAGGGAATTAATATTAAGAGCAGGATATGCACAGAGTGGTAATTTCCTTGCTTCTGTTCTTGCAGCTTCTGGCTCTCTCTGGTTCACGGACCTCCTGAACTAAAGCCAGAGGCTGTAATCAGACCCCCATATTTAGCAGTCCTTGGTGGAGTTTTCCTCCGTTACCTTGCCTAATCAACTTTTGAAGCCACTTATACTCTTGGCAACAAAAACGTGCTGTAGCCACAGGTTCAACAATCCATTTAAGTAGTGAATGAAAAAGGTATTTCCTTTGCATATTTGAGAAAATTTTCTTTTACAAATTCATTTGATGTTCTCTCATTTCCATGTCATCAAAACCAAAATACAATTACCCATTCCACATTACTTATGTTTTTACAGAACTCTGTTATATCTCAGTCATCTCTTGTCTGACTTGGTGTCTCAAACGGTTTTATATTTTTGTAGACACATTTTACATGTCTTTCAGCCTATCAGTGGCACTATGTTTCTTTTCATATGAGATAACTGGAGCACCATGAGGTTTTCAAAATGTGAGCGCATCAGTGATTTGCATAAATTTATAGAATTATAAAGTTTTCCTTTCTTTTTCAATTCTGCTCATTGTCCTGTTCTTGACATCATTTTTTGCACCACAGTTAAGTATTAGACCTTCAGAAAATTATTACAATAATTTTAGTTTCTGGGGGTTTTTTTAATCTGGAAAGTTTATATGGACTTTAGTGCATACAAAATTTAATGTCTAATTAAATGAATACATTTCAATGGGACATATGAAATAAAATATTATGAAATGTTCACATGAGCTAAACTGAATTTGATGCATGGTATCTATTTCATTTGTTTCCAGCTCAGGTGAAATCATGCCACTCCTCAGAAGATCCTTTTTTGCAAGACTCTGGAGCAGAAGCTAAGATAAATATACCCACCTGGAACCTAGGAGAAGTGTGTTGATGGCTGGAAGTAAACATTCTAGAGAATCTGGAGCCAACTCACTTGTGTTATAGAATTTTCAATGGAACCTTTACAGACCGCAGCATCAGGGAGATTCATCTTTGGAGATTTTCTCTGGGGGAAAAAATAAATCCCTGACAACATCACCTGTAGCACTCTATGCCATGGCACCCAGAGGGGACACTGGGTTATTTTTGATTTGTGGTGCAAGAATACTGCTCTCTGAAATGCTAACACTGTTTCCTGCATTCTTGATATACCTTTGGAGGACACATTTCTGGCCTAGTCATAACATCTGCAAATGTCATAAACCAGAGCAGGAATTCTGCTGAGGACATTAACAACTTCATAGAGGCTTTGTGGAAAGATTATGCCACTGTGTATTTTTCTTGCCTTTAAATTTATCCTACTACTGTCTTTGTCTCTCACTCCCACGTTTCACATGCAATATTGGAAATATGCCAATACTGTGAGGGTATGTTTTCCTCTTTCTGACTGACACATATACTCAGTTTGAAGAGCAAACAGCAAAAAAGGTAATTTTAGGATCAATATAAATAAAACTGACACTTTTCTGATGGCAAGTGCTTTGTTATTGCTCTGGGTAGAAGCAGTAGTGGACAGGCTTGGAACATGTTGTGGCATTTGATGAATCACATCTGTGTTGATGTTTTCTTTGTCTTATTTATTGTATTGCTAAGATTAAGATATAGATGTTCTATGTAATATGTTGTTCTTTGTATATGGATGCAAAAGCATGACATAGTAAATCCATTTATAGTTCACTTCTGACTTTTAGACCAATAATTCATCAACTTCAGACTTATTCTACTATTATGAAACAATGAAAAGTCACCATCCTCAAGGAGAAGGCAGCAGTCTAATACCTCATTTTCTTCTCAGATGTAGAATTCTCTGCTTTATAAAGCACACCAGGTTTATGATGGAAAAAGCAGAGGAGAATATTAATTAATTTGTCCTGGTATAAAAATGTCATGCTTTTTAAGTAATGTAAAATTGCTGAGAAGACCTAGTTTTAGGCAGACAACACTGAATGTTATGGAGAGGTTTTTTTGTGTTTTAAAGATGAAGGTAGATTGAGGGCATTCTGCTCATCCTTGAAGCTGACAGTCCAAGATCCAAATTTAGTTTGAAACTCAAATCTGTGTGGCTGCCAAGCTGAAGCCAATGAACCCCATCTCTCAGTGGGACTGTGCTCTGTGTCATACTGCATGTGGATATCTGCTCCTCCTTTTCTGCTAACAGGGTGGATAGCAAGACCATGACCATGTCCATGTGAAACATTCTCCATGCACTCTAAATTGATCAAGTACCAAAGAAAACATAGAATAATAGAGAGAGCAAGTTAAATAAAGGCTTAGTTAGTGGAAATAAGAACTACATTATGACAAAGGAAAAAGGTGTTGCTACAAAACATGGATTTTCAAGATCTCAAGAAAGGGAAAACTACTTTTTGCAGTTGTACTTCTGCTAGTGATATAGAAAATCTGCATTTCCAATAATCAGCTGGAGACTGAGGAAAATGCTAGAGTCAAAAGCAGAAACACTGTAATATTCTTCCCAAGAAATGTTAAATATTTCTACTTTTAGTTCACTTTAATGTTGCAGAGCTGCTATGGAACTTTTCCTCCAAAAAAGGCATACTAGAAACACCAGGTTCCCCGAGGAGGCTGCTAAGATCATTTAGACCCCAGACAGCAAGAAGGAATTAGCAGTTTTATGAGGATTCTCTTGAGCAGGCTATAACAGTTTCATTGACATTTATAGCCAATTATTATTAGATATAAAGGGTATCTAAAATTTCTTCTTCTATTACTTAGTAGTAGTTCTTGTTCACATCTCTACCCAGAGATTCTTCCTATGTTGTGCTCAAGTTAAAAAAAAAAAAAAAAAAGCCAGGATAATGAGGCGGCTTTGCTGGACAACTGTAAAAACACCTCTATACATTGAATTCTTTCTCTGTGCCTAGTAGACCTTGATAGGACCTAACATTTCCTAAGCATCATTGTCTCCTCAGAGAGTAAACAATTTCTGGCATAAGTAGAATCCTAATTCTCCTATACACTAGTTGCATGAAAGCTATATGAAAAACCTGAAGTTGAGGCAATCAAACAGGACTAAGACATACAATGATGGATGTGTGGTGCTGTCCAAAAACAGCTAGAGAAAAAGACAACAACTCAAGCAGAAACAGAAATTCTGCAAAGACAGGAAAAAGTTCACTGGCTGATGGTTTAATTTGGTAAAAGTTAATAGAAGATGAAAGCAGAATAAGCAGTTACACAAACACATGCATATTTATTCACAGACACATTATGTACCTGCAGAGTTCAACAGGCTAATAAATAGCCCAATGAATACATTCATTGTGAATCACTGATGGAATTTACTTGGTTTTTTTGGTCATGTGAATTGCTAGCAGATACATCAGGGCATCCATGAATTACTGTTTTTTGTTATTCAAAATAATTCACTGAATGTCTAGAACAAATAGTATTTTAGTGTACAGATTTTGATATTTATGATGTTCATGTATCATTTACTGTTTTCTAGCTTATTTGGAAATTCAAATTTCATCTGCTTTTTTCATATGTCAATATATCCCTACACCCTGTCTAATATTGGCAATACTTACAGTTGGATTTTGGGGAAAATATTTACGTTATTATTATATTCTGTGCATTAATATTCTAAAAGAACATACTTAAAATTCTCTGGATACTGTTGTCAGAAAATATATTTGGATAATTTTCTCTTTTCCTGGTTCATTTACAGAAAATAAGTAGAAGTGCTCCAAGTAAAACTGGATGGAAATTTTCCCACCATATCTCTCTTCAGCAGTCTTATTCAAAGGCTATGAGGACATGCAGTGCATTATGGATGGATTGTTTTAGAACTTTTATAGTGCATTTTATTTATTTAATTTTAATAAATTAACATGTAGTTAAGAAAACAAAATTAATATTCAAACTTCAATATAAACTACATTACTTTCCCTTTGAAACATTTTCTTTGCGCTTTTTCCATGTACCATTTCCTGCTTTAAATTAGTATTTTTGTCTATTCACCCTACTCAATTCATCCAGTCCTTAATGACTTTGGGATCCATTCTTAAATTTTTGTTTCTTGAAATTGCTGGTAGTTACCCTTAATTCAACATTGATCACTCTGCTGTGACCTTAGACTTTACTGATATGGGCAGAATAAAGAGAATAGACAGAAACTCTTATATCTAAGTTTTCAGCACACTCAGATCAGGGAAGAAGAGTTCTCAAAGGCGTATATATTATTATAGCTGGGGGAAAATGGATACAATTAATCTGCTAATAATCTACATGTTTTTGATGTTTTATCAGAGGATAAAATTACACAAAGTTACACTTGGGAAGGCATGTCTCAGGCACTGTTGTCTAACAAACCTTGGGAAATGTCATGGGATTTCATGTTTGACTTTTCTATATCAAACATTTGTCTAAACCCCTTTTACATTTTTTGCAGTATTGCAGTATTATAAGTAAGAAAAACTAGAGAAACCAAGAGCTGTAATTCAGGAATTTATTTTTGCAGAAGTGTGGTGGCCTCTTTACAACTCTTCAAGGAAATCTTAATGCAAGTATCACAACAAGAAAAGTTGTATTTCAGAGAAGCTTCTGTCCTGGCTTTTGGTCTTACGCATTGAAGAAAGATGAGTTAATGAAAGGAAAATGAAATTCAAATTCAGCCCAAATGTAACACTTAATTCTCCAGATGGATTCCCATATCTAGATTAATTCTTTTAAAGCTTTCTGTCAGCAAGAACAAAACAGTTATTATGTAAAATATAATACATAACTTAAAGTATAATATAAAATTAGTTCTACCTCCATCAGGCCGAAAGTCTACCTTGGTCAAAAGCCTGTCTCACACATATCTGCCCATATTTTAAAAAGCTATACATAATATTATGGATCATATATTATCAGGTGTCAGTACAGCACTGATTCCCTGACAGGTACAGAAGTCTTACAAATGGTTAGGACTGGGTCTTGTGACTGGAATAGCTTTTGGCCAAGAGGTTGCAATTGTCCCAAACCCCAAATGAGAACTCCCCCTCTTCAGATATCATCTGTCTTCACATCAAAATGTATTTAAGAGAAAATTTTGAAATTTGTCCCCAAAACAATCACACTGATTGTCTTGTTAAGGAGTGTTTGCATCTCTTCTGACAGCGCCATGCTCAGCTGAAGCACCAGCCCACAAAATATAAAGATAGGTAATAGAATTTTTGCATCTTATAAATATTATTATAGTTGTACATGTTGTTTTATTTTTAGATTTGTGTTTTCATAGACCTTTTCCTCTCATAGTCTTCTTTACATTTATCTTCCTGTCATTTAGTCCACTTACCTTTACAGAAACAGTTGTTTACATTGGGTTTTTTTCCATTTTTTTCTGTAGAATTATTCTTGGTGTAAATGATTTTAATTTTTTAACTGACACTGGTGTTTTTTAATAAATGTCTTTTGCATTTATGATTTCATTTATAGCAGTTCTGTTTCACATACTCCCATTTTTGAGCAGATGATAGCTTATCACGAGAACAAACCTTCTTGTCCCTTTTTTTTTGATACTAGTATCAAGTTAATGTAAGCCTTATGCTTTTCTTTTTTTATCCCCTTGTCTTTTTCACCTGCCTTCCTCCCTCACATCATAGTTTTTATTTTGGTCGATTATTTATATTTTCTAAGACAATAGCCCTTAAAATTGAGTAAGAGGAAAGGTAAAAAATTAGGCCCAAAAGTTCCAGGTGTGTATTGTGAGAAAAAGTGTTTAAAAAGTATACATATAGGTATAAGTAATCAAATTAAAAGAAAAAGAGTTTTGTCTATATTGGCTATTTTAAGACAGCTAGCTAACTACAAAGCCAAACCTGCATAAAAAGAATATATAAATAACAAACATTTTCAATTGTGTTTAAGAAAAAAATAGCTCTGAAAAGGATTGATTTTTTTGTGGATAACTAATTGTATCTCAGCTACTGTGTTATACCATAGCTAAGAGAAAAAAAGCCTATGGTCAGAATGATAGGACCTCCTGATATTTCAGTCCAAATTTTGGCCAAATTTCAGAAAATAGTGTGGAGAAAATGAATTTTTTTATTGATTTACTTATAGATTAATTTATTTTTAAAAATAAATTCTCCTGGAAAGCATTCGTGTTTATCTGGATAAGACTCTCAATAGCAGATTTAGACTTGTTTAGCCTTTCAAGAGCTTCAGAATTTAAATGCAAGCATTATTGTATATTAATAATTATATTTTCCAATTTGTGTTGGTTTTCAAAAAAACCCCCATGTTCTGAATGGTTGCAACAGAAAGGAAATTAGACTCCTCAATAAAAAAATAATTGCTCAGAAATTTTGTTTTGGTCTTTCAACAGACATAAAATCCAAGAACATCTCCAATAACAGACCATTATGTAACTAAAAAAATGAAAAAAGAAAAAAAAGGGGGATAATGATATCCGCTAGATGGGCATTGTAACTAGGCAAATTAAATCCAGGAAATAACCTTCCTTTCTTCTTTTTCCTCTTTCCTTCTCTCCTTACCTCAATTAAACATCCGAATAGTGAATCTCAAAAAAATCAGAGATGCAGGAAGGTGCTCTGAGGTCTCCCCAGAACCTTGTTTTCTCCAGGTTAACAACCCCAACTCTCTTGGCTTGTCTTCATTGGAGAGATGCTCCATCCCTCTGATTGTCTTTGTGGCCCTGCCCTTATCTCACTCTACCAGGGCTTTGTCCTTCTCGTGTTGGGGACCCCAGAGCTGGACACAGCCCTGCAGATGGGGTCTGAGCAGAGCAGAGCAGAGGGGCAGAATCCCCTCCCTGGCCCTGCTGCCCACGGGGCTTTGGATGCAGCCCAGGACAGGATTGGCTGCCTGGGCTGGGAGTGCCCACGGCTGGGCCGTGTCCAGCCTCTCATCAACAATTTGTTAATTGCTTACAGTGCATGGAAGAAACATACAAAGGGAAAAAAATTAGATATAAAGCTAGAATTATATGCCATGGAGAGAGAGGTCAGAGATGCGCAAGGATAAGAGGGAACCTGAAGTGATAAGACGACCACCTGAGTGATGAGGTTCAGAGTGGGCCCTCTTGCTTTCAAAGCTACTGATGGAGCTTTGATAGATCAAATCTTTATCTCAGACTTGAACAGCACTTTACACCTAACAGAATCAGGTGTATGGATTTAATTAGTACTAATTCAGCAGTCTACCAGTTATTTATCAAGGATCTACTGTGATTGAGTGTCCTGGGTAAAGAAGGATTTACTAGAAAGGATTTTCAAGTAAGGAATCTCAAAACTTGAGAGGCATCTGTGCTCAAGGGAAGAGTCACAGGTATGCAGTCCAGATGCAATTAAGAGAGAACACAAATTAGACTCATCCAAAGAAGTCTGTCATTTGTAGAAGGTCTTCCTGCCTTGAGAAGCATGTTTGAGAGGTGTCACACCTCAAGAGGAGATTGTCACCAAATCAGCCACATTGCCTGTCAGGAAGGGCTCAAAGAGGGCTCACTTTGTCATGTTTATGGAATAAAGTTGTTGGCTCACAGTCAAATTGCATACACTGGGAAGGTGTGCACGATACTCCTGGTACCCACAACTTTCTGTGTTTCTTGATAAATAAATCTTGAAGAAGTACGTGGCTGGTGTTCCCAGCTCACATGCATCAATGCCCACTGGATCACACTTCTCCTTTGGAGGTTTCCTGGAGCATTGTGATCCAGTGGGCATTGATGCATGTTTTCCCTGGCCCAGCTATGACTCAGACCTATACTGACTTTGGAGCCTGTGCTACAGAACTGCTGGCTGGATTAGGGGACTGCATCCACCACAAAACTTCACAAAATCATTAATTTCTCAGTCCTTTTTATACTGAAAGTAATGGAAATTTTATACTAATGACAATCTGTTCTGATTAATCATATCTAAGATTTTATGATGCATAACTTAAAACCTTGTCTCATCATATTTGCAGCTTTCTCTCCTAAATGTACTTTTGTTCTGCCTTTGCAGAATCTTACTGGCAGATGCTCTTTTTTTTTCCCCAGAAAACCCAGCAAAATCCCAGAAAATCTCACCACAAATGTCAAGTGGTACTCCAGCTGTCATTAACATAACTGCATATGGCAGAACATTGTGTAGGTAGAAATGGGACTGTGCCACATATAAATGCCCCTTTTCTAGAATGGGCAATATCTACACTAGTGAGTAGTGTAGAGCAGTCAGAACAGTTCCAAAGTTCTCTGAGGAGTCAGTATTGATTAGATTTTATTTCAGACTAGCTCTTCTCTAGCACAGTGCACTAAATGCCTGGTAGTTGTTTGATGTAGATGTAAGTCCAGAGTGATTCTTCTAGGTTAGTCTTATTATAAATAGATCTAATTTATTAGCTCAAAGATTACTTGAAGATATAAATTCTAACATTATAAATGAATGCTATCAGGAGATTTCTTTCAAAAATACTATACTGCTCTGACCTAAAATTCTGACATAAATGTACTCTGTAACATACCTTTTTTTTTCCTCCTACCCTTTTAGCAAAAGATTGGGAGTTCAGAGATCTGTTTTAAAGACTTAACTTCTGACTTCTCTCCTTTAAGAAACAAGCAAGCAATGCAATCCTCTGAAGCAACTTCAACCTGTTAAGATTTTAAAATTAGACCTGAAAAGAACACACCTTTCTCCTCTTGTGAGATATTAACACTGGCAGTGTTCAAGATGGTAATAAGAGAACTGCTTTTGTTCACTTGCTGCTGCAGAATACAACAGTGAAAGAGGCAGATTAATTCCACACTCTGCACTTTCACAGCTCTTCCAGAAGCTGGTAGACATTTCCCTGTGAAATGTCAGTTAGAGATTCTTAAATTATATCTATTTTTGTTTCATATAAAAATTATTTTAATAGGCAGTATTAAAAGCTGGGAGTGTTCATTACAGAGCTGTGTCTTGATGCAGATCATAACTATAGATTACCACAAGGTAAACACTTTTACCCATCAAAAACAATCCCACATATAACAAGGTAAACAAACATAAAAAATAAACAAAAAAGAAGTGTTAACAAAAGGACCTAAAACTCCAAAATAGATAGATTGGGGGTATTTCAATTCCTTACAGATTGTGAGATATTTTCAAATTTTCCTCAGAGACACTTTCACCTTTTTATTTATAGTTGTCTTGATTCCAAATTTGACTGGAATTTTATCTCCTTTCTAAAAAAACTCATCTGGCTTTCTACCCTTTTGTCCTATCTTTAGTAAAGGGTTGTCTGAAGCCATTGTGGTGCCTACTGCCAGAAGTGTTTCTCATTTATTACAGAGCGAAACTGTACTATATATGGTATGTGCACTATATAATTCATGTAACTTGCACCCATCTCCATAGTCCTGTTTTTTCCAGGTGTCCCTCAAGTGTAAGCATGCATATTTCATAGCATAAAGGCAGTCAGTGTCTGAAACATGGTCATGTTCAACAGTGTAGCAGAGTGAGCAACAACTGCTCCCTGAGCTGTGTGATGGTGCCATGACAAGTGTACAGATGGTGACATGATAGGATGGGACTGGAGTGTAAGGTCCTTATGTGACTATTTTAGGCCCACTCTTGGAAATATGGTGCTCGAAAAATAACTGCACAAAGTGTTACCAGCAGAAGAATACAACCTCCATAACCCTATATAAATCCCTGTAACACAAGGCTCCTGGTTCATTCCTCCAGTACTCCCTTCTTTCTCCCACTGTGAATTCAAAAACAAGGAGAGAAGAGAGTGATGCTTTCTGAGAAGGCTACTTAGAAAATCAAAAAATTTCAGAAGAACTGAGGGACCTCTGGAAATTGCCTAGTCCAACCTGTACTGATGTGGGTCACATAGTACAGGATGTTTAGGTCCATAACTAGCTGGATTTTGAACTTTTAGATGGGCACTCCACAACCTACCTGCTGCAGTGTTTGACCATCCTCATAGAATTTTTCCTTTTCTTTAAGTAGAATTTCTAGTTCTAGAATTTCAGTTTATGTTCAAATCATTGTCTAGGTTCTATTGATTACATTGATCATCTTAATAGTGACTGAAATAAGAGCTTAGATATTTATTGCACACCAAGACACCTACATATGAACACCTAAATGCAAATTCTAATCTTGAACTGATTACTATTTCATATATCTGTTATTTAAGATCTGTAAAGCTTAGAGGCATGAAACTTTCACAGCTTGAGAAAATCAAACAAGTAGGTAAACAAAAATATGGTACAGTGCACAGGAGAACATATTAGCAATGGTTACTTAGCAATGTTACTTGTTAACTGCTTAAGTAGAAAACCCATATTAAGACTTAATTGGAACTTTAACTGAAAGGCTGTCATGTTACTGCTGGTTATCCTCTAAAGGAAATGAAATGGGTTTATTACCAAAATTATGAATGTAAGGTAGTTTCTCAGAACCCTGAGAGATTTCCAGATGGTGTATTTCTTCAGGTAGTAAAGAAACCATATGTTTTCTGTCTAAACTGCTTTCTGCTTTAAACAAAAGAAAGTAATAAAAGAATATAACATAATTAAAGGGAGATGTCTCCACTTTCATCAGTTTTTATGCAATATAAGTATTTACATGAGTTTCCAGGGACCCCACCACATCCTTCTACTATGGACAAATGCAAATAAAACTGTGTTTCACCTTTGCATCTCTTGGCAGTTTGAGTGATCTGGGACCCCAATGCCAGCAGAAGCCATTAGAGGCTATGTGGGTGTTTCTTACAAGGCAGTAAGTTTTCAAACTAAGAGACATGAATTGGGATATTGGGTTTTCATTGCCAAGCTTTGGTAAGGGAGGGCTACAAAGTGGCTTCTGTGAGAAGCTGTCAGAAGCTTCCTCCCTGTCCAGCAGAGAAAATACCAGGTGTGTCACTGGCCAGGGCTGGGCCAATTAGAAATTATGGTAACACTCTGTGATAACAGATTTAAGAAGAAAAAGAGAAAAAGTTATTGCACAGATATGGTAGTGGCCAGAGAAGAACAGGTTGAGAATATTTGAGAGGAACAGCTCTGCAGACATCAAGGTCAGCGGAGAAGGAGGGCAGGAGGTGTTCCAGGTGCCAGAGCACAGATTCTCCTGCAGTCTGTGGTGCAGGCCCCTGCAGCCCATGGGGGTCCAAAGGGATGGAGAGATCCACCTGCAGCCCCAGGAGGAGCTGGACCCCACACTGGAGCAGGTGGATGCCTGAAAGGAGGCTGTGAGCCCATGGGAGGCCCCTGCTGGGGCAGGGTCCTGGCAGGGACCTTCAGACCTATGGAGAGAGGAGATTAGTGCTGAAGCAGGTTTCCTGGTAGGACTTGTGATCCAATGGGAAATCATGCTGGAGTAGCCTGTCCTTGAAAGAATGCACCCCATAAAAAAGTGACCCACATGGAAGCATTTCCTGGAGAACTGCTGCCATGGGATGGACTCATGTTGGAAAAGTTCATGGAGATTTGTCTCCCATGAAGGAACCCCAAGCTGGAGTAGGGGAAGGACTCCTCTCTCTAAGCAGAAGCAGCAGAAACAACATGTTATGAATTGATTTTAACTCCCTTTGCCCACCTGCCTGCACTGCTGGTGAGGAGATAGAGATGGTGAGGAGAAGAGGGGAGAAGGTGGTTGTGAGGTCTGTTTTTATTTCTCATTATCCTGCTCTGTTTTTGTTAGTCATAAATAAAATTAGTATCTCTAATTTGAGCCTCTTTTCCCCATGACAGTATTAAGTCAGTGATCTCTCTCAGTTCTTATCTCAGCTCATAAATCCTTCATTATGTTTTCTCTCCCCTGTCCAGCTGCAGAGGGGACTGATAGAGAGGCTTTGGTGGGTGCCAGGCATCCAGCCAGGGTCAAGCCACTACAATTGGGTTGTATCTTCGTTGCTCAGGATTAGTTTCATTTAGACTAGATTTTTCTCAGAGAGCTGCAGTGGTCCAAAATAGTGTGAGGGAGAAAGATTATGATTATGTATAATTGTCAATCAGGTTCTGATTTTACTCCTTAAAGCCTTTTTATTCGAAGATGTAGATTTTATGACCTTTTTTTGCAGCTTGGTTGGTACTTAAGGAACAGCAGTATGAACGAGAATATGGTTCATTATCACCTTTAGAGGTGTTAGAATTTTTTTTGGACATAGTGCAATCCACCAATATTAGAGATTCCCAAGCAGTCTTCGAGTGAGATACCAGGTCTCTGCAGAGATATTAGATTGAGGAGTATAGTCATTTTAGAGCAGTGATTTGTCCATTCTAATTAGCCCTGCTTAAGCAAATGAACCCAGTAATTCAGTTATACTTCTTCTAATAGTGATACTTTGTTCAAATTATTCCATTCAGATTTCATTGCTGGTAACATTTTAGTAAAATATATGATGTATGTGGGGACAACTTCTCAGTAGGTTATAGTAAGTCTAAAACGAAAAATGGAGATTTTCCATGTGAGGTAAATCACTTTGCAAATGGTCATCAAAGAAAGCACCATTTTAACCCCTAATTAGTACAAAATTTCACAGAAATGAGACCATACTTTGCATCCTGCAGAGATATAAAGCTCAGATCCATTCCAATTATAAAACACTATGATCGGTATCTTTGCAGCACAGCACACATCCAATGATTATATGATAATACTGTCACTAGGAACTGTTTACCCAATACAGACCAAACATCTATCTCTTGTCCAAAAAACCCTATAAAACCTACTCCTTATAAACCAAATAATTATTCCATAAATAATATTTTTAGATAATTTTTAATGCATAGTATTTAGGAGTCATGTATCAAATTCTACCTCAGTGACCAGGATCCATTGTCAAATTCTATAGCTGATTCCAAAATGTGTGGGTGACTTGTTCTGCTGACGCTTGACCCATTTGTATTCATTTAACAGCAGCTGCCAAAGGGAATCCACAGGTAATACAGTACAGCCATAAGCTGTAATTAACCTCCCATGGCAGTTCAGCAGACACAGAGTCTTGTGTTTCATTCCTATTCTGTACCACTGTCAAAGACCCTGTCCAAAATGACCTAGACACAGGAACATGTGATGAAAAGGGTACCTAGAATCAGAATGTGCTATAAGCAGCCTGCTTGCTACTGCTATTGCAATGGGCCCTGAGGCACACCAAAAAGTCACTTGTCTTCTCAAAAGAAGACAAATGTAAGATTCTATTTAAATTCTTTTTTGCCTCCATTTCCATTTTGCCTTCAGTGATATCTTTTACAAAAGATAATTAGTGCCATGAATGAGCCATCTGCATCACTCATGTTGATTTTCTACTCCTGCTGGAGCTGAACCTTTAGCCTTTAGCTTAGCCATTTGGTGCCTGTGAGACTAGCCGTATGTCATGGTCATTGACAAAGATAAATAATGATGCCTTCCTGAAGGAAAGAGAAGCTATTAATAAAAGTAATGTGAAATGGGCTGATCTGAATGCTTCTCAATGGTAACATGTTTAAACAAAAGCTTTTTCTTCTACTAGCACTAAAACTTCATCTATAGCATCTCAAAAATAAAAAGAGAAAGAAAAAACAGAAAGAAATTATTTAAACATTATACAATCTGTTTCTTTCCCTGCATAGACTTTAGCTGCAACATCCATGACAGGATGTGTAGCCAGATTAAGAGAATGTTGCTGAGTTTTTCATTATGTCAGTCAGGGTGCAAATTTTATCTTTACTGATTTCAGAGAAAAATGCCAGATGAGAAGAGCTTTTCTTGTTGTCTGCTACTTTGATGAACCATATATAGAAAAGGTTTCAAACCAACCCTTCTTCCAAGTCTGTTGTCATTTTCCTTTTAGTCAGAAGAGAGAAACATCAAAAACATCATTCAAAGATGATTCTGTATCAAAATGCCTTGTCATCCAGTAATTTTGTTCACTTACGTTATACCTTTTACAAGGCTCCAAGATTTCATATCCTGAAGTTTGTATCAGAAATTCTCCTGAAATCTTTAGCGGGATGTTCTGGTCTCTATGTGCATTTTCTTTCCCAAACAGCCTGGAGAATTGATAGCCATTAACCCCTCAGGGTCTTGATTTAGCTGGAGACTTAACTGCAGAAATGTCACTAGAGTTTGACCCAGAAAAAAAATAAAAATCACACTGTTGCCTAATATTCCTTACTGAAAAAGAATAGCAATTGGATGGTTATAGAGATGTGTTGAGCTTTGTCACAATATTATCACAAGAGAGATTTTCTCAGGAGGAGAATAGAGCTTGGATGAAAAGAATGACAATAAATTTCTGATCACTGAGAAAAAAAATAAATCTTGTGGTACCCAATGTTGAAGTTTGTTCCTACACTGATGTTGTCTGACAGGCAATATCAATATCTAATATTTTGTATTTAATAAAGAAGAAAGAAGATACTCATCCAAGAATATTTTCATTCATATTTATTTTTCAGATATATTAAATCCATATAACTTACTTGGTTACAGCTGCTGTTGCATCTGAAGTGAGTAGATCAGTGAACAACTTAAAACACTTGACATTTGAGGCTGCCAGAGTGGTGTTTAATGCAATCAGTGGGTGCAATCCGTCACTTCATGCAACACAGAAAGCCAAGACTTTGGGACTAGCACAAATTCTGTCTCACCATAGACAAGCTACTGCAGGGGTTATTTTCCTGCTAATAACATTCTTATGAATCCAAGGTGAATCACTCAGATCTTTACTGGAAAGGAGGTTTAACTTTCCATTCATGTTTTTCTTTTATTTGTTTACTATTTGTGGCTGTTGAAGCATCAGCTATCAGAAGAAGCATTCAAATGTGCTGTTTTTTAAGTCAAATTCAGTAGCACAAATTTCAGCTCTTGTATACAAACTGCAGTTTTGGGAGATCTAAGACACATTGAAACTGAAGCCTGCAATGCTTAAATAAATAAAGTGTCAAGATGTCTGGTTTATAAGTTAATAAAAGAACAAGGAAAGAAGTGCTACCATTTCTGACAGTTCCAGCCCCAGCATCCTCATTAAGAGAGCAGAAGATGATTTTTTTAAACAGATTCATAATCATCTCTAAACTTCTCTCTGAAACTGAAAATGTTTTAGCTTCCTCTGTGGTTGACATTACCTTCCTGGATGTTTTGATGCCTCACAGTAGAAACTTTGTGATGTGCCTTGGGTTTAGGCTTTATGGTTTTTTGTGAAAGGCAAATCAAAATATATAAAACAAAATCAAAGTGTCAGAACATCAGAAAGATATTACCTGATACTTTAATTAATGTGACAGTACAGAGAGGGAACTAAAGTTTAGATTTTTTTCCTTACTGAAGGTTAATTTAGTCCACATTATTTATTTATTTAATTTTGGAATCTTCAGAAAGCATGTCTCATGCAAAACATATAAACAGCCAGGGAAAACATCTCAGTAGATATTTAAAAAATTGTGTTCATTTTCCTGAGTACATAAAAACCTTAGTCTTTCTTCAGTAGGTAATAGGTGCAAGGACAAGTGCAGAGCTAAAGGTTACTTAACAAAGCTTGAAAAATAAGCATGCTATTGTTGGAATTAAAGGGATGGCGAGTCTGTAGGACTGAAGAAACATTTCAGCTAAAATGGGAAATCTTTCCAAGCATGTCTTGAGTAGAATATGTTAATAAAATATACACCAATAAATGCATTGTGCTAACACGTTATGAATAGCCTGGAAATCTGGCAACTTTGTTTTATCCATCACTGAATCATAATGAAAAGAGATACATGAGATTTGTGTGTGTACCTAAATCATCTCTCTATCAAATCCAGATTATTTTAAACAGATCATTGTCTAGTCCACTTTACAGTGACTCACATAATATGTCCTCCAAAAATAAGTCAGAGAGACAGTTTCATGATATAATAAATCATATGGAACTGGTTTAGGATATTTCATTCCACTGTAAAATAGAAATTCAAATACAATTCAATCCATTAACAGAGTTTTTATCTACAAATTCTATCATTATTTTCCTGTTTTGTTAAGTGACAACTTATTGCCTCATCACTGCTGCCTTTCATTACTCCTTCCTTTGTATTCTCTCCAAACTTGAAGTCACTGTATTCATTGTTATACCACTCATTAATGTCATTCAGCATTTTTGAATATTTTTTAGTTC